>NC_133950.1:5806929-6456929 GCF_031877795.1 Strix aluco | reverse complement strand
CAGGCCTGCCCCACGGCTCCTCCGGGAGCACAGCCGGGGTGCTGAGGCTGAGCACGCAATGCGCGTCCTGTCGCACAGATGCAAGGCAGGAAAACGCATCTCCTGGTGCGTTGCACGTGCAACAGGACACGCAGCACCGGCGCAACAGGAAAACGCATCTCCTGTTGCCTGCACAGTGCGCGCCGTGGTTGGCGTGCGGCGTTACACACTGCTTTACTCCGTTTTTACTCCCTGTAATGACCCCGAGGATGTGCGTGCAACAGCAGCAATTGAACAAAACCAGCCAGAGAGAGGAAAACTGGGAGCAAAACCAGGGATGGGTTGAAGGACGTATCCTGCTCCTGGGGATGGGGGGACACAGGGGGGACAGCGGGCGGCAGGAGAAGACTTTTCCGCAGAGCTCCTGCTCCCGCAGGCATCTGGAGCCGGGAATTTGCGGGGTGGCGGAGGGAGCGTGGGATGAGCAGCCAGCGCGACGGGGCGCAGGGTCCGGCCCCGGCTCCCACTCACCTATTAGCACTTCCCACTTGCCGCTGGCTTGTGTCACCTCGTAGGCGCAGCGCATCTCGTTCATGCTGACGCCGCCCAGGATGAAGATGATGAGGCGGGGGCCGCTTCGGTACTCGCCGGGGGCCTTGTTCTTGTGCCAGTGGCCATAGCGGGCACTGGAGAGAGGAAGAGGAGGATGAAGGATGGGCACGAGGCAACGCTGAGTTCACATCGTATCTAAATCAGACATTAATTAGCTCCCAAATTCCTGCTAGAGCAGGTAAAGTCCAGCTTTCCAGCCACGAGTGCTGCTTGCTGTTACAGGCAGGGAAACCGAGGCACGGGATGCCCGAATGACGGCAGAGCAGCTCACAGACCTGCTCATGGATTCGGCCCCTGCGGGCAGGTGAGGGATGGACACTAACGGCGATATACACAGAATCCCAGAATCATTCAGGTTGGAAAAGACCCTTGGGATCATCGAGTCCAACCCTCAGCCCAACTCTACAAAGTTCTCCCCTACACCACATCCCCCAACATCTTATCTAAACGACCCTTAAACACACCCAGGGATGGGGATTCCACCCCCTCCCTGGGCAGCCTATTCCACTCTCTGACCACTCTTTATGGGAAACATTTTTTCCTAATGTCCAGTCTGAACCTCCCCTGTTGCAGTTTAAAGCCGTTCCCTCTTGTTCTGTCACTAATCCCCTGTGAGAAGAGACCAGCACCAACCTCTCTACAACGTCCTTTCAGGGAGCTGTAGAGAGTGATGAGGTCTCCCCTCAGCCTTCTCCTCCTCACACTGAACAGTCCCAGCTCCTTCACACCAATGTACAGGGGAGGGAGGGGGCGCAGGGCACCCACCTGACGGCAGTGGTGCTGAAGGAGGCAGAGGAGCGGGTGGAGATGTACGGGTAGTGCTTGGTGTCCAGCTTGTCATCGATGGCGTCCTGTGGGCAGAGAGTACGGGGGAGGGTCAGCAAGGAGCCAGGCACGGCCCCCGGCCCTACAACCCCTCTGTAGGGCTGTGCCCAGGAGGAGTGGCTCAACTTTGTCAGGATTCATTTGCATATATTTGCATAGCCTTGCTTTTTGGAACAATTTGGCTGTGTTCCTGTAATAGGGTGCACTTAGGGGGAGGAGGGCACTTGGTGGCACAGGGGGGGCTGCAGCACAGGGGTACACGGTGAGGCTCGAGCTTGGGGGTGTCTGTGAGGTAGGGTATCACAGAATCATCCAGGTTGGAAAAGCCCTTGAAGCTCCTCCAGTCCCACCATGAACCTCACCCTGACCGTTCCCAACTCCACCAGATCCCTCAGCGCTGGGTCAACCCGACTCTTCAACCCCTCCAGGGATGGGGACTCCCCCCCTGCCCTGGGCAGCCCATTCCAACGCCCAACAACCCCTTCTGCAAAGAAATCCTTCCTAAGAGCCAGCCTTCAGGTAACGGGGGGCCAAGGCAGGGTCCTCTCCTGGGAAGCTCAGGGGCATGAGTTGAGCTGGAGGCTTCACGCCTGCAATCCACCCCTGGGGTACGGGACCTGCTCTTGCTTCCATCAGTGGTGGAGGGTTGTTGCCATCTATGCTGCCCTGTGCAGTTCCCTCTGGTCCTGGGGATGAGGTTTAGGGGTACCCTGGCTGCGAAGCCACCCCAAAAGGGTTTGCATGGACTGTGGTAGAGGAAGGCAAGAGCTGTGCGCTTCTGGAAATCGAGGGAGCCGCAGCCCTGCTTGTCCTCGGTGCCTGGCAGCAGAGGTGGCACTGAACTGCAGTGATCCCCTCCCCAAAATGTGGCTCCAGGGTCTCTCTGTCTGTCTGAGCAGGTGGGAAATGTCTGTGCTGGGGAGCAGGTTTGGTGCCCAGGACCCCCGGCTCTGGGCAAACCCCAGGACCTTGTTCCCATTTGAGGGGCGGTCACGAGGGAGCGGATCAGGAGGAGGGCACTGCCTAGAAAAAAATCACTTTTTGGCTCTGCCCGGTGCTAGCCGAGCACAGAGCTCACGGGGCAGCTCCCATGGGTACAGGCAGGGCTGTCCCTGTGGGCAGGGGTGAACCGTGTCCCCTGGCTCAGCCGGGACATAGGCAATGCTGTGACAAGGCCACCCAGCCGAGCCTGCTGTGGCACATGGTGCAGAACAAGGAGCAACCAGTTTGTTACCACGTTTTTGTATTGTGGGGATGTCACGCAAGCCAGGCCGGGGCTGTGCATCCCACTCCGGGCCAGCATGCAGGTGGGGGCCACAAAAACCTCCCAAAACCTCCCAACTTTGTTGCAACTGCGGGCAGTGAGCGGCCTGGAGGGCATGTGCTGGGGAGAGGTGTCAGGGTTTGGGCTGGGAGCACCCAGGTCTCCACAGGTCCCTTCCTGAGCGATGCTGAGGTCCCTGCTCTCTCCCCTGTCCCTGTCTTTGCTGGCTCACCTCCATGATGTCCTTAATTACGGGGGTCCATCGGGAGAGCTGGTAGGTCTGCTCGCTGATCCGCTCCTTCCGCTCCGGCTTGCTCCGGCGACGCAGGGTGGACTGGGCAGAAAGAGCACAGGGACACCCTGAGACGTGGGGGCTCCGGCGGTGGGATCGGGGCCACCCCAGAGGGGTGCTGGGGTCACCCCGGGGGGTACGCGGTTCCCACAGCAGAGTGGGTGCCACGGTCCTTCCAAGGGGTGAGGAGGGCGGCGGGGAGCGGGCGGTGGACACTCACGTCTGTGATGATGGGCACCCCGAGGTGGGCCATGTTGGTGATGATCTCGCTGTCCTCTGCCGGGATCTGAGCATGCTGGATCAGCTTGTTCAGGTTCTCCTCAGTGATACCTGGAAATGCAACAGGCAAATGGTGTCCTCCTGAGAAATGTCTCCCGGTGGGGACACAGCCCCTCCACTGCCCCCTTAGGACACCTGGCCTGGTGGTGGTCAGGAAGACAGAGCTGAGCTTTTCCATCTGGCTTATCTCGGCCCAACCCTGAGTTGTTTGCCACCCAGAGCTGCCTGCACGCCTTGCCCAACCCTGCCCAGGTGCCCTTCTCACCATTCTTCAGGAAGATGTAGAGCAAGATGATACGGATCTTGTCATAGGTGCTGACATTCCCATCCAGCAGGATAGGGACGATGGCCCTCATGGGGTCCTTGATCTTCTCACCTTCAGCATCAGTGCCCATGGCCAGGTCCTGCAGAGAACACACATGCTTGTCACCCCTCACAGAATCACAGAATCATCCAGGTTGGAAAAGCCCTTGAAGCTCCTCCAGTCCAACCATGAACCTCACCCTGACTGTTCCCAACTCCACCAGATCCCTCAGTGCTGGGTCAACCCGACTCTTCAACCCCTCCAGGGATGGGGACTCCCCCCCTGCCCTGGGCAGCCCATTCCAACGCCCAACAACCCCTTCTGCAAAGAAATCCTTCCTAAGAGCCAGCCTGACCCTGCCCTGGCGCAGCTTGAGGCCATTCCCTCTTGTCCTGGCGCTGGTTCCTTGGCTCAAGAGACTCATCCCCCCTCTCTGCACCCTCCTTTCAGGGAGTTGCAGAGGGCCATGAGGTCTCCCCTCAGCCTCCTCTTCTCCAGACTAAACCCCCCCAGTTCCCTCAGCCGCTCCCCATCAGACCTGTGCTCCAGACCCTGCACCAGCTCCGTTGCCCTTCTCTGGACACACTCGAGTCATTCAATGGCCTTTTTGGAGGGAGGGGCCCAAAACTGAACCCACTCATCGAGGGGCGGCCTCACCAGTGCCGAGTACAGGGGTGAGATCCCTTCCCTGTCCCTCCTGGCCACGCTAGTGCTGATACTCCCCTCAACCCGTGGCTCAGTGCAGAGCTGTGGGGCAGGAGCTGCCAGCCCCAGTTGTCCCCATGAGGGTGTTGGGGGGGAGGTGGGGCTGGGGGAGCCGGTACCTGTTCGACTCTGCAGAGCTTGTCCACCGTGCCCTGGTAGTGCTTCATGCAGTCCTCAGCCAGGTGCAGGTGGGTTGAGTACTGGGGAGACAGAAGCGGTGCAGCCACCCTTGTGGTGCTGGCAGCAGCCGAAGGTCCCCGTGCCACCACCCTGGCCTCATCCCCTGCACACGGCCAGGGACTCTCCAGGGAGAGCTGCCGTCACCCGCTCCCCGGGGGGGCCCAGCACCAGCGCTCTGCACAGACATTGCCCCCCTCCTCGTACCTTGCTGAGCTCCTTCTGGTACTGCGGCATCTTCTTCAGCATCTGGGACAGGTCTCTCATGGTGGTCTGCAAGGGAAAGGGACGTGGTCACTCACCCTCTGGGACTTGGGGACCATGAGCAGAGGGGAGATGACCCTCCCAAGGACTTCTGTCCCCACGCGAGCCCCTCGCAGGCCTCTGGTGACGCCTGCCGTGGCATTGCCGGGTCTCCTCTGCTGCAGCTGAGGGGCAGGGAGAGGGTCTGCAGCTCTGCACACTGGAATGGTGGGGGGAGAAACCCCCCAAGGACCCTCCTGCGGAACCCCCGTGAGCTTGGCTGAGGCTGAGATGGTGCTTTCAGCTTCTGACCACTTTTACATCCTATTTTCATTGGCGTCCCCTCACTGCCACCAACCTGGGGGCTTGGGAAGGGAATTGGCTGGGGACAGAGGCAGCTGCTGCAGGGTGGGCAGGGACCCCGTGCTGGGGGCAAACCAATCCCCATGGTGCGGTGCCCTCCCAAGGCATCCCATGTCCCCAGGGCTGGGCGTAGGGCCAGCACCCCACAGCCATCTCCCCCCAGAGCACCCTTAGCCCTTTGCAGAGGTCCCCATCGAGTGTCCCCAGGACACTCCACCATGTGCCAGCCCACAGTTGAGCCCCCCGGGTGCCCGTCCCCAGCTTGGCAGATGCAGTCGGGTCACCTTATCGCCTGTGTTCATCCTCTTGCTCGAAGAAAACTCCTTCAGGGACCGGGTCACCTCCCTGGGGAGAGGAGAAGGGCGCAGCCGTCAGCGGGGAGGGGACCCTAGCAGCAGGGTGGGTGGCAATGCTGAGCCAGTGTCCCACCCAGCTGGCAAACCGCCCGCAGGGACACTCACTGGGACACCTCGGCGATGTGTTTGTGGCGCAAGGTGACCCACAGATCGTCGTCCTCATCCAGGAGAACCTCCTTAATCCGGGCTTCCCCGATGCCGCTTGTCTCATACCTGGGAAGAGGGCAGGGAGCGTCACAGTCAGGATGGGGCTGGGCAGGGTATGCAGTCCCCTCGCTGCCGGGGAGGATGTGGGGAGATGGGGGGACATAGGGGCTCTTCTTGGCTCTTATTTCAAGCTGGTTTTGCATCTCGCCTTCTTGTACCCCTTCAGCTGCTAAATGGTGGGAAGGGATAAAGGGCTGAAGGCTAGAAAAGCCCCTTTTGCATCAACCCTGCCCATCATGCTTGCCAGACCGCAGGCAGGAATGGTTTTGCCCAGTGACTTGTGATGGATGGAGGGATGCTGAGGCTCAGACCCCATGGCTGAGCTTCCAACTCCCGCTCAAGGGCTGGACTCGTTTGTGGGGCTGTGGTCGTGGGGCCAGCAGTGCTGCACTCACTTGTAGACATCATTCTCGATGGGCAGCAGGTCGTAGCTCATTGCCTGGAAGGTCAGCTCGTGCAGCACCGGGGAAGCAGGGTCGAAGCCGCGGTCCAGGATGAGGAGCTGGGAGCGAGCCTTGTCCGGACCCTGCAGAGCCAGGGGGAGGTGTCAGCAGCGGGTCCGGGGGCTCCTCCAGCCCCACAGGCGGTCGGAGGAAGCCGGTGCCATTTCGGGGTCCCTGTTTGGGGTCTGCAACTGCCGCGTGGCAGAGCTCAAGCAGGATTTTAGGAGTGAAGCATCACCCGAGCATCCTCCCCCGGGGCTGCCGGCACCGTCCCTGCTCACCTCACCCATGGTGGGGTCGTCAGCCTTGTAGGCGTCCAGCTTGTCCTGGATGAGCTGCGCCAGCATGGCGTTGTCCTTGTAATCCCTGGAGGAGGCAGGAGGAGAGGTCAGCTCCCCGGGGCGGGCAGCTCTCGCCATGGGATGGGGAGGAGCTGCTGGTTTCCCTGTGCAACGTCCTTGGCTCGTGGGAGAGGAAAGCCCTGCGCAGGTTTTGTTGCCCCTTTCCACCTCTCCTCAGGGTGCTCTGCTTTGCCTTGGTCTATCCTACATGAGGTGCCACCCCTGCCCCGCTCTCCAGAGCATCAAGTCTGAGCCTGTTTTTACACTGAGCACGAATGTCTGTCCTGTCTGTCCGTCCCACCATCGCTGCTGGGGGAGAGGGCGGGTCCAGGGGGGGGGGACCGACCGCGCTGCCCTTACCCCCTGTACCGCACGGCTGGGTACTCCTTCAGCGTGGCACACAGCGTGGCGATCTGCTCGGCCAGGCGCTCCAGGATCGGGTTCTTCATCTGGGCCTTGTGGGGGCTGTAAAAGCTTTGGAAGGAGTCGGCCGAATCCAGGGAGTAAACCTGGGAGGTGCAGCAGGAGGGAGGTTAGAGGGGATGCGCTGCAGGGGATGTCCGGAGGACAGCAGCCCCGCAGGACACCCCAGAGGGTTTGGAAACCAGATTTAACCCCAGATGAAGGCCCCCAGCTGAGCCCAGGACCAGACAGCTGGAGCTCAGTGATGCTCGGGGGCATCCCTTGGGCTTTCAGCTGCCAGCTCTGGACCCTGACACCTTCCCCAGCTCCAGCTCTGCAGCACAGTCCCGACCCATGTGTAGCCCCCCCAGGGTGAGCAGGGGAGGCAGGAGACCCCCTGCCCACAGCAGTCACCTGCTCCCAGGCAGGGAATCAGAGACCCAGGGACAAGTAGGGACATGCTGCTCCCTGGCCGTGCCACCAGTGAAGACCAGAAGCCAATTTAGCTGCATGTGGGGATGCCAAGAGGTCATCTTCCGCCTGTCTGTCTCCCTAGAAATGCTGAGGCTTGAGGGGTTAACGGCACCAAGCGGGTCTGGCACCATCTGTCCCTCCCTGTCCTCCTCGTCCCCATGTCCCCAGGACAGGCAGATGGCCTGGGCCAGCTCCCCAGTGCCCTTGGCTGGGGGCTGTGCTGGGGAGGGGGGGCACAGAGCTGGCCAATGCGGCTGCCGGCACGGGGCCAAGGCACCGCGCCCGCTAAATCCCCCACGGCGGATCAGCCCCGAGAAGTAATCGAAAGAGACAGGGAGGAAGAGCCGAGCAGGGGGCGAGGAGCCGGCCAGGGGAGAGGGGTGTGAGGCTGTTACACAAACTCTGATGGGCTGGAGAAGGACCCGGTGCGTTCCCTGGCTGTCCCATCCCCTGGACCACCCCAGCAGGGACAGTCCCCAGCCCGGCCTCACCTGGGACTCAGAGGGGAGGAAGGCAATGTTGATCTCCGTCAGGGTTTTGATGACCTTGGCAGCACGGGATTTCACCAGCTCGTTGAAGAGGGCGTCGGGACAGGCTGCAAGGGGAGGAGGAGGAGGAGGGTAGTGCTCAGCATCCCTCCACCCCTGCTTGCTTGCATGTGTTGCAGTGACAGGGCCTTTCCCTCCCTTGTTTCTTTCTTGGAGGAGGGCTGGCTGCCTGCAGCACCTGCCCTGGGGCGCAGGAATCTGGCCATCCCTTTGATGGAAACGACCTGTCTGCACCCGCAGCCACCCTGGGCCACGGGCAGGATAGGGCTGTCACCCCACAGTTTGCTCTTTCTCCTTCTCTCTTGCCCAGGAGGTGCCAGTGGGGAGCTGGGGGCCCGGGGTGCCTGGGCAATGGGGTGGGAGCTGCGACCCCCGGGTACTCACAGTCAGTGAAGAAGACGTGGGCAGCTCTGTACTTGGAGGTGGGGGGATCCTTGAAGTCGTTGATGAGGGAGTGGATGGACTGCAAGAGAGAAGGGACCAGCTGGGCTGGGCAGGGTGGCACCGCGGGCATCTCAGGAGGGTCACCCAGGGTGCTCCCTCCTGGCACGGGGGAGCTCTGCCTCTCTGCTCCACCACCCTGGCAGCACCGTTGGCCTCGCTGGAGCCAAGACGCTTCCCACGGGCACGGCTGCCCGTCCCAGCATGGGCACCCCCCTCACCGCCCCCCAGCCCACGGCCATGCCCCCACACCCCACACTGTGTATTCACCTTCTCCGAAGGGGTGATAAGATAAACGGCCTCCAGGCTGGGCAGCGGCTCCCGGCGCTTGTTGATGTCTTCCACAACTAGGGGGGGGGAAAGCAGAGGCCATGGCAGGGATGGGTGTGGGCAGGGGCGCTCGGCTACATGGGGTTGTTGGATGTCCCACGGCAGCACAGGACCAGCCCTGCCAAACCCCTCCGTGTCCAAAACATCCCTAATCACTCGCCCCTGCCCACCCAGGAGCTGGGCTTCCTTCTTTCCAAGGGCTGCAGGGAGCTATTTATAGGGCTGACATAAAATAACGCCTGGTCTCCTCCTCGGACTGAGGTACTGCCAGGAGATAAGGTGTTTGGGCTCCTCCAGCCCCAGCAGCCAAGGAGGAAAGCTGTGAAACATCAGCCTGGCAACTGCAAAGTTGGCCACGAGCGATGGGAGGTAGCGTGTCTCCATCCCAAGTGGGATGGGGCTGGGTGGGGGCCGTGCTGCCACCTCGACTGGCTCATGCCAGCCTGGAGATGCCTTTGTGGGTCTCCTGGTACAGAGGGAGGTTTTGCCCTTCCTACAGCGAGGTTTGCAACCTGGTACTCACTTGTTATTCCCTCCGTCATGATGTCAGTCATCTTGCAGCAGGAGGAGAGCATGCGCATGCTGAGCTGGTCCACCACCAGCACC
Source organism: Strix aluco (assembly GCF_031877795.1). Lineage (NCBI taxonomy): Eukaryota > Metazoa > Chordata > Aves > Strigiformes > Strigidae > Strix > Strix aluco. Next base: position 6,447,738 of record NC_133950.1, on the reverse strand, counting down.
TGGGGAGAGGGGCTGTGAGCTGGGGGCACGGCAGGCAGCCGGGGAGCTGCCCTTCCCCACCCCTCCACCACCCTTGGGGGCTCCCTGCCTGCACCTACCCCCTTCCCTGCTTCCTCCTCCCCACTCTCATCCCTGATCCCCCCCAGTGTTTGGTGCTCACCTTCCATTCGCCCTTCTTCTTCACTTTCCGGATCACATCGTGCATAATCTCTGCAAGAGAGGGAGCACGGAGGGCTGTGAGCACCCTAAGCCCCACCCTGCAGCACCCTGGGGCCCGTCGGCAGCAGTGGGGTCTCTGCTGGGGGCACCGAAACCCCCATCCATGTGTGGGACCATGGCCAGCCTGATCCCCTAGTGCCTTTCCTGGGGACGCGGGGAGGAGATGGGGGGTGGTTTTGGGGTGCTCAGGGAGGGGTGGTCACCCCCCAGCCCTGTTTTTCTCTCGTGCTTGGCACTAACAGACAGAGCCCACGCTGGTGGGGAGCCACAGGTTGTTTGAGGGTCAGGGAGTCCCTCTGGGGAGCCTGGGGGCCACCCCACATTGTCTCGTCCCTAATCCGAAGCGCTGGGAAAACAACAGTGGCTTAAGAGCTCCTTTTAGAAACAAGAATCAAGCGGCCTGAGCCTGTTCCTTGTAATCCCCCACAATCTCATTTCGCCTCCTGCAGATGCTGGGCTTACACAACAGCCGGGACAACAGCACCTGTGGGTCCTCCCGCACCCCAGGGACCCCTTGGGGCTGGGACCACCCCACACCCATATTCCCAGCACAGACACCCCACTTCTGCCCCATGCCAGCCTGCAGGGCTGCTGCCCGCGGGGTGCACGTTAAGGCCATGCGAGGAGGTGGCCCCAGCAGTGGGACGGGGATGTCACCTTTTGGGGCTGGGTTGCAGGAAGTGGGTTTCAAATAGGTACTGGCCCTCCTGCCAGACACACGTGCTGCCTCAACATCTGTGTTGGGGGCCATGAGGTGTCCCCAGAACCTTGAACGTCCCCTTTTTACCCTGGTGAATGAACCACCACCCCTCACAGAGCAGGGACATGCCAAGGAACTGCCTGGCTGAGCCCGGGGGAAAGAGTCTGCGTCCGTGAGCAGCTGCACCACGTCCTCTGCGTGGTGCTTCTCCCTGCTCTGACCCTCTGGTCCCCAGGAGAGGGATGGGAATGCCCAATGAAAACCCAGTTAAGTAATGTTTTTAAATTAGAAAACACATGAGGTGTGGGGAGCCCATTGTTGAGGATGTCACCCTGTCAGCCTCAGCCTTGGGACCCTTCCCCTGGGGGATTGACCCCAGGGGTGCTGGTCCCCCAGGTAAAGCTCAATTTGGGTTTATATGGGGCAGTTTGGGGCCTAAATTTGTCCCTTTTTTAGAATAAGGCTTGAGGGAGGTATGCAGAAGGACCTGCCCTGGGACCACACAGCCCTAGAAACTCCTGCTTTTGGGTGATGCTGGATTTGGGCAAAACACCCCATCTTCCCAGCCACCACCCCCTCTGGAGATCTGCACAGGAACGAGCGGCTTGGGGCCGACCAGGACCTTGCAGCAGCCCTGTGCCACATGGAGCATCCTCACCGGGAGCGCAGAGGGGCCCTGCCAGGCTTGGCTCAGCCCCAGCGTCCTGGGGTGATGCTCCCTGTGGCTCCCCCACTCCTCTGGGCTCATTCACTGAGCTACTGTCCAAACACTCCACCGGGATTTCACAGGCTGAGCGAGGCTGTAACACCCCCCGGGCTGCCCGCAGGGCTCAGGGCCGCAGCACCGGGGTGGGGACTGGTGCCAGCAGGGATAAAATGGGGGCCTGTGAGCATCGCTGGTCTGTCTACCCCGATGTAAAACCTGGAGGCAGCTGTTCCTACCACTGCACATCCACCTCCTCCCCAGCAATATCCACCTCGGGGAAGCCCCAGAAGGATCCTGGCCATGAACTTTGGGTCCTGCCTGCCCTTGGTCACATCCTTTAGCCTATCCATCAGTAAAGGGGGTGCAGGGCACCTCCAGGCCAGGGAAGTGGGTACAGATGGTCTGTACTGCTGAGCCCCTGAGCTGGGCACTGCTGGGGGTGCCAAAAGCTGCTGCCTGCACCCATGTGTGCTGCCCACAGGAATCAAGGTCACCCACGCAGCAAAAAAGTGAACGGGGAATTATCCTCGGTCTTAGGCAGGAGCTGGCAGCGAGAGCTGCCTGCATGTCCCCGGTCCTGCTCTCTGGTCCCTCACTGCAGGAGCGGGGCTGGGAAGGAGGGATGCCAGCGCATCCCTCCCCTTCCTTTCATTACTCACGTTTGGCTCCTTCCCAGGCTCAAGGATCCAGGAATAACAGTGCTGTTTACGAGGCAGCACGCACGCGCCCTCCATCCCACACCAACAACCTCCGTCACAACCGACAGGGAGTGAAGCCCTGCAGGGCCATGCCGGGGCACCACGTGCCAGGCGGCGATACCCGCCGGGAAGGGGTCAGGGTCCGGCTGCGAGCAGCCAGAAAGAAATCCTGCCCCTGGGATGAAAATACCACTTTGCTCCAGGGCCGGGAGGGGAAGGAAGGAAGGAAGGAGGCTGGGAACGAGCGTCCCGGGGACCAGGGGAAGGTGCCGGCGGTGCAGAGGTTCCCGCGGTGCTCCCGGCACCCTCCGTTTGCTGCGGCAAGCGTGGGATGGGGACCCGGGGCAGGGGAGCCCGAAAAGGGCTCCCTGAGGAGCTGCCTCCGCCAGCCCTGAGCTGCTCCTCACCAGGGCAGCCGCTGCAGGGGACATTTTGTCCTCAGAGCCTGGCTTTGTGGGGACTCTCCATTCTGCACGGGTGTGGGCTGAGCGGGATGCGTGCAATGGGGGGAGCGTCTGCCCAGCTGTGCACGTCCCGGTGCCAAAAGTGCTGTCATGTCCCCTGGCCTGATCCGAGCACCCTGATGGGCCTCCCAGAGCAGAAACTGGGCATCTCTGAGGGTGATTGCTCTGAGCTTTGTGGTTTTAGGGTGTCCATCCCCTGGTCAGAGATGGGCCCCCACTGGCACCAGGGGCCAGCCCTGCTCCCAGCCTGCTGCAGAGCTGAGGTGTGCCTTGCAGCCAGGCACAGCCCTTCCCTAAACCAGTGTCCTCGCTTGCCTTGACCATGGGTCAGACCCAGCTGCAAAGTTAAGCAGCCTCCAGGTCTGTTCTTCCACCAGCTGCCAGAGCCAGCTCAGAGCCCGGGCAGGGTGGGGAAAGAGGCAGATCCACAGAGAATCCTCCAAAGAGGGGCCCTGGCAAAGCGTGGGAGGGCACGAGACATAAACCCGACCAAAAGCTTGTGACTACAGTGTGCTGCTTGGAGGAGACGTGGCCATGACCTGCACCTCCCCGGTGTCCTTGCAGCAGCCATTAAACCCCCAGCTTAGGGAAGAGCGGTCTGTTAACGCTTGGGTGAACCAATAGGGCAATGCTAAATGCTGTGGGTGACCACAGCTGGCACGGAAAGGGGGAAGCTGTGGGAATTTTGAGGTCAAAAGGTACAGTCCAACAGGGTACAGCTGCTCCCTGGAGCTGTTCTGGCTAATGTGGCTGCTAGTGGTAGAGCTGAGGCTGTAAGACCAAAGTTCTGGCTAAGGCCAGAGCTGAGAAGACACCCGGACCTGTCCTCAGAGCAGGGCAATTTCTAGGCAGCTCTCTGGCAAGGGCATGTCTAATCAGGAGAAGGGATGCCAGCACATACGCTATCCAGGATGAGCAATACCAGGGAAGGCATCCTTGAGCCAATTCCGCACTCAGTTATAGGATCAGCAAGACACTCCCAGGGAAAATGGCAGCTCCTCTGCTCCCCGAGGTCCCCAAGTCAAGCCTGGACGCCTCCCAGGAAGCAGTGCTCTCACATCCCCACATCAGCAGGTCAGACGTTGCTGCCCATGTCCCCAAACAGTCTGGCCAGCCAGAGCTTTCGGGCTCTAACGTCAGTCAGTGACGCTCATAGTCAAGCTTTTCATCTTGGAGCTAAACCAGGTTTCGGAGGAAAAAATGCGTATGCGTATCTCATCCAGTGCCTTCAACACTTGGCTTGTCTGGACCTACCACATTGCATCTGTTTCCTTCAGGCTGGAAGAATTTTAATTACAATTTCTACTGAGAACAGACAATACAGACAGCTCTGGACTTATTCTCCAATGTGGAGACAACATCAGTGCCTACGGACAAGGAAGCACATCTCACCCACAAACGGAGGAGCTCCAGCGCTCTTGAGCAACATGGTCCTAAAAGTGCAATCATGCAGATGACATGCTTGAGAGCAATCACCTCCCTCAGCTCACCACCTGCAGTTAGGCTTGTTCTCAGGGTGAAGTGTGGCACGCAAATGACCCGCTGCAATATTTTCAAGCAGGGTCAGAAGCTGGTGACACGGTGGCCTAGTAGGACTCGAGCCCATACGTCACTCCAAGAGGCTTAGACCGTGCTATTTACACCAAGCTGGCCAGGCAGCCTTTCTCCAAGCCTGCCTTGCCTCACTTGCTCATGGCAAAAGCAACCAGCTCCATGTCTCCAAGTGGTTTTGGGGGAAGAGGGACCAACCCTGCCGTTGCTTGTGCCCACACCAACAAAACTGACCAAGTGCAGCCTGCACTGAGACAAACTGCCCCACGCCTGTTATCCTGCTTCAGAAAGAGCCTGAAACCTGATGAGCAGCCCTGACCTCCACCGGTCAGTGGAAGCAGTAAAACCTTGTCCTGGTCACCACCCCATCCTGGAGCACCAGGACGGGTGAGGGATGCTGCAGCCTGAGGATATTTCTGCTCTAGTGCTGACCCTTGGCCTGTGCCAGCAGCGATGGCCAAGCCCTTCCCTCCTGGAGCAATGGAGGAGGCCAAACTCTTGCTGCTCAGAAATGCTCCTTTGCTGCCACGTCCCAGGAGCTCACAGGCTGCACACCTTGGCCTGACGTGGTGAGGGAAGAGCGAGTTGGGTTATGGATGGGCAACAGGCTGTAGGAACTGCCCAAGGTCCTACAGGAGACAAGTGGTCTCGACCGTGGGCTTTTCCCTGTCACAGGCAGGGCTCAGTCCCTTCACTCTCCTCACGCGTCCTCCATTTTGGGATCTAAAATCCCGGAGCAGCTCTGGAGAGCCGGATCACAGAAATCCACACTGAGGTTTGCTCAGGACCCACTTCTCAAAAGCTGTCATGCTGCATCTCCAAGACAAACATGTTTGGCTTTGGGTTGGCTTGGCAACTGCTTTTTTGCTGATTCATTAACTAATTGCTTAAGACAGTGTGAATGTTACATAGATACAACCACGTGTAAATGTAGTGCAGCACAGATTTACCTCTGAACATCCTCAGTGGGGATCTCTAGGTGCCAGTGTACCACCCCCACGCAGTGCCCAATAAAACAGGCTCCATGGACCAGAGGGTGGCAGGAAGGCCATCGACCCCACTCAGGACGTAGAGAATAACTCTATTTACAGGAGGCAAAGCCTAACTGACGTCCTTCAGCGTGGCTAAGAGCCATCTCAGGGATGATTTGAGTCTGGAGACCACTGTGTCCATAAACCAAGCAAGTCTCAAACACCTCCCCTCCAGCAGTCCGTGTCCTGAACACCTCTTTTTCTCACTGGATTATTTCTGGTGTCCACCTGGAAGACCTCAGCCTTTCTGGAGGACACGTTCCTCGTGTAGAAACCTGCTGGTGGTGCAGCCCAGGTGCCATCCAGCTGCAATAAGTCCTGCATGGGCAGAACTCAGCTTCATCCCTTCCTAACCCAAGCCTGGATGAGGTGAACTTTGATATTTTCACATCCAGAGCAGCACCGCACGTCTCCCTCAGGGCCGCTGGTGAAACACGCCACACGTCAAAGCCACACCGAGCAGTATTTGTGCTACTCTGGGGAGCCACGCAGCGCTGCGTTGCTGCTGGGGCTCTAGCTTCAAGGATTAGTCATGGTAATCATAAACCTGTGATTAATTCCTCCTTTTCCTATTTGCACTGCTCTCATGAAGGATGTAAGTATTTATACCTGCCGGCCAAACCCACGGGAAACCTGCACAGCCTAGAGAGAAGGAGGACAGAGACCCGGAGATCTTGAACTCCTTAGACATTTTATAACACACCCAAAAGGAAATAAGGGAAATGAAATGCATGATCACACCCACAAACCGCTCTCATTAACTGCACCGGAGAAACAGGGTAAAATTCACAAGGATTTTCACTGTGGGATCACTCCTGGCACAGCTTCCTCAGGTCTGCACAAGGATCTGGGAGTTGAGCAGAGCTTGTTCACCTGGTAGAGTCAATGGATCACAGACCACGTCAGGTCCCTTTTGAAGGTGTCACCCTTCACTAACGCTTGCCCTCCTCCACCACGTTTCCATCCCCAGCGGAGATGTTGTACTCAGCTGCCGGCAGCTGTAGGTGCTGTCAGTGTGGCCAGCGTTGGTGGTGCTTCAGTGCCAAGAGGAGCCAAGAGCTTTGCTGCAGGAGGATGGCACACACGGGGTGTCACAGCGTCCCAGAGGGGAGGTGACTCTCTCCCAGGGGTAAGTCGCTCTCTCCTACACGTGTGGCTGTGACTTTCTGAGCTGGTTCTTCTCTGCCTTGAACCAAGAGGGAGCAAATCACCAACAAACTGGGGCTCTTCAGGCTCAGCTCAGTGGGAATCCAGGCCTAGGTGCCCACGAGGATGCTGGGGGCGGGATGGAGGGCAGCTGATGTGCAGCTGAACTGGTCCAACTCTGGGTGGTCTTTGCTGCTCTCTTAGTGGCACAAGGTCAAACCATCTGATGGGCTCCATAAATGACCCTACAACACACATGTTGACATATGTGTGTACACATTCATGCGTTTGTGTGTGTACATGGGCAGCGTGGAAGCTCACAAATTAATGCACCTCCAGCCTGATCTATTTTTGCACTCTCCAAAACACAAGAGCCAAATTCCTTCCCGCACCGTGAGTTGGTGGACGCAGCATCTGCTTCTCAGCGTGCAACCAAAAGCCATGTGACGATGATTCTCTTTTTAAATGTGTTGATTTTGTGGGAAGAGGGAGGGAATCTCTCCTGGGACATTTTTCTCAGAGGTGCAGGGGAATCAGACCCAGACCTTACTTTTATTTTTTTTAAGGGGGAAAGAGTCTAAGTCCTTTATGTCAGTGGCTTTTTCAACCTTCTTGCACATGCAGACACCGGTGGGTGGATGTAGATCTGCCAAAGTGAGGTCTGTCGTTCTTGGTAACCTTCCATGGTCATGTACAGGCAAGTATTCCTCAGCCCCTGGTGTAGACCGTGGTTTGGAGACTCAAATTACTCTGCAATGCGTGTGAAGGTGAGCCCTGAATTTTGCATATATTTTTTCAAGCTTTTCCAACTCAGAGCTGATGGAGGCGAGACAGACCCTGGTGCCAGGGCTAAAGTCTCCAGCAGAGGCTTTGCCAGACGCCCATTCCTGTACCCACACATCGGGCAGGCAGCACCGTGCCGCCCGCAGGACTCCCCGGAGTTGGGGTGGGCTGCCCAGGAAGCAACTGACTTCAGGGTCTGCTCCCACCCATGGGGGACAGGGTGCAGGGACCCGCTCCTCCTCACCCATCCTCTTCACCATCATGCTGAGATCACGGCAGGGCTGGAGGCTCTGCCCCTGTGCAGGCAGGAGGATGCAATGTGCATCCCTGCAACAGGAGCAGCCAGCCCTGCACCCTTCGCTGCCTCCTCTTCCTCTGTGTGGCAGAGACCTTGCCAGACCCAGCTCTGGGGCAGCACATGAGCCTCGTACCCTGGGCCCTGAGATGGGCTCGGAGCATCCTCAACAAGCAGCGTCTGGCCCTGGAAGTCTCCCTGTGCCCTCAGCAAAGGGGTGGTGGGACCTGTGAGGTGCCCCGAGCAGCCTGGGCGAGTCATGCACCAGCAACTCAGCAGCAGGTCCCCTGGCTGTGCCCCGAGGCTGGCAGTGGGCTGGCAGCCCTGCCCGTGCCTCCTCCCTGTCCCCAAAGGTGCAGCACAGGCAGCTTGGCATGAGCCTGGGTCCCCGAGTCATCACATCCCAGCGTGGGCCAGGCCGGCATGGACCCTCAAGAGGTACAGGTGGGGACGCTGAGTGACACGGTACGGCAGCGAGTGCTGTACATGGGTGCCAAGGGCCCATCAGACCTCGTCCGGGCAGGATTTAACTGTGGGGCTCCTCGGTGCGGCTCTGGCAGGCAGGCACCCGGGCACGGGTCAGCCCTGCGGGAGGCTGTGCAGGCAAGGATGCTCCGTGGGAGGATCGGCCGGTGTCCTGGGGGGAAAAGATGTTTTCTTGCTGTCCCTGGAAGGGAGCAGGGTGCTCCCTTATCCTGGGGCTGCTCTGCTTCTCCCATCTGGCCGTGACAGCAACATGAGCAAAAGGAAGCCCTCGGGGAGGTTTGTCTCCTCACGCAGGTGAAGGGGTTGGGGGTTTCAGACCCAGCACCGCTACCACCTTCGTACGCTCCGGCTACGTGTCCTGCCCCAGCCCGCTGTGGTGGCAGGCGCTGCACAGGTGTCAGCCCTGCAGCACGGCCCGTCTTGCCTTGCTGGGGATGGTTCCATGGAGTAAACCCAGCCTCCTCCTCCTCCTCCTCCCCACTGCAGGGTGCTGCAGGAGAGCGGGGACCAGGCTGGGCAGGGGATGCTCAGGGCAGGTTGCCCTGAGAAGACCAAAGGAGGCCCTGGGGCAAGAGAGGATGGGAGGAATGTCCACGTGGTGGGGGGGTAGATGAAGATTTTGGGGACGGGTGTCCTCAGAGGTGGCACCAGCTCTCACGTGTGGGTGAGATTTTTCTAACCAGCACCAGAGCAAAGCAACTGCTTCTCCAGTGGTTTTCCAGATGGCCACAAAGGGAACAGAAGACACACCAGGAGAACCTGGGCCTCAGGCATCACCTCCAGGGCCCAGCGCACTCAGCTCCAACCCCGGCCAGAGGAAAGCGAGTCCTGGAGGGACGCAGCCATCGCTGCTGGATACTGCAGGGAGGCGCGGGGTCAGCCTGCGCAGCACGCACCCCATGCCTCTGGGGGGGGTGACGATCCGGTTCTGTCCATCTTCTACAACACTCACCCACCCCATTCCCCCTGCCCACCTCCTCCCACCAATCCGGAGGCCTCCAAAACCCATCTTGTAATGGCACCAGCTGGTCAGAAGAATAATCCGGGTCTGGAGGGAAGCCAGGGCAGAATGCAGCTCTGGAGGGGGGGCCTGGCAGAGCGAGCCATGGCAACGCGGCAGCATCCTTCCCTCCCTCCTCAGGAGGGAGCCCAGCAGAGATACCCTGCCCCGGCGTCAGCCCCAGGCTTGGACCTCTTGCTCCTTATGAGCAAACATCTTCTCCTGCAGGTAAACCTTCAGGGAATCCCTGCCCAAGAGGAGGCTGGCGCAGTGAGGGAGAGCCGGGGAAATCTTCTGCTAGCCGCATTGGTGCCCAGCGAAGGGGGAGGGTTGGGTACCCTGCACACTGGTCCGAACTCTGGGGGAGCAGCTCCAGCACCTCATGGCAGGAATTGACCCACCAAGACCAGGCGCTTCCCCTGGCAGCCTGAGGAGCACCCCGAGCCCCGCAGGGTGCTCCTCCGAGGGCCCCGTCCCTCGCTCCTCTGCAGCATTTTGCCTGCACAAACCCTGCTCTCTCCTCCCAGACACCCACGCTTCCCCGATAGCCCCGCTACAGCACCGCTGCCCAGCTACCAGTTATTATTTTCAGTCTGGAATGATATTTTTCAGGGAAGAACAGAGCAGTTTGTCACTAAACCCTGAAGGGAAGGATTGAGCCAGATTTCCGTGATGCTGCCTTGAACCTGTGTGTGTGTGTGTGTGTGTGTGTGTGTGTGCGCTCTCTCCCAGCCTATTTCAGCGCAGAGACAATGAATGAAAATAAGGGACATGCAGTGGCGCTGGTCTCTGTCCCCTCTTAGCGAGGGTGCTGGATGAGCTGGATGCGGCCCTGCCTGGGGGTGTGTGGGTGGCTGGTCCAGCTTCCCCCCCCCTCCGCCTGTCTGGGCTGGGGGCTGCTGCTTTCCCCACCCCGGCTGCGAGAGGACCAGCCCCCCCAAAAAGAAAGCCCAAGAGCCAACCTCCCATCCTGCAGCAGAGAAACAACAGGGCATTTCCCTGCCTCTTCCCTTTCGTTTTGCAGCTGGCCGGGCTCGAACCCCCAATGCAGCACCCCAGGGTGCCGAGCAGGGAAGGGGGGGGGGGGGGGCACAGGGATGGCGCAGCCCCCCCCCCACCACCACCCCGGGGGTGGGTAACGTCTGGGAACAAAGCAGGGGCATCCATCCAGGGGGATCCCCCCCCCCATATCACCACCCACCCGATCACACCACCAGCCCCGGCCGCACCATCCGCAGCCTGCGCGGGAGGGTTTCGCTGCACAACGCAGCCGGAGCCACCCCACCCGCGGGGATTTCACCCACGTACACACACCGCCCCCCCCCCCCAACCTCCCACCAGATTACACACCAACCGCCCCCCGCTCCAAAAAAAAAAAAAAAAAAAAAAAAAAAGCGCCGGCCCTGGCTGGCCACAATGCCACGGAAATAAATCATGCGGGAGGAGCGGGGAGGGACGAGAAAGGCTTTTCATGGCTGCGGGGAGCCCGGGGGAACTTTCCACCGTTTCTGCTCTCGCTTTGGTTATTTTTTTTTTTTTAATGCGGAGTTTTTCGCTTTAATTTTGCTACGGGGAAGGGAACTGCCACTCCTCCCCTCCAGCCTCCGGCGTTTTGGAGAACACCCCCCACCCCCCCCCCCCCCCGCCATCAAGGCGTTGAAAATATCATCTTGCAACAGCCGGGGGAAGGAGGAAGCGAACCCGGGGCCGCTCCGGGCCCCCGCCGGCCCCTCCCCAGCCCGGCCGCCAGAAATAGCACGGCGGATCGGGACCCCAAAGGGGGCCCAAATGCCCTGGGGGGGGGTTGGGGAGGAGGGGGGGGGGCGGGCATGGTCACCCCGGCATCAGGGAAGCGAAGTCACGTCCGGGAAAATAAAAAAAAAAAATTAAAAAAATCACCATTAGAGCGGGATTTGCTGCAGACAAAGCCGAGAGGCGCCCGGCCTGTCACCGCGGCGGCGCTGGGGGGGCATTTCTGCACAGCCGGACCCCCTGTGACCCCCCCCGGCCCCCCTCCCCGGGCTCAGACCCCCCACGGGGGGCGATTGGGCTTTCCTGATTATGCTCTGATGGGGCGATCGCCCCGCGGCCATTCAGGAGCCAGAGGCGGAGATGGGGGGGGACACACGAGCGCCTGTCGCTCCTGTCTTTCCCCCCCTCCTTTTTTCACCGCCCCCCCTTTTCCTCCCCTCCCCTCACCACTGCAGAAAAATCCCAACAGCCTCAACAGCCCCCCTCCCTAAAAAAAAAAAAAAAACCAAAAAAACAACAAAATACGGAGGGAGACAGCAAGCCCCGACACCCCCCCCAGCGCACCGGGCCGGCTTGTCCCCACGTCCTGCCGGCTGCCCCACGGGGGTGTCCCGTCCCCGTCCCCCCCCGCCAGGCGCTGATGCCGCCCCGAGGGTCCGTATTGCGCATCCGCAGCATCCCCCCACCCGCGGAAAAGGGCAGCCGGAGTCTTGTCAGCTCCCCCCCCCCCCCCATCGCGGGGTGCGCAAGTAGCGCGGCCGGACGCGGATCTTACTTTCTCCCACCACAGCCTTGAGTCCGATGGGGGCCATGTCTCCGTGCCGGGGGGGTCCGCAGCGGCTGGGGAAGGATATTGGGGGGGGGGGGGCACCCACACGCACACACACAGCCGGGTGAGGCTGCGGGTGGCGGGCGCAGCGCCGGGCGGCGCAAGGATGCGGAGGGAGGGCCGGGGGGGGCCGGGAGCGGGCGGCGGGGGGGCGGGGGGGGGGGCAGCGGGCTCCGGCGGCCGCGGCGAGGCTCAGCTGACTGCGCGGAGGGACGGGCCGGGGGGGGGACGGACCGCGCGTCACTGCGCCCCGCCCCCGCCCCGCCCCGCGCCGCAGCGCAGCGCCCGCCCGCCGCCAGCACCCCCCCCCCGCACCCGGCATCGGTCTCCCCGCACCCGGCGTTGCCCCCCCACCCCCCCAGGAACCCCCCACCTCGCGCCCAGGAACCCCCCACCTCGCACCCAGCATCCCCCCCCCAGCATCATTGCATCCGGTATCGGCCCCCCACGCACCCATCGGCCCCCAAGCAGCCAGCATCCCCCCCCGCCTCACCCAGCATCGGGCCCCCCCCTAGGAACTCCACACCCCGCACCCCAGCATCTCTGCACCCAGCATCGGCCCCCAAGCAGCCAGCATCCCCCCCCTCACCCAGCACCGCCCCCACCCCTCACCCAGCATCTCCCCTCAGGCTGCCAGCATCCTTCCCCCCCCCCCCCTCCCCCCCGGAACCCCCCCTCGGCACCCAGCATTCCCCCCCCCCTGCACCCAGGACCCCCCCACCTAGCACCCAGCATCCCCCCCCTCCCAGCATCCCCCCGCCCCGCACCCAGAACCCCCCCCCGCACCCAGGAACACACACACACACACCCCCAGCACTCAGCATCGCCCCGCGCCCCCCAGGGCTCAGCTCTGCACCTCCAGGTTTATTTTGCCAGCGCTGAAGCAAAGCGCTGTCACCCCCCCGCCATGTAGGAAAGTTGCCCCCCCCCTGCCCCAAGAGCTGCAGCATCTACTTAGGGGGAGAGGCCCCCCCCGGGGCAGCCGAGGGGGCAGTGGGGAGGGGTCCCTATGGTGTCTCAGGCTTATCTTCCATCAAAATACCTTCCCCCCCCAAGCAGGGGATGCAAACACCCCCACACGACGGGCCCCCTCTGGCCTGGGGGCAAAGGCTGCGCACTCACCCAGCACCCGGGTGCCACTGCGGGGGGGGGTGGCCTGTCCCCCAGGCCGGGGTGTGGGGTCCTGTCCCCCAGCCGCTGCGGCTGGGCCCGGGCTGGCTCCCAGGGCTGTGCCGAGGGGATCGGGGTGTTTCTGTGCTCCCCCTGGGCAGGTGACGCCTGGGCAGGGTGTGATGGGGTGAAGACGGAAAAACAGGACAGGAGGTGGGAAACGGCCCGATGGTAGCGCGGAGCTGACAGCAGAGCGCTCCGGAGGCGCCTGTGCCTGCAGGTGTAGAGACACGGATATATACGTATGGCCGAAGAGATGCTCACCCCGTCGCTTAGGGGCGAGGCAGAACAGGGGTGCCTGGGGACACAGGACAGCAAAGGCCAGTCTGGAGGGACGGTGGGGTGACAGGGACGTGCTGCGGCTCGGCCGTGGGGGTTCCCAGCAGCGCCAGGTCAGGCAGACGTGCGTCTCGATCCTTTGCTTTAAAACCTGTTCTCTTCAAAGCTTCCTTAAAAATAAGCTGGAGTTGAGTTTGTCAGAGCCGCCGGACTCTCTGCCAACCACAGGCTATAAATACCAGCAGGCTATTTAAGAGCGAGGTATTTATATTGATTTACCATCTCCCCGTCAATCTTCCTGGTGAGGCCGAGCATCGCTTGTCTGTCGGCAAAAATACAGCACGTGTGGAGCTGCAGGTGAGCAGGGACCCGTCCGCTGGGTGTCCCCGCGGTGTCCCCCCTTTCCACCCTCAGGGACACTTGGCTCCCTGGCAGGTGGGTGGTTCTCTTGCATCCATCACATCTGGCAGAAAAAAGAAAGAAAGAATGATACTTGCTTCAGATGAAAAAATCAGCCACCGTGATTGACCCTCCCGACCCGCAGGCTGCGTGGGCCAAGGCCGGGGATGCTTTGGGATGGTGCTGGGAGGGCAGGACAGAGACGTGGGGTGGAGAGAGGGCTGCCCGTGGGCAGGATGCTTTGGCATTGCCTTCCGACAGCAGGGGCTCGGCCCCAGCAAACATGAGGAACCCACGTCCTGACGTCCAGGAGCCCGCTGGCTTCAGGGCTGGATGGGGGGCTGGAGGCTGGTTCCCACTCAAAGGCATTTTCTGGGGTGCAAAACGCCTCGGGATGGTGTTTCCTCCAAGCAGGGACCACGGCCTGTTGGCCACAGGCCTTAGACCCTTGGAGACCACCAGGAGAGCCTCTCCCTCCTCTGCAAGGGGCTCCGGGTGAGGAGCTGGAGCCACGCAGCCGGGACCCCCAGCACAGCCGAGCCGCAGCGAGCGTGGTCCCGATGCTCAGGAGACACCCCGCACAGGAGAGGAAGGGCAGCAGCATTTCCTCACCCACCTTTACACCGTAGGGCTGAGAAGGAACATCAGGGTGGATGGGGTGAGGTGGTGGCTGCTCCCCTCACTCCATCCTGTGCTGTTTTGGTCCCAGTGATGTGAATCGGGGTGGCCTGGGCTGGGAGCAGCGACTGTCGGTGTGGGATTTAACCCTGCCTAAATAACAGAGGGAGCTGGGGGGCAGGACGAGGGACTGGTCTCAGGGTCAAGACATCAGAGGGAGCTGGCTGAAGCTGGTTTTCCTGAAAGACAAGTTTGAGGATGTCTGTGACACTGAGTGGGAGTTGATGTGGGAGACGCTTTTCCGAGCAGCCCTGGGGCCACATTCTGATCCCTCCTTGCTGGTCCTCTCCTAAGGCGTCTGGGCTGGGAGGCATCGCTCTGGGCTCTTTTAACCCCAAAAGTTCAGCTGAAAACTGTCGAGATGTTGGAAATTTGTTTAACTGGGAGAAATTGAGATGTCCCACAACCCCCTGAGTTGTGGGGCTGGGGCTTAGGGGGAAACACCAGCAGCTCCTGCCCACCCTGCCCACCTTTCCTGGGGACCGGGCCCTCTCCAGGTGCCTTTGGGAGCTCAGGGGCACCCACGGGGCAGCCATGGGAGAGCACCAGCATATCCCTGGGCCCTCTCTGATTCCCCTGGGGCTGCTGGCTCGCAGGCAGGGTGATTCTCTGCAAAACTGTGTGAGCCCTGGGGCTGCCCCGTCCTCCAGAGTCCCAGGGAGGGGGAAAGCCCCCGGACCTCATCCCGCTGGGGGATGCATCCATCGTCAGGGCATGTGAAACAGGGAGGCCAGTTCCACCCCACCCTCAGCGCAGGCAGAGGCGAAGTGGTGACAACGAAGCCAAATGACTCACCCTGGGGCTTGGGAACATGTCCCAAGGGAAGGTGGCTGCAGGCACAGGGAGGGCGAAGTGTCACCCGTTGCTTTAGTCCTCATGAGCTACCTGGGGTGAAGCTGCTCGGGGTCAATAATCTCCAAGTGTCCAGCGTTTTTGCCGGAGGCAGTGGGGGGTGATGGCTGAGCAGAGATACTTGCTCTGGGTACAAGCAGGGCCCAGGCTTTGTGCTTTGGGTTTTCTCACTGTTTCCTGATGTTCAAATATATGTTTTTTTTCCTTTCCCCGGTGCAAATGCCAGAGCAGTGGCTGCACTGACCCAGCACCAGGCCTTGCACAATGTGATGCCCTGTCCCTGCCCAGGGTTTGGAGCTGGGGCAGACCCACCTGTGGTCAGAAAACCACTCTTCACAGCCTCCCACAGCAAGGGGCAGAGCCGGGGCCGCATCCTGCCCTGATCCACACCGGGAATAGCCAGCAGAGCGCAATGGGCTGAGACCATCATTCCCGTGTTTATTGGGAGCGGTGGGCTCCTTGGGGAAGCCAAGCTGCTGGCACGGCCCCCAGCCCCTCCTGGGTCCCTGCAGCAGCCTGCAAGCAGCTGGAGGGCTGGAGAAGCATTGCCCGTGCCCCGTGCCCATCCCCATGCCCCGTGACCCGTGCCTGAGTCCTGTGCCCACGCCTTGTACCCCCAGACATGCCGCATGCCCGTTCCCATGTCCCAGGCCGTGCTGGTGCCCATGCCCACCCCCTGTGCTCACCCCAGTGCCCGTACTGGCGCCAGTACCCCCTGCCCACGCCGGTGCCGGTGCCGGTGCCAGGCTGTCGCACCCTCCGCAGGCTGCACTGGGCCGGCCCCGGCCCCCCGCCAGGGCCTGTCTGGCGGCGACCAGTTATCCCAGTCCCGACCAGCAGAGGGGAATGGTGATCCACATCAGCCACCCTCCTCCACCCGTGCCCTCCGCAAGCCCCGGGGGCTGCGGTCCCCCGGCCCTGCGGTCCCTCTCCCTGCAACGGGGCGCTCGCGGGGATGGGGGGGGGGTGCTCACCCATGGCGGGGTGGTGGTGGGGGCGACCCTCCCGGGCACACCCCGACCCCTGTGCTGCCTGCCACAGCCCCGTGGGACCGGCTTGTGTGTTTTTGCAGGGTCCCGGGTTGCTCCCCAGCCAAGGCCAGGCTTGGAGCTGGTCCTCTCCATCCCCCTGCGCGGAGGCGCCGTGCCCAGGCTGGGGCTGGGGCTGGGGCTGGGCTTTATTGATCCTGCCCCGACTCTGGCCCTGATTCAGCAAAAGCCGGGGTCACGCCAGGCCTGATTCAGCACCACTTAATCACCTTGTTATCTCCAAGCGCGGCTCCGGCACAGCAAATCCCGCTGGAGTCTGTGGGACTGAGGGTACAACAACCCACGGGGCCCATCCCCAGAGCCACAGGCATGGGACTACAGCTCCGCAGGGCTGGGCAGAGCTGCCCTCGGCTTTATCAGCAGAAGGAAGTTTTAGTGCTGCAATTATACAGCTGTTAATTGCATCAAGACCTGTTCCTGTGAAGTCGAGCAGCCCCCAGCGCACGAGCAGGAGGACACGCTCACACCCTTGTTTGCCAGGTGCTTTTCCCTCCCACCCAACCTTGGCTTGCTCAGACCCCGCGCCGCCGCAGAGCCCCTTGACAAGGACGTGTCTTATTCACCTCCGAGGCCTTAGAGGTGACCCAGGGTGGGTTTGCATGTGGCTGTCCCACCACGGATGGGGACCTGAGCCCGGCTGCGCTGGCTGCCAGGGCCGCTGGAGGAATACGTGCACCTCTACTTGCAAGGGACACCCTGAAACCCCCGGCTGCACCTCCTGCCCGCCAGCACCCCTGGGCTCTTCCCCCAAAGCGATCGGGTTTCCTGGTGATCTGGCTGAGGTGGAAACAGATCCTAGTCCCAGGGTCAATGAGAGTGAAAGGAAAACTCCACTGATTGCTTCTTATGTCAGAGAGAGAGAAATAAATACTTACTGGGCTGAAAGCTTTACCCTGGAACGTACTCCTGTGTTTAGTGGTTGCGGGAATTCAGCAGGGCCTGGAGGCGGTAAGCGATGGGAAACAGCCTGTTCTGGGCGCTCTGCAGGTGCCTCAACCACCTTTGCTGCCAAGAGGTCAGATTTTACACCGTGTTAATGACTGCAGGGAAAATCCAAGAGGAGCAAGACAGGGGTGATCCTCCCCGCGGGTACCGAATCCAGGGGGACCAGCTGAAAGGGCAGGAGGGGCAGGAAGCTGAGCCTGGCAGGCTTGGTTTAACTGCTGTGAGCATAAAAATATTGCAAATAATCAACTTTTTTTTTTTAAATGCTCCCTCATGGACATGGATTGGGGCATCAGGATCATCCAGGAGATGTGCTGGTTCCCCGGGAGGGTCAAGGAGAGGTGTGGAGTACTTTGCTCATCATGGTGGACTTCTGCACCAGCCTCAGGATTTACACACGCTTTGAGGGCTTTGCTGATTTGGGGACTGTCTCAGATCGCTGCTGCCATCGCCACGGTCCCAGGCAGCTGCCTGAAACCATGAGAGCGTTTATTCTCTGAGGCTCTATTCAGAGGGAAATCCTTCATTTCTAAGCTAGGACAATTCAGCCAGCTCCAGGAAGATAAGCATTATTTCCATCTGTTTAGTGAGATGTAATTAGCTGACTTTGTCACGGTGTAATTTTTTAAAACTCCATATATGCACTGTCTCTTACAGGGACGTCTGTGCTGGGTCCTCTCGCAGCCCCGGCACGTGGGGCAGGTACGGGCTGGGATTGATAAACCCAACAGAGCATCATCTGTGGTGCAGGAGCTGCTGTGTTTTGTTTCCCTCTGCTCGGGGCTGCCGAGGGCTCCTGAACCTCAGCTCCAGCCTCGACAGCGGCGTCACCCAGAGCAGGTTCCTTCGCAGAGGGATGCGGGGAAGGAGAGCAGGGCGATGCCTGAGCGGCAGGCAGGTGCTGCTGCCTGCACTGCTGCCTGTCTCTGTGCCAAAGGAGGGAGCCTCCCTCGCACACAGGCAGTGCAAAGGGGGCCGAAATTAAAGATAGACTCCGGGAGGATGGGGCCAGGAGGGGAGGCGGGAGAGCAGTGGGGGGCTGTGTCTGCATCCCTTGCCCGGCCATGGTGGGACAGGCTCAGCACTTGAGCAGGGCCAGGCTGGGCTTTGCCCCACGCTGCTCCCAGAAACTGGCAGCAGGAGAGGAAGGACAAACCATCTCCTCCCCCAATCCCCGTCTCCATCCTCCTTGGGCACCCAGTGGGGCAGCAGGGGTGGGAGGAGACCCTGACCAGGACTGTGTCTGAGACAGTCTCCTCTGCACATGGCCATGTGGGAATACATTGAGAAGTGCTCAACGTGATGCCACTGCTGAGCTTTGAGCTTCCAAACACCTCCTATCACGACAAAACCCTTCAGATAACTCCTTTACTTTCCCCCTCCCAAGCTTTCACAGCTGAGCCTGTCTCTGCCACCAGCCAGCATGTGGCAAAAGCTCGATGCTGCGTCACCGCGCGGCGCTGACTAATGGTGCCAGGATGTCACGCTCATCTTCAGGTGGTTTTCTGCGCCCCAGAAATGTCTGTGTTAAGGCCTCCAGTCTCTGTTGACACGCTATTTCTGCATGCCACAAATATAATCTTCCTGTTTGCAAATCAACAATATCAATGCTCTCTCTTTTTTACCTTTTAATTAGGGTTTGGCTTTTTTTATATAAGAAATACGTCAGTGGGCAAAAGAGATGGGTAATGGCTCAGTATGTAGTGCTCCAGAGCTTACGTGGATTGATTTTACAAAAATAAGGGGTTCATACCACTTACTTGGTCTGTTTAGCAGGACTGTGTGTGCACTGCCTAAATCATATTCCATACGTTGCTTCTTTTAAAGGAGTGAAGCTTGGTTTCTAATAATGAAGTTATTACCATGGGTAGATACTCACTTTTTTTTTTCGATTTGAGGGAGGTGGATGCATTTTCCCCACCTTTTAAATACCATCATCCCACTAAGGCAGACTTTCAAATGAATTTAGAGCCAGACTCCTCGGGGATCAGTGCTGGGGAAAGTGTTTAAAAGCCTCCAGTGGAACAATTTTCTATTGGAAATGAGATTTCGCTGTGGCTAAATTTCCCACGAGATCCCTTGATTTCAACAGCATTTTGGCCAGGCAAACAAACGGCAAACAAGCCTGCTGCTAAGGGTAAAGCCTTCTTATGGGACATTGCAAAGAGAAAAACATAAATATTTCAGCTTTGAAATCATTTTCACTTTGAAATGACTTGCAAGGGTAAGGTGGAAGGGGCTGATGTGTGGTGAGCATCCTCGGGGGGTGAGCCCAGCTCAGGGGATACCCCCAGCCGCAGCCCAGCCGCAGCGCCCCTCGCTCCTGCGGGTGCTGGGACAGGTGCTGGGTGGCACCTGGATGCCAGTTGATGTCTTCTGGCCTCATGTTGAGTGTTTGGCTATAGCAGAGCCCAGCCTGGCGTGGGAGCACCCGCATCCCTCCCCACTCAGGAGGATGCTTGGCCCAGCACCCCAGCACAGCGGGGGGGAAGGAGCCCCTGGTCCCCCCTCCCCGCTGTGCCGGGCGGGTGGTGGGCACCATTTCAGGGCAGGGCTGGTGGCAGCTGGCAGGGAGAGGTGTGAGCAGCCTCCTGGCCCCCTCCCCAGCCCGGCAGCCAGCGGACAGCCAAGAAGAGCTATTTCAGGCAGGGTAAACAGGATGCCTCGCTCCAGAGCCGGCCACCTCCACTCCTCCCTCCTGCTGCCGGGTAAACAGTCCAGCCCAGGAAAAGACTCACGACACAACCTCAGAGGTGTTTCCACGCCGCTGGCCTGGATCTAGCCAAGAACCTGGCCGGGGTTGAGCCGAGCTTTGCCCAGCCCAGCCTGGGCTTCCAGTGGCCTGGAAGCATGCGGGGGACCCAAGGCATGGATCCACCTCGGCAGCGACTCCCCACAGCCGCCCTGCAGCTGGGAACAGCCTGAACTTTCTGGCCACGCTGCCACGTCCTCCCCCTTCCTCCTTCTCTTCCTCCCTCGGTCACAGCTGCTCGCTGTGCCCAGGGCTCTGGGAACGATGGAGACAAGGCCTTTCCTCCGGCCGGATCCTGCCCAGGCAGCGCACGGAGGATCCTGCGAGGGCTGTTTCCGCCTGTTGCTCTCAGGAGAGGAGCTGCAGCAGCAGCAGAGGAAGGAGGAGCTTTTCCACCGCTTCCTCCAGCTCCCCAACCCCGGCTGTTTCCCTCCCTGGTCGAGCAGCCCCAGGCCTGGGAGCTCCCCACCGCCCAGCAGCACCCCATGGATCGGCCGTTCCGCCCCGGCGGAGCGTGTGCGAGAGGGTTTTGCTGGGTGGGTGCGGCGGTTCTGGGTCTAATATCCCCCTTGGCGTGTGCCCGCCAGCTCCCCAGCGATGCTGGGTGATCTGGGAGATGCCAGCCCCCTCCCGGCTTCCCCCACCCCAGGGAGACCAGGGCCAACCAGCCCTTGGTCCAAAATCTACGGCTGGGGAGTGTTTGAAGGCAATTTGAGTTTTCCCATCCCGTTTAACTGCACCGTGAGAGATGCCTGGAGGCTGGGGGGGAAGAGGGGCCCCTCGCCTGCCTCCCGCTCTGCCCCACTGGCTCCCACGGCCGCCCTCCACCTTGGCACTGAGAGGAGCGCAGGGTTGAGGCTGGCGAGGGCCTGGGCGTGAGGGCGCAGGTAGGAAGGGAGGAGCGGGTGTTGCAATCGCCTGGTGAAGCAATGTCAGGAGCAGAGGAGGCTGGTGCCAAGACGGAGCTGGTTTGCCTGGCGCCAGCAGCGGCGGGAGCTGGCGTGGGGCCCTGCAGCGTGTGCGGCGGGGGCACAGTGATGCCGGGGGGGGCCACAGCGGTGCCATGTAGGGGGGCACAGCGATGCCATGTGGAGGGGGAGCACATTGATGCCATGTGGGGGGGGCACAGCAAACCTGGGGTGGGCAGAGCACAGTGATGCCATTTGGGGGGCACAGTGATGACATGTGGGGGGGCAGAGCAATACCACGTGGGGGGTGGCACAGCGATGCTGGGGTGGGGTGAGCACAGCGATGCCATGTGGGGGGCACAGTGATGACATGTGGGGGGGCAGAGCGATGCCACGTGGGGGGTGGCACAGCGATGCTGGGGTGGGGTGAGCACAGCGATGCCATGTGGGGGGAGCACAGCAATGCCATGTGGGGGCACATTGATGCCATGTGGGGGGGGACACAGCGATGCCGTGGGGGGGGGGGGGGCACAGCGCTGCCCTACGAGGATTAACACCGGGCTGAGCCGCATCCCCGCTTCCCAGCACCCAGCGCACCCCCGGGGCGGGGGGCGGGGGGGTGTGTGTCAGCCCGGTGGGGAGGCATAACCGCTCTCCTTGAGCCTCCCCCATCCCCCAGCGAGCAAATTAGAGCGACTAATTACAAGGAGGGACACACGCACACTCAGCCGGAGAGCCGGAGGCCGAGGCCGGGGGCGGCGGGCGCGGCGGAGCGGGGCGGTGCGGGGGGAGTGGCCGGGGGAGGCCGGCGGAGCTGGGGCTGCCATGGGGCGCCGCGCTGCCTGACCGCCCCGGGCGCTGCCTTCCTCCTCCTCCTCTACCTCCTCCTCCTCCTCCTCCTCCTCCCGCCGCCGCCCGCCCCGGCCCGGCTCCGCTCGCCATGGGAGATGTGGTCTCCACGCACCTGGACGAGGGTCGCCGCCAGCACATCGCGGGTGAGCTCCCGCCGCGCATCCCCCTCTCCCCTGAGCCCGGCCGGGCTCTCCCCATCCCTCTCTTCAATCCGGGTGGGGACACCCGCCCCTCCACTCCGCGTGTTCCCGGGACACCCCCCCGCCTGCTCTTCCCCCTTTCTCCCAGACTTCTTTAAACTTTTTTTTTTTTTTTTTTTTTTTCTTTCCACCACGTCGCAGTTTCGCTGTGTTTTTGCCTGTCCCCTTGGCTGGGCACAGCACGGGGGTGGGGGGGGCGCACCCGAGGTGCCTGTCTGCCTCCCAAATGAAAGGCTGAGTTGTGCCGGGGGTGTTTGTGTTGGCTCCGGGGACCGGGAAGCGTGTTCTTGTGCTGAGCTTCCCCGGGCCGGGGGAGGGAAGGGGGGGGAGCTGGGCTCTGAGAGATGCTGGCAAGCCGTGTCCTGCGCAGGGAAACCACTGTCAACATGGGGTTTGCTGGGGCTGAGCCGGCAGATGAACTTTCCCCCCCTTAGCAGTGCTGGGGGGATCCCTAGGAAAGCCCCCCTCAAGGGCTCTGGGGTGGGGGGAAGGACTGGCTGCACCCCTGGGGTACCTCTGGGATGCCCCAGGCCTGCCCCAGCACGGACAGGACACAGCAGTGTCCCCGCCACCACTGTGGGACGGGGAAGGGTGACAATGTGGTTATTGAGAGCCCGGCTGTCCCGGGGTGTGTGCCCGGCAGTGCCTCTGCCCCCGGCGCAGGATGTCTGCTTGGTGCCGCCTGGGAATCGCTGACCGTGGGATTACGGCTTCTGTACAGGCAGGGTTTTGTGCGAAGCGATGGCTGGGAGGGTGGTGGCGGGGGGGCAGGGCTGCTAATTGGTGCCTGTAGTGACTTGCTTGACCCCCGTAAGTGGGGTCACCCCTCCGTCGGGGTGCTGTGCCCCCCCCCCCCCCGCCCCCGAACTGCCTTGCGTCACTTGTGATGAGGGTGCTTCGCTCCCTGGGGCTCCTGAGCCGGCAGGACTTGACCTCCAAGCCCTTTCGTGCTCCGGCTTCGGTTTCAGCTCCCCAGGCTGAAAAACCCTCCTCTCTGCCGGGTTAAGCAACCCCTCCTTGAAGCCGCACCGAGTCGGGTGGCACGGGGGAGCGTGGCTTCGTGCTGGACCTTGTGCGCCCCGCGGAGAGCTCCAGGGCTCGGGGAGCGCCGGGGTTTTGGAGTTGGCTCTGACGTATCTTTGCTTCGTCTCCGCCATAAAGCCACGGGAGCGGCTCTGAAGTCCTTTTTCCCCAAGGGCTTTGGGGAGGAAGCTGCTGTGGGTCTGGCACTGATGGAGCGGCGTGGTACAGCCGCCGCGGTACCGGCACACGGGCTCGATGGCTGGCGGCGTACGGTGGAGCCCCTCCGCCTCGCCAGGCCCTGCCGTCCTGGGCCGGCTGGCAGGAATGCTTACGTGGTATGCGGCTCAGCAGGACGCCAGCAGGTTTTCGAGCTTTGAAGGAGAGATTGTAACCCGCTGTGGGGTTTTCGCGTTGCATAGTTAAAGCTCGACGCGGCTGATCCATGAGGCTGCGGCAGCTCAGGTCTGTGCACAACACGGTGTCGAGTCTTGCTCTCCGCAGCACGTTTGGGTCCAAGCACATCCTCCATCTCCCTTTAACTTGCTGGTTCTCTGTGCAGAGACCCCTCCCTGTCCAAGCCCTGTGGTCTTAATCCTGAAGAGTCTGGGAAGAATAACAAGGAAAAGCCCAGCTGAGTTTCCTGTGCGGGAACCTGGCTCTGCTGGGTCAGAAATTAGGTGTTTGCAAGGCCGGGCTGGATGGTTGCACCCTGGTGGGGACTGAGCCATTACACCAGGGGGTTTCAGCCCATGCTCAGTGGGGCTGGGGGCAGCAGATGAGTTTTCATGGGGAAAATAGGATTCCTGTGAAATAGGGTTATGGAGGCTGGGCTGGTGCATGTCCTGTGCCGTGCTGCCGCGCTGAAGGTTCGGGGTGAGTAGGAGGGACCCACACCTGTACTGGGACACCTCCCTGGGAGAGACTGGAGCCCACTGGGTTCACTGAGCACCTCTCTGCTTTCCACCGAGGCTCCTTGCTCGGTGAACAGCCCCTAGAGCTGGGAGGGGCCGTAACCCAACAGGCAAGGCACGACTTGCTGTCAGGCATGCAAAGCAACGCGGTGGGGAAAACTCCGGGTTTTCCTGCCTAGCTCGGTCTGTTCTCCGCTGCCGCTGCTCCTGCCGGCGCCCAAGGAGGGATCCAGCGCCTCTCCAAGCAACTTTTCCCAGTTGTCCTCCCAACTTGGCGGAGTTTGGAGGAGCTGCCCAGACTGATGTGGCCCCTAATTGCAGCAGGGACAGGAGCTCTCCAGGCTTGGCAATGCTCCCCGTGGCTGCAGCCCCCTGACACCAGCAGAACTGTGCTGGCTGGGCACACAGCAAGGCCTGGGGCTGTGGGGAGATGGTGAAAGCCTGGGCCAGATCCTTCCCCCCTGCTGGGAGTGGAGCTCTGAGCACTGCAGGTGGGTTAAAGGCAGGAGGGAGGTGACAAAAAGCCTTCCCGTGCCATGCACAGCGCGGTCCCCTCTGCATTGGGACATCAAAGCCGTGCTGCGAAGGTCCCATGCCCTGTCCCAGCCCACGCGGCGGTGGCTGCAGTGAGGCTGATGCCAACATCTCCCAGAGGTCACGAGCCACATGCGCGTGACTTGGGTGTTGGTGGCTCAGGACCAGGGTCTTTTCTCCCACTGGTGGTGCTGGTGGGGCTGCACCGCTCTCCTGCTGCCTGCGCAGGCAGGATTCCTGCCAGCAGCGGGGCTGCCCTGCTGCGCTGGGGCTGACAGGGCAGCCCGGGGGGTGTGATTTACACCAGGGTTTTCGGGCAGTGCTGCCTGCAGCTCCTGCCTCCCTTTCTCTGGGGTCTCTACAACCACACATGGGCCTGGAGAGCTTCCTTCTGCCGCCCTGCTTTGGACATGATCTTGGGTCACCCAGCTTGTTTGTCAACACCCTTCGGCTGCCCTCCTCCTCCTCTTCCTCCGAAATGTGGGTTGGGAGTTGCTCCTGACCTGCTCTGGGGGCTGGAGCAGTGACTGGGTCCCTCCTTGCGCAAGGGTGCCCAGCACGGACACCATCGCCTGGGGACACGAGAGTGGCAGGCATGGGGTGTCCTGCCAGGGCTGCCCGCGAAGCCAAGATGTCACTGGGTGCCAGTGCAAGATGTGCCCTCAGCAAGGGGCTGGATGAAGCTCTTCCCTCATGCTGGAATAACTCCTTCCCTGTGCATCCCAGCCCCATGGACCCCTTGTCCAGGGGGGTGAGGTGGAGCGTGGCTGGTGGTCCCAGGCACCCGGCGAGTGGGAGAGCCCAAGGATGTGGCAGGAGCTGCCCGGTGACTCCATGCCCAGAGGGATGGGGAGGTGGGTGGCAGCGCAGGGAGGGTCCCTGGGAGCTCACACCTTGTTCTGGTATCTCCAGGGAGTCACCAGCCCCTTAATTGCTGAATAAACCAGCTGTTAATTCGGGGTGGGACTTCCTACAGACACCAGCCTACACAACGGTGGCAGAGGTGACACCGAGTCGAGCCTCTGGTGCTGGACCCACAGCCTTTCATCTCCAATGGGCTGTGGTGGCTGCTTATCCCCGATGCTGCTGAGGAGCATCCCTCTGCCGGGAGGCTGGGTGCCGACGGGACGGGCTGTGGGGTCAGGTCCAGAGGTGCCTGGCAAATGCCGACAGGCTCTTGGCTGCAGTGTGCCCCAGGGGGGGAGGTTGCCGACAGCGGGAAGAGGTTTGCCGTGGCTTCCTTAAGCACGACACTTATTTCCTAGCCCTGGCCATGGATCAGCTCCAGCCAGTATGGGAGGTGGTGACTGCTGGTGGTGGGCTCTGGGGTTGGTCTTGAGGCTGAAACCCTCACCCTGCCCCGGGGGGAGCGATGCAGGGAGGCTCTGAGGGATCAGCGCTGCAATGTGCTGGAGATGCGGAGTGGTTTCTTGTAACAAAATGTGTGTCTTCTTTCATCGTGAAATAAATAACTCCCCTGGCATGTCAGGGCTCCCTGCCAGCGGGGAAGGGCTGGTTCTGGCAAGCTGAGGCTTACCTGCAGCCGTCGTGTCGGGGCACGGGGCTTGCTTGGAGCCAGCATGTTAGGGCAGGGGACATTGCCGTCTGTGGGGGCCTCTTGTGCCGGTGGCCTTCCCACGTGGGCAGGAGGTGGGAGCCCTCCCAGCCCTGCCTGTGCTCAGCCCTAGGGCAGCGCCTGCTTTTCCTCCTGCGGGGCTTTCCTTGCTTCCCCCAGCAAGGGTTTAGCCAAAGGCCTTGCCTTGAGCAAGCTGGGGCACGCATGGAGGGCACCCCTGCTCTGCCTGGGAGCAGGAGGGCTGGGGACAGGAGGGGCAGAGCTGGCATCGCAGTTTAGAGCTCTCCTTGGGCCCTCGGGTCAGCCCAGGGAGAGAAAAGTACCTGGTAGACCAGGACCCTCCCTCACTGCAGTATCAGACACCCCTAGACACATTGCAGGCAGACAGCAAGGGAAGCACAGCCAAGAGCTGGGATTTCCCAAGCCTTTGCCTCCCTCCTGCCCCCAGATTGCTGCAGAGGCTGGTTCTGAGCTCCGGGAAGCTCTGTGCCTCTTGGCACAGCCCCTGTCAGCTCTGTCCCACCCTCCCGGGGACCGACAGGTCCCTGTCCCTCTGCCCAAGCCCCGCAGCAGGTTGCAACAAGCCGCTGGCTCCCACCCCTGGCTCTGCCAGTCCGGCCCCACGCTGGGAACAGCAAAGGTGCCACGTGGGCATGGGGACAGTCACCGAAACAGCCACCGAGAGAGCCCAGGGTTGGGTGTGCAGACAGCCCAGGTCCACGGGGATGCAATGGGTGGTGGGTCCCATGGACAGACCCCACAGCCGGCCTCATGGGCAGGAACGCGGTCCCAGCCCATGGGGAAGGAGCGGCCTCGGACCCACCCGTCCCATTTCCATCCCTCTTACGGCATCCTGTGACCAGGCTTTATTTCACAACCCAGCCGGCAGCTGCCCTGCCCCTGCTCCCAACCAGCGGGGAGACGGGGGGAAGCTGGAAAGCTGTCGGCTCTTGCCTCCCACACCGCCAGGACCCTGGGCTCTGTGTGTCTCTGAGCTTTTCGGCAGGCAGAAGGGCTGGGGGGATCCCAGGATACTTGTCCATGGGAGCTCGCTGGGGCGAGGTTTGAAGGCGGGTGAGCAGCAGCTCTCCAGCACGAGGCTGAGCACCCGCTTTGCCCCTGCAGGACCCAGGTCTGGTCCCACCACCCAGTTTGCAGAATGCCTGGCTGTGAGATCCCCAAGCAGCAGCTGTGCCCCCCCAGCCCCTCGCTGGCCCCTGAGCCTTGGCCGTGCCGGGATGTGGTGGCACCAGCCCTATGGAGAGCCGGGTCCCAGAGGGGCCAGGAGGGGAGGAAGGGGCAGAGCAGAGCTGCTCCTTGCAAGCAGACTTCCTCCCAGCCTTCTGGACCAGAGGGGGAGGAAGGAGTAAAACTCCACCTTTTCCCCCTTTTCAAAGGGAAAGCACAGCAGCGTTCAGCGCAGGTCCTGGCTCTGGCTGGTACAGCACAGTGCCCTTCTCTGTGCCCTCCTGCCCTTCCCTGCCAGGGATCTGTCCCTGCCTGCAGCTGGGCTCCCAGCCCTGCTCTGGGGGGGGCTCAGACCCCTCTGCTGTGGGAGTCCCCAGGACGGGATGTCCCCATGCATCAGGGATGGATGGGACACTCCGCCCTGGAGCTGGCAGGGGACCTGGGGCAGGACCTCCCTCCCCTCCTGCTACGTTGGTGGCTCCTGGGGCATAGGACGCTTGCCCTGGCTTCTTCCCTCTGCCAGCTCTGCTCAGCCTAGGCGTGACACTCTTCGGGGGGTTCCCCTGCATGAAGAGACGTACCCCAAAGCTGGGGTGACCTCAGTGCTGCTGCGTGGGGCAGGAGAGCAGGGCTGCCAGCTCCCAGGCACCCAAAGCAGTGGTGGCTCAGCCACGGGAAGCATCCTGAGCCCCTTCCTCTGCTCCCAGCGCATGCAGTGCATCGCCTGAGACCAGAACAGAGCCTTATCTTGGGAATGTCCCCACATTGGGAACATCCTTGCTGTGGGAACATCCCTGCCTTGCCTCTGCCTAGGAGCTCCTTTGCTCTGCTGGCTGCTGCCCACCCTCCCGCAGCGAGGAAGATGCTGGTGATGCTCCGTGCTGCTGGCCCCTGGCTGCCAGCCCCATGGGGCAGGTGTCCACCAGCCCGGGGTGTCCACGGTTCACCAGGGGCTGTGGTGCTTCTGGAGAGTCCTTGGCAATGGGAGACACTGAGCCCGTGGCCACCCTCAGCTGGGGCATCACCCTCTGTGGGGAGGAGGGAGCGGGCATGGGGGGCATGGTGTGGGGCAGGCACTGCAGGGCAGGTGGAGCTCCTCTGCCCTGCCCCGGCCTCACCGAGGAGCCGGGCACAGGAACCCCCCCAGCAGCAGGAGCTGTGGCAGAGCCCAGAACAGGCTCAGGGCTGTTTTGTTCAAATACCTCTTGGTTGGGTGTTTTTTTTTTTTTGGATGTACATAAAAGTCTTTGTTTGGTCTCCTCCCGTGGTGCTGGATTGGGTTTCATGCTGGCACCGGCCAGCTCGGTGGAGGGAGAGCGTGCCAGGTTCAGCTCCTCTCCCTGGGGCTGGGCACGGGGGGGGCATGAGGGGACGGGCTGCTCGTCCCCTGCCAAGCACAGATTTGCTGGGACACCCCAAGCGAGGACCCCTCACCCCCTGCTGTCCCCAGCACCTGGCACGTGAGAGACCCAGAGATGCCCAAGTTTGATCTGGCCCCTTGGCCTTGGGGACCCCCCTGGTCCTGCAGCTCCCAGGTGTGACCAGGCCCCACGCGGGTGCCCAAAGGCCGCTGTTGCCGCCGCAGGACCCCGCAGCGGCACTGCCTGAGACCTGGCGCTGACTCAGCCGCCGTGGGGGTTGCGCCACGCTGGAGCAGATGCAATGCGGCTGGGCCGGTGGTGGTGGATGAGCTGGGCCCTATCTGGGGAGGGGTAATGCTGGGGCCCACCCTGCTGTGGGGCAGCACCCGCCATGGGGTGAGCACCAAAGGGTTGGTAGGTCTTCTCCAGCCTGGCCAGGCACTGGTGGGACCTTGGGTGACAAGGGACATGTGGGGTGATGTGACTGCAGCCAGGATGAGGGTGGTGGGTACTGGTCCAGTGCAGGGCTTAGGGGTGGTACCCAGCTTGAGCCAAGCAGCTCCATGGGGATGCTTCATCTCCCCACAGCCGCCTCCCTGCCCATGGGATGTATCCTGACTGTCCTGTGAGTGCAATCACCTCTTCTGGTGGGCTTAAACCTGGTCCCTGTGCCCATCTGGCAGGTGACACTTTGGGCCAGGGTGGGTTTAGCCCTCCTGGGGTGCCTGTGTGGGCACCTGAGCTTTGGAGCATCACCCCGAAGGCAAGGCTGGCAGAGGGAATGGGATGGGGCAGGAGGGTCTTGTCTGGATCAGGAGGGAATCTCCTCCTGCCCCCACCCCTCAGGAGCTGTTTGGGCAGGGTGGTTCAGGGCAGACATCTCACACTGGGCTCAGTCCAGCCCCGACCAGATTCTCTGGAGACGTTCAAAGCCCCCGAACGCTGTTTGTTATTCACATACACATTCCTCGCACGCAGCCCCGCAGCAGCCTTGTTCCCGGGGAGCAGCGGGAGACCGGCATCCACGCCGCGGGAAAACACCCGCCGGCACGTAGCCGGATGCTAATCCCTTGTCCGCTGGGCTGGATGCAGCCCTGAGCCACTGGAGCGGGGCTGATACAGGGGGCTGAGCCCGGCTTTGTAGTTGGGATTGGGGAGCAGTGGGTGAAGGGCGTCCGAAGCACGGTCGAGAGCACTGTCAGGGTTTTTCGGCTGTTTGTAGGCTGAGGAGCTGCTGCAGAATGTGCTGCTTCGTTTTCAGCCCCGTGGATTTCGTGGTCTTGCTTTAGATCCTCCCGCGGCCGCGCTGGGCACGGCTCTGCTTCGGCAGGTTTGTTTGCTCTGGGCTGGGAGGGGAGCGGCGTTGTGCAACCGCCGCGGCTGGGCGCGGTGCTGGGAGACAGTGTGGGTGCTGCTGGGTGCTGCTACGGTGGGGACAGACCCCCCCGGAGTGTCTCTGGGGACATCTGCGGGGACATGGGGTGCTGCCAGCATTTGGAATGGGGGATGCCACAGGGTGCTGGGTGCTGGTGAAGGGTGCACCTTGCAGGCGGCGAAGCAGAGAGCCATGTCCCCGACGGGTGCCCCAGCCCTGAGCTGGCACTACGGGCGCTTCTGACTCATCCGGGGGCAGAGCTGTGCGCGGCAAAGGCAGGGCGAGAGACGACGAACCGGTTCAGGCCTGGGCCCATCTGGTTTCTTCTCTAAGGCTCTGCTGCCTCATCCCTTCCTGCTGCTCAGCCCCCCTCCTGCCCACCCTTCCCCGCAAAGGCGTGAGTCAGAGGGCAGCCGGCCGCGCAGCTCATCCCCAGCACTGCCGGCCGTGCAGCTGCACGGGGCTGCTGCTGAGGGGGTGGCAGGATGCGTCCCCTTTCCACCTGGACCATGCCTCTGAGCCGATGTGTAGCTGAAAATATCCCCCATGGATTCTGGAGTAGTGCTGGAGCCAGGCAGTGATCTCTGTCCTGCCGGGTCCCCCGGTGCTGAGCCGTGCCCTGGGCGCAGGCAGCCCCGGAGTGCACCAGGAGCCAGGGCAGGCACCGGGAGCAGCCTGCATTTTCCGTTTGTTCCAGATAAGCTCAGTCTAAATCCTGATAGCGGCCTGCAGCAGAAATGCCCCGGGCTGGTTTTGAGTGGGTTTGTGTGAAGGGAGGTAAGAGGGGAAATTGTCCCTGGACTTTGCTCTTCCCTCCCAATTTGTTTTTCCCTGTTTCAGTCTCTCCTGGTCTATATGAGAGGGGAAAACACCAAGCGCTACCAGGTCAGCCGCTGGATTTTGCTTTTATGAGGAACAAACCGTCCTTCAGCTATTTTTTGCCACTGTGTCCTCCTGGGTGGGGTGCCAGTGCCTGACCCCCCCCAGCCCGGCATCGCCCTGGGAGGGATGCTCTGGGGATGCTCAGCTGGGCTGAGTCAGGCCCATATGAAGGAGTTTGTGTTTCTGGGTGGAAATGAACTCAGATTCAAATTCCTGAAACCCTAAACTGCCGGCTGGGGCTTAACCCTTTGGGTGCACCCGTTGGTGCTGCGGGATGCTCCTCACCCTGCTCCCTGCAGGGAGTTGGAGCTGCTCTCGGTTCTGCTCCGTGCCCCGTTGACAGTGGCACCTCCGGCACCGTCCCTTCTGCTGGTTGTTGCTGCGTTGCTGATGCTCAGCGGGCCCAGAGCCATCACGTGCTGTCATGCTGCCTTTCCTAAAATCTCGTGGGGATAAACCTGCGCTGAGCCGGGCCTGGCGCTGTGGTGGGGCGAGCTGGCGGGCAGGACGGGGTGGGGGGCACAGCCACGGGGCCATTCCCAGCTCAGCAGCTGCAGGTGGTGCTCGGGGCTCGTAGGGTGCTGCAAGTTTGAGGTCTGGCTCAGCACCCCACCCCTGCCATGCTGTGCACCCTTGGTGGGCGATGCCCGGACACGCTGTCTGCGTAACGCCAAGATTTGGGGCACGCGAGGGCGGCCGAGGGGCAGCGAGCAAACCCCGCGGGTGCGTTTAGACCAGGCAGTGGTGCGGGAGTGCTGGAGCAGCCCCGCTGCGAGGGATGACCCAGGCACCTTTCACCCAGCCGGTGGCATCAACCTCCCTGCAGTGACCTTGTCCTCGGTTTCCCTTGCTGGAAGAGCCACCCTGATTGTCCTCCCAGGCCGCCAGGAAGAACCGAAGCAGCCTGAGCAGGGGATGCAAGGGGCAGGGCGGAGGCAGGGGGTCAGCGTGGGAAAGTTGGCGCTTGGGTGACTTTCTTCTGGGCAGCATGTGCACCGCGGGGCTGCCCGTCCTCCCCAGCTCCCCTCACGGCGGCCAGGTGCCGGCAGGATGCTGGCAGCTCCGCTCCCCACCTGGCACGCTGCTCCCCAGCACGCTGGGCAGGGCCGGGGGTGCCGCGGGGCTGTCCCGGTGGGCAGTGCCCCAGCACCTTGCGCCAGCACCTCTGCCAGTGCCCAGGAGCCGGAGGGTGGGTGAGGAGGGGCTCTTTTGGTTTTGCTGCCTTTATCTGGGTGGAAATCAGCTTCTGCCCATTCTTGCCTCCCCGAGGTGTGAGCTGACCAGGCTGGTGGCACCGTCTGCCAGCCTGTGGATGTCCCTGTCAGTGGCACTGGGGCTGCCGGGAGCCTGCGCTCCCCCAGCAACCCGCCCACACTCACTAATCATTTACTGGCTAAATTAGTGATTAACTCCTTCCCCTGCAGCCTTGGCAAGCCTGGCCAGGCCAGCACATGCTGCTCATGGGTCCCTTGCCAGTGGGCTGGCCTACGGGCCGTTGCCACCACGGCACAAGCCATCACCACCACGGCACAGAGGGACCTTTGCCCGGGTAGGGACACCCAGCAAAGGGACGTGGTGGCATGGGCCCCCCGGCTGTCCACTCCTGCACTGCTCTGCAAACACATCGCTGTGCCATCACACCCTTGCTGAGCTGGCAGCGAGGGGACACGGGACGCCTGCGGGGTGGCAGGGGGAGCTGGGGCTTTCCTGTGGCCCCACTGAGTCAGGCTGTCCGGCAGGGGCTGGGGAAATGAGCCAGGCGAGGTTTCATCACAAGTGTGGGGGCCACAGCTCAGCCAGCCCAGGGGCTCTGCTTCAATGAGCTTGTTTGTCCCTTTTATTTTATTTTATTTTTTTAATTTTTTTCTGGGCCAGAGGGGGGAAAATTCCCTGCCTCCAGTGAGGCATCCCTGTGGCATCCCACAAGGGCTTGGGCACCCTGCTCCCAGCTGCTGCTCCTGCTCCCACTCATCCCAGCTGCAGAAACCCAGGGGGGTTCTGGGGAAGGTTGGGGTTTCAAAGACACCCTCACCCCCCCAATATATTTAAGTAGCAGCGGAGGGATGACATGGTCTCTGGAGGGCGTGTCTGGCGGGAGGGATGTGGGGCTTTGGGCTTGCAAAACGGGATGTGGGCTGAGGGGAGGCTGCGGATGACTGTTCTGCTCAGATTTGTCAGACGCTGGTCTCCAGCCTCCCTGGGGGGGTGTGTGTGCGTGTGTGTGTGCACACGTGTGTGTGTGTGCATGGGTGTGTGTGGGCATGTGTGTGTGTGTGGGGCTATGTATAAATGTGCAGGGGAGTGTGTGTGTGTGCATGGGGGTGCAAGGGGGTGTGCATGGGGGGGGGGGGTGTGCGCATGGTTGCTCGTGTGTGTGTGTGTGCACGTATATCTGTGTGTGTATGAGATGGGTGTGTGCATATTTGTGCGTGGATACATGTGCTGCTCCGGTCAGGAGCCCCTCAGCCGCCGCACACCCCGTGCCTGCCGTCCCCACACCACCCCGTGGGGTGCGTTTGGGAGAGCCCCATGCCCTGGCTGCGGCCGGGGTGCTCCCCCCAGCCATGCACGTTTGCTGCCGCCCCGCTCAGCGCTGGGGGACCCGCTCCTTGTCCCTCGGTGGGGCTGTGAGCGTGGTGGCCATGCCCTGGGGGCCAGCCAGGCCAGCGTGGGGGCAGCCGGGGAGCAGGAGGCAGCTCTGTGTCCCCAAAGGCCCAGCTGCCAGGACCTTGGCCTGGCTACTGCGGGGGTGCAGAGGGGCGAAGACTATTCTGGGTGCAGAGGAGCCATTCACCCTCCCCTACTTTTTCCCCCTTAAGCTTTAACCCTTTGCTGCCCACTCAAGATCCTGCCACATCAGGAAAGGGGAAAGACACCTCCAACCTCAGCTTATCAGGTGTCTTTGAAGGGGCACGGGGGGATGCTCATCCAAAGAGCAGCTTTGCTGAGCATCCCCGGTGGGTCCTGCTTGGCGGCGTGCGGCTCAGCCCAGTGCTGGGGGAGGCTGAACTGCTCCTCAGCCCTACTGAGCCACCTGGGCTGAGCCACGTCCCTGCAGGGCTCTGTCCCACCTGGGATGTGCTGTGGTGCTGCGGCAGCCCTGATCCTGCAGATAACTCCGTAGGTCATGGGTGCAGCCTCTCCTCCATCCTCGGTGAGTGAGAAGGGCACTGCTGTTGGGTGGGAGCCAAGCAAACTGTGCAGCAAAACCTGTGCAGGATCTGACCTCCCTGCTGCCAGATCTGCTGACTCTGCCGGCCGTGGCCTGAGCTATTTAAAGCGTCACTCTCATTTTCACATGATTTTGAGGGTAATGGGGAAAACGAGCTCCGGCCACGCACTCGTGCTGGCAGGGCTCTCTGCATGCCAGGGGCTGCCAGGATGATGTTCCTGGAGCACTGCTTTCCCCACCACGGTGAAATGAACTGCAGGCAGCAAACACAGGCAGCTGGAGGGAAGGATATGGTCAAGCGATAAGGTCTCTGGGCTAGACCTGAAGCTCATGGCTCATTTTTTCCCCTTGGCTTTGCTCTAAGAAGTGCCAGAGCTGGGGCTGGACCCCATCATATGGGAGGTCAGGGTAAGAGCTGGCTTCTGCCTTAGGATGTGGATGTGTGGGGCTGCTGATGGTGCTGGAGATGCTTCCAAGGACAAGAGCCAGCCAGTCCAGGCTGATGGACCAGCTTGGGCAGCTTGGCACAGCTTTTGGAATCCTTCTGAGGGCGAGATTCACCTCCTGCCCTGGTTCAAAGGGACTAAAACTGGACCAGGGCTGCTCTGGCCGGGCTGTGACCTCTCAATGCACGAGGGCTGCACATGCCTTTGAGTCTGCAACCCGCATGGCTGGTGGCACGGGCTGCTCCGGTGCTGTTGCCTTCCCACCTGGCCCGTGCTGTTGTGCTGGCGCTGCTTTGGTCTCAGTGACGGCTGCGGTGGCATGACCGGTCGGGGGGGTGGACAGGAGCAGGAGCCACCTCTCCCAGCCGGTTTCACCCAGATGAGCCTTGGGCTCCACGGTCCTCGGGTGTCATCCGGGACAAGGACAAACCTGTGCTGCTTGTTTCGTCCCCCTGCCAGGGTGCCCTCACGGGAGCTGCTTGCCCTGCCGTGCCCGTGATGGTGGTGCTGGCTGGGTAGGTGGTGGGGAGGGTGTGTGGGACGGGGCAGGGAGGGCTGGGGTTGCGGAGCTGATGTGACATAGATGGACCCTACTCCTTGGTCCCGGCATCCCACCCAGCCCCGTGTCCAGCCTGACCTCGGGGGTTTGCCTGGCAGCTGGGATAGCCAGAGCCCTTTCTCTGCCCTCCCCATGCAAAGCCGGCTGCTGCAGAGCCCCTTTATCTCCTCCTGCAGCCGCCACGTGCGGCTTAGTCATGGGGATGGCTGGGGAGGGAAGGAGGAGAACCCGGAGGCCGAGGAACAGATGAAGTCTGTGATCAGAGGTGCCGGTGCTGGGGCTCCTGCTGAGCCAGGTGTTGGTGGGTGTTGTTGGCACGCCTCTGTGACCACAAAGCTGGTGGCTTCCCCTTGCTCTTGCCAGAAACCAGAGGGACGTGCCAGAGCCTGTGCCAGCCCAGTAACCCTGGCTGCTGGGGGACTGGTGCCTCTGCACGGTGCCGTTTGCAGTGTGCGGGGCTCGATGTGATGGGGACTGGGGTGGCAGCACCCGGAGCAGCGGGAGGGTGTCAGTGCTGGGAGCTCAGGGGTCCAAAAGCAAACACCAGGCTTGGGAAAGCACGGTCTGTGGGTGGCTGGGGACACCCGGCACCGCCCTGCCAGGTCCCTGCATGTGCACCCGGCTTGCCGAAGCGCTTTGCTGTGGGTATCTGAGCCCGCACCCAGGACAGGGCGGTGGCTGGGTGGGAGCCAGCTGAGCCCCATCTTTCCCTCATCCCGCCATGACCTGGGGGGAGCTCGAGTGTGGGGCTGTGAGGAGATAGGGGACACAGCTCCCTGGACTGTCACTTGTCCCCAGACCCCTCCAGCTCTTAGCTAGATGCACAGCCAAAGCTGCTCGTAGAGCGACGGCCACTCATGGGTGGCCTCAGTTGTGTAGCCGTGGGGGAGGGATGCTCTCCGTGGCCCCCAGCACTGCTGGGGGGTTTTGTTCAGCCTGGGGAAGGATCCACTGGGTGGCTTAGCGGGTTCCCCTGTGGCACACATGGGCCCCATGCAGGGTGCTATGGGGTTGGGGCACCCACTGGCATCACACCGTGGGCTTCCCATCCTCTGCTCTCAAGCAAAGCCCGGCTGTACCACCGCTAGCAGCCCACATCTTGCCAGATACAGTGTCACCTTGTGTCACCTCTTTGCCATGCCACTGACCACCTCCTCCCGACCCCCCGCGGGGCCCTGACCCTCTCGCTTGCCCAGGGCTGAGCGTGGTGGCTGGCGGGGTAGCCAGGGCTACTGGGCAGGGAGCGTCAGTGGCCCCCCAGCATCCCCACTGCACCCCGGGAGGGGCTTGCTGAGCTGAGGGAGAGTTAGTCACCTTGGATATTTGACTGCAAATCTTTTGTTTCAATGTCTGCAAGTAATCGACTTTTGCTTTTCCATTTACTTAAAACCTCCTAATTGGTCCCGTCATTAATCAGGGAAGAATGGGTGACTAAGCCGTCTTGCCTGCCCAGGGACCTGGGGCTCTTTTTTTCCCATGGACTGAAAGGAAATGAAACCTCAAAATGTCCTTTTAAATCTCAGCTGTCAGCATCGCTGCCCAGAGCCCTGGCCAAAATCATACAGTTTTGTAGACGGGAGTTGCAACAGAGGTGTGGTGCAGATGCAAGCGCGACATGACTGCGAGCTCTTTCTTTTCCAGGAGAAAATGCTAAAATCGGGGGTGAGGAATTTCTCTGGTGGGATGAGCAGGCGTCTTGTTCTTTGCCGCGAAAAAATGTCGCTTAAATTTGAAGGGATTTTCAGCCCTGGCACAGCAAGGTGCTGGCCTGTGGCGCCTGCTCCCGTGGTGCTGGCAGTGCCAGCGTCTCCTCGGGGATGGGTTTATCTGCCCTCAGCTGTTGTCCTCAGGCGGCGTTTTCCTCCGGAGCTGCTCATCCTACGGGGATTTGCAGCACCCTGTAGCAAGCTGCTCCTTCGTGCAGGCTTGGCTGCGAGCATGGCTTTGGGGCAGCTGCTGCTGGAGATTTTGGCTCCCGCTGAGCTGTGCCGGGGCCGGCGCGGGGGTCTGTTTTGTCTGGGTTCACGCCCCCAACATCGTGCTGGCTCCTGCACCGGGGATGCATAGCCAGCATCGTTCCTCTCCGCGCCCATCGCCAGTGCTCTGGCAGAGGCTGAGCCGTCGGAAATAGTTGGAGGCGACTCAAATTCTTTCCTTTTCACAGGCTCTGGGGCAAAGTTGAGAGTGAAATTCAAAATAGAGGCCCCGTGTGCCAAAGGCAGCTCCGGGGAAGTTGTCTCCCTGGACCTGTGATGCTTTGTGATGGGGTTTTTGGTGTAGGAGCCCCATGTGGGGTTGAGCTGGGGTGGGGAGGGCAGAGGGCAGGGTGATGCGTGGGGCAGGGTGCCGTCTGGAGCAGGGTGCATGTGGGTAAGGGTGCTGCCTGCGGGATGGAGGGGATCTCCTCCAGTGTGGGGTGCTGAGGGGCACGTGGCAGCTCAAGCTCTCCCAGAACCTCGGCCTCCCCCCAGTCTGGAGGCAGTGGTCCTGGTGGGGGTCCCTGCCTTGCGCAGAGGGTGACATGGGGACTGTGGTGGGGGCCGGGCTGTCCTTTCCCCTTCGAATCTCCCTGCTGCGTGCATGGCCCTGAGCATCGCTGGCTGCAGAGCCTGGAGCCAGCCAGCCCCATCCTGTAGGATGGTCCTTACGGGGGCACAGTGGGGTTGGGTGGGTGTGAGTGGGGCTGAGGATGGGGCGGGTTCCCCCCAGTCTCAGCTGGCCGAGGTGGTTGGAGTGGGGTTGGGGAGCTGCACAAGGCACGGGAAACCGTCAGCATTGCCGGAATCAGCTTAATGTCAGGAATTTCCTGCTGGGGAGAGGAATCTATGGCATTAACGTGAAAGGCCAAAAAAAGATCATCTTGACCCCAAATTAGTCCCTGGGCTGGATGGAGAGGGCAGAGGGCAGCAGGCTCAGCTATGGCCCTGCACTGAACCCTGCTCCAGTGGGCAGGAGGGTGACGGGAGGTGTGGGGTGGGTGGGGAGGGCAGGGGAAAGGTGTCCAAGTGGGGTTCTGGGCTGTCTGTGGCAAGGAGACCCCCGAATCCAGCCCCTGCCTAACGTGGCTCTGCTCTCCTCTTGCAGAGAAGACGGGGAAGGTGCTGGGGGAGTTTTGCCAGTGCTACAAGGAGCAGTATGGCGTAGCGCTCTTCAACAGCGTCCGCTATGAGATCGAAGGCAACGGAGGGCCGCAGGCCCAGCTGCTCCACCGCAAGGTAAGACTCTGGCTCCGTGCAAAGGAGTCTGGAACTGGTGGGGAGCTCCATCCCCGTGGCCAACGAGCACAGATTGATGTGCTCCCCAAAGCCTGGGCGTGTCCCCTCTCCCCATTCCACCCTGCTGGGGCAGGATGTAGTGCCCGTGCCACTGGTCCATCCCATCACACACCATCTGTGAAGTTTGTGGGGCTCCCCAGGAAGGTTTTCTATCTGATCCCATGCAATGAGCACACCAGCAAGCAGGGGCAAGGCTGGGTTTTGGCTGCAGCCCCCATGGATGAGTTTGCTTCATGCCAGGGCTGGCAGGAGTTCCTGGGACTGCCTTGTGCCCAGGGAAGCCCTGAGTGGGTTGTGCTCAGCTGTTGTCTTCCTGCTCCTGGGTGCGAGTGGTGCTCCAGCCCAGGCAAATGCCCAGGGAGGGGTAGGAAACCCCTGGAAGGCATCCCTGACCCGGCAGGTGAAGAGGAGGTGGCTCTGAGTCTGATCTTCAGGAGCCACATATCTCCTGCCTGGCAAAAGGTCTCCAAGCATCTCCCCTTGTTGCTTGCGGCTCCAGCACCCGGGGACAGATCCTGCCCTCCCCTCCCACCTCCAAAGGCAGATGCACGTCAGCTGGGGCTTCTCGCCGGCAGAGAGGGTTTGGGGTTGCTCCCTGGCTGGGTTGGTGGAGCTGCTGTCCTGTGTGTGCTCCTTGAAAGCAGGAGGAGATGTGATTGCACATGGGGATGGGCTTCTGCTTTTATCTGGGGCTTAAGGGAGTGTTTTTTTAAGAAATCTAGAAATTGTGTCCATGAGATCAGACTCAAGCCCTGGGTGCTCACAGCGGTTGTCTCCCTGCCCACCCACAAAGGTGACACCTTGCCCAGGCACCTGGATGTGCCCCATCTCCTCTGAAAGCTGCCTGGGTGTTGGGTGTGTTGAGCAAAATAAAGGTGTGGAGGTTCCTGGGCAGGAGCCAGGCACCCAGCGTCCTCGGCAAAGCGTCCCTTGGGTTCCTTGCAATTTGACAGATGCCTTCAGCACCCCCCGGGGGCTACCTCCATCCCGAGCTTGGTTGCTTCATTAAAAAGCTCCAGCAAGCAGCCCAGGAATGTCTGAGGAACGGCGGCGAGGCGGGGAGGTCAGGGACGCTGTGCAAATCTTTTAAAACACCAGTGTATAAATAGGACATTCCTCTTGCGCGATGTCCTGTCTGCTGCCTGTCCTCTGCCAGTGTCCCGGCAGTGCCACCGGGATGTACCGGCGCTCCCAACATCCTGGGGACAACATCTCCTCCAGCTGGGCTTTGCGCTCCCCAACTATGCCCAAAAAAGTTGTGGATGTCAAGGAGATGCAGGGTAGCGTCCTCCCTGTCCTCAGGCAGGTCCAACCGGGATGTGGCATTTGGGTTTTTTAAATTTTATTTATTTATTACCTTTATTTTGCAATCTCTGTGGGGATGTGGTGCTCAGAGGCAGCTCCCACAGTGATACCAGCAGCTGGTGGCCCTCCTGGACAGAGGGGGACAGCTGGGCTGGGGTCCAAAGCGTGGCTCAGTCACCTGAAATGCCAGCAAAGAGCAACAGCGATGAGAATAAGGAATGAACGTTTCTGTCTTTGGTCTCTCCAGCCAGTGCCACTGAAAAACCATCCCCAAGCATCCTCTCTCCTCGTAACAGCCTCTCCTGGCCAAGCCCCAAAGCTGACATACCCGGACCCTGATCTCGCTCCCCATCGCTCCCCGTCCCCGTGGCAGGGATGCAGGCAGTGCAGGGCCCTCCGCCCGCGCTGTCCCCGGTCCCCTCCCTGCCCAACCTAGCAATTTGGCACATACCTGCCTGTCCCAAATATTTGCCGGGGTTGGGTGGTGCTGTCTCAGTGCCTCCCCCGGGCAAGGAGGGTGTGTGAGGAGGGGATGGCTGTGACAGGGCTCCCAGGTTGCTGATGGCTGTGAGCAGCCAGTCCCTGGCCAAGGTCCCCTGGACCCATGTCAGAGCTCAGACTGGCCTTTATTTGATTAGCAGCTGGTCTGTAGGGCTTCGTCTGCCTTGGCAGCGGTTTCGAAGCCAGTTTAGAAGGGCTGATTCTCCTTGGATGAGCCACCCTCGTGAGATGTTGATGAGGACCTGGCACCACCTTTCTGTCCCCATCACTGCTGGTGGCCTTGAGTGTTGGGCTCTCATGGCTCCTGCTGTCCCTCAGCCCTGCAGGGCTTGCTTCATGCTTTCTTCTCCCCCTCCCAAGGCCTTTGGAAAGCAGTAAGGAGCAGCGAGGTGCTGTCAGCCTGTTTGCTGAGCCAAGCTGCTCTCAGACCTCCTTACCACCCACAGGGCTGTGGGGTCAGGCGGTAGTGGGGAGCCTGGGGAAGGCAATGGGTTGCCTATGAGCCAGGAGAGGGACAGAGCAGGGAGAGGAGAGGGAAAGATCCTGGTGCTGGGTGCATGGTCCCAAGCCCTGGCTGGTCCCTCCTGACAGCCACCATGGTGAATGGTGGGTGGCCATGGCAGGAGAGGTGGTGGCTGCACGCTCCCGCCCTCACGAGAGCTCTCAGCTCTTGTTTATGTTCCTGGGATCATAAAAATTCTTGGGACAAATTCTTGGCTCGCTCAGCCAGCCTGTGTTTGGGATGGCGTAAACGCTGCCGGCGTATGGGCCAAAAGGTGCTGGAGAGCTGGAGGGGGGCTGCTCAGCCGGGGGGTGGAGGGGGGGGGGGGCTCAGGGGCGTGGGATGTCCTCAGCCTGTTGCTGGTCTTCCATGAAGCCCAAAGCATTTAAACATCGTGTGGTGCTGAGCTCTACAGGGTGGCTTCTTGCTTTTCCTCTTCCATGTCCCATCTGGAGGCCATGCTAGGGCAGGGCTTGGTTCCTGCCATCCACAGCTTGCCTCTGACCTGCACCCTGGCAGGACCTGCTGGTTGATGGCCACCACCGAGCAGCACCATGCATGCTCCCGCCTGCCCTAAGCTGGGGCAATCACAGTAGTTGAGGTTGGGAAGAGTTGCTGGAGGGCTCTGCCAAGTGAGCTCGTGTCGCTCAGCTGAGCTGGGTGTACCTGCCAGGAAGGAGATGCCAGGGACAGAGGTGTGACCACTACCATGGTGAACACCACCACGTGCAACTTCGCTGCTGTATGAGCAGCCCCTCTGACATTTTCTAGGGCTGTGCATATGGTCATCCTCCAAGTCATCACCCAGACGCACCTATTCAGGCACCAAAATTTGCAGTGCTATAGGAGATAATCCAGTGGTGAACTTGGAGACCCTCAGCATAGCCCTAGTGTAGAAAACCCCACCCAAACCCCCCCACCCAAACCACCACTAACAGACGTTGCTGAGCTTCCCGAGCCAGGCCGTCACCTGTCCCCCCTTTCTTCCCCTCCCCGTGCCATCCACCACATGTCTCCTCCTCACAGGTCCCTCTGGAGGACCACGTCATCTACTCGGGCAACCTCTTCCAGTACATCGAGGAGAACAAGAAGTGGAGGAACCGCTTCTGCGTGGTCCCACACAACTATGGCTTGGTCCTCTACGAGAACAAACTGGTGAGGGGCATCACCCTTCTGCTTGTCTCCGGTGGGCACAGCTCCAAAGGGGGACACCCCATTGCTGTGGTGGTGTGGCCATGCTCCCCATCATCCATGACCATCTTTTTTCTGCTCAGGCCTATGAGCGGGACCTGCCACCCCGCCTGCAGGTCAACAGTGCTGGCTACAAGATCCTCACCTCTGTGGACCAGTACCTGGAGCTGGTGAACAGCAGCCTGCCTGGTAAGTGGCTGCAGGGTGAGGAGGGATGCTTGGGGTCCCCTGCACCCCGATGCTGCTGGACATCCCTTGGGGACCTTTGGGAAGGGGAGATTTTGGGATGTAGGCATCCCTGTGGGGTGGTTTCGGGGTGTGGGGCTGTAGGGAGGAACAGCCCTGTTCCCCTCCATGGGTGTAGGGTGCAGTGTGAGGTGTCTGCTACTCCGGTCCTGCTGCAGCCACTGGGGAAGGAAGGAAAATGTGTCTGCAGTTCCATGAGAGCTGCCCCACGCTGCTGCCACCTCCCTTTCCTGGCGGCGCTGGGCGAAGGCAGCAGCTCTCGCTCCTCCATCCAGACCCCCAGGAGGAGCCGCCACCACCCCGCTCACCATCCTCCTGCCCCGCGTCCCTAAAGGCCAGGGCAGCCCCCAGGGAGCGGGGCAGGAGCTGCTGAAACAGCAGGCCAGCAGCTCCGGGGAGCGTTCTGTGCTGGAAATAATGATTTTTTTAATTTTTTTTTTTTCAATTTTCACTTTGGATTTCCTTTTTGGAAGAACGAGCCTCTTTGAACTTCTTTTGCCCCATGTTTTTGGTAGAATTTTCAGCAAAGGCACTGCGAAGGAGCTGAGGGGTCTTGTGTGCTCCTGCTGCACCCCCAGACCCAAATGCTGGGCAAGATGGACGCCCCCAACCCTGCAGCATCCCCACCCCTGTCCTGCCCTGTCTGCTCCTCAAAGCATCCTTCCCCCCTCCACAGGCGTGACGCCCAAATCGGGGCATTCCCCCATCCTGAAGTGCCCCACGGATTTCCCCCTCATCCTCTGGCACCCCTACTCCCGGCACTATTACTTCTGCGTGATGACAGGCAAGGAGCAGGAGAAGTGGCGGGCGGTTTTCCAGGACTGCGTTCGGCACTGCAACAATGGTGAGCGATGCTGGGCTCGGGGGGGACACACACGGGGGCTCCGGGGTGGGGAGAGCATCATCCTCCTGCTCCAGAGAGGGTGCTGGGGACCCTGCGGTGGTTGGGTTGGGTTTTGGGCAAAAGGTGATGATTTGGAGGTTAAGAGGAGGAATTGGCTGGGAGTTGTTGAGCATCACTGAGCATCTCATCCTCTCCCTGAGCGAGGTGGGGGAGCAGGAGGGATCCAGCTGCCCAGAGCATCCCACTGCCCGTAAGGAACGTGATGCCTGCACCAGGGCAGGCAGCATTTGCAGGAGCCAGCACGGAGCCTGGCTCAGGAGACACCCTGATGCCTATTTTCCACCCTGAGGTAGAAAATATTTGGTAATTAAAGTCATCAAAACTCCAAGCCCCACAGTCCTGCTCCCTGCCCCGCCGGCACCGCCCAGGCACTGGCAAGCGAGGGCAGCCAGGGCTGTGGGCAGAGGGGTGCAGGGCTGCGAGGGGCCGGGGCGGAGGCAGGACCTGCCTCACACGTCAGCGATACTCTGGCAGGAAAACACGATTTTCCTGCTTGGCTGTGGCCTGTGCGCTCCTGGGCTGAGACCCAGGTCCTGGCGGTGCCTTGGATGGTGAGAAGTTTCCTGGGGAAGGAGGTGCCAGTGCTGAAACCTGTTCAAAATCGGGTCTTTTAGTGGGCAAAGAGCAATGCTGCCTAGTTTTTAAGTGCTTCTTTCACTCCCGGGAGCTCTGTGTAGCCCTGATTTTGCTGGAACTACTGTTTAGGGAATGGAGTAATGGGGTTGGATCTGGAGCCTGGGTTTCGGTGAGGGTTTCCCTCCTCCCATGTTAGATTAAATCAACTGAAAGCCTTGCTCTTTCCCTTCCTTTTGGTGTTCCTCGCTACAAAACACATCCATGTGCTGTTGGTGAGCTGGGGGTGTCTGAACTTGTCAGGATGAGCATCTCCCTGCAGCCCACCTGGGGCCTGGGCTCCTTTGCAGGGGGCTGGGAACAGTGACCCCTCCAGCCACTCATCCCCCCGGGATGTTGCTGCAGCATCATTGCTGCATGCAGTTCAGCACCCCAGGATCCCCTGTGCTCGCTGGCTGGACACACAAAGCCAGGGGAGCAGCAAACCAGCTCCTGATAAAATAGGAATTGATCTCTCTTACTAACAAAAAGCCAATTTATTTATCTTTAATTTCCTCTCTCTGGCTGCCGGGTGCTGCTGCGGGAGAGAGGAGAGATGTGAGCCCCTCTGCTATCCCCAGTGCCAGCCAGTGTTGTGCCATTAAATCCTCTCCTCCCTCTCCTCCCTCTCCTCCTTCTCAGCATGTGATGAAAATAACTTACAGGGGTGGGCAGTGGTAGGTTTCTGCATTTCTACAGCCTGGATTTCTCTGTGAGATGGTTCTTCCCTCCCAAGCCCCATTTCTGCCCCTCACTGCTCCTGCAAGGTCTGAGATACTGTTTCAAGTTTCATGAAAGCTCTTTTGTTGTTGTCGAGCAATTTGTCTTTTTTTTTTCCCTAAATTAGAGGCTCTGTTTCTGCCTCCGGTTGTGATTAGTGTGGGAATTTTCACCTCCCTTTTTAAGACTGTATTTTTGTCACACCAGCTCTTCTGTAAGGACCAAGGACATCGTGCAACATTGTTCCTCACGCAGGAGGTACCCAGCCTGGTTTCCCTGGAGCCTGGGTGTCCTTGGCTGCTCCAAGAATATCCCTTGCCCTGTATGGTGGCATGCAGGGCCGGAGCAGTGCCCACCCCGCTGGCTCTTGCCCCTAGTTGCGGGCAGGCTGCCCCATTCAGCTGTTTTTTGGGCAAAAAGCAGTTTCAAACTCACATTTCTTCTTCAGCACTGT
This sequence comes from Strix aluco, assembly GCF_031877795.1. Lineage (NCBI taxonomy): Eukaryota > Metazoa > Chordata > Aves > Strigiformes > Strigidae > Strix > Strix aluco. Next base: position 6,403,257 of record NC_133950.1, on the reverse strand, counting down.
TCCCTCAGTGAGAGGGGATCATCCTGTGCCGTGAGTGGGGTGGACTTTGAAAAAGTCGAGGTGTAGCATTCCGGTGATCCTGCGGTGCACCATCACCCCGGGAGCCTTTCCAGAGTAGGGTCCAGGCTTGGGCAGTTGTTTCCCAACCCTGACAAGGCGAGCAAAGATCAACGCTTAATTAGCCACATATTAATGAAGCAAACTCATTAAATCTGCCCTGTGAAGTGGCATGATGTCTCCTTTCAGCCAGCCATGTCTGCTTGTCCCTGGGGCTGGCTCCCCGCAGCCGGAGCCCACTGTCCTCCGGGCTGAGCCAGGGACAAGTGACCCTGGCTGGACAGATCCAGGTGGCTTCACAGAATCACGGAATCATTCAGGTTGGAAAAGACCTTGAAGCTCCTCCAGTCCCACCATTAACCTCACACTGACAGTTCCCAACTACACCAGATCCCTCAGTGCTGGGTCAACGTGGGGGCAAAATCTTCTCGGGGGACAAATCCTGCCCTGCTCTCTGCATGGTTTGGAGGATGAAGTTTGGCTGTAGCAGGTCTGGCAGGGGGCACTGAAGCCCATACCAGGCTGCCCCACCTGGGAGGTGATGCTGAGCTGCAAGGATCCGTGGATGGAGAAGCACCGGCCCCTGAAAGCTCAGTCCTGCTCTGGCTCCCACCAAGCACTGAGAAAGGGTCAGACTTCACTTTCTCAGCATTTTTTTCCCTCGTATATTAAGCTTCCCCTTAGGAAAAGCTTCTTAGGCTTGGAGTTAAATGTAATCATCTTAGAAAAATCTGTGTGCCTTGGAAAAGATCCGCTCACTACCCTGGGCTGTCCTTGGAAGGGGAGAAGCCACCCCTGGCTGTGTCTCCCCAGGACACCGGCTTGCTGGGCGGTCCAGGGCCGTGCCACGACCCACTGCTGTCATCGCTGTGGGGATGCTCTGGGAGCCTCTGAGCAGGGCGGCTCTGCTGGGGGACCCTTTGCCATAGGGCCACCCTGGGCTCAGTCCCATCCTGCTTCGCTCCTGCCAGGGCTCCGGGCATGAGGAGGGGAGTCGGGGTGCTGGCGGGGGGGGGGTCCGCTCCCAGGAATATTTGTCTCCAGCTGGCAGGCACCGGAGCCTGGAGAGGCTGGGATGAGGCAGGACACGCGTGGGATGTGTGTCAGTGGGCTCCTGGGCGGTCCTGCCTGCCTGCTGCCCCCATCTCCTCCTCCTCCTCCCTGTGGGATGTGGCCGTGGGCTCCCAGCACCCTGCCCCTCCTCCTGATGGGTGCTGCGGGAAGGTGGGGGTGACACTGGAGCCCCCCTGGTGCTGGTGGCCCCGCAAGCCATGCTGCAGTGACTCATGGCAGTGACATGTCGGGGGCAGCCCAGCCAGGCAGAGCCCAGTGTGACTCCCACAGGGCTGGCTCCGGGACTGGGCTGTGACTCAGCCCGATGCCTCTCGGCCACTTTCCTCTTCCTCCCAAGCTGTGCCGCTCCCTGGAGGGCTCCCCCTTCCTCCAGCACCCCTGGCTGCCCCGTCCTGTGGTGCTGGTGGGCTCGCTGAGCCCCAGGCAGTGTCGGGGGCCACTGAGCCCCCCCATACTGGTGAGCCACTGCTTCTGCTGTGTCTTTGGGGCTCACTGAGCCCCCAGGTCCCCAGACACTGCGGGGGCTTGCTGAGCCCCCAGGTCTTGCTGCACCCCTGCTCCTGACGTGCCTTCAGGGTTTGCTGAGCACCTGGGTCCTCACACACCATTGGGGTTCACTGAACCCCCCATTCTGCCGCGCCCCTGCTCCTGGGTGCCTCCCTGACCTTGCTCTGGTTCTGGAGGGGATCAGTCTGTGGACAGAGTGGGAGCCCCCCCAGCTGCTGGTGTGTCTGGGAGACTGCTGCCCACCCCCCCAGGCAGAGACAGTGGCCGGTGACAGCCCTGAGCTCCTTGTGTGGGTCTGAGGGTGTGGGGGACCCCCTGCAAAGGAGGGCTGGGGATGCCACAAGGAGCTGGGCTGCCCCTCGCTCCCCATGCCGGGCTGCCCACTCATGCCCCCCATCCCCTCTCCAGGGATCTCGGAGGACTCCAAAGTGGAGGCTCCAGCCTTCACGGACGCTGTGCGCATGTACCGCCAGGCGAAGGAGCAGTACGGCACCTGGGACATGCTGTGCGGCAACGAGACCCAGGTGAGGACCTGTCCCCCCAGGGCTGGGGTGGGGGGCTGTGGGCTGAGCAGGGTCCCCAAAGCCTCCTGCCTTCGCAGGTCCTGAGCAACCTGGTGATGGAGGAGCTGCTCCCCGAGCTGAGGACCACCATCGGCCCCCGGCTGAAGGGCAAGGCTCAGGAGCGCCAGCGGACCTGGATCCAGGTGTGGGGCTGGGGCTGCTGGGGGGGTCACTGTCACCTGCCCTCCCCCTGCCTGCACTGCCTCTGCTTTGGGGGCTGCGTTGTCACCTCCCTTCCCCCTTTCCTGCCTGTCAGAGCCAGTGCCGCGCCCCCGGGTTGCCCCCTCTCTTGGCCCCTGCCAAAGAAGCTGTCCTTATTCTCCACTGTGGCTTTTTAAAGCTCCTTGTTGTGCCCCTGTGAGCAGCCCTGCCCATCCCTGCCTGTGCTGCCTTGTCCCTGGGGCGAGGGAAGCAAACAGGAGGAAGCCCAGCCCCAGAGTGAAGCCCGTCCTGGCTATATTTAGCGAGCCATTTTTAGAGCAGCACAGGCTAAATCCAGCCTGAACCCTTGCGAAAGACCGAGGGCTCTTCAAAACTGCCTGTTGAAACCTTAAAAGCTGGTAGATAATTACCACCAGGCTCATAATGTGTCACTGGAGCAGCCTGAAAACACACAAACAGTGCTTTTTCAGTAGCTGTGGTCTTAGCTGCAAAGCTGGGAAACCCGAGGGAGGGAGGGGTGGGATGGCTCTGCCTCCCGACGGGCCCCAAAATCACGGTGTTTGGCTGCAAAGTGAGCGTGAAGCCTCAGCCAGCAGCCACATCCTGCTCACGGCGCTGGCTCCTGAGACCCCAGGCAGGCTGAGCGGGGCAGGGAACAGCTTTCAAATGGGTCAGGGGCTCTCCTGCCCAGACCATCAGCATCCCCAGACCTGCAGCATCCCCTGACCCGCCTGGGGCAGGTTGGCTGATGGAGGCAGTGCTTAGCTTTGGCCCACTCGGGCACCACTTCGAAGCAGCATGGGAGCTTCATGTCACCCAGCTGAGGGATCCCTGGTGTGAAAAACCTTCTGCCAGGCGGCGAGGAGGGGCCCGATTAGGGCATGGGTGAAGGCTCGGCAGGTCCTGCAGGCTGGAGGTGATGGTGGCAGCAGCAGGAGGCGTGGGGGCAGCTGAACACCCCATCTCTCCCTCACCAGATCTCAGATGCCGTCTATAGGATGGTCTATGAGCAGACCAAGGCCCAGTACGATGCAGTGATGGCCAAGTGTGAACAGGAGCGGCCCCAGATGGAGAGTACCATCCGCACAGACATGGACCAGATCATCACCTCCAAGGAGCACTTGGCCAGCAAGATCCGAGGTAGAGCCCTGCGGGGAGACGCATGGACGTGGCTGTGTGTAGCTGTGTCCGTGACCGGATCCTGTCATGGCATCACCACTGTTTCACCAAGGTGTGGCTGTTTCTGGGGTGCAGCATGGCTCCTGCCAGCATGGCCCGGAACCCTTGGGGAGATGCCAGCAGTGGCCAGGGTGCACGTTCCTCATTGGCATTGTCCCAGGAGGTGGGAGAGAAGGTGGGCAGTGACTCCCCAAGCCAGGCAGTGGGGCAGGAACGGGTTCAATAGAGATCGAGGGCCCCCTGCAAGAACACTTTGCGTTGCCCTGTAAGTCTGTGAGACCTTTCCTGGAGGAGCAGGTCCCCCTCCCTAGGGTGGGTTTAGGACCTGATTTGCAGAGCTGGAAGGGTAGAGCAAGAGCCTCACCACGCTCACTCCCATTCTCTGCCCAGCGTTTGTCCTCCCCAAAGCGGAGATCTGCGTCCGTAACCACGTCCAGCCCTATATCTCCTCCATCCTGGAGGCCCTGATGACCCCCACGAGCCAGGGCTTTGCTGAGGTGCGGGAGGTGTTCTTCAAGGAGGTGACGGACATGAACATGAACATCGTCAACGAAGGTGGCCTGGAGAAGCTGGTGGAGGTGAGACCTGGCGATGCTCCTTGCTGGCCAGTGGGCTTGGGGGTGGCAGGGCCAGTCCTGCTGCCATCCTCAGCACGGACAGTGCTGGGGGACCCCAGGCTGAGAAAATACATGGGGATGAACCCATGTGGGGTGGCGTGTCCCAGCCCTGAGCACACAGAGAGGCTGGCCTGCCTGCTGAGCTTGCCTTTATCCCCAGTACATGGAGAAGCTTTCCCACCTGGCCTTCCACCCCGTCAAGATGCAGTCATGCTATGAGAAGATGGACCAGCTGAAATTGGAGGGCCTTCAGCAACGATTCGATGTCTCCAGCACGTCTGTCTTCAAGCAGAGGGCCCAGATCCACATGAGACAGGTGGGACAGGGACCGGGATCCTCCTGTGTCCCCCCAGGCTGAGCACTGAGGGGTGGGGAGCGGAGGCAGAGCAGGTCCAACTCAGGCAGGGCTTTGGCTGGGATGTCTGTCCTGTCTCAGGGACTTTGATGTTGTTGGCACCCAGCTAAGGGTGTGTGGTGGATCTGGCCACCCCTTTTGGTCTGGAGCCAAGGGCAGGAGACAACGGGTGGGCAGCAGCGTGGGGCACCCTTCCAACATGGACTCAGCACCCAGGCTTGGGCATCACGGCACGACTGCACCTTTGCCACTGAGCCCACTGGCACCAGCAAGGCCAGTAGCCCAATTCTGAGGTCTGATCCAGCCAAACCTGGCGCGGGGTGTAGAAGGAGGGGAGTGCCAACCAGTTTTGGGCACCCTCCTCCCCCAGCACCCTTGGTCCCCAGGGTGGAGCCCATGGATGCCACGCTGGGATGCTGGGGACCTTGCCAGCATGAAGGCTCATCTTTGTGTGGCAGTGCCCCAAAAGAGCCCCCTGCCCACCCCCATGGTTGGTCCCTGTGGGCCCCCCTGACCGTCTGCCTCCGCTCACAGCAAATGGACGATGCCGTGTACACGTTCGAGACGCTGCTCCATCAGGAGCTGGGGAAGCTGCAGGGCAAAGACGACTTGTGCAAGTCTATCCAGCGCATCCTCGAGAGGGTGCTCAAGGTGAGGGGTGGCAGGTCGGGGGCTTTGATGGCCTTCAGTGGCCTTACTCCAAGGGCCACGATCCTGGGGAAGAGGACAGGAGTGACCTTTCAGATTTTAATAGAAGTCTTCTGGGGAAATATATCTTTGTATTGAGTTTTTCATGCATTTTGCTGGGATGTGGGGCAGGTGAGTGGGAAACCACTTGGAGGAGCCAGGTCCCCTCTGACCACATGCATCACCAAAAGCCACCCGGGGGTCAGACTGGCCCGAAAACCCTTCTGCAGACAGCAGTGGAGGAGCCGGCTCTGACCCGGGCTCAGGCACCCCAGCTGGCTGGAGAGAAGGTTGCGAGGGGCAGAGGAACCTACTCACACCCATGCAAATGGGTTGGGGGGTGGCTTGTGCCCACGGGCAGGGGAGCTGCCGGCCCACAGCTCTCACTGACCCGGGGCTGCCCTCTTGCTTGCCCTCCAGAAATATGACTACGACAGCAGCACCGTGCGGAAGAAGTTCTTCAGAGAGGCCCTGCTGCAGATCACCATCCCCTTCCTGCTGAAAAAGCTGGCACCGACCTGCAAGGGGGTAAGAGGGTAAAGTTTAGGGTGTTGGGGAAGGGCCATCCCCCCCTGCAGAGGGGCTGGAGCATCCCTCCCTCCTGTCCCCCTGGGCTGAGCGGCCTCTCCCCCGCGGCAGGAATTAGCCAAGTTTCAGGAGCTGATCTTCGAGGATTTTGCCAGCTTCATCCTGGTGGAGAACACTTATGAGGAGGTCGTGCTACAGTCGGTGATGAAAGACATCATGCAAGGTAGGGTCCTGCAGCACCGGGGAGCCTAGACCCGCTCAGCTCTGAGCCCCGGGGGGCTCCAGCACCCTGGGTGGTGAGTGCTGGGCTGAGTCAGTGGAAGCTGAGCCTGGGCTCGGCAGCACCTGGAGGGCCTGTGATGGGTGCTGGGGGCTGGAGGAGGGGGTGATGCTATGCAGGATGCTGGGGGCTGTACCAGGAGCAGCGTTCCCACCTGACCTTCCTGCTGGCAGGGCTGAGTGGTGGGTGGGATGTTGAACCCTCTGCCCAGCTCGGGACACCTCTCCCTGCACCCTACACCCAAGGGAGAGGTGCCCAAGCCCGGTGGGTGCTGCCCCATGCCCCCAGCCCATCTGACATCTCTCTCGGTGCCCCCAGCTGTGAAGGAGGCAGCCGTGCAGCGGAAACACAACCTGTACCGCGACAGCATGGTCATGCACAACAGTGATCCCAACCTGCACCTCCTGGGCGAGGGCATCCCCATCGACTGGGGCGAGGAGTACAGCGGGCAGCCTGAGGCCGAGCCGGAGGCCGAAAAGCGCCGCAGGGCCAAGCAAGTGGTGTCAGTGATCCAAGACGATGAGGGGGTCCTGCCCTATGAGGTGGGCGCTGAGGCGTTGCTGCAGCCCGGCTCCCCAGAGCCACGGGAGCCAGAGGAGCTGAACCCTGGGGTGCTGCCGAGCTCCTCGGATGGGGTGGAGGAGATCCGGGAGGTGCTGGCGAAGGAGAGCCTCGGGGACGGTGTCAAGGTGGAGGAGCGGCTGACGAACGGTACCGATGCCACGCGAGAGCGCGGTGCCACTGAGGAGGTGGTGGCAGGGTCTGTCCCGGGTGATGGGCCCTGCCAAGGTCCAGCCAGCGAGGGGGACGGGGTGCACGGCGCCGCTGCGGCATCGCCTGTGCCGGCAGCTGAGGTACCCTCAGGGCCTGGTGTGACACGTGCTGCACCAGCATCTCCCATGCCAGCATCACCCGTGCCCAGAGCCGACGTCCCATCGGGGGCCAGCGTGCACCATGCCGCACCAGCATCCCCCAAACCCAGAGCCGATGTCCCATCAGAGGCCAAGGTGCCCTGTGCCACCCCAGCATCACCTGCACCCAGAGCCGAGACCCCGTCACCGTCCGCCAGGACGGCTTGCCACCAGCCCAGTGACAAGGAGACGGGCGAGGAGGTGGCCCCCACGGGCGGTGAGTGCAGCCCCCCACAGCCCATGGGCACGACAGAGAGCGGTGAGGGGGTGCAGACTGAGTTCTAGCCCCGGGCCCCCCCGCCATGGACTGGCCCCGGTGACACCGGGGGTTGGGGTAGGGGGAATAGGACCTGCTGCGCTGCCAGGGATGGAGAGCGGCGCTGCGGGAGAGGGAGGGGATGGGAAACACCGAGACCTTATTGCCTAGCCGGGGGGGTCCCCGCTGCTGCACGGGGCTGGCCACAGCCGAGTGGTCCTACTGGGTCGGACTGGGGGATGCCCCTAGCCCAGCACGGGGCACCCCCTGCGCTCTGCTCTGTCCTTCTTCTGCCTTATTTTCTTCTTTTCTACTGAAGAGATGCTTTATCTGCCCCTCAGCTCAAGCGCCTGGGGCTGCTGGGGGGGCCAGCACTAGCCCCGCTGTGGATGGGTGTGCGGGATGCTCCCTGCTGCTCTGGGGGACATCCCCTGCCCCAACCCGGGGGGTTTCCTGGGAGCCTGCCCACCGCCATCCCACCCAGCCGGCTCCGGGAGTGCCAGCGGGAGCGGGGCCACGGGGGATGATGGAAAACATGAGAGTGGCCGGGGGGCACGGCAGGGGTACAGCAACGCTGGGTGGCTTGAACCACTGCCAATGGGGTGAGAGCTGGGGCAGGCGTGGGCTCACAGGTCCCAGGCTGGGCTCACAGCACCCAGCACCCACCCCCGGCCACCCTCACCCCGGGGTCTTCTAGCAGCTCTTGAAGTTCAGAGTAAAATCTTAGCGGGGAGGGTGGCACTCACACAATGTCTCCAGCACGGCCTGGCAGGACTGGGCTGCCTCCGGGCTCAGGCTCACCGTGCAGTGGGGTGACCCCAGCTCTTGCCCCCCCAGAGCTCCCCAGCACCACGCACAGATGATTTCTCCGGCTCTCGGGCTTTGCAGATTTTGGTGCCCGCCGTGATGGTCAAGCAAAGAGTTGGTGCTTTAGCAGCGGTTTGCTGGCAGCCCCAGCAGCCCTGCCTGCCGTGGGGAGGGGGACGGGACTGGCGCAGTCCCGACACAGAGATGCTAAAAGCCCCCGAGCTGGTGGGGGGTTGGTAGGACTTCTGAGCGTGAGACGTGTGTGTGTGCAGAGCAGGGACCAGCACCCCGACACTCGCCTGTATTTTAGGTGCCGCTGTTTCTGCCTCTGAAGGGGGGTGCCCAGCCTAACCCACTTGGGAGGCCCCCCAAAGTGCCTTGCTTTGGGAACTTAAAACCTGTCTCTTCCAGGATATTTTATTAAGAAAGTTATACAAATGTTTAAAAATATGCTTATAATAATTAATAAAATGGAAAAGCTTTATTTAAAGCCAGAGGAGACTGTCCTTATTCCTGAACTGCCCCCCTGGGGCTGTGCTAGAGGGGGAGGGCTGGGGATCCCCACTCCCACTGTGACTGGGGGGTGTCACATCCTAAGACCACCCAGCAGCCACACAAGCCAGGAGCCAAACGACAGAAGGTTTTATTAAAAGGGGTGTCCCAAGGAAGCAGCAAGAGACACCCGCAGCAGCAGCTTCCCCGCGGCACAGCCACACCAACAGCTTGGGGGCTGCTCTGATCCCGTCCCTGAAGCACTATGGGGGGGGGGCAGCAGGACCCCCATCATCCCCAGAAGGCACTGTGTGAAGAGGGGCTTGGTGCAGGGCAGCTCTGGGCGGGAGGGCAGCAGTGCCTGTCCCCAGCACATCCCCTTCCCTGGCAGGTCCCTGTTCCAGCCAGGATGAACCCCCCTGAGAAGTGGGAGGAGAAGGAAATGTCCAGAATCCCTCTGCCATCATCACCCAGCCAAAGCTCCCTGAGAGCTGGGGGACAGCCACCTGCTGAGGACGGTGGCCGTGGCAGCGTGGCAGAGTGCTGGCCACGGGTCTCCCCTTTCCCAGCATCTCCCCCCCGAGTCGGGCCAGCACTGAGGGTCCCCGCAGCAAGTCCCTGGGGTGCTGCATCCCGCAGAGCACGGGGACAAGGACAGACCCAGCAAAAGTGACAGCAGCTATTCCAGACAAAGTAGCAGGAGTTGTGGAGCACATCATCCGCCGTCCCGGAGGGGTGCCTAGCCCCGACCGAGCAGGGGGTACCCCACGAAATAGCCCAGCGTGGAGCCCACGATGGCCCCGAGGAAGATCCAGGCGTTATAGGACATGACAGCCAGCATCACCATGTAGCCCAGCACCACCTGCACCACATGGAACAGTGTCTGGCCAACATGGTACTGAAACCACCTGTGAAAGGAGATGGGAAACCCCATCAGTGAGGGGCTGGGGCAGCCGGCAGCCCCCCATGGCCAGGAGCCGCTGGAGATGGGTTTGGGGAGCGGGCAGAGGGATGGGTCTGCAAATGGCAGCGCAGGGGGAAATCCCACTCCAAAGGCACGGGGAGGATATTATTAAGAGGTTGGCAGTAAGAGCAGCCTCAGGCATGGTCTGGGATTAAATACAAGAGAAAAAACCCAAGACTTGGCTCAAATGGCTTGTGCTGGGAAGGGAATGCCCAGCCCAGCCTTGCTGGAGTGCCTGAGCCGCTGCTTGTGCCCATCCCCACACCACGAGGACCCTCCTTGCACCCACGGTGGCTCCTGGGGGAACATGAGCATTTAAGACAGCTGAAAAAGACTCTGGGCATCTCCCAAAGTACCTGGAGGGGCTGGGATGCCCTGGGACCACCTCCCGAGGCTGTCCACAGACCCCTGTCCTGGGAGCCTGTTACTCCACGACTGCCTCTTTACAACCTTGCTCCTCTCCTGCGCTGGTCCAGGGGCCATACACCCCTCCCTGAGCCCCCCCGCAGCTCCACTGGCCGGGGGCAGAGGGGGCCCTGCGGTACCTGCCCTGCGCGGGGCCGGTGTCCCCCTCCTCTGGCTCCATCAGCGACTCCCGGCTGAGGCTGTGGGGCAGAGCCAGCAGCGCCCGCCGCAGCAGCACGGCCTTGCCCATCTTGACGGCTTCGTACAGCATCGACAGCAGCAGGATCACCAGCACCGAGAGTGCCATCCCTGCACGAGAAACACCCCACCACTGCCCATCGCTGCGCACCGGCGGGAGATGGGGTGTGGGGGCGAGAGGGGGGGCACAGCGGGTCCCAGCGCGGAGCGCTTGGGCATATCCATGGGGTAAGGTGGAGGGAATGGAGGGCTCCTGGGATCGGGGTTGGGCTGGAGCAGCAGGCAGCAGGTTTGTGAAGTGGGAAATGGTGTATTTAGCCCAATTCCCCCTCTAAATTCCTAGGGAGTATTTTTTGGAGGGAGTTGCTCTGAAAAAAATAAGCATCTTTGCATTGACTCCACAAAAATGTGGGGGTTGAAATATGATGCTGGGACAATAATTTCAAAAAAAAAAAAAAAAGAGTGTAAAATAAAATGGGAAGTTGAGCCATCACTGAGTGACCTGGCGGGGGTGGCAGGTGTGGGAGGTGATGCTTCCCACACCTCCCTGCCTGCTGCTCTTAGCTTGGGGGGATCAACCCCCCCCACTGGGAATTACCAGAGCACAGCACGGCTCATCAGGGTAGGAGAGGGTCAGCCAAAGATGGGCTGTGCCCTCCGAGCTGTGGGGTGAGCGCTGTGTGGAGCCCATCACGGCTCTGCCCCAACCCCGCCCTGTGCAGTAAGTGCCCCAGCGCTGGTGCTGGGTGGGGGCCCTGCTCTCCCCCCTCCTAGCCCATCGCTAACACTGCTCCTGCCAGAAATGCAAAGCCCCTGTTCGTTTCTCTGCCCCGCATCACAGGATCAGAGAATAGTTTGGGTTGGCAGGGACCTAAACGATCATCCAACCCCCCCGCCATGGCTTTTCCCTGGGCAGAGAGCACAGCTGGTGATGGACAGATGGACGCACAGACGGGTGTCTCAGGGCTGGGCTGGGGCTGGCAGCCTACCTGTGGGGGTGTGGACACTCCAGAAGTCAAAGAGCAGCACTGCCGTGTCCGAGAAGTAGAAGGACATCTGGAAGAGAGGCCAAGGGAAAGGCAGCGCTAGGAACCGGCTCGGGGTGAAGGGGCAGAGAGGGGCTGGGGCACCCCCATCTTCAGCAGGTCCATGCACCCACCACCCCAAAGGGCTGAGCACCAGTGCTGATGCTCAGCTGGGGTTTTACCAAATGGTGCAATTTTTTTCCCCATTCCCGAAACAGAAGGAGGAACTTGCACTGAGTATCACAGTCACGCTGACCAGGCTTAACTCTTCCCTTGATTTGTAGCAGGACGATTTTCACCTCTAGCAGCAGCTCCTGTGTGTGTCTGGGCTGGCGAGAAAAAGCCAGTTTACCCCTGCGATAAAGAGAGACAAGCCCAGGACTTCATGAGCCCGGATTTAAGAAGGGAAGGTCTGTGGGAGACAGACGGAGGCTGGTGGACACTGTCCGCAGCCTGAAGCGAAGCCGGCTGGTGGTCAGAGCCCAGCCACCCCCCCGCTTTCCTCTGCCTCCCAGGGGCTTCTCTTGCATCGCCGGGACAGGCCAAAGCACCCAGAGCCACAAGTACAACCTCCTGACAATGGGGGCCAGGTCCAGGGATGCCTCCCTGGCAGAGGAGCATCTCAAGTCCAAGCACTTGGGGTTGCTGAGACCTACAAAGGCATCAAACCCCCTTCTTTATCATGCTGAAACAGGAGGAGCTCTTATCTAACAAACCCGCTGATATCACAGCTGCCATGTCTTGCTTTTTGAATTATTTTTATTTTATTTTATCCTCCCCTTGGTGAATCTCCACAGGTAGTGTTCGCAGGGCTCGTGCCCTCTCCTCTGACACACTGACCTGGCCTTGGCCGTGCGTACCCACCGTTACCGACACCAGCAGATGCGGCCGACGGGACTGGCCTCGGACAGAAATACCGTCCAATAACTGGGTGTCCACGCTGCCCACGGGCTCTAATTACACCCTTCAGCCACTGCCTACCCAAAGCACATTAGCACGTGTAATTGGCTCACACTTTTAAGCTTCCTTTGGCAACAGATTAATGATAATTAGCCTTTAAATGAAGTTACTTCTCCTTTGCAGGCTTCACCCACAAGTCTGCAGCACCCTGTAAGGAGAACTATCTGAATGGGGTGCCATCCCGAGGGACCTGGACAGGCTGGAGAGGGGGGCCCATGTGAACCTCATGAAGTTCAAGAAGGCCAAGTGCAAGGTCCTGCCCACGGGTCAGGGCGATCCCAAGCACAAAGACAGGCTGGGTGATGAGTGGATTGAGGGCAGCCCTGCAGAGAAGGACTTGGGGGTATTAGTGGATGGAAAACTGACTGTGACCCAGCAACGTGCGCTTGCAGCCCAGAAAGCCAACCATGTCCTGGGCTGCATCAGAAGTGTGGCCAGCAGGGCGAGGGCAGGGATTCTCCCCCTCTGCTCTGCTCTCGTGAGACCCCCCCCTGCAGTGTGTGTCCAGCTCTGGGGGCACCAACATCAGAAGGACATGGACCTGCTCAAGCAGGTCCAGAGGAGGCCACGAAGATGCTCGGGGGGCTGGAGCACCCCCCTGTGAGGACAGGCTGAGAGAGTTGGGGGGGTTCAGCTGGAGAAGAGAAGGCTCCGGGGAGACCTTAGAGCGGCCTCCCAGGACTGAAAGGGGCTACAGGAAAGGGGGGAGGGACTCTTGATCGGGGGGGGAGGGATAGGATGAGGGGTAATGGTTTTAAACTGACAGAGGGCAGATTTAGATTAGATATAAGGAAGAAATTCTTTCCTGTGAGGGTGATGAGGCTCTGGCACAGGTTGCCCAGAGAGGCTGAGGCTGCGCTCTCCCTGGAAGGGTTCAGAGTCAGGTTGGACGGGGCTTTGGGCAACCTGGGCTAGTGGAAGGTGTCCCACAGGCAGGGGGGTTGGGACTAGATGGTCTTTAAGGTCCCTTCCAGCCCAAACCATTCTGTGATTCTATGATTTTAGGGACAGGGGAACAGAAGTGACCAGCAGATGATCCCCTCACTGTACCAGGACTCCCAGCTGGGAGTGAAGCCACGTGTCTTCGGGTACCCAGTGTGCCTGTGAGCCCATGGCTCCTTGGGCCCATGGCCCCTCGCTCCTCTCCTCCAGCGATGCTACAGTGCGATTTCTTGCCGGGTGAGATGTGGTGTGCAAAGGTCAAGAGGGCAAGTCCTAAAAAATCTCTGCACTCTTTGCAAGAGGGGAATTACGCTGCCAGGGCGATGCACCAGGCCCAGGGATGCGACCCTGCCCTCACCCACCTGCCCACGCAGGAGTGATTCAGCTGGCGCCTGGGTAAAGCTGCACCCAGTTCCTCCTCTGCACTTTGCAGGTATTTGCACACGCAAATAAAGCTGCTGAAAAACATCCCGCACTGCCTCTGATCATGTGCACAACATGTGCATATAGTGGCTTAATCAGCTGCAGTTTTGGGGTTACTCTTTGTCATTAAGTGAAAAACCAGCGGTGCCTGCGTGGAGCAGTGTCAGGCTGCCCGGCGCATCCCGACCTGCTGCTCCGGTCCGACCGGGACACCCAGTGCGGGGCATGTGGGGAGGAGCGGGACGAGGTTCCTGCAGCACACCGACCCTTGGTGTGCAAAATAGCATGGCAAGCAGGATGCCGGCCCAACCAGCCCAAGCTGCAGCCCCACGCTGGGGACAACAGTGGCCTGGGGAGGTGTCCCCATACCAGGATGCTCCTTGGAGAGGGGGTGAGCCACCCCCTGGGCCTCACAGGGATGCTGCTGCGGGGCCGGTGCCAGCAAATCAGGGGGACTCAGTCTGAGCTTGGAGCATGAAGCAAACCTGCTTCAGGGTGATGGTTCAAGGTCTGTGCCATGACTTGAGCTCCCGCTGCGAGTGTCTGGTGTAAGCCTGTACTGGGCGACGGAGAGCAGGCGATGGGACAGACTTTGGGGTGGGGACACGGTGGCACAGGGCTGCGAGGAGCAGCCAGCCAGCCAGCCAGCCAGCCAGCCAGCCAGCTAGCCCACCCTGGGCACAGCTCGCCAGAGCCCCGGCGGAGCCCCGGGGTGAAGCCCGGGCTGAAGGGGGCCCGGGGTGCCGGAGGGTGGGTGGCGATGCCACGGCCTTTAAGCAGCGCCTGTCCGCAGCGAGGTGCGGGGCTTCAGGGGTGATTTGCGGCCCCCCCCGCCCGCCCGGGACCCCCCGGCTCGGCTCGGCTCGGCTCGGCTCGGCTCACCTGCATGGCGGCGGTGCAGAACCCGTCCCGGTGCGGTGCAGCCCAGCTCCGCTCCGCTCCGCTCAGCTAAGCCCAGCCCAGCTCAGCCCGTCCCGGCGCGGGCGCCTGACGCGCGGCGCGGGGCTCCCCGGGAGTTGTAGTGCGGCGGGGCCGCGCCGGGAGCGCGCCGGGGGGGGGGACCGGGTGTCCCCCCAACACCCCCCCCCTCGGCACCGCCCCCCCGGCTCAGCAGCGGGGAGGGGGCTCAGCCTCCTTGGGGAAAGAGGGGCCTGATCCCTCCGGGGCTTCGCTTTCCCACGGCTCCCTCCCGGGAGAGGGCGGGACCCCAACTCAGAACACGGAAGGAAAGAGCCGAAGGGGAACTTTGCTGCTTCCCAGCTGCGGCTTTATCCAGAGCACGGGCTCGCCCGCTCCTTGCTGGCCCACTCCGGCCACCTCCACTGCAGCCGGGAGCCCAGGAGCGAGCGCTGGAGCTGCCCCGGCCTCTGTTTCCCCAAGAGCAAACGGGTGCTGATGCCCCCCAAAGCACCCGATGCCTGCCAGCATCTACCTCCCTGCTTGGGAAGGAAACACGGGGGTGCAGGCGAAACCCCACTTTTGGTAGTGAGTGTATTTTTCCTTATGGCCAAAGAGGTGGAATTGGAGTTATTCAGGGTGTGTGTGCTGCTAAAATTAAAAAAAAAAATACACTGGCTAAACCCACCAACGTGCTAATTCTCTTTAAAATCTTTCCTCAAAAGTTGCCGTCAAAAGTGCACCCACAATTTTTTTGGCAGCTGAAGCTACTCTGGGTTATGGCCAGCATAGCCAGCGGGTGAGGTGACGTGTGGACTTGCGTGCTGCTTTCCTCCTTCACAAAAACACAGCAGAAAACGCTGCTAAAATGAGCAATTTGTGAAAAAAAAAAAAAAAAAACGAAACAAAAAATTCTGCCTTGAAAAACACGGTTGGTGTCACGTAACAGTCCGCTCTGCTTCTCTCCCCAGGATCTAATATGGACCTTGAATTGGAATTTAAATTTCCCTTTGCAACCTGCTGCATAGGGTCTCTCTCACCAACACCCAGCGGACGTGCCAGACCCTGGGCGCTGCCCGATGCCTCTTCCTGTGCTGCAGAGACCCTGCAGCGAGCAGGAACCAGCTGCTCCCCGGCCAGCCCGGCTGCAAGCGGCTCCTCTTCCCCTTTCACCTCCCTGCGCGAAGGGAAGGCACTTCCTCGCAGGGACTGGGGTTTTGGCTGCCCTCGTGACGATGCGCCCGCGTGTCCCCGCGGCTGGCTGCAGGCGAGGGGACATCACTGGGGATTTTTCAAGGGGTGTGGGCAGCTCTGGGGGGTGGGGAAAGGCCTGCAGGCAGGGCCAGGACTGGCATCATGCCCTCACAGGGCAGAGCCACGAGTGGTTTTACAGAGGGGTGCCCCACACAACCACTGGCGTATTGCAGCAAAGAGAAATTAAACACCAGGCACTCAGTCCCTGCCTGGAAGGGGCTGCTGGCTGAGCACTGCCCTGTGTCCCCCTTGGCCAGCATGGCTGGTGACACACACCGAGCACAGCAGGGACAGCTACTGCACCCCATGAAAAAATGCTACAGAATCCCAGAATCATCTCGGTTGGAAAAGCCCTTGAAGCTCCTCCAGTCCAACCATGAACCTCACCCTGACCGTTCCCAACTCCACCAGATCCCTCAGCGCTGGGTCAACGCGACTCTTCAACCCCTCCAGGGATGGGGACTCCCCCCCCTGCCCTGGGCAGCCCATTCCAACGCCCAACAACCCCTTCTGCAAAGAAATCCTTCCTAAGAGCCAGTCTGACCCTGCCCTGGCGCAGCTTGAGGCCATTCCCTCTTGTCCTATCACTTACTACTTGGTTAAAGAGACTCATCCCCAGCTCTCTACACCAGGGACTGAGCTAGCAGAGAGCACTATGGCTTGCCTGCACAATCTGGCATTGCTTAAACTGCTCCCTAGGGAATGTGCCCCCCAAAAGCTTCACCTGCTGCTCTCCTTGACCCTGGCCCAGCTGCCACACTGCTCCACAGGATCGGCATCGATGCCCAACCTCACCCTGACACACCCAAGACTGGCTTTGTGCCCTTGACCGAGGCAGAGAAAAGACCTTTCCTTCCCCTTCTCCCAAGCTGGCAGTATTTTTGCTTGTGGCTTTTGTCTTTAGCACAGTTCCCAGTGGTTGTAATTATACAGGCCTCCCCTAATCAGTCATTAAATTAGCATCTCCTCGTATATATATAATATATATAATTTATAGAGAAATTACTTTTGTAAACAATATTCTTCTACTCCAGAAGGAAGTGTAGTCCGTGGCATAATGCAGCTACAAACATGTATCTCAAAGAGAGGACCAGCAGCTCCGGGGAGTGGGTGGGAGCCCTGTGCCACCCCCAGCCTCCATGCATGTCCCCAGCGGGACAGTTCTTGAATGTGGAGGGAACTGGCCGGCTCGGTTTGGGTGTCACCGGTTTCAGCTGAAGCAAACTGGTCCAACTGTGAAACCAAACTGGTGTGAGGCGTCTCCGTTGTGAAAGACGGCCAGGTCCCGCAGGGGCAGCAGGGAGAGCTCCTCTGTGGTGAACTGGAAGATGGTGTCGGTGATGGAGGACTCGTTGTCCAGCTGAAATGAGCACCGGGGGCAGCTGAGCAGCACTGAAACCCTTGGCTGGTGGGCCTGAAGGACCCTCTTGGAGCACCCGCTGTCCCTGTCACTGCTCTGGTTGCTCCTTGATGCACCCAACAGCCCTGCGGGCATGGCCAGGTCTCCATCCCCAGCCTGTCATGGCTTCTCCAGGGAGGTGGCCTCCCCTGTGACTCCCAGAGCCTACCCTGTCCCCTGCCACATCCCAACACGCTCCCCAGGACTGGGGCAGCTCCTTGGGCCCCGGGAGAGGATGCTCCCAATCCCCATCCCACCGTGTAAAGCCTCATCCACCGAGTCTACCCCAAACCCTGGGGGTGCAAACACGTGCCGAGGGGCTCTGCAAATGTCGGAAGGCTCTTCTGGGCATAGAAGGTCTGGCCACGGCCAGGCTTACCACGCAGCCTTGCAGGCTGGCTGCATAGCTCTGCTCCCGGGAGTCGGCCAGGAAGCGGATTTCCTTCTCTGGCTGGGGCTGGCCCTGCTCAGGGGCCGGTCTGCAGGAGTAGGAGATCTTCTGGGTGGCCAGATGGCTGTGCAGGCGGAGGAAGCGAAGCTGCACCGGGCTGGCCCCTGCATACTCCAGCTGCAGGGGCAATGAGAAAGAAAACCAGGTAGTGGGGGCTGCTTGGAGGGGTCTGTGCTCCCCACAATCGAGAACTGGGCAGGGTTCAGCCATCTGCTAAAGCACTGGTTTGGATTTTCTTGCAGAAGGAGATGTCACATCCCACTGTGCACAGCCAGTGGGACCCTGTGCCTGGGCACTGCCCCACCACAGTGGGACAGGCACTAGGAGAGCCCCGACCCCATGAGATGGGCTTCGTGTCCCCTTGGCTGTCCCAGCTGGGCACTCACCAGGAAGCCCCCGGGCAGGGTGCTGAACCACTCGAAGGTGTCCTCGGAGGTGTAGGTGCTCAGCCAAGCCTTGATGGGGATCTGCAGGGAGCGGGGACCATGTCACACTATCCCAGCAGGGGACAGTGGCACCACCAGAACAAGGAGCCAGCTATACCAACCCATGCGTGTGATCTGTCCCTGCAGCAGGGTCACACACCGTGACCAGGATCCTCACCCCAAACTGCTCCAATAGCTCCCAGCGATGGCAGCAGTCACCACGGCAAGGAACCGGCCTTACTGTCCCTCTCCAGTCCCACCAACCCCTGTCCTCACCCGCCCCGAGGGGTAACAAGGGGCTGAATCTGCCCCATGAAAGCCACCCCATACCTGGTTGTGGATGGGGGCTATGCAGGTCTCACCCCCCGCTGTGAAGTTGCAGAAGGCCACCAGTGCGTCCTGGGGGCTGCCCTGGTTAGGGTCAATGTAGTATTGCCCTGGAGAGAGGCAGAGGGGAGCTCCTGGCACCCAGTTTTTGGCACAGGGAGGATGCCACATGGTACCAGCCCACATCAGCTTGTGGCACATCCCTGGCTGCAACCTCCATCCTCCTGGGATGCAGCCTGGCTGCCATCCTGTTTCTCCAGGGATGCCCATGAAACAGCTCAGCTCATCCCCCAAATCCTCATCCCCTCTTAATTGCAAAGAGCTGCCCGTCCCCCCACGTTGGCCAGCAGGGAGGACTGGCTGGATCCAGGGCCAACGTGGGGGGACCCCATGTGCACCCCAGTACCGTCAGGCAGGCTGGGGTGAGCCAGCAGCAGCTCCTTGCAGGTGGCTGCTGGGTTGGTTTTGGTGCCGTTGGGGTGCTCGAAGAGGGCTTGCAGCTCCCGGCTCAGGGTGTCCAGCAGAGCCCAGACTGCAGTGTAATTCAGGTGGTTGGAGGGATAAATTAGGTGCTAAAAGAAAAAGAGGGGGATATGACCAAGCTGACATTGCCCCCCCTCTCTTATTTTGGCCAGGAGCATCATCAGATGCTCAGGGAGGGGATGGGGCATGCAGGGAACAAGGACAAACATGGTGAGAGAGGGATTAACCATATCTGCTTGCTCTTTGTGCAAGGACCTTGGTCCTTGTGCACAGAGGACCTCAGAAGCAGCAAGACATGGGACAGCATCGCTGTCAGCCCCTTCCCTCCCTGGGTGGCACCCACCAAAGTGGGGATGGGAAGCCCTCGCCCCAGCAGACTCACCTGCAGCTCCTCCCCAGACAGCATCA
Source organism: Strix aluco (assembly GCF_031877795.1). Classification (NCBI taxonomy): domain Eukaryota; kingdom Metazoa; phylum Chordata; class Aves; order Strigiformes; family Strigidae; genus Strix; species Strix aluco. Next base: position 6,384,221 of record NC_133950.1, on the reverse strand, counting down.
GCATGGGTCCGCTGGGACCAGGGGGACCGGCGAGACCCTGGGTGACAGTGACAATGCTGGTGATGCTGGCTGCTGCCATGAGACCCCACCATGTTCGCAGCTCCTCCAACGGTGCCAGCAGCCAGCTGTCCCCATGGCATGGCACGGCATGGTGCGGTGGGACCTCACTGCCAAATTTGGGTGAGCAAGGGACCCAAATTTTGGCACGAGGGACACTAGCAGCTCAGCTTACCGGCAGGCCTGGCATGCCCCTGGGTCCCGGCAGCCCTGGGAAGCCTTTCAGCCCCTGCCCAAGGACAAGGCAGAGGAGGGAAGAAAAGCAAGGTGGTGAGATGCTGCTGTGCTGAGCTGCACACCAGGGTGACCCATGGGGCCACCCTGAACCCTGGGGAGAGGGCAGGAGGGGAGGGTGCCCCACAACAGGGCTGAGCCTTGCTCCAGGTGCTCCCCCCTACTTACTTTGGGTCCGGACAAGCCCTGAAAGAGAAGGACAAGACCCAGATAAGAGGGAGGCAGGCAGGATCAAAGTCCAGTCCCAGCATAACCACCACAGGTCTAAGAGCAAGCCCCAAATCTGCTGGGGGGGCAAAGGACTCACCGGTGTCCCGGGGATGCCAGCGTGTCCTCGTGGGCCAGGGGGGCCAGTGTTACCCTGAAAAGAGACCGGAGGAGGTCAGGGCACTGCACAAGGCATCCCCCAACCCTATGGCCTTCTACAACCCAGCCCCTTCCCCAGGTGGATTTTGCATGTTAAAATGAGGAATTCACCCCAAATACTCATCTTGGTTTCTGCTGTGCCCCTCCACTGTGTCCTTACCTGCTGTCCCTTGGCTCCCGGCCTCCCGGGGATGCCATTGGGTCCTGGCTTGCCCTAGGAGACATGGCAGGTTGTCACACAGGGTGACAAGGGACCAAGGGGAGGAAGGAAAACAGCAAAACCTTTCACGCACCTTGAAGCCATCATCCCCTTGCTGGCCCAGGTCGCCCATGCTGCCCTTCTCACCCTAGGAGAGAGTCAGGGAGAGCTTTGGTGGCAAAGAGGAGGGTAGAAATGCCCCAGAACACCACCTTGATCAGGGGACTGTGCCCCAGAGGGCCGGCATCAGGAACCCTGCTCTAGTTACTCCATCAGTAGTATTTCATCAGGTAGGCAACAGGAGTTTTGCTTGCTGCCTGACCCTGGTAGGAAATACCTGCCTGGGGACATTTCCTAAGGCCAAACATCTCCTGGCCTCCAGCAAGTGGCTGGAAATGGGAAATTCCCACTCACAGCTGGCTGCAAAATTTCTGAAAGAACACCCTCATCCTTTTGATCCGGTAGAATTAACTGTATCCATATTGCTGGGGAAAGAGGAGGCTTGGTGGAGTGTCTGCCTCCCCTGCTCAGCTGCAAAGGCAAAACTGAAAGTATTTTATCCCAGACTAAAATATCATTCAAGAAAACCTCGGAAGTTCCCAGGAAACACTTTGAGAAAACAAAGTTTCTTGTGTGCTGAAATCTGGTGGAGCAGGGGAAGAAACCCCAGCACAGCAGCTGCCCGCAGCCTCCCCTCTGCCTGCTCTCGCAGGCTCTGGCCTTGCCGAACACCCTGGACTTTAGCTTCTGCCATTGCTCATTTAGCTTGCAATAAATTTAAAGCTTTATTTATTACTGGGGTTTCATTTTCCTGAAGGCTGCGAGCAACTACCCGCCACCAGGGACTAGTTGTCACTCTTATTTACAGCCTTGCGGCTGATGGATGGGACTGTGACGATGTGCTTGGCTTCTCGGGCCAAGGTTGGATCCATCAGCTCATCAGCTGTGGCACAGAGGAGGTACGTGCTCGTGCTGCGTCAGCATCAATGCTTAGAGCAGGGGATTAAATGACTGTGCGCTGCTGCTGGCAACTCTAGGAGGATGGCGAGGCTGGAAAAGGACCTAGTTTTGGAGAAAGTCTAAAGGTCCCATGTCCCGGCACCTGGGAACACGGTGATCGACACCCAAAGAAGGATGCTGCAGCAGTCAGGGTTCAAGAAGAGGGGAATAAGTGATGGCATCCAGCAAATTAAATACTAGCCTGTGCCCAGAGTCCCTGCTGTGCCCAGGGCTCAAGTGTCTGGTACATGTCACCTACCTTGTGCCCCTTCGGTCCAGGGTCTCCTTTCACACCCTTCAGCCCTGGGATGCCCTAAGAGAGAAATTATGTGGTACCGCATCACCCTGCGGCTGAGCTGCTCCTGTCAGCTCCCTGCTGTGGAAGGACCTCGCCACAGCTGAGGTCACTGCCAGGATTCTGAGAATTTCAGGCAATTTTAGAAGCTTTGAGGCATTTTCTCATCATGTCTTTGATCTTTGCTTTCAGGAGGATCCCTCAGCAAACCCCATTTGAAATGCAGTTCAGGTCCCTTGGCTGGTTGCAGAACATCCCAGCTTTCTTTTGTGAAGTTTCCGAAGTTAGGATTTTTATTTTTAATAGAGAAAAAAAATTTCCAGTAATTAAAAAAAATATTTGAGTAGGTTTTTTTGGCCAATGCTAGCTGCTGCTGTGCAGCCAGTTCCTTCAGCCATGGCAGCTCTCTGGGAACATGGGCGCCATCCTCTACAAGCACTCAGATCTGGCAGGCATCAGACACTTAACTGGAAGGGAAGTATTTGGCCTCTAGAACAACACATTGGAAATTATGTGATTTCCCTGACTGCGCACACACTGCTGGGATGCTAATTTGGGAGAAGGTGAGATGGATGAATGACGGATGGATGAAACACCTAGAAACTTCACTCATTTTAAATGGGTCTCTGCTTCAGTTGTCAGCAGAGCTGGGTTGCACAGTGGTACCCATGGGGGCCAAACAGGGAGCAGCTGGCACCCCAAAACCTCCAAGCTAATACTCACGTAGGGTCCTTGGGGGCCGTGGGGTCCTTCCAGCCCCTTGTCACCTGGGTAGCCCTGAAATGCAAAAGCAAGAGACCCTGGCCGGTGTGCCCAGCAGCGTGGTGCGAGAGCAAGGCAGGAGCTATGCCCCGGTGCCTCTTGTGGAGAGAGCAGCCCATGGGATGGGAGTGCAGGAGACCCCAGCCTTAGGCTGGAAGGTACTGGGGACACAGAGCCCTCCAGGTATGCGGTGCCCCTATGGTGGCTTACCCTTTTCTAAGCCGGGGGCTTGGCTCAGAAGCACCCCTGAGCTGCCAGGGTGCCAAAGCAGCCCTCTCCCTGCAGGACAAAGCCAACCTACCTTGGGTCCCCGGGGACCTCTTGGGGGCCGGTGGCCCGCTTTGCCTCGCTTGCCCTGCGAACAACAGATTAAAGACTCACAAGCAATTTAAGCCTGTTAAAGGCACTAAGCTGGCCGCCCCATGTCCCCCTCACCCCCTCAGGGATGTGGAGCCCCCAGCAAACCAGAGCCCCTCTACAAGACCTCTGTGGGCTCCAAGCATGAGCCCTATGCCTCCCGCCACCCTCCATGGGGACAACGGTGCCATTTACCCGTCTGCCAGCTTCTCCGGGGACCCCTTCTTCCCCTTGACACCCCACATCACCCTGGGGGAAGAAGAGATTGGAGATGTGGGTCACCAGCAGCCTGGCGACATCCCGGACCAGCACTGGGGAAAAGATGCTGCTGCCTGCATGGAGATGGGGACAGAGCTCACCAGGCATTGTGGGACCCTGGGGATGGACACCAAGGCCAAGGTGAAGAGCTGCAGTGAAGGGGAGGTTCCCTGTCCCCCCCCAAGGGGGCCTGAGCCAGGATGGAGGCAGCCCTGTGGGGCTGGGGGGGCTGAGATGGGCAGACCTGCCAGCCCCTCACCCAGAAAAGCAGCCAAGGCAGCCCAAGGGTATCTAAGGGCTCTCTGTCTGCCAGGCAGTTGCCTTCACAGCAGGGAGAAACAGGTCACCCCGGGGCGATTTCCCCTGGTTTCTCTCCACAGACCACAACATGGTAGACCAGTTCAGGCTCAGCCACTCCATGCCTGGTGGCCAGTCCCCCCTCAAGTGCCATCCACAGAGGAGGATTTCACAGGTACCTTTTCTCCTTTGCGACCTTTCCACCCTTTAGGACCAGCTTGTCCCGGCGACCCCTAAAATCCCAAAGGAGAAGGAAACCCCTCCATAAGGATGCTGTGCCAGGGATGTCCCCTCCCGGCCTCCCTCCCTGCTCTTGCCAGAGCGTGCACAGGAGGGTGCTCTAAGCTGAAGTCCCCATTTGAGATTTTTGCCCCCCTCTGGAGCAGGCGGGGCAGAAGGGGGCTGCGGGGTTCTCAGCAGGAGCAGGAGATGCTGCCCATGTGGGACCTTGTCGCAGCCAGGAGATCCCAGAATCCCACTGCCTGTGCCAGAGAGAACCAGTATGGCTCCATCCCACTCCTCACCGTTTGTCCTGGTTTTCCTGGCTTGCCAGGCTCCCCTTTTGCACCCACTGGGCCCTAGAAAGGAAAACAAAAATCAACCCAAATCCAAAAAATAAGCCCCAGGGTTATTGACCCAAATCCTGGGCAGGATGTCAGAGTGGCACAGACCTGGACTGCGAGAAAAGCCAGAGATGGAGAAGTGGGGCAGCAAAGGAGCCCACTCACCTCGATGCCGCTCATCCCCGGGGCTCCAGCTTCGCCTGGTGGCCCGAGAGGACCCTGAGTTCATTTGGGGACAAAACACGAGGCTGGCATCAGCTCCGAGTTATCTGGGGGAAGGCAGGAGGGCAAGTACAAAGCCGGATGCCTTGCCCCGGGGTCTGGACAGGTTGTTCCCCGCAGGGACTGCTGCTGCTGGAGCTGTGCCGGGGAGGGCCACCCTGCAGGGATGTCCCCTGCCCATCCCCATGGCAGAGAGAGGAGTTACCTGCTGGCCCAGCTCTCCCTTGGCGCCCACTGCTCCTCTGGCTCCTTCATGCCCAGTGTAGCCCCGGAACCCAGGGGCACCCACTGGCCCCTGGGCACCTGCTGCGCCCTGCGGTGCACACAGATGGGGCACCTGTTACACCCCAGCCCAATCCCACCTGGAGCGGGGTCCGAGCAGCTGCCCCTTGAGGGACTGCAACTACGCCGAGCGACAGATCTTGCTGTCTGCTTTGCCAATCCACCCGAGTTTATTCCGCATCCCAACCTCTCCCAGCAAAGGCAATTGCCTGAGTTAAGGACATGTCTTGCCTGGGCAAAGTGTCACTGCAACATGGGAAAGCTAGGATGCAAATGGGATTTATCCTGCAGCCGAGTGCAGGGCATCAATAACACATCTGTGGCTCTGTGCATGTCAGGAGCATGACTATAAAAATGCATCTCAGGGTAGCGCAAGTGCTCCTGAGCACAGGGCAGTTCCTGGAGCCCTCTGACCTTACGGACACCTGCAGATTTGCTCTGTGAAAGCAGAGGAAGGGGAAAACAAACGCCCTGGACCTGCCTCAGGCAGACTCCAACAGCCAAGTGTTAATTGCACAACAGCCGCGGCATTTCACATGGTTTTTAATAGCTCTATTAAAATGCCTTTATGGAGCTTTGGCTCTAGGGAAACCAAGGAAATGATGATTCAGTTACAAAGCCATTGCAGGGCAGAACCCGGGAGACATGGCCTGGCACTGGGGCTGGCAGAGCTCAATTTGTGGCCACCCCCAGGGTGAGACATGAGACACAGCCCTGGCCCCAGGCTCTGCTGCTCCATCACAGGATGCCACCAAACCTCTTTCCCAGGGAAGTTTTGCCAGGGCAGGGCCAGTACTCACCGCTGGGCCAGGCTTGCCGCCATCTCCCTTGACTCCATCATCTCCAGCAAGTCCCTGCGGTGATGTTGGGGATTTAGAATAAGCCCGTCACCACCATGTGCTTCGTGCTCAGGCCCTCTGCAGGTATTTTAAGCATCCTCTCCCTCATACTATGTTCAGCTGGCTAAGGCACGTGTCCAGGAAGCACCTGGGCACCATACGGGAGTGAACATGATTCAATAGCTGGAACAGGTCTTCCACAAGGCATCCCTGGGTGCCAGACTGAAATGGTCTGATTTTTGGGGTGGGGAATCAGTGCCAAGATGTGAGGCATTAAAACCCCCTCCTCACTCCTGAGCCCCCTGCCCTGGGCAGTTAAGGGGCAATAAATCCTTTGGCTTTGGTTTGTATTGGAAATGGTGAAGCACTGGGGAAGCCTTTAGCAGCTCCTGGCTCTACAAGAGCATCAGTACCTCTAATCCTGCAGCACCAGTGGGTCCGTCCATGCCTTGTGGCCCTGGATCTCCCTGGGGAAGAAGGGGAAACAGCTCTGTCCCTGGAAAACCCCTCCCTTGCCTTGTTGATTTTGGATCTCAGGCAACAAGGCAGCGAGTGTCCCATGGCAGCTCCCCCACGTCACTGGCCTGCTCAGGTCTGACCCAGTTTCTCCACCATAGCCAGCCCCACCATGTTCCCCATCAGCCAGAGGCAGAAAGCAAAGCTTGGGAAAAGACTAGAAAAGGGCATTTGACCCAGAGATGAAGTGTTGGCGCCATCGCTGTGCTGTACCTTCGCTCCCTCGGGACCGTCAAGCCCAGGAGGACCTCGGAGACCCATCCCGCCCTGTTCAGAGCACAAGCAAAGGAGTCTCATTGATTCAACCCTGCCCAGTGCTCCCAGTCACACACACATACCCCCGCCAGGTCTGCAATCAGCCGCAATGGAGGGAGGGACATGATCTGACTTACAAACCGTCCTCTGGCTCCAGCAGGTCCCGCAGCTCCGGTGACACCAACCTGACCCTGGGACACAGAGGGAGACGTGCTCAGCAGGGTCACAGTCCGGCTGGGGGCAGGAGGCTGGAGTTTGGCCGGAGGCCGCATTAACCCAGACTGCCCGGCAAGTCCACACTGTCCTTTTGTGCCAACAAGACCCAGTTTTGGAGTCATTCCCATGAGACACGAATCTCCCTAATTATGGAGATTTGCCAATTCCTAGTATATTTTCAGCTCCTGCAGCCCAAGGTGCCAGGGGTGAGCCCCCCTCCTCAGCACCCAATACCCAACTGCCAGCCTCTGGGGACATTGGGAGCCTGGTGGGCTGAGGCAGCCCCTCTCTGTACTTGCCAGCAAACCTTCTTGGCCCTTCTCTCCTTTATGGCCTTTTTCTCCAATTTCCCCGGTAGCAGCTCCTGGGCCAGGCATTCCAGGAAGGCCCCTGGGGCCAGTGTCACCCTGCTCAGGGATGGAGACAGAGGTGTCACCACAAAGAAGAAAAAGGAATAGTAAATAAATGAGCTTCTGCATGGAGATGATGTGTTTCATGCTTTCACTGGGTGCTGCAGACAAGTTCACCCTAGGGTGCTCAGGAGAGGTACTGATGCCAGGCCTGAGCCCTGCATCTCCAGTGGTCCTCAGCCCTGTCCTGCTTCAGCCCCCGCCACGGCAAACAGAGCAGAGGAGGCTGAGCAGGCTGCAGGTGTTCCCAAGGTACTGCAAGGAGGGACAGAGTTAGAGGCACCCCTCACCTTCTGTCCCTGCGGTCCTGGCTCGCCCAGGTCTCCAGCATCACCAGCGTCACCCTGCCCAGAGGGGAAATATCGGCATCAGATGCAGCAGCTGCTCCCCAGCCCCATCCTAGGGTGGGTTAAAAGCTGAGCTCTGACTTCCATGGGCTTCTCCACCCTCCTCTGGCCGGGATTTTGGTGCTGGGTAAGGGATGGCCCTGCTGCTTCGCCTGCACCAGGAGGTCACCCCCAGCTGTGACCCACGCTAGCCCAAAAGCGAGTGAGCACAAAATGCTGAGCACAGCCAAGCAGCACCTCGCCCAGCAAGGGGACCCCAAAGCATCAGCCCCCTCCTTCCACAGGGGCACCTCAGCCTGTCTGCAGCAAAGCCATAGCATGGGCAGTTTTCCAGAGCCAGCGCACCGGGTGGGCACACCTTTCCCACCCCCATCCCACTCCCAGCCCCTGGCAGAGGATGTTGGGGGGGAGCAGTGACCGTCACACCAGTGACCGCTGGTGTCAGCCAGCACACGTACCTCCTTTCCTTGCTCCCCGGGCCTCCCCGGTGGCCCCTCTGGCCCATGGTCCCCTGGCTCCCCGGGGCCCCCTCTGATGCCCAAAGTTCCGCAGGTTCCTGCCTCTCCCTGGACAGGATGAAGATGACTAGGATTATTCTTGCCTTTTCCAGCTGACCCTGGCTCTGCTCTCCATCATTTCTCACCCTACAGCCACCCCAGTTTTCCTTGTACCAGGTACCCAAGGTTTGAGGGGACCTGGACCCCCCTACTGAGCTCAGCAACATAAATCCCCAGGCACGAGCATGCTGGGGGTGGATTTCAAGCAGCCCCACATGGATTTAGGTGCCTGCCTGCCCCTGCAGCAGCAGGGTCATGCAAGCCCAGCACCGCCAGCGGTATCACCCCAGCATCCAGCAGGAACTGACCTGCTCGCCTTTGGGTCCTGGCTGACCCTCCGCTCCCGGTGGTCCTGGTGGTCCCTGGGGAGGAAACACACAGCCCAGCCCTAGCACAGCTCATTTACCCCACGTTGCACAAAGACTTTGGCTCAGTTAACACAGACACAGCTTTAACCTTCTGGTTTAGTTGAGGATGAGCAACCTCCTCCCTTCCTTTCCCATCCCTGGAGAAGGCATGTGGGGAGAAGCAGGCTGGGGCAGCCCCAGCCGAGGGAAGGACTCGGGTCCTCGGGTGGGGTTCCCCAGCTGAAGTACCTGCTCGCCATCCAGCCCGCTGATGCCGGCTTCCCCGGGATCTCCCACATCACCCTGCCAGAGGACACAGACGTTAGGACAGGCACCCGTGGTGGTCCTCCATGCAGGTCCCTGTAGACCCCACTGCCCCAGCTGCCCAGCGTTTGCAGAGGGCTTGCAAGGCTCTTCTCCCACCTTGCACCAGACATGTAAATCCCCATCCCACTGGGTAAAACCAGTGGCCAGACTGGGAGGAGTGCTTGCCCCTACAGCCCTAGGGGAGGAAACCCTACTTTGGGCAAGCAGAGCATGGGGCTAGCAAGGGGAACCAAACCACCTTCTCTGTCCTTACCTTCTCTCCTCTCATCCCTGAAGGCCCTTCAGGTCCATTTGGACCTTCCCGGCCCTAAAAACAAAAAACACATATCAGCAGCAAGGCTTTGCCTTAACTCAGGAGGTCCTTGCAGCTCCTGAGCGGGGGTCTGGGATGCCCCAGCACACCACATCCCCACACACCAGCTTCTCAAGCTCCTTACACCACCTTCCCTTTTCCTCCCCTTCCTGCAGGTGCTTCAGGGAGCTCCCCAAAAGTGTTGCACCAGCAAAATTCTTGCACCCTGTCCTACTGGGTGAGGCAAGAGGTTGTGTTGGGCATTGATCAAAGGAGCCCCAGATGTACTCACCGGGTACCCAGATGGGCCAGCAGCACCAGCTGCTCCAGGAGCCCCTGTTTCTCCTGCTGAGCCAGGCTTTCCAGGGACACCATCCAGCCCCCGCGTGCCAGGAGCACCCTGTAAGGCCAAAAGGCCACTTAAGCACCCCAAAACACAACACAGGGTGCAGCTCTGGGTGGGTGGGTACTGGTGCACTGCAGGTGCAGGAGGGCACTGCTGTCCCTGTACCCCAGCTTGTCACCACCCAGCGACCCATGCAGGGTTTGGGTCTTTCTCTGCCCCATGACCAGCCCAGGGACGAAGCTGCCTCCAGAGCAGGCACCTATCTTTCATCCCATCAGACATCACCCAACTTCAGCCTACAGAGCATCTCTGCAAGCTACAGCTCTTCCACTTACAGGCAGCCCCGGAAGCCCTCGAGGACCTGGGTGTCCTGCTCTGCCCTGAAACAAGAAGGATGCTCAGCAGCGTGGTCATGGCAAGGAGGCACAGGGGACCCCGAGCAGGGTGAGATTTTGCTCAGACAGTCCCTAAGTGCCTGGGCCCCCTCAACAGTGTCCATGCAGCATCAGGACAAAACCCAGCCAGCAACAAGCGGGACCAGGGTCCTGCCTGCTCCCACAAAGGGGTTCAGGATCCATGCTGCTAATGCTGTAGGTAGCACACAGTATATTTTGCAGAGTATTGCACATCCTCAGGGGACCGTGGCAGAGGGAGCAGAGCCAGCTGGGCACACAGGGAGCAGAGCGAGCCCTACCTGGGAGCCGGGAGCACCTCGTGGACCAGGGGGACCTGGCAGGGCCTGAGGGAGAAGAACACCATCAGAGCCCCTGCTCCCCTCTCACCAGTTTAGCCCCTTGAAGCTGGTGGCAAAGATTTCCCTTTCTCCCATACCCAGCCCAGCAAAGGCGACTTGCTCAGTGCTGCTCTGGGGGGGCTGGAGCTGCCCAGGGCAGCAGCAAACAGTACTCACCTTGGGACCAGCTTTTCCTGGAAATCCTGGTAGGCCTTGGGCTCCCGTTTCTCCCTGTTAGGAGGCAAGAAAGATTTCTGTTCATCCGTGTGTTTTAATGAAGTAACCTCTTAAGGAGAAAAAAACCCAAAAATAGCTGCCTGGCATCTTACAACAAGCCACAGAAGTTTGGGCAGATGAAGTGCTGGAGAACCACCAGTTTGCCTAATGTGGGAGCCAGCTCCAGCCGTTCTCCTCCTGCCACCCCTGCAACCTCCCTGGCATGGCTGATGGACACCGTTCACAGACATCACCCAAACCCATGGCTTGGGTTCAACAGCCGAACCCAAAAATGCTTCCAAAGCCTGGCCTCCCACCCCAGCTCATCCCCCCACTGTTGTGCTGGATTTCCCAGCCCTACCTTGTCTCCCCTGCGCCCTGGCTTCCCGCGGTCACCGGCAGGTCCTGGGTAGCCCTGAGGAGAGCACAGCATTAGGAGGCAGCCAGAGCTGCCCAGCATCTCCAGGGTTTTGGGAGAAGGTGGCTGCTGAGGCTGAGCTCTTGCCTGGGGAAAGGCAGGACCCCGGGCACTGCAGGAGCCCTGGCAGGACGGTGAGTGCCTGGCTGGGGGCAGTGCTGCTCCAGCGAGCCTCCCCCACAACCCAGCGCAGCACCATACCCCTCTCTGGGGGGGGGTCTATCACTTACATAGGTGCCGACAGGTCCCTGCGGCCCCTCTGAGCCAGGCTTCCCAGGCAGCCCCTGCCAGGCAAGACGAGGGCATTAACAAACCTCCACTCCTGGGATGTGGGCAGGCATCTTCCCATCCTTGGTGTCCATGTCTGAACCCACACGGTCCCCCCAGGTGTCCCCATGGCAGCCAAGAGCCTCTTGGGGCTGTTCACCACCATTACTGCTCCAGCCAGCCCCCCCCGCCCCCAGCATACTCAAGGTCCCCTCAAGCCCCAGCTCTCACCTTTGGGCCCAGGGAACCTGGGTCTCCATCAGGTCCAGGTTTTCCCAGAGAGCCCTTTGGAAATATTTGGGGAGGAGGTGTCAGTCAAGAGGCTGAGATGAAATAAGCTCCACCGAGCCACCGCTGCTGCCTCTGTGCTCATGAACAGGTGTCACCTGGTCCAAACTGGGTTGCTGGGGACAAACTCTGCCACTGTGGCCCATCCTGGTGGCTCCTGCACACCAGCACCCCATGGCTGGCTCTTCAGCAGAGTTGTCACTGGGCAAGGTGGCAATACTTGCTCTCAGGGTCATCACGAAGCCCAGCTGAGAGCATGCTCCCAGCTGCAGGAGCTGCTCTGGGTTTCCATCCCAGTGGGCAAGGACATGGGACTATCCTCCCTGAACCTGTACCACCCATTTCCACCTGGGATGGAGCAAACACTTTGATCCCCTCCCAGGACCACACTGTTATTCAGCCACCCTTCACACCTGGTTTCTACGGGCTGCCGTCCCCCACTGCCGTCCCCCACGGAGACCCTGCTGGGCTTGGGGAAGCTGCAAAGTCCCTCAGGCAGGCTGATTCCCTGGGGAATTATTCTGCTCTTCCTTAGCCTCAGGTATTTCTGTCACTGAGGCTTTTTTATGTCTTATAACAAGAAGTTAAGATCAGGTCCTACAGATGCCCTGATCCCCTGCTGGTTTCCAAGGTGGGAAAGTCCCATATCCCCCGCCAGTGGCACCAGCCCCGCTGACTTCCCACCTAAGAATATGCAGAGTTCATGCAGAAGGAACTTTTTATTTTTTTTCCTTACTATTGATCCAGGAGGTCCTGTGTGCCCGCGGCCTCCCTGCAAGCCGGCAAAACCCTGGAGGAAAGGGCAAAAGATGAGCGATGGAGGGAAGGCAGAAGTAGGAGGGATGGAAAGGCCCTGGCCACCACCTTTGGGTGGTCTGAGACCAACCCAAACCAGAGCGCAGCACCTGGGGCCAGGCACTGGCGAGCGGCTCAGCCCACCGAAGGCAGCACCAGTGCTTCCCACTTCAAACCAGTTCTTTGGGTTCTCATTGTTGAAGCACCGTGGCTGTGTGTGTACACGCACACAACACCCACACGTGCATCTAGGCAGCGCTGTACAATGCTAACAGCAAAATCAGAGGTGCGTCTCTGAGCTAGAGTAGAACAGTTTTCATATTTTGTTTTGATGGAAGTGCCAGATTTTTTTTCTTTTTTTTTTTTTTCAGCGCAAAGATAAACAAATATTAGAAATCCTGCAGAAGGGAAAACTTGCTGCCAGCTCAGGTCTTGCTGCTGGACCTGTTCTGGATAGCAGCGCCAGGGATGAGAAATCATTTTACAATAGCCAGTTTTAAATGCACTGCCCCATTCCCTCTCCTTCACCCTTCAGCACGATTCTCAGCAGGTCCCTTCCTGCAGCTGCACCCAGAGGAGCACCCTCCAGCTGGTCTCGCTTCATCAGGGCCACCCACCACCTGCGCCCCATCCCATGGACATGATTTTGAGGCATATCCCCAAGGGGAGGCACCTGAGCAGAGGGAAGGAAGGACAGAAATCAGACAGCTGTGCAGTTCTACTCACCAGTGGTCCCCTCCTGCCCGGGCTACCCACAGTCCCTGGGGAACCCTGCAGGAGAAGGCAGGTGATGATGAGGATGGGGAGGCAGAGGCAGCCTCTCCCAGTCCCACCACACCAGCCCAGAGCCAGCTGCTGCACATCCTGGCAAGGTCCAACGCGGTGTCAAGGTCTGGACCTGCACAGCCATGGGGATGGTGGGGTTGGGAAGTCCCCCCGCATTGAGCTCAGCTCCCATCTTGATACAACCCACCCCCCCCAGCCCTCGCCCCCAGTCAAGTACAGAGTGTAGGATGGGAACCTGTGTACCAGGCTTTCCTTCTGCGCCTTCTGCTCCTGGGATGCCCCGCAAGCCCTGGAAGGAGAGTCTCGTCTCAGGAAAGCAGGGCCTGGTGGCAGGGTGCCCCCATCAAGGGCTCGTTCAGCCCCAGAGCTTCCCTCCAGTATTAAAAGGTGGCAAATAAGCAGTGACATGGTTCTCAGGGTGCTTGTCTGGTCTGTATCAAGCCATGGGTTTGTTAGTGAGCAGCACATCCCCCACACAGCTCCTGCAGCTCCTCCCTGCTCCATCCCACCTTTGGATGCAATTGCTGGGAAATAACATGAATGTGGGAGGAAACCCGTTCCCACCGTGAACACCTCAATCATGTTTTTTCCCCTCCTGCCCCAGCTATTTATTCCTGGCTCTGTCACCAAACACGACTCTAAATAACAGAGTTTTCTTAAAAAGTTATTTCCTGAATTTTCTATGCTCAGGGTTAAGACGGAAGTTGTGGTGTTGGGCAGGTTTGTCAAAACGCTTCATGCAATGTGCAAAAGCCTGAGCTTCTCATCCTGAAATTAACCTTTGCAAATTCCCAAGTGGAGTCTGACCCTCCCAAGATGCTGCTCCCTGAGACCTGTCTTCCCCATCCCAGAGCTGATGGCACCACACGCCAGCACGGGGACGTGGGTCATCTGCTACTTACGGGCAGCCCAGGGATGCCGACCAGCCCACGCTGACCCACGCGGCCCTGGAAAACAGCAAGCATTAAGAAAAGCATCCTTCTGCCAGCTGTAAAACTGCCGATTTGGAGGCAAAGCTGCTGCTCAAATCTGCCATGGCTCAGCCCCAGCACATCCCAAGCCCCCCAGCGAGGGGTCTCCAGGGTTGTTTCAATCTCCCACAGCCAAAGATGCTCCAAGATTCAGCTCCAAGTACCAGCACCCCATTAGTTACCCGGGCTCCCCGTGGTCCTGGGGTTCCCTTTGGGCCATCAGGTCCTCGGCCTCCCTAAAATTCACACAAAGGGAAACACAGTCATTTTTGGCAACCCTGCAGGTCTCCCCCAGGTCCTCCGCTCCGGTGAGCACCGAGGGGACTCATCCAGCTGCCGCCACATTGGCAGGTCAGTGCATGGCTGTAGTGGGCGCAGGGATGGCACACGCAGGGTGGGGGCCAAGAGGCTGGGGACCCTCCCCAGGGGGGCACGGCGGTGCTGTCCCCTGGGTGCTGGGACCCATGCTGGAGCTCACAGGCAGGGTGGCTGCATCCCTGCCCTCCACACGAGGGTGAGGGCAGTCTGTGGGACACAGTGGCAAACGCTGGCACTGACCTTGGGTCCCTCGCTGCTGTTCAGCCCCGCTGGGCCAATCTGCCCTTCTTCCCCCTGCCAGGAGAGAGGAGAGGAGTCGGCCAGGGCAAATGCAGCCTCTGATCCTTTGGTTGCTCCCCCAGCCACCACAGCCACCATCCCCCTGCCTCATGTTGGTGTGAAACACAGGCAGCATGGCCAGAGGTGACATTAATTAAATGGCAATGTGACCTGGGGCACCAGTCGAGCTTTGGACCCCATCCCCCAGGATTATAAAACTGGACATAAAAAAAAAAGCTCAACTTGGTCTTGGCCTAAAACAGCACTGTTGATTATTTTTGGTTCCTGTTGATGAAGTTAAAGGCAATTTAAAGGACTGATGTGCCCGACTGCAGCCCCAGCGGGGCAGGCACAGCCCAGACCCTGGCTCCAAACTGATGCTGTGTGAGAGCAGCGCTGCTTGGCTGGGTGGAAAAGGCACCGCCTGGCAGCGAGATGAGTCGTGCTGCGTCTCCATCTCTCGGAGAGGTGGGAGGATTTGTTTCTCAGCCTGAAGAGCGAATGTGAGAGCAGATCCAGGCAGGCATCCCAAAAGCCCTTCCGAGGGGGAGGGCATCACATGCAGGGGGATGCTGCACACCAGAAAGGTGGGTGGGAAAATATAATCCCCTCTTCTCTTTCTCCTGAGAAACTGCAAACTGCTAAACGACCAGCCTGGCTTCAATTCCCAGGTAGAAATATTGATCTGCAGCTAGGTTTGTCTATCCTGACAGCTCACTCAGAGCACATGCTGCAGGTAAAAGCACTCTGAAAATTGTGCCTTGTTTCTGTGGCTTCTTAAGCACTGCTGTGCTTGGATCTTGGGAGCTGGCAAGGGTTGGGGCCAGGCAGCATAGGTGGTGAGAAGCAGGGCAACTGGCTGGGCCATGGCAGCCCTCCAGAGCTCCAGGAGGCTGAGAGCCCGGCTGGAGTTGGAGATGAGCATCAGTTCAAGAGTGATCTGTGAGCCCTGTGCTCTCAAAATACCTGTGAAGGGTGCTGACCTGGAGTAGGGATCAGCAGGAACTCTGCAAAGATGCTTGGGCAGAGGCAGCTGGGGAGGGCTGCCCTTGGACCTGCTGGAAATCCTCTGCCTAAAGCTGCCCTCTCCTCACATCGCTGAACCCACCAGCTAATTTCGGGTCTTTAATGGGGACACAGCCGGAGGGGTCTGGAGCAGCCGGGTCAAAGCTCTGCTGGTGTGAAGTGCTGAGGTACTGGGGGCACCTGCGACCCCGAGGATGGGGGCTTTGAGCAAAGCTCCTCACGGCTGAGCAGGGGCGAGCAGTGTCCAAGCAGTGCAGAGGGACATGCTGTTAGAGGGCTCTCTTAGCCCACACCAGCTCCCACCACTCCAACGAGAGAAGAAATACCAGTACTGCTGCCAGGTGGGCTTTTGGCTGGGACAGCTCAGTGCCTCCAGCCCACGGGAGGAGGAAAAGGCTGTGCAGGGTGGCAGAGATGCTCAGGATCCTGGAAGGGAGCTGCGATTAGGCAGTGGGAGAGAGGGACCCTGCAAACCTGCGGTGCCTGCGCCAGTGGCATTGCTGGGCACGCTGCCCATCGCCCAGGCTCAGGAGCAGGCAGGAGTGTTCACCCTGGGCAGGGACAGGGCAAGGCAGCACTGCCCACACTGCCTGCATCCCCCAAGGCTGTCCCCTCCCCACAGCACCCACTTCACGGTATAACACTGGGTGCACATGTATCCCACCATGCGGCACCCCAGACCAGCCACAGCACTTACATCTGGTCCCTGGGGCCCTGCTGCTCCTCGGGGTCCAGGAAAGCCCTGCAAGCCACCCTGGCCCCGAATCCCTGGCGACCCTTTTGCTCCTTGTGCTCCACATGGACCCTTGGAGGAATAAGACGCAGCATGTCACAGCAGAGCTTGCAAACAGGAGGGACAGTCAGTGCCCAGGGCTCCCCGACCCGTGGGCAGGAACCCCCCCGAGAGCCCATCGCTTGCTGCCCCGGCTCTCTGCACACCCAGCCTTTGGCAAGGGGCCACTCTGGGTGAACACCCCATGACTGTCCTTTGAGAGCATCCCTGGGGTGCCAACAATGGGGCAATACAACATTTTTAAACAGTCAAAGCAAGACAGAGCAGGGAAGGATGGGTCAGGGCCAGCAGCATGGTGGGATCAAGCACAGCCTGAGCTTCCCAGCTCTCACAGTCCCCAAAAGCAAATGCCCCTGGGGCCATGGACATCCACACCAACCCATCCCCTGTCTGGACAATAGCATGTTTGAACAACAAAAGAGGAAGCAGCTCGAGGATTCCCCCCGCAAGCCTGGGTACATGGTACCTTGTCTCCTTTGGCTCCCGGGTCTCCCTTGGCTCCACCTGGACCTTGACAGCCCTGCAAGAGCAGCAGAGGTGGAGGGTACACTCAGAAAACCACATTATGTCACTCCTTGCAACCAAAGCATGCTGTGATCTGATTTTGGCATCAAATAAAGTTAGTTTCACCCAGTTTAGTTCAGAGCTTTCCTCCCAATGGGCCTTTCAGAGCTGGGAGCAGGTACATGCTGGATCTGCTCCTCATGGCAGGGGGGCTCCAGAGCTTCTGGGTTCATTCACCACCAAACTGTCAGTGCCCCCAGCACCCCGTGCCAATCCCACCCCCAGATTTGTGGTGGGTAGGATGCCTGCAACAGCTGGTGGTGGCATCCCAGCTGCACCATCCTGATACCAGCACAACGATGACGAGCACCGTGTCCTCATGACTGTGTTCC
This sequence comes from Strix aluco, assembly GCF_031877795.1. Taxonomy (NCBI): domain Eukaryota; kingdom Metazoa; phylum Chordata; class Aves; order Strigiformes; family Strigidae; genus Strix; species Strix aluco. The sequence goes on along the minus strand of NC_133950.1, from coordinate 6,367,092 downwards.
TTAACACAGGCTACAGCACTTGCTCTTTCCTTGTGCCTCTGTCCTGGTTTCAGCTGGGATAATTTTCTTTCTAGTAGCTGGTACAGTGCTGTGTTTTGGATTTCATGTGAGAATAATGTTGCTAACACACTGATGTTCTAGTTGTTGCTAAGTAGCGCTTATCCTAAGTTAAGGATTTTTTGGTTTCCCATGCTCTGCCAGCGAGCAGGTGTACAAGAAGCTGGGAGGGAGCATGGCCAGGAGAGCTGACCTGAACTAGCCAAAGGGCTATTCCATAGCATAGGACATCATGCTCAGTATAGAAACTGGGGGGAGCTGGCTGGGGGGTGGATCGCTGCTCAGGCATCAGTCAGTGGGTGGTGAGCAATTGCATTGTGCATCACTTGGGTTTTAATTATCTCTCTCTTTTTGATTATATTCTTTTCCATTACAATTATTATTATATTTTATATTACTTTTATTATTATATTTTCTTTTGGTTATTAAACTATTCTTATCTCAACCCACAAGTTCACAAGTTTTACTTTTTTTTGATTCTCCTCCTCATCCCACTGGGAGGGGGGAGGAGTGAGCAAGCAGCTGTGTGGTGCTTAGTTGCTGACTGGGGTTAAACCATGACAGCCTCCCCAGAGCAGACAATATCGCAGGACACACTGTGATGTCTGAAAGCTCCTCTTATTACAGCAAGGCGAGCCCAAGTGCAGCTCTGCCTTCACAAACAACTGCAGTTGCCACCTATTCAAATGTCAAGTCCAAACACAGGCAAAGAACACGAAGCTGGTGCTTTGAGCTGCTCTAACACAGCTCTCCTGCATCCTAAGAAGGGATGGCATGGGTGCCATCGCTCACCTGCTCTCCTTGGGTGCCTTTTGAACCTGGCAGGCCAATAAACCCCTTCAGAGAGAGACACAAAATGCAAGTTAAAATAAAACACAAAGGAAAACATCACATGTGCTCACGGAGGCTGACAACCCTCCCACGCTACAGGGATGGGAAGATGCCAATAAATGGGACACACCAGTTTAGCTCTGCAGAGTTGCTGCTGCTGATGCCACAGTGGGATTTACTCCTCAACAGGGACCAGGGGATGCCCGCACCCCCACAGCAGCCCCCAGCACAAGGACAAAGTCCTTGTTAGCCTCCAACATGCACCACACACATCCCACCCTGCATCCCTCATCCCTTTTGCAAGCATCAGTTTTCAGCTCTGCATGTCGGGGTTTCAGCACATGAGGAGCAAATGCACCAAGGGCCATGCTCAGCTGGGACACCGTGGGTCAGGCAGGAGGAAGGTCAGGCTGCCCTGGCCTCCTTACCCTTTGGAAAGGGCAGCTCAGCACCCAAACCCCTTGGGAAAAGGGGTGCACCTAATCGCACACCAGGGAAGGAGTAGGCAAGGCCAGAACTGGGGCAATTCTACTGCTAAATCCATAGAAGAAAAAAAAAAAAAACCAAGGTCCCTGCAAGGAGCAGAGTCAGAGGAGCTTTGGAGTTTGGAGATGAGAAGCATGGCCCCAGGGACATGGCCATCATCCCCACTTGCCCTTGTGCCACAAGCACTGTGGATAGCTGGGGGTGGCAGGGGGGATGCAGGACAGTCCCCCGCAATGCTCTGGGGGGCTGAGAGGGGGAGGATGAGAGCACCCCGCACCCAGCCACCTGCTCCCATGGACTTACCCCAGCGCCCTCCTGTCCTGGCTGCCCCCTCAGCCCAGGGACACCGTCTGTGCCCTGCAAGAGGAGCACTGGCATCAGCTCATGCTGTGCTTGGCAGAGAGCACCCACCCCCACTGTGTCCCCTCCCCGGGGCTGCCCAAACTCCAGGCTTCATCTGCGAGGTCTGCTGCAAGCGCTGCCCCTGTCTCCCCTCCAAAATCAGAGGCAGGAATGCCTCCCCCCACCTCTCAGGCCCTCCAGGAAAAGCCCTCAAGCCCAGGCTTCATCCCCACCAAGGTCAAAGTGAGCCAGCAAGAAGCTCTTACGGTGTCTCCTTTGGGACCAGCGGATCCCTCCACCCCAGCTGGACCCTGGGGAAAAGCAAAGGTGGTGGGAGATTTGGCAGAAGAGGGATGCTGCTCACTGTCCTGCTCTGCAGATGAGACCCCAGCCCATAGGAACCCTCCCTGGCCCCCCCAGGAGCTGCCTGTTACACCCCAGGGACCATGTCCCCATCATCTCACCCTTCCCTTCACCCCCACTGCCTGCCCGGAGCAGGGGCTGCAGCCAGCAGCCTGCCCGCGGGGCACAGCCCTTCCCAGCCGCCCACTTCCACCCACTCCCGGGGGGCCATAAAAGACCCTCAGGGTCAAGGACTTCACGTCCATTTGCAAAGCACATGGGGGTCAAGTCCCAGCAGCTCCTTCCTCGCTCAACAAGCATGTGGCATGGGGACCCACACCTCGGAGACATGGGGGGCTGCGAGCCAAGACAGCGCCCACTTACCTGCGTGCCCCTGGGGCCAGGGGGGCCGCGTCTCCCCTGCAAGCCCTGTGGTCCCTGCAAAGCAGTGGGGGACAAGGAGCTGCTGTTAGAATCAAATCTCTGCACACATTGTGCAAAGCCTGCAGTAGAGAACCTCTCCGGGGAAATATCACACTGCTGAGGAGCTCCAGGGGTCCCAGCTGACCGGTGCGAGGGGAGCCCCCCAACCAGTGTCTCAGCCTCTCTGCAAATTTTGGGGTGGGTTGAGATCACAGCCCAGCTGGAGGAGACCCCTCTGGGCTGGGTGACCCTTGGGCCACCATCCCATCCCAGCACCCCCACCAGCTGTCCCAAAACACCTCATCACTGCAGGGTTTGCTCATCCCTTGGTGCAGGCATGCATCGACGTACCTTGGGGCCCCGGGGGCCGGGCAAGCCAGGAGGGCCCATTTCTCCCTGGGGAGAGAGCAGAGAAAGGACGGGGTGAGCACAGTGGCTGGAAAATCCCAAATAGCAAAGGAGGGGAACCAGGGCAGACCCACCTGAGAGCCATTGATGCCTCGGCATCCGACGTTCCCCGGCTGGCCTGGCTCTCCCTGCAAGGCGAGAGCATGCTCAGCCCTGTGGCCACGTGCATCATGCAGGAGGAGATGGGACGGGGCAGCCTGGTACCCACGTCCTGGTACCCACATCCCCCCCAGCCTAGTGGGGATGCTGAAGGGGCTTTACTGGTGTGTGCAAGTTTTAACACCATTTGTCATTTTGTAATTTTTCCCCCCACTACCAGGAGGCTGCATTTTAAGCAGATGCATCCTTTTCAGGTGTAAATCAGCACAAGGAATGAAACTGGACATCGTGGCACATCCCAGCCTGCCCATGGTGGCCCTGCCCTGCTCTTGCTGTGAGCCAGATGGCAGCAGCTCCCCCAGCCCAGTCACCACCTGCATTTCAGCAGCAGTTCAAACCAAAAAGCTGTGACTTACCATGGGGCCAGCAGGGCCCGGAGGACCCACTGAGCCACCTTCCCCCTGGAACAGGAGAGAAAGCATGCCATTTTTCTAGCCTCTTTTGCTTTGATTCTCTCCTTTTAGTCTTCACATCCCAAACTTCCCTTTTTCTTTGCACCAAGCATCAACTACTTGATGTCCCTTCAAACAGGTACCTGGCTCCCCAAATTCACCACCACCACCAAACCACTTCAATTTTCCCTTTAAATCCTCTGCAAGGAGGATTTGAACCACAAAGAGGTACCAGTGACCTGCAAAGCCCAATTCCCCCCTCCTCGGACCTATCTTTGCAGTGGGGAGCAGCAGGCTCCTGCACCTCTTTGGGGAGGGCTGGTGACACAGAGAAAGCAAACCCACTCACCTCTGGCCCCACGGGGCCTTGGAAGCCCGTCGCACCCTTCAGACCTGACATCCCCTGGGAGAGAAGCCAGGAGCGGGGTGTCAGCGAGGTGCTCACACCGAGGTTTCACCCTGAGGTGGCAGCTGCCTTTGTCCCATCCCTTGCAGGAGGATCAGGGAAAACACAGATACCACGAAGGCTTTGCCCAAAGCCAGGTGAACACAGGCTGGAGCCAGGGATGGAGCTCAGAGCCATCGCAGAAAAGCAAAGGGGTCAGCCCAGGAAAGGGGATGGGGGGAAGGAGCAATCCCAGCATGGCAGGATGTGAGACACCCCTGCTCTCCCATTAACTCACGTGAAGCCCAGCAGGACCTGGCAGGCCATTTTCTCCCTTCACTCCCTGGAAAAGCCAAGAGCAGCCTGAGTGATGGAGGAGAGCATGACCTCGGGCTGGGGGGCCGTGGCAGGGAAGGGGCAACCCCCTCCACAACCCAGGCAGGGCTGCAAAGAACAAGGACAGACACCCTCACCTTTGCTCCCTTCTCTCCTTTCTCCCCAGCTGGTCCAGGGTCACCCAAGAAACCCTGAAATGGGAACAACAAGAATGTGTGAGCCCCAGCTGGACCATCAGGAGCTAAAATATGGCTCCTGTGCCCCAAAAGACTGTCAGTGTGATGCAGGGGGACAGGGACCCTCAGGCTTGTGCTAAATGAGGCAGCCCCAGAAGAACAGCCTGGCTGCTTGTCCCCAGCACAGTGCCACCCCAATCCCATGTCCCAAGCTAGTGCTGCACCATGCCACATGCAATGGTGACATGGAATAGGGGTCTCCATGGCAGCGCTGCACTGGGTGTCAGGGCCATGCCCATCACCTTGGAGGACACCATGGTGCCCTGAGCTGTGCACAGCAGCAGCGGGGAAGAAAAAGAAAAGCTTCATGGGCCTGTGCAAGTGGTGCAAAGCTTCACGTGTCTGCAGGTGCTGAGTGCCCAAGCACTGAGAGGTTGAGCCCAAGGGCAAGAGATTCTCCATCTGGATGCTGGCATAATGCTCGCAGGCAAGAGGGGACAAAGTATAGGCCAGAAAAGATATATGATAAACCATGTGGGATTGCTGTTTCACAAAGAACAAATCAGGTTTCAAACACCCCAGTAGAATCAGACCTCAGAGGAGCCTAAAATACCCTGGGCAGCTGTAAAAATTTTAGCTAACACTTGACTTAAAAAGACTGGGGAAGGGGGAAAGGAAAAAAAAAGGGTGACAAACCACTAGCATTCACTTTTTTATGGGAATTTTATATCCTGGCTGACAAACCCCTGGAACCGCAGCAACACGCAGTAGCAGCCCCCAGGCTGGGGCAACTGGGAGCACAGGGTGCTGGCACGGCTGGGGGCTGAGCAGGCACAGGGGTGAGGGCAGCTGCCAGCCAGATCCTGCATGGCTGGAGGGTGGCAATAGGGCGTCCCACACCGTCATGCAACATTGGGCTGGCACACACATGCCCACAGGCTAGGGGGGACGTGGGTACCAGGTGCTGCTGGTGCAGTACTGGTGAAACTGGTGAAACGGTCTTACTGCTTCACACTAAGTGTATGTGCTGGGACTGGGGCTGGTACTGAATGGTGCCTGCGGCAGAGCAAGTGAGAGTCAACTTACCTCTTCTCCCTTCTCGCCAGCCAGCCCCCGGTCACCCTGGAAGCCCTGCAGTCCCTGGGGAGAGGGAGGAAGGAGCAGAGCAGGCACTGAGGGGCTCCCCAGTGCCTCCCACCCACGTCCAGCTCCAGCCCCACTCCACCAGCAGCTCTGCCTCCTGCCCACGACCACCGCAGTGCAGACTCCTGGGGGGCTGCTGAGCACCCCAAACCTCTAAGCATGGTTCAGTCCTTGGCACCATTCTCCAAAAGCCCCCTGAGAAAACTTCCAAGCCTGAGTGTATTGCCTGTATTTCCCAGGGATTGCTGCCAGGGGTCTGGAAAAGGGTAGGGTCTGTCACACCACCAAGTGACTGGCTTCATAGCCTGAATGCTATCCAGGCAGTCCATAACTGCTTTAATTTCTTTCTTTCCCACCCCCATTATTTTCTCCTGTAAAAGCAACTAGGAGGTTCAGATGCAGAAGAGCAGCCCAGCCCTCGTGCTCAGGACCAACACAATGCAGGATCTGCAGCACTTGGGTTATCCCAGCTGCACCTTAATGCACATGTGTGATGTTCTACAGCCCTTTTTTTTGGGGAGGGGAACATGAATCTCGAGGCACTAATCCAGGACTGACTGGGTTTGTAGGCGTAGGAGGAACATTTTAGTTAAAGGAGACAATTGAACATAAAGAGCAGCAGCATGTAGAAGCCCCTTGTCTCCTGCCCGGGGCTTGAGGCTGCAGCTTCCGCACCCCATCGCTGGCCATGCCATGGCCCTGCCTGCTTGCCCGCGGCTTACCTGCTCTCCCGGCAGCCCCCACAGCCCAGGTTTGCCATCCAGGCCAGGGAAGCCATCCGAGCCAGGGTAACCCACACGTCCCGGCAAGCCCTGGAGCCCGGGTTCACCCTGGGGAGAAAAAAGCCAAGCGTGGTAAATTAAAAAGGCCACATCACTATGAAATCAATAAATTAAACACTGAGCTCTGCCTTTGCAGCAGACCTGCTAAACACCAAGTACCTCACCAGGAGATGGGGAGGGCTGGCAGGGGGAGAAGCTTCGTGCATCCAGGCACTGAAAGCATTGGGCGCATGGATCTGCCCAGGCTCTCCAACTGAAACTGTGGGAGAGTTGCAACCAGTGGCCGTACAGCAAGAAACAAAGTGGAAGATAGGGAAGAGGCAATGTGTTAATGAGGCCAAGCAAAAGCCCTCTGCATCTGCTCCTTGGCTCTGAGGCTTGCGCTCAAAGCTGTTTCTGATGCTTTCCCATATGCGAGAGCCTGAGCAGATCCTCTGGACTGGGCATCACCACCTAAAGCTTAAGGGCACGTTTTTTTTACCCCTTAGCTTACTGGCAATTCTGAATTAATCCCCATGCTCACTAGTGGCCATGTATGCCTGGGGCACCCAGCCCAAAAGCCAGGAATTTTGCCTCATTCCACTTCCAGTCCCAGCTCTGGGGAATATTTATTGTTATTTACAGGAATTTTGCAGGAAAGAAACCTGGGCTGTGACACACCTCTGGCTGTGCTCTGTGGCAGGTGAGCCTGAGCGGATGAGCCAAATGCAAAACAGACCATGGGCAGACCCAGCCCAACCCAACCATGTGCTCAGGGGCTGGTGCAGGTGGATGAAATCACTTCTTCTCTTCCTCACCCCTGCTGTCATCTGATCAGTCTTCCCTGACAGTGAGAGCAGGGAGTAGAGACCTGCTGGTGCCTGAATGGGCATCGAAGACCTCTTGGGCCAAGGTCTAGTAGAAACATGAACCTTAACAAAAACCACTCCAGACTGGTCAAGAGCTGAGTCCAAAGTCGAGTTGAGTTTCCCTGTTGGAAACCTGCCATGCAAAGCCTTTGGCAGATGCCAAAGCAGAGCAGGAGAACAGTGGGCCAGGGATAGGGCTGTGGCCATGACACAGAAAGACATCAGGCTTGCAGATGTACTGTGATGGGTGAAAAAAATTTGCTCCTTTCCATTTCTGTGCTAATCCACCCCCAAACTGCTGACTCCCCTTGCAGATCCTGTTTATGTGAAGATAGAGAATAACTTTGGCACCTTTTTGTTCAGCTATGCTGACAGACTCCAGTGTTTACACTCAACCAGCTTAACACAGTCAGTGATGCCTTCCAGATGTTGGCAGCGGGTAAAATACTATCCCTGGGGTACATCCCTGCTTCAAGGGAGTGGGGCCGGGCGTGACAGGACACCTGGCAGCAGGACACATGATGAAGAGCAGACACACAGCGCCTGATGGGGTAGCTGTACTTCTTGCCCAAGATACCGACTAACTTTTGCTGTGAGCTTTTGGGACTTAAAGGTTCAACACAGCTGCCAGGAACCAGCCCATGCAAATCCTCCTTCAGCATCGATCCATGTAAGCCCAGCCTGTCCTTGGCTCCTCTTCTCAAGCCAGAAGAAAAGCCACCCCAGTTTTGGAGAGGAAGACATGATGACAAAGAAGATTGCAGGGGGAAAGGAAGGTCATTGCTGAGAGGGTGCCAAGGGGACTGGGGTGCTGTGGTTAAGGTCACTGGGGAGTTGCCATGCAGGATGGGAAACACTGGAGGGCTGAAGTAAGGTGATTGCTTCAGTAGATGGGTGTGCAGGGAGATGAGGAGCAGCAGGGATGGACACTGCTGTCCCTTCTGAGCAGCCCAGCAGCAACAAATGAGCCCAGCCCAGGACAAACGAGCAAGAGGCAGGGGGGTGCTGGAGGACACCTGCACATAGGTTCTGTTGAGAGGGACAAGATTCGGGGTATACCAGCTCTTCCCATGAGGGCTGAGTACCAGTGAGCATGGGTGGGAGAGCAGGTGGAAAGCTCCAGTGATGATTGGGACATCTGTTCTCCTTTCCTTTTACCCACGGGGCATCCAAACCACACAGGCAGCTGTGCTTGCTTGGTCCTGGGGGAGGTGGCCAAGTCCCACAAGGACATGGCACACAGCACCCCCCATTGCTGAGCACAGGCAGGGCCAGGGGGAAGGAGGTGGGTGGTTTCCAGAAGGGGACAACCATGCCAACTTGTGCCCACCTGCCTGGGAGGGCATTGGGCACAGCAGAGTCCTGCACCCAAAGGGACTGCTCTGAGCAGTGACTGAGCCCACACACCTGCTGCAGTGGGGGGTTGCAAGCACAGGGCAAGAGGAGCTGCAGCATGGACTCAGGGGAACCAGTCTGCTGTGGAGAGCCACCCCTGCCAGCCACAGCAAGGTCCCCAGAGAGAGGACCAGGCCATCACCTCCCACGACAGGCACACATTTCCTTGCACAGTTCCCAAACCAGCAGCAAACCTGACTGTTACAGCTCTCCCTCACCCAGTGCTCCAGGGTTTGATCCAAGAGGGGCAGGGTCCCCGAGGGCCCTCACGACAGTCCTGAGGGCACACCTGACCTCTCCAAACTGGGCTCTCCCCACAAGCCATACACCCCACCCCTCCAGCCACGTGTCCCCACCAGCACCCCCACTCACCGTGTACCCCCGCTGGCCTTTCTCGCCCGGCTCCCCCGGATCTCCGCAGGGTCCCTGCGCACAAAAAGAGATCGAGTCAACAAATGTGTCCCCCCGTCCTGCCTCATGCTGAGAGCAGCCTGAGCTCTGTGGAGGACAACGAGCAATGCACAGAGGCAGCCTTGGGAAGGGAAGGGCAGAGTGGGAGGATTTGCGTCCCTCAGCACACCTGTCACCCTGCCCATCTTCACGGGGTCTGTGGCCAGGGTGGTTTTAGAGGCAGTGACAGATCTGGTTCCCCATTGCTTTAATGCCCTACAGGAGGTCAGGATGGGGAGTTTTGCCTTCATTTCTTTTGCTTCATGGTGCTGCCCTGTTCACAGAGATCAGCTGGGGGAGAAGCATCACCCAGCAACCCTGGGGGCTGTGTGGGCATGGGGCTGCAGACCCACCAGCATGGGCTGGCCCCACACGAGTACTGCATCAGCCATTCTCTGGCTTGTTCTTGTGCCTCTGGGAGGGATCCACATGGTCCCTATCCAAACACGAGGCAGGAATCCGATGCCCTGGGGAAGATAAGTCGGCACTGTTCAGCTGGCAGAGATGGAGGGGCAGGGGCTGCATCTGCCAGCAAAGCCCAGGGAGTTAGATATCAAACATCACTCGGGTTTCGGTGGGAAGCAGACATACAAACCATTAGGCTTCTTTGAAACCCAATCCCAAGGCCCTTAATTACAGCCTGCCAGAAGCCACCGGGCAACAGATACTTTTTGGAGCAGCCCAGGACTGTGCAAGTGATTGGGGCAGCGGGGCCAAGCAGCACCCAGCCGTGGAGGGGACACAGGGGCTTTTTCTTACTTACAGGTGCTCCTGTTTTCCCTGGATGTCCTGGGGGCCCGGGGGCTCCAGGTTTTCTCTGGATTAGAAAGAAAAAACATTGGTAAAACAAATCTCACTGACAAAGTGCTTGCAGAGAGGAAAACCCAGCTGACCAAGCCAAGGAAAAAAACAAACCACAGAAAGCTGCTTAACAGCGATACTCACCGGCCAGCCTGCATGTAGAAGCTGGTAAAACGATGATTGCTGAAAGGAAAACGGGGGGAAGAGCAAAATGTTAAAAACAAAACTCTAAATCCCTTTTTGCTGGCTTCAAAGTCTTTTTCCTGTTGCTTGGGAAGACACAGCAATGAACCAGTCCTCTAAATTATTTTTTTTTATATACTATATGTATGCAAGTCACAAGACAAGGCTTAATCTGACAATGTGTAGGAGATAAGGAACTGCTGGCCTCGTTAGCAAATGAAGATGGAGACCCCACTTCTGAAGTTTGTTGAAATTCAGCTCCCCCATGGATGCCCCTTGGGAAACCAGAAATGTTTTGCATGTGGATAGGTTGGAAAAATGTTGTTGGAGAGTGCAGGTACCGTCATATTTATCCCAGGTTGGACTAAAACCAGCTGTTTCGACACTGCAGTTTGCCCCACAGGGGAAGCCTCATCCCCACCAGCCCCATCTGAAGCCCCAGATAAGGAGATGCTCCAGTAGTCATGGTCAGCAGGCTTTCTCCTCACTGCTCCTAGAAGCCAAATCTTTCATGCACCTCCAATTTTTTAGAACACCAGATGAGCACAAAGAGGAAGAAACCCACTATCCCACCATATTTCAAAGCCAGCATAAAGGTCCGCACACTTCCAAGCCAGGTTTCCCCAAGTTCTGGGAGACGCCCATGAAACAAAACAATGTCTGTCTCCAACTATCAGCCATCTTCCTGTTGTCCCATCAGCACAAAACACAGACACTCGGGAGGCAAAACCCACCTTTCCTCCTCTGCCCTCCTCCTTCCCATGGTGAGCCCAGACATACTGTCCAGGCAGCTCCTCCAAATCCTGGCTTGTATCAGTGGCTACAAAAAGCCCCCTCCTTGTTCGTCACTCCAATCCCAAGCAGCTGGAGGGGGAGGATTCCCACGTGTTCCCTGGCTTCAGCCTCGGGGGTGCTGGGAAACCCTCTCCTGCCCCTGATCCAAAGATCCATCCTCTGATAGCAGAGGAGAGAGAAGGGGAAAAGCCAAGGAACTCATTAATGAAAATAAACACAGACCTTTCAACATATGGAAATATTTCTAATAATGAGTGGGGTTCTCAGGGGCAGATGATGGATGGATGCGTTTAACTAGCTCTAATGGCGCACCAGGCATCTCTGTTCCTTTCAAGTTGATGTTGAATTGATTACCATGAGCGAATGGGTGCAGTCCTTGCCAGCCTGCCAGGGCCAGGCCATGTCCTCTTCTCCAGACAGCTCTTATTTCCCTCAAAAGCTGCTCACAAAAACTTTTTTGGGGGGTTGGACCATGGCCAGTACTTTTGCCTTGTCTCAGGAATCAGTGAACTCAGATTCATTTGGGACAGGATATTATTTCATCAGGCTTCAAAAAAAAAAATCCAATCTTTTAAAAAGGGGGAAAAAAAAAAGTCCCACAGGAGACGTGAACTCATATTTCGGAGAACCAGATGCCAAGGAGAGGGGAGAGAAATTAATTGCCTTCTGCAATTTCAGCAGGAAATGGCGCTTTGCTCGCTGCAGCTCTGGTCAGCAGGGAGCGGTGTGACGGGCACAGGGATCGTAAGCAAACAGAGGGGATGGAGGATGGGGAGCGATCGCTGTATGGATCTGTCCTCCTGTAAAACTCCAGCCTGAGAGCAGGGCAGAGAAAACCCTTCCGACAGCTCTGCACGGAGAAGGTCATGCCCTGCAACATAGTCTTGGCTGCCCTCCCCAGCCCACACTGTGACCACCCTCCCCAGCCCACCCCACGGCCATAAAGCCACGCTTATACAGAGCTGAGTTATCTGACGACCTTTCAGTAGCAGAAAATCCCTAAAGGTTGCCTCCTTTTTGCATGGAGCAATATTTTCTTTTGCTCTAAGGTTACCAGACCTCATTTCCTAGCCTGACTTCTTGCTTTTAAAGGTATTGGGAAAGATAAAAAGAAAGGACTCCAGCACTGCAGATTAAACTCCCTAATAACAGCAGGAGCTCCAGTTCTCCTTCCTCCTTCCCTGGCTTTTGGGACTCCACCACTACAAAGTCAACTCTGCCAGAACAAGACGACAACAGCTTCTGCCCCTCAAGTTACACCAAGACAACTTCTTGGCAAACACAATGTCTGTCAACATGTTGTGAACAAAAACGCAGGACAGGGGCTTGGGGCAGAATCGCAGTGGCTTTAAGCTGGTTTTGCTCAATTCCCATGAGCAGCAAAGGCTTGTTCCAGTGGGAAGGAGCAGGAGAGGCTACTGAGCATCCCAACAGCCATAACTGCTCTGGGACAGTCACAGATATCCCTTACTTTTCGAGTCCATCATACTGAATTATGTTCCCTGGCCTGAGAAATGGCTCTTCTGACTTGTATTTCCAAAGGCTGAGCCAACAACAAACCCCAGCAGCCCAGGATGCCCTCCTGCAGCCCCCAGATCACAAGCACTCCATTCACAAAAGCAGCACTGTCCCAAGCCACAGCATTTCTCCAGCCCCTCAGTAAGTTGCAGAGGGCTGCAGAAGCAGACAGCCCCCCCATCCTCACAGCAGCCAGCACTCAGCTCTTCACCCCTGTGCTATCTCAACAAAGATTAGCAAAACCCAGCCCACGGCTTTGCACTCCCGTTTCCTGCTGCTGAGCAAAACGCTGCCGCCGACACTGCCGGGGTCATACGGCCACAGACACAATAGCCCAGCAAGGCTTTCGGGTGCCCCACGTCACCCTTGCCAGACACAGCCTTCCCCTTGAGATCGGCACTTTGCCAAAAGCACCGGGCCTAGTGCCAGCACGCAAACCCCCCAGGAGCCTGCGGCCAGGGCTCCAGCAGCCCTCCAACTTCAGCTTCCCAAACGCAGACGAGACTGTCTGCCCCCTCCAGCGTTCCCAACGCCTAAGCACTGAAGGTGGTGGCACACGAAATCACGGTCTACGGCAACGTCCATAAGCACAAATGTTTTTGCCTGCAGAAGAACAAAGCGCAAGGCCCCTTTCCAAATGCAGGCAGGGAAAAAAACCCAAACTGAGTGTGCAGAGCAAAGAGCGTCAGCAGCCCTGTGAAGTGCTCTTAATCACGCCCTGACAACAGGAGTCGATTACGCAGATGTCTACCCCAAACACCCTGGGAGGAGGGTGATTACCCTGGTGCAGGCATGAAGATGCTCTCTGGCACCGCAGGCTTCTTCCAGACAACATTTCCAGCTCGCTCTCTCCTATCCCCATTTACTCTGGTCCCACACTGCGTGCTGTGATGGGTCTTGTGAGCACTGATAACAGCACAAGACCTGCTCTAGAGCAGCAGGAGAACAGGAGAACATGGAGGTCCTCCAGATCAACCAAGATATCTCCCAGTGATCAGCTCGCCTGAGCTTCCCAGGAGGAATCTGATCTCCTCTAAGGAATCCAACACAAAAATGCAAGAAGCAGGTCTGGCCCAAGGACTTCTGGTCGATCAAACCAAGCCCAGAGCCAGACCAGCACAGGGCCACTCTCTACCTCCTACCTCCCCCCTTCCTCAGGGTCTGCTGTGCTGGCAGAGCAGAGGTCCTCCTCACTGTATTGTCTTGTCAGCATTAAAGGCATTTGCCCTGGAGCAGAGGGTGCCATTACCCCTCTTCACAAACAAATGAAGATAAGTCAAATGTCCTGCCCGAGGTCACTAAAGCTTTTAGAGAGTCAGAACATAGAGCCTGGCCTCTCACTGACCCATTACCCCAATTTGCCTTACACACTGCCTGACATCAGCTTCAAGCACTGGATATCTGGACAGGCTGCAGTCCCAGCAGAGCAACATTACAGATGCACAAGGCAGAGAGCATCCCCGCTCCAGGCAGCTCCAGCCCCCACCCCCACCCCCGCTTGGTAAAGTGCCTAAGGCAGTTAGAAACCCAAAGCTTTCGGCTATTGCCCTGCCTGGATCAGGCAAGGCTCGAGAGGGAGTTTGAAATTAAGCTTAATCACAGCAGTCGCTGTGCTGTCAGGAGTTGGGGAGCCTGGACGAGGCTGGCTGGGTCATTGCAGTGATCGCTCCAGCGGTGCATGGAATTTTGCATCCAGCTATGCAGCAGCTGAAGCACTCTTGCCTCCCTGCAGGTCCCATCCCCGCTCCTGTGCTCCCCACGGCAGCAGGGTTCAGGTGAGAAAATATTTCGGCAAGAAGCTTGATGGGCACAAACCTCGTGAGCCAAAGCCACAGCCCACAGCTGGGGCATGGCAGAAAACTGGCATATGGTGGGAAACAGGAGCACTGCTTTGTAACCAGCAATGCAGAGCAGGAGAGGGGCTACTTCCTGCACAGCTTGGATCGTCTCTGACCCGTCCTACTGAGGTAGGGCATGGGAGGTCATAGATGTGTGCAGACCATGGGGACCCAAGATGTCCCAGTCAGTCACAGGGGGAAGAGGGATAGCTGTGTGAGCACAGCTTAAATAGGGTGTTTCACCCAAGGACAGCTGCCCACAGAGCCGTTCCCAGCGAGCTGTGCCTCTGTCCTTGGCATCCTCCCTCTGCCCCCACCTGCCTACCCCGCCTCTGTCCTTCCACCCAACAGGTTTGGAATCCAAACCCTCACAATCCCTTCCGTGGAGCTCTCAGCGCCTGCACGGGAGCTGATGGGGAGGTGTAAGTGGAGCTCCCCGAGTGCTCACCCGCTGCAGCTGTAACTCACCGTGAACATCTGCCAGTCCTCCCTGGAGTTCCTCCAGAGGACAATGGTGGGGACACCAGGGATGCCCGCAGGGCCTGGGTTGCCTGGGGGGCCCGTCCGTCCCACAGCTCCAGGGTACCCCTAGGAAGACAAAAGCAGCTCCTTGAAACCAGCTGGGGGTTTAACATTCAACACAGGCTGGACACAGGCTCTGACTCAAGTCAGCCTCTGAGCAGAGTCTGGGTCTAGGCACATTCCTGGGTTCAAACCAGCTCTTAAGATCTAAATAATGCTGACAACAGGGAAAGCAAAAGGAATGAGCTTCATACACACATGTTTGTGCCCAACCCTGTCTAACTGCCACAGGTACTGAAGCTAATGCGCAGAGATGTGACTTGTGGGGCAACGTGTTTGCCCCTCTACAGCTTGGGAAAGGTGGAAACTGCTCTGCAAAGGTGGTTAGGAGCACTCTCACTGTTTCACTGATGGGGAAACTGAGGCACTACCCTTAATCTAGAGCATCTCCAAGCATCTGTCAGTGCACTAGGCAATGCTGTGTGCAGTAGGAGATCGAGCTGTGCCATGCAGGCTGCTGCGTGCCGGGTTCTGGGAGCAGGAAGGGCAGCTGTGGGTCTGACCAATGCGGTGCTGGAGGACAGCTGTCCCTCCAAGATAAGTTGGTGGCTATAGCATGGGGTTGGACTTTG
Organism: Strix aluco; assembly: GCF_031877795.1. NCBI lineage: Eukaryota > Metazoa > Chordata > Aves > Strigiformes > Strigidae > Strix > Strix aluco. Next base: position 6,351,848 of record NC_133950.1, on the reverse strand, counting down.
GGACATGCCAGCGTCCCTCGTCCAGGTGACCTGACTAAAGCTGCTTCATCTCCCCGCTCTGCCACCTCTGCAGAGCCTTTAAGTGGCTCAGACAAAAGACAGTAGTTTGTCCAGACAGTCAGTTCAGTCCTGAGCCTGGGCTTAAAATACCCAGTAAAAATATTTCTTTCCTCTTCCAAATGCACATAGAGGGCCACCAGACTGCAGCTTCAGCTCACATTACCCTCTTGATGAAAACCAGCCAAACTAACCCAAACCATCTGTGGTATTGTCCTGGATCCTGCATCCCATCCCATCCCGTACCTTCCTGCATTTTTCTGGATACTCACTTTGTCTCCTTTGGGTCCCACCAGTCCACGTCTCCCAGGACAGCCCTGAAAGGCAAAGAAGGAGAGTTGTGTCACCCCGAAGGGGGACCCCCCGCAACCAGGGGAGATCCCACGGTGGCTGGGTCATGGCTGGGGCCATCCCTGCCCCAAGGAAGCAGGAACTGAAACAGCTGATTCAGAGCAAACCAGCAGCACCAAGTCTCAAACACCCCAAAGACCAGTGTGGTGGAAAGTGTCCCCTTCTTTTATGCTGCTCCCTTGCCACTCTCCTGCCCTGGCATCAGAAAGCAGCTCTGCTCGACCAGCTGAGCAGCATAATCCTTCAGCATCCATCACAGAAACACCCCAGACCATATGGCCGGGGAGCAGGAGCACATTTCCTGACACCTGGTGAGGAAAGGCAGTGTGTTAGGAAAAAATCCCATAAAGCTGGATCACGGCCACACACTCAAACAGTAGTTTGGACGAGGATGCAAACATCTGCGGCTTCTAACTTGTGTGAGATCTGATCTAGCCCATCTCTAGTCAATATTGCACAATTTGGCCAAGCGGTGACCCCACTTCAGAGCTTACCAAAGCATCTGTCTGGACAGAAACAAAGGCAGACGGGAGATCCCAGCTTTTCTCAATGAAAGAATTCTACCTGGAAGATGTCGGCAGAGCCTGATAACACACTGGGCTGCAGCACAGCGTCTATCTGCATGTCTGCTGCAGAGTTGCGGCTCTGATGGCTTCAATTACAGCCACCATTTTTGTTCTGAGTTTTATCCGAGCCAGTAGCAAACCTGGGAATCCACAGTGAATTAACACCACCCCAGCACAGACACAGCTGCATCCCTGTGACCACCGAGGAAGCCCCGCTCGGGCAGCAGCCCTTTTTACTCTTGGGATGGGTAAAAAGGCCAAGCTACATGTCCAGAAACAGCTTTGGCATTGAGGGATACTTCACCAAAGGGACTCTGATCACCTAAAGTGCCCAGATCTGAAGCCCACAGGTCTCCAGGGCTCAGTTCTCCCTCCCCGGGGGCTGAGGGCTGTGCCCCTGAGCTTGGTTTGTGTATTGCACACGTTCATGCCAAATGGCACATGCGGCAGCAGTGACGCTGGCAACTCTGGTCTGACTTTCAAACCTTGGGTATTAAAATCATAGAATCATTTAGGTTGAAAAAGACCTAAGATCTTTAGATCTTTTTTAAGAATAAACTTAACACTTCCAGGTGCACCGTTGCTGAAGGAGGTAAAATAAAGCAATTCCTGCCTACTGTACCCATTGTTAAAATATGCAGCAGGATGAGCAGGAACCCCTATCAGTGCCAGGCAGCCCCTCTATTTATCCACCCAGCACTCCTCCTTTAAGGGGCTGGGTGTGTGCTGCTGAGAGACCACTTCTGCGGGAAGGCACCCAGTTTGGAGTCACTGGGATTTTATGTGAGCACCACGTGCCCATTGCAAGGTGCCTGGGGACAGGCTCATCCTCTCTGCCCTAGGTGCAGATATAAATTAGATCCTTCAGTAAGTCCTGCCTCCTCCTGATCCCCCTCAAAAGAGCTATGGGGTCCAGTCACTTCTGGGTGCAGCCTTTAGCTTGTCTCCTGCGTGGACACCCGCTGACCTATGTCCACAGCTGGGGTATGTCAGCAGCCGATGGGGTGCCCAACAAACCCTTCCTCCTATGCAGACATTGGTGGGTCACGGTGTTCCACTGAGGATACTTAAATGAACCAGGACCCTCTCTGAGATGTCCAAAGACCCATTCCTCCTCCTGCTCCTCCCCAGGCGCTGGCCACAGCCACCCCCAGCATGAACAACCAACTTTGCGAAGCCAACATGTGCAGTCCTAGTGCAGGGTGGAGTGACAGGAGCAAGCCACGGGCACAACAGCACCCCCTGAAATTTGACAGCATCTATTTCTCTCCCTTAAGCAGCTCCCAAGCTGATGCCATTTTGTGCAAACCAAAAAGAACAATTCAGAGCACCAGGAACAACGAACCCAAGGGCTGTAACATTTCAGGAGAGAAAAATGAAAATCAATCCAAGAGATCTCATCCAGAAGGCAGCCAGTGTTTTGCCCTGCAAACTGCGCACAGCCCCGCTCCGCAGCACCAACCCTCCTCCTGCGGCGTGGCCTGACGGCTGCAGCCCCGGGTGCTGTGAAACAGTGGATGGCTCCCGGGAGGAAGTCATGGAGAAGGTTTTGCATTTACCTGTCGCCCAAGTTCACACCGTCCCTGACACCAGATGCCTCCAGCAGGATTCAATTTAAGCCTACAAACAGAAACCACTTCTCTGCTCCTAAATAGCCAGTGCTAAGTTTAACTTACAGAAACCGAAAAAGAAAGATAAAAGCCTGTGGGGACATACCAACAGCTGGGAACCCCCATGAAACACTGTCTATGAAAGCCAAGGAGTTTTTGAATACTGGTAAAACAATGAAATCCCTGCAAGGAGGATTAGCAAGATCATAAAAATCAGCAGATTTTAAAGAAACACTTTCCACTTCTCACAACATATTGGTTTTTTTCCCCACTGATGTAAAGGCATTGGCCTTTACAGTGGACGGTGACTGGAATGGAGACTAAGGGCATGTGATCTGCAGTCTATAAATGCCCTGATTGGCATTAGGGCATGATCAGAACTTGGCAGGATGATAAATAAACTGCCATCCACACCTCCTGACTGGAACAACTACTCAAAGTGTTTTTGAAAAGGTGTTCAAAATCTCTGAGGGTGGCACACCAGATGTACATGAATCTGTACTGAGGGAGAGGACCCATCACATGGTAGGGCAAGGCTGTAGGTATGTGCCCTGATTGATACGGCCAGTGAAAGAGGAGGACAAAAACCCCACAAGTGAAAATGTTGATGCTAAAACCCCATTCTTTCCAAATCTTTCCTCTAAGAATAATGAGAGATGTCACCTTCAGACACTTACCCTGCCTTGTGCCCAGGTCCCAGTTGCAAGGTCGCCCAAGGTGATGCAACAAGAGGGAGAGTCACAAGCCCAGCACACATCACCACCACCAAAACAAAAGGTAAGGCAAAGGTCCCATTCCCAGAGGAAAAACCTCAAATCCCTTTTAATGAAGTTTTCCAAAGCAAGGGCACTGATTCTTTGGTTTCCCTTCCACAGGATACATTTAAACACCCAAAACATCCATCACACCTTTGCTGGCATCACCATGAACATGGGGCATGGCAGCAGCAAGGTGAGTGGGTATGAATTCAGGAATTCAGGGTGCCCACACTGGGAAGCAGCCTCAAAACAGGCTCTATGTGCCCAGACCTCCCACGGCTCAGGATGGCTGAAGGGGCTTGGTGGGACGGAGACCCAAGGAGGCAGGAGGACGTTTGGGGACTAGCAGCAAGGGCAGAACCCATCTGTCCTCAGCCCTGGGAAGCAGTAACAAGACATCAGGAAAGGCTGCCAGGCTCAACACATAATTTTAGCTAAAATAATATCTCTAACCTTGCATGTCATGTGCCACTGCAGAGCTTCAAGCCTATACCTGCTTGTGCCAGCATCTCAAACCCAAACTCCTAATGCCAGGATGGAGCTGCTCATACCTGTGTTTCCATCCAGGATGCTCACGACCAAGAAGAATACCCATCTCAACACTTTCTACAGGAGGGAAAAGCAATTCCCTCCTGTCTGGGTCCCCTCCTCCCGCTGCCTCCCCTCCTGCCGTCTGACAGCAGGGCTGTCAAACGCCGTGACGTTTCCTCCACTCCCAGGATTTTTTCATCCTTCAGCATCTGTTCCTTTTGCCATTTTCTTCTATTTTTGCAGGCAATAGCTGCAGCAGCAAAGAGATGGCTCAGGGGGGAAGCTAGCAGTCCTAAATTTAACTGTTATCCTATGAAGCCTGGCTCATCGATGACGAATTTAGTGCCAGGTCCCTCAAAAACAGCAGTAAAAACATCCATGTGTGGAGACTTGCCCTGCAGCATCCAGATGAGCCCCCAGGGCAACCCCGAGCTCACGGCATCCCAGAGGGTTTTTGTGTGGGTGTCTGCCCAGTGGGGAGGAAAAGGTGCCCATGGTCACTTCTGGCAGTGACACTGGGTAAATGAAATGCAATTTACTGGAAGAATCATTAAGAAAATTTAACCAAATTAGGGAAATCATTTTGGCAGAAGAAATAAATATGGGAAAATAAGTAAAAACATTTTTCAGCTACTTCTCAGTGAAGACTGATGACTTCTCTCAAGATTTATCTATTCTAAGTTTACCATTTTTTTTAAATTTCCCTTTTTTACACCCACTGATGGATGAATAATCTGAAAATTAATCAAAACTTTTTTCAAGACAAATTCAGTGCTCTGCTTTGAACCACCACAAATTTTGGGGTGTTGCAGCAGTAGAGACAGCGATGCCAACACGGGCCATGGACTGACACCTGGGGTTTGCTGCAGGGACAGGGGCTGGAGGAGATGGCTTGGTCATGCTCTGAGCCACTCAGCCTGCCTCTGGGCAGGACCAGGGTGAAACGAAAACCAACAATGTGGTTAAATGACTTGAGACCACCTCTAGGGCAGGGGCGATATAAGGGAACCATCTTCTCCTTTCCAGATGCCAGTGAAGTTTCTTCAGGGACAGCAAAAAACCTTCTTGCAGGACCAGGCTGGTGCACAGACCCATGCTGCCTGCATGGAGAAGGTTTCCCTACCCAGTTTCCCATGGTGAGCTGCTGGCACTGCAGCTCAGGAGCTTGGGCCCACCACCCACTCTGGAGGGGAAGATGCACCACCACCCATCTCTCCCCTCCCACAGCCATCGCCTTCACCACTCACTGGCAGCCCCGGTGGTCCTGGCAGCCCCGGTGGTCCTGGCTTCACGTGACACTGCTGCCCATGTGCCACTGGTGAGATGGGGTTCCCTGGGTGGGCGGCACCATCCCCGAGCCCTGGGACAACAGGGCTGGCTGCTACCGGAGGATGCTTCAGGCCACCCGCCACTGGCCGCGTCCTCAGGGGACCTTTGGGCACATTTCCTTTGGGGGCAGCTTCCTGACGGGCCGATGGGGAGACCTTGGTGAAGGTGGCAGGCACGTCCAGGTCAGTGATGGCATTGCTGGGTTTGCCAGGCGAGAGCCGCCGCCGGGTGCCCACACCCCCTGTCAGCTTCTCCGTGGTGACGTTCTCCTCCCGGGGGTCAGAGGCACGCTCCTTCTTGGCTGCCCTGTGTGTTTTGATGGAGGGTCCTGGGTGGATAAAAGCACCATCAGGTACCCAGGCATCGCAACAGTGCACAGGAGAAATGAAGGAAACCATGGACTCACCAGAGCTACCAGCAACCCACGGACTGCTCCTGCCAAGCCCTGGCCTGCCAGGGCCAGTGATTTTATTATAGGTGGAGTTCAACAGCTCAAAGCCTTCATCCTCAATAGAAAGGCTGCCCTCCTCCTCAGCTGATGGCATCTCAGTAGCAGAGAGTGATGTCAGGGCCCTCCCATCAGGCTGGGGGTTGAGGGTTTCCTGGGTGTCCTCCCATGTCCAAGGTGGCCCCAGGGTCAAATCTGAATTGGTGAGTCTGGAGTCCTGAAAAGGAAGAAGGAAAAAAAAAGAAATTTGAAGTTTTCACTTTTTTTCCCCCCTTCCCTGCTCAACACACTTGTGCTTCTTAATTTCCCACGTGCATGAATGCTGCTGTGGGGGACGAGGCAGCTCATGGCTGGCAAGCCCCAGGCAGGAGCCCCCTTGCTCCAGGGCAGCTCGTCAGCAACGTGCAGGTTGGTTCATCCACCTACAAAACAAAATTCTCCCTCCACAATGGACATGAGCCAGTTCTTGGCACGGGCCACGCTAACATGAACCTTTTCACCATCCCATTGCAACAATTCCCCCACAATTTTCTATGCTGGAGAGGCATCAAGAGAAGAGCCCATAGCCTAATGACAGAAATCCAAGCTTGAGAGCAATTACTAAAACAATTAAAGCAAATGTATAGAGTAACACCAGGGATTGGTCTGCCCCTTTGGCCTTTGATTTTGTTGCTTCTGCATATTTCGAGGCTCCTGGTGGTCTCAGGGGAATGGTACAGGCAGGTTGGAGGGGAGCTTGCAGCCCCCATCCCACATCTTTCCAATCGAGCAGCTGCAATAGTGCTGCTGGGAACCTCCAAGGACTGGGAAGGGAAAGCCTAAGTGGAGCCTCCTGGATGCTTGAGGCAAATTAATTTAAGGCAGTGGCTTGCAAGGGACTCACTCTGTCTTCAGCTGGCACGTGAAATGGTCCCTGCAAGACAGGGCAAGTCACAATGGCTCTTTCAGCCCTACAACCACCAGCAGTGCCCAGGCACCACCCATGGATGGAGAAAAACTGCAATATCTACACTCAAGACAAAAACGCAGAATGCAAAAAAGGATTTAAACTTTAGAGAGTTACCTGCATTTAAAACGCACATGAGTTTTACATCCAGCACCAGTATGCCTCAGACTGGGCTTGCACACTGAGCCACGCGCACACAGACCCGGGGTTGGGTTGGTTGGTGGGTGTGAAGGACCTTCGCCTCTCCTGGGACAGTTGGCAGCATTTCCATCACCCCGCAGGCCCACCACCCCCCGCTCAGAGCTTGCTCCACATTCCCACCGAGCTCTGCAGGGCCTGGACAACGCAGCGCATGGCACCGGGAAGAGCTGGCTGCGACCTCAGCCCTGGCTGGTGGCTCCTTGGGGCTGGTGGTTCCTTGGGGCTGGTGCCAGGCAGCTGATGAAGAAATAGTCTGCGAGAAGTCACTAGAGGGAGATGCAGGCCCACGCTTGCCTTGCGGGGCTGCAGAAGGGGAGCAGAGAGGATACAAGGAGATATGGAGCATCCTTCCCATCGTCCTTCCCATCCTATCTTCTGTTGACTGGACCCATTACTTGGCTCTGATTCTGCTCTGCACCACCACAGACCCAAGGTGCATGCTTGCTTGGGAGCACCAAGGTGGATTTACATGAACAGCAAGCAGAAAAAACAATTTCACTGGTGATTCTGCAGGTACTGGTGGGTTGGGGGAGGCAGCTCTGGCCAAGCCCCACTTCTGGAGGGCCCTGGGAAGCAGAGGAGCCTCAAAAGCAGCAGGAGCTGCTGAAGCCTTTGCTCAGCTGCTGGACATCACGCCATCAGATTGGAGATTTCCAAACTCTTCCCATCCCAAATGGGGAGGAAAAGTGAAAATTTTCATTTCTCAATTTTCAAGTGTCAAGTTTGAAGAGTTTCTTTTAAAAACATCTGAAATGCTTTGCTCTCAACTGTGAAAACTTTTTTTTGGGTTCCCATCTTTGTTATATATAATTTGTTATCATTTACTTTGATTTCAAGCTTTCACGCAAGTGATTTTATAAGCTAAAACCCATCTCAAATCAGAAAAAAATATAGCTTTTTTTTTTTTAAATATCAAAATGAAGTATTTTGTCAACTTTTTTCCCTTCCAAAATCTACCCCAAACAGACTCTTTCCCCACAAGAAGTTCTAACTAGGGCAAATCAGCATTCTCCTAAAAAATTAGCAGTGCCAAAAGCTACTGCTGATGCCAGCCATGAACACAATCCCTGGACACCTCCACAGAGCATCTCCACCCTCAGGCCCAAAGGAGGATCACCAGACCCACAATTTGAACCTTTCCATTGATCCCTGTGATATTGCAGTAGGTAAATACATGAGGGATGTATCTAAGACTACGTGTAGCTTCCAGAGGAACCCACCCTGGGTCACATCCAGGTCTCACATTATCTGACCCCTGTTGTTCTTTAATCCCTGCAGCTGCAACTGAGAGGGCCTTGGGGCCAACCACCTCTTGAAGCCATAGTACTCACCCGAAGAGACAATATATTTCTGAGCCAAGGCAGTCTTTGTGCATAGAGGTTTTTGGAAAGACAGAAATATTCCCACTTCCTCAGCCCTTAACACAAATTTTTCACCCCACTTGCAGACAGACACTTGACCCCCCAAAGGGAGAGGTAATGGCAATGTTGATGTGTCGGTGTTACTCTGCTCCTCTGGCCAGAGCTATGTCCCAAGCCAAAGGACCAGCATTCCTCTATCACCAGGATTTTTATGCCCCAAATGGCACTGATAACCATATTTTTCAAGAACGCTCTCTACAGTAGGTGTTAAGTAGGCAAGTAGCAAACTAGCACGAAGGAGGAAGAGTTGAGAAAGGTCAGGATGAGGCAGAAAAGACAAAAAGGAAAGGAAACAGAGATGGCAAATGGGAAAGCAAAGACCAGAGGTGACCAGCCAGCCCCTCTTTCCCCAGAGACCTCTAACAAGGTGCCTTGTGGACTGGAAAAACCACTGGATGCAACTGAAGGGTAAAATACATAAAACAGGAGAGAAGGGAGAAGTGATTTAGAAAAGGAAAAGACAACCCTAATTCATCTCCAGCCAGCTCTCTTTAGCCAGCTTTAGTAATTAGATGCTCTCAGATTTTCCCCTGGGCACTACCCAGCCTGCAGTTCAATCTCCAGGCAAGCTCGTTACCATCGCAGCCCTGAAGAGCAATGGAAGATAAAGACTGTGTTTCCTAACCAGCACCCAGTGTCTGGGTAAAATGCAAGGAGATTGAGGAAAGTAAGCAGCAAAAGCTCTGCACAAAGTCATCAGAGCAAAGCACCTGAAGGGGACAGGCTGCAATGAAGCTGTTTTCATGGAGAGAAACACTAATGTACAATGAACAAGCCTGCAGAGTTTGGAACAAATTAAAACATGCTGCCAATTAAATCACAGCGGGTTTGCTGCCTTTGAGGTGGAGGGAAATCAGGCTTCAAATCGTGAGAGCAGGGAAGCAGCCAGTGCTGCTCATCTACAGCACGGGCAGGCTGGACATGGAGCATCATGGCAAGCTCTCGAGTGTGGACAGCTGCCGTGTCCCTGCCCTTGTCCGAGGGTCCTGTCCAGCCCATGCCCTCTGCTCAGAGACGTGGGAGCCTGGGAAGCTGCTGGCGGCGGTCGGTCCAAGGAAGCACTTGCAAGCTGGGCAAAGCTCACCCCGTGGACACACTCTGCACTGCGTTAGAATTGCACTAAATTATTTTTTTTGGTGCTAGTTTTCAGGCAGATCAGGGAGCTGCACTGACCTACCCTGTGGTTCACAGAGCACAGCACTGAGTGGGGGACTGCTGGGAATGGGACCTCAGGGCAGGACAAGCCCTTTCCCTGCCACCATTAGATCAGCACCAGCTAATCAGAAACTTCATCCGGAACGTAGCACCTCTCCAGCAGAAGGTCCTGTGGTTTGGCTTAAGCCATTCACAAATGTTAGAAAATAACCAAGGGAAGAGCGTTCCTCTCCTGTGATGGCATCCACACAGCCCAGAGAGCAAACCAGCATAACCCAAGAGCACACCCACAAACCCTACAGTCCTTCTCATGGAGGTAAGATCCAAATCTCAAGGAAGCCACAGACATCAGCTCATGAATCCCTCAGGCACATTTTTGAACCCCAAAGTTGCTGGAATAGGGGTTGAAGCCGTGCAGCATGTGGGAGGGTGAGGAGAGAGCTGCCAGGCGTCAGCTTTACCCACTGCAAGGGCCGGATTTGCAGTCCCCTACAGCAGTAGATGCTCTCAGGAGGACAAGGTAGGACTCTTTGGTGCTTTCCCATCATGCATGTTATCAGGTGTATGCCTTCCCTCTCCTTGAACTTGGGTCCAAGGCAAAAGAGGGCTGTGAAAACTAGAGTTGAGGAAAGGCAGAAACCTGTGCTTGCCACAGCAGGCTTTCTCCCTCTATCTCCATTTCGTAGCCCCTTCACACACAGCATAGTCATTTCTTTTCTTTTTCCTTGCCACACAGCACTACCGACCATCAGGGAGAGGGAACCCCAAGGGATTAATGACAGTTTGTATTAAAAGTAGACACTATTCATCCAGGCTAGCCCCTACACAGCCGCACATCACCCAGTCGATGCAGAGACCATCAGCACCTTGAATTAAATTAGCCTTCCCAAATATATCAGAATCAATGGATTCAATTACATGAGTGTAAAACCCTTCAGTGGCTCCTTCAATGTAACATATAAGCCAGATTTGAAATCCAGTTAAGAGCCCCCCTGTCATTAGCTTTAACTAACTTGGTTCGTGGTCCTGTTTCTGTTTAAGACGGATGACTGTGAGCTGGCGGTGGTCAGTAAAGAGCTGTAACACACAGACTCTAGTTCAGCACTTTTTTTTTTTTTTAAACTAATACCATTAAAAAACCCCTAGTTTATTTTACAAAGTCCTTTCAGGCAAGAAATCAAACAGAGAGCTGCAGAAAAAGTGTTCTGGCTAAAACTCGACTCCATCATTTGTACATCTTAAAAACAGTTCAGCTGTTAATTATGAACAACCACATTCCCTGCAAGGTCACCTTCCCACAGAGAATGTGAGAGGAGCCAAAGGGGAACCGAAGGGACCTGCAGGCAGCTGGTTCAACTTCCTCAGCCCAGCCTAGCACTGTGGGGCTGATTCCTCAGCCCACCCCAGCAAGGAGACCCACGTCCATCTCGGGAAGGGAACCACAGAGCACAGGGCAGACCTGGAGACTCCACAGACCCACAAAGTTGAGGTGCCCTTGGCTCTACCCACAAACCCCTCAACAGACCCACAAAGCTCATGCTTGGCCATAGATACCACTGCTGTCCACTTTCCCAGAACACAGCTTCTGTGGCTTGTCCAGGAGGTGTTTCTGGATGGTCTAAGATGCTAATTGCTCCTATTAACCCACTACAATTATCAGTCACTAGCTCACTTTCCTCCCTGAACAATGCAGTCCACAGCCTGCATAATTTGTTAGCAGACCACGGCGAAACTGGCGGCAGCTCCGTACCACACACTCCAACATCTGCCCAGCAATATATTTAGCATTATTTGTAAACCTCCAACAGCTGGGAGTCTGGAGAAGAACATGTGAAACATGGAAGGGCTGAACACTCTTCTCGGGGGGGAGACAGATGGAGTTCATTTGCCTCCCCATCCTCCTCCTGGCACAAAGGAGGGTTGGAGGTGAGGACCAGGCGTCAGATGCTCCTCCATGAGCCTCTTCCTGCAGCCGTGCAGCCACGCACGGTAATTAAACCCTCTGCAATCCCAGCTGCATGATTCAATTTGGGGTTTGGCACATAGTAAATCCAACAAAAAACAAGAGCTGGTGGGGGCAGGGACTTGGCCTATTTGTAAGTTCCAATTAAAATAGTTTTAAAAATTGACTCATTCCTGGTTTGCTTTGGGTTTTGCTATTTCTAGTCCTATTTTGTAGCAGGGGTGCAGAGAACATCTTCAGCCAGCCCCAAAGAAGATTTCTTGGCTTTTTAAATTGTAACCAAACTTTTCGTTCATGAAAAGACCTGCAGCAATGTGGGACGTTGAGAAAGGGCTTTTCAATCTGAAAGTGAAAATATTTTATTTGAGATGGAACAAAAAGCAGTGCTGAACCCTGCCCCAGGCTGCTGTGACCTGGGTACCAGGATCTGCTGCAGGGTCCTATTTCCTGCAGCACCAGAGTCACACAAAGATGCAGGAAACTCCACAGCAGATATTTTCTCCTTTCATTTAATCTTTTTTTTTTTTTTTTTTTTTTTGGTTTTGGAAAATAGGGGTCTTTCACTTCCAAGCTCCATCTTGGAGACCATGGACATCATCACCATCTCCCAACCTAAACCCCCAAGCAGGGCACACAGCTCCAGCTGAGCCAAGCGGGTGCCCACCAAGACCTGGGGTTGCAGGAGACTCGTTGGCTTCATGACAGCCCCGCTCTCACCTGAAGTTTCCGTCTAGCCAAAGTCTTTGCTAATAATTAACAGTAAGTAAAGGAAATAAAAGCGCCCAATAGAGCCATAAAAGGGAGGATTTAGGCACTAGATCATAAGTGTGCACTGGCCCAGGGAGCTGGGGGAAGGTGCAGAGGCAGGAGCAGCTCAAGGCTTTCCCACTGCAGGGATTCACCAGTTTCACAAAGGACAAGGATGGACAGGTTCAAGGCACGAGTTGCTAACAGCAAAAGAAGAACCTTGCTGGATGATTTCACATTCCCTGCTCACATGCAGAAGAGGTCACAGACAGAGCCAGCCGCATGTATCCATCTCTAAAATAAGCACCAAGGCACAATATCCAGGTGTTCACTGGACAAGGAGTATCTCCGGGGTGAGCAGTGGCCTGCCCTGGCCCCCAGGGCCCACTGGCCAGGAGGTGCTGGCAGGTTTTTCAGGACATTTTCTCATCTGCAGCACCAGCTGCTGCCATGGAGACTGGGTTTCCGTGGGCTGCCATGTGAATGCCTGTAGCAAGAAAGCTCTTAAAATCAATGGGCTGTTGCATGGGAGTCTTTTTTTTTTTTTAGTTTTGCTGTTAAACTGCTAAAAAAGAGAATACACCTGATGCCTAGATGTACCTGGAAGTCCCAGGCAAAGAGGCTACAAGGGTCCCATCAAATCCATTAAAATAAATTGATGGAGGCATTGCTCCACTCAGAAAAGCAGAGGGGAGGTTTCTAAACACCTTCCCTTCACCCCATCACACACCAGTAGTAGACATCCTCACAGTGTCCCCCCAGAAATTTTGACATGTCCTTGTGAAAGCTTGCCTGAAGGCATAATAAAATTGGGTCCCTGAGGCAACCAAGCCTGCCCTGACATCACCTGCCACCCTACAAGCCAGGCCTCCACCCCACAGCAGCCTCAATTAGCTGGCAGGAGGTTTTGCTCAGGGTTTGGAGCCTGCATCCATGCAGGTGCTCAGGAGCAGCACTATAGTCCTCTCTGCCCAGCTGCGGTGGTGTGACCAGTGCTTGGCTGCCAAGGTCTCCTGCAAAGTCTGAGGAGCCCCCTTGGAGAGAACCTCAACAGCCTTCTTCCTCATTTATGCGCCCCAGACAAGCTCCTAAGAGGCGGACAAATGTCAGCAGAGATACATAACCACGTGGGTGACTGTCACCACAGGACACCAGCTCCCTCGAGGGGAGCAAGATGAATATTTGTTCTCTGTGCAGCAGTCCCTGGAGGGGATAAAAACCACAGCCATTTCTTTATGAGTTGAAATAAAGAATTTAGTTTTTTCTTCTAAAAATTAAATTGTGAGGTAGTGTGGTTTTGATGTTCCGTTTTTGTTGCTTTTGGGGGTTTTCTGATTAAAAACAGTCTTGAAATATAGCTTTAATCAAAGCACTTCAGCTCTCCAACATGACCCGTATTTCTCCCTCCAATCAATTTTGCCGGTTTTGATCCAGAGCACTAATTTCCTTAAAACACTTTTTGCAACAAATGAAACAACAGTATTGAAAAGTTTCAGCTACAGCCATGTGTAAGAGAACTTGGTGCCTCATTCTGTACATCTTGAAGAGGAAAATTAATGAAAGATATCAGCATGTCTCTGCTCCACAGGACATCGCACAGGCAGGATGATTAAGTCCATGAAGCCCATGGGCATCGATAGCCAGAAATCATTTGACAGGCAGAGGACAAAGGGATGCCTGGTTTAAAAAGATACTGGAGGCCCTGCCTGTGAAAACAACTCTGCAAAGCCAAAGATTTAAAAGCCAGTTCTTCAAAGGAAAGTCACCTATGGATAAGACATCTAGGCGCCGCTGGCAGATGGCATCAGGTGAGGAAGAGTACAGTGGGAAGCCAGGGCTTACAGCTTGAGCTCTGTCCCTGCTTTCCTGAAACACCAGGTTTAAATGTTGTTGTTACCAGAGGCCCAGAACTTATTAACCACAAGCTGTGAGGCACTGCAGGGGCAGGGGCTGAAGCATTCAGGTATTCAATAGGTGAAGTCAGTGCAGAACAAATCCATAGGACACACACCAGCCAGGGGATGCCAACTCCCAGCGGGAAGCTGGGGTCCAGCCCTGGCAGCCTGCACTAACTCAGCACTGAATTCCTACACATTGCAGAAGAACATTTTTTAATTCAACTTCAACGTCCGACATGGGAAAGGTCTATATTGGAAACTCTCATCTGGTGAGCTCAGGGGAAACGGGTCTCTAAGCTAAAAGTTACTGGTCTCTTAGGCACAACAGAATCACGACTGAATTATATTGGTTCTGTGTAAACAGAACAAAAAGCCAAAATCAATAGCATACATGCATGCTCCTTTAAACAGGCCAAATTTAGAGAAGAACCAGCTGAGAAAGACAAATTGGGAACTGTTTTAAACAGCTCAAGAGTTGTCCAAAAGCATGAGAGTTGAGGCAGAAGGCATGCGGGTTTAAAACCCCCAGAAATTAGATTTGGGAAGTGGGGAATGAGCACAAATTGAAAGCGGCCATTAAGGATGATAAAACAGAAGAAAAAAGGAATTGGCATGTGATAAGCAAAGCAGAGTCTACAATTTGTAGAAAACTGACTTGGACAAGGAAAATAAAGACAGGAGAAATCTCTGACACGGCCATCCCTCGTTGCAGCGGGGTCCCCATCGCGGCCCCTGCCACGTGGAAGCGGCTGAACTGCCAGCAGCGGCGTGGGAAGATGGAGCCAGAGAAGCTGCATTTCTGTCCACGTTTCAGAAGAGCCAGATGACAACAAAATACTTTCCATTCCAGAAGTGACAAGGAGGAGGGGTTTCTCAATGCCATCCTGATAATTCAAACTAAAAAGCGTTAAAATAGCAGGCTCTCCCAAACATGAGCACTGATTTTTCAATTTGGCTCAGAAAGCTGGGGAAGCTCCAGGGGACTGGGAAAAGGCTTTATGTTGTGCCAATATGCAAAAAAAAAAAAAAAAAAAAGGCGAACAGGAGGCCTTGAGTAATTACAGACCTCTTCCCTCAAGCCAAGCCCAAGCAAAATAACAGAGCGACTGATATGGGGCTCATTAATAAAGAAACCACAGATAATGTAATTAATGCCATGGTTTTGAAAAGAGTTGCTGTCTAACTAACTTGGTATCTTGCCTGAGGAGATTAAGACTGTTTTGTTGACAAAGATAACAGTTGATGTAATGATCCTAGACTTCTGTAGGGCTTTTCAGTTACTACGGCTTGATACCATGATCCAAAAATTCAACTGACTTCCTAAATGGCAAACAGGTTAAAACCCAGCTTGGAGCATATCCGTCTACAGAGCCCAGACAGCTAACATAACGTGCTGCCCTAGTTTTCAGCTAGGTCAGGCTATGTAAAATGTATTTCAAAGCTTAGTGTCTTCTCCTAGGAAACACATTTTTGTTAATAGAATCCCCTTCTATCCAACAAAAGTACAATATGATTTACATGCTCAAGATCAGAGAAAAACAATTTTAAATTTTTTTTTCCAGCACATTCTACCATCAAGCCCCTGGAAGAGGCTTAGTCATGGGAAAGTTGAAAATCAAGGCTGGACTCTTTGCTAAGCGAGCTGCACTGATTTAAAGGAGCAATAATTGCCAGGAAATCCTATGGGCTGTGTTCAGCAGTAGATCAGGTCAGACATAACTATACCTTTGGAACTGCAGCATCTACAGCAGGAGTCTGGGGAAGAGAAACCCCTTCTGGTGCTCAACACAGCCTCCCTCCGCTCTGCACCGGCCCTTGCTTCCTCGGAGAGGTGCACAAGGCTGCACCCCTCAGCTGAGGCATCACTGTCCTTCTGCAGTTGCTTCAGGACAGAAGTGCAGGATCCTGTGTGCAGGAGACATTTGCTCAGTCAAAGCTGGAATAGCTCAGCCCAGTGATTCCCCACATCACTGCTTTGTGTAACCAAGGACAGAAGTTTTTGCTCACAAGTTTCATGTGTGGCACCTGGGTTCTGGATTTGGGAAGTGAATATGTTGTAAGCCTAAATAATAAACAAGATAAATGACTTCTTTTTGGAGGTCTGCGTGGGATGCCTCAGCAGTGCCCTGTTTTCACAGGGGGATGTTCGGGGCTCCCTGGTATCCTACCCAGGCACTCAAACAGAAACAACCCAAAAGCCTGAACACCCCTGCAAGCTTCACATCCAGGGGCCACATTCGGACTGGAAAGACTCTGAAGAAGTCCCCGTGCTCACCTGCCACACTCTCAAACAGCACAAGTGCCTCTCCTCCAGCAGCTTTTTCCAAAGCAAAAGCAGAGAAAAAATAACATTTCTAAGTGGGCCTTGGGCAGAGAGCAGCCCTGCTGTCGTTGCACACAGGACATGTGGCTGCCCCAAGCACACGGCCATGAACCTGCAGCAGGACATGAGACACTGGTGGGAAGTGCAATGTCCCATGAAGTTGCTGTAGCAGGAGCAGAGAAGCTACTGATCAAGCCAAGCCCTTGCTGCAATACTTCTGGCATATGGCAAGCCACAAAAGTCAGCAAGGGCACAAAAACTGAACCCAGGCAGAAGGTCAGATCATAAAAGGTTGAAGAGTAGCTGTAATTCTCACTATAGGATGCCTCATGGCTTGGTTAGATGGAATAGCACTTCATTTCTCTGACATGGGGTGGTGGTTAAAAACCACTGCAGTTCAGATTAACGTTCTCCTTTCATTACATTTATCGCACAGTGGATTTGATGTGCAATAAATTTTCCATAGACACCTTATCCTACCTGAGAAACTGGTTTCAGAGGTCTTCAGATGGCTGAGATATCAGCGCTATCAGAAACAAGAACAACCATCTCAAGATAATGCCTGAGAGCAGCAGAGATATTGCTGGGCTCGAGCTGCCAGTCACACTTCCCCCACCAGCCTTTGCTACAAACCCACGGGGCTATTTGGTATTAGCCCAGCTTATCCCAGGAGCCAGCAGCCCAAAATGTCAAGGGAACCAGTGGGGTGGAGTATTTTAAAGACCAACATCCAGAGTCTCCTGATACACACAGGCTTCAGACTGCTCTGATTTTAAAGGAAGGATCCTCTGGTAGTACTTCAACATTAAGCAATCAAAGGTGCTAACAAGGAATTAGCAACTGAATCTCCATTTACTGCTTTCAGAAATTATCTTTAAGATGGATCTTCCTCCTAAAGTTTAAGTAGAGCCAGCATTTCCTTTGCCACAAAAAAAACCCCAAGCTTTTTTTTCTATTCTTTGCATATGAAATCTCTTAATCATCAAGAGCACCACATTGTGATTTGCTTTAATTCAACTGGAATGTTTCTTGGTATGATCAAAAACTAGCAAGAAAGTCCTGTAAAGTAAGATCTTTTATTCTGTATATTGGATATTTAAAAACCTCATTAAAAAAAAAAAAAAAAAAAAAAAGGATTTTTACTTGGTAACAAAAACCAAAACCTCAAAATCTTTTTTTGCTATCCAGCTAGTAAATGTCCAAGCTTATTTTGCTCCATGTTCTCTGCTTCCTCCAAACATTGCCTGACCCAGCAGAAATACATGCTCATGAATTGTGCCACACAGGACCATCTCCTCCTGCTTAAGCGTGTGCGAAATCAGGAGCAATAACAAGCATTTGCCCAGCTTGCTATTCTGGTTCATTTGGTCTCCTGCTCCCTAGAATTGTTTCTGAGAAATTACTTGCAAGGAGCTCCCTGGCTGCTGGTTTACACATGCCATAAAGCTAGAACAGTCACACCACCTCACCCCACAATTTCCCTTTCAGGCTGAAGGACAGCCTGGAGTCTGCTCAGACATTCCTCCCAGCCCATCACCATGGATTCAGGCCACCCGCTCAGTGGAAAGGTGACACTCTGCAAAATAAGACTCTTGCCAAGCTTTAACAGCAGAATCCAGGCTGAAAATTTTAAATCCTTGCAGAAGTGTTCAGATGCTAATAAGACACCTACATTGGGTTTTTTAATTATGAAGACCAAAGAGAATGGCAAGGAGGAGGAACAAGCAGTCCCCGCTGCCGAACTGCTGTATTTGTACACACAGTGACCGTGTCGGACTGTTACTGAGCTGGTGCTATTTAAGGAGCCACCAGGATTGAATGAGACTGAACGAGTGGTTGCAACACCAATTTTGTTCAATAACGAATCTGAGCATGAAAGAACAGACGTGCCATGAACAAACCAAGCATTTTCATAGAGATTTCACAGCATTTTTAAATCAAGAAGAAATCTTGGCAGTACTTTGAGCTGTCCAGATAATTAAACCTGTGAAATTTTGTCTCTTAGGAAATCAGTGGGATTTAAGTTTTACTTGATTTTAGGTTGAATGGCTTTAGGATCCCGGATTAAATTGCTTTGGAAAAAGCCATTCAGTTTAGTAATCAACTCAGCCCTCTTGCTCACATTTAGCACAGACAAAGAAAAAACAAAAGGTAGAAGTGGCTCAATACCATCCATGTCTCAAAGATTACTCATAAATTACAATCTACCCCTCAAAAAAAATCATAAAAGGAGTAGACTGCAACTGAGGTATAATTTAGGCTGCCAGCGACAAAGAACTAATCTTTCGCCTTCATCCACTTACGTCTTCCTCCACCATCACCCTAGCCCTCCATAATTATTTAGCTCTAATTAGCAATTAAGGAATTCACCAATATGTTAATTTACTTCTAAATGAACAAAGGCATGGAAAGTGTAACTACAAAGTATATCTTTGGATAGTCCCTGCAGCAGAGCTGATCTGCTCTTCATTATTTTCATACTGTAACACGTTAGTATCACAATTTTTTCTTTTAATAAATTCAAACGTGAAAGATCCCGAGGCATCTCTGGTCCTGATTAAGTGCTTGAAAAATAAACTTGTCCCATATCCAGAATATCATTAGTCTTCTTCCCCTGTAGACCTATGAGTTTCAGCACTTTCCTTATTACAGCAACATCTCACCAATTCACACCAGTCGCCAGGAAAACCGCTGCCAGTGAAGCCGGCTGGCAAATGAGCATCGGATGGGGGAGCATGTCCTAAACAGGATCCATCAGGACTTGAGGACTAATTGCAGGGAGGCAGATACCACCTTTCAGACATGCTCAGGAGGAGTGATTTTGCCATCTCAGTTCGTTATCATCTTTACAAACCCAACCTGTAAGCACCCTCATCAGCAAACCAGCAGCATGCTCACCTGTGAGCCTGCCTGCTGCTGCCACGCTTGTGTCATGATTAAACCCTGGAGCAGACGGTATGAACCCAGCTGCAAAAGGCCACGTGGCCATACATGAAGCATAGTTTGCACAAAAGAGTTATCAAGGTGTAGCCAGACAGTTTAAGCCAGGTGTGAGAACAGAGACTATCCCCAAACGGTTAACAGCAGTGCCTGGGAGGGTGAGGGAAATACAGAAAGGACTCCACACTGCTCAGTCACACCCACAAAAATCTCAATTTACATTTGCTGGCAGGTTTCCCCCTCAGGATGTCTGTTTGCCTGAACTCAATCAACAAACCTTAGATAGAAATCCCAAATAAAGCAGAAACATAAAGGACTTGCAGCCTGCCTCACTTGGAGCGATCACTCGTCTCCCCTGATGCATGCGGAGGAGATGGAGACATGCTCCAAGCTCCCGCTGGGTGAATGCAGCTCCCAGGAAGAAGTGGCAGCCCCCAGCTCCAGGAGCACCAGTGGGACTTGGGAGCAGCCACCCCTCTCCCACTGCCAAACTCCCCGGGGAGCCATGCCAAGGAAGCGTGATGCTTTGTAACCCCCAGAACCACAACCACCTCCCCCCACTGCAGAGCTTCAGCCCTTCCCACCTCCTCAGTGACGGTGAGCAGCAGCAGCAAGTCCTACCCAGGCAGACGCCGTGTCCCACGTGCGGGCAGAAGCGGTGGTTATCCAGCCTCCTGCGTTTTCCTGTACCATGCAGAGACCTGCCACCTTGCTAACCGCACCGTTTCCTTCCCTCCGAGCAAATCTGGCAGGCAGATCTACAAACACCTCTGTGCATGCAGTGGCCTGATCCATCTATCACCACCTTCATCAAGCCACCCCTCTTGGGCTCAATGCAAATGCTCAAGGTCACCTAAACTCACCTTGGCCTCCACCAGCTCTGAGATGTGTCAAGTTACATTCAAACCATTAAAGACTGATATTGCAATAAAAAAATAATAACTAGTAGCCTTGCCTGGGTATTTTGCCTTTTTACCAGATTGCTTGTTAGAGCAACTCGTTTCCCCAGGAGATGGCATGGTGGTGAGACATACCAGAGGGACACAGGGAGGGGTGTTCCCTGCACATACCTCCTGCAGCAATGCAGGAGGGTCATACCTGAGCAGCTGAGTCCTGGATTTCATTGGTTTCTTTTGGCACCTAGACAGTTGGAGAGAGAAAGAGGAAAAATATCACTGCCCAAGGACCTGCACTGACTTAAGTGTGTGCTTATTGTTAGCTTCAGGATTGAAGAGCACGTTGCCTCCAGCGGCATGGGAAGCATCCAGGGAATGCACACTAGGAACCAGTCAGTCATTCACAGTGACACAAGGAACAGCTTTTGATTAAACCTCTCAAGTCTTCAGGTGGTTTTCTTTTGTTCTTGAAGCTTTTGTTTTGTTTTTCTTTTGTTTTTGAAGCTACTCAGTCCTGAGGAGGGCCAGCAAGGGATGGGAACTGGTGTGATGTGGGGCAGAATTATCCCATGGGTTCCCACTTGCAGTCAACTTACTGATGTTTAAAATAAAACCTTCTCCCTGCTGGGTAAGCCACTGGAGCCATTCAGGTGAGTGCTCCAGGCCTACAGTGCACAGGATAATACAGATAATAAAAGCAGGTTAAGAGGAGCCCATCACCTTGCAAGCACAGAGGACACATCTTGTAGCTTTTAAATCAGAGGTTTGTCCTTACTTCTTAGCTCTAGGGAGCGAGTCCAACTTATTTCAGAGCTACAGCCAGTACCTAAGGGCTGTCAGCATGAGAAATGCCTGGTATCATTTTGAGGATGACCATGGTTACACTTGCTGGGAAGTCAGACACACCAATCTCCCTTAGAGCAGGCAGACAACCACCGTGACCTGCTCTGCATTACATACTCAGCCTTCTCCGCACTTAGTCCTTGGCAAAGCCAGCTCCTAGCTAATCCCTTATGACCAGGGCTTTTCCTAAAATCCTCCTCTTAAAATAATAAACACAGAGATTGATGTAGCCCAGCCTGGGGAAGGGAGCAATTACTGCAGGGCTGCTCCAGGAGCAGGGAGAGGCAGGGCAGCAGCACAGCTGAGTGTCACCGCTCCCTCTGTGCTGCCCGGGTGTTCTAGCACCAGGATCCTGGGGGAAGGAAATGTCAGGCGGGACCCAGACAGGGCAGATGCCCCATCCCACACCCAGTTCCCTCCACTGACGCTGTGCCCTTTTCCAGCAGCTCTCCCAGCTCCTCCCTAGACCATCAAAAAAGGGGATTACACAGGGGAGGTTCATGCCAAAAGCTGGCGTGAGGTACTTGCCTCTTCAACAACCCTTCTCCAGGCAGCTACGAAGCCCTTCTAGATACCTGGGCTAGAGAGGTGAGGTGTCTCCCTGGGCCAACCCCAGCTCCTGAGGAAAGCCTGGGTGCTTCGTGTCTTTGGGGATTTACTATGTGATCTGGGCTTTTTGGCACAGATATATTTCTTGAAAGATTGTTGAACACTAATAAAAGTAAAATCCACAATACTTCTGTTTTCCAGCAATGCTGACAAAACAGAGGAGACAACCTTTGAAAGGACGATGCACCAAAGGGTGCAGTGCAACAGTCTTGCTGGGAGCGAGCAAGAATTTCAGTGATCTACAGCTCCCCAGTACAGCTTTCACCCCCTCCCAAAAGCAAAGCTACAGAATTACTCAATAGCTACTCAAAACTTTCCTGTG
Organism: Strix aluco; assembly: GCF_031877795.1. Classification (NCBI taxonomy): domain Eukaryota; kingdom Metazoa; phylum Chordata; class Aves; order Strigiformes; family Strigidae; genus Strix; species Strix aluco. The sequence continues at coordinate 6,329,934 of NC_133950.1, read as the reverse complement.
TTAAACACATGAGCACATACAGTCATACACACACCCAGGCTTTCTTTGGCTCAGAAACTCTCCCTTTAATTCATTCTTCCTCTGCACCAATGACTTGAAGGGAGGGTTTGAATTGTGAAGGGACCACCACCCCATGTGCTGGCCACCATCACTGCCTTGCATCGCAACTCAAACTGGAGACCCAAGTACTTCCAGGCTGCATTTTAATGCCCTGGGTTGGTCCTTTAATTTGAATCATGTTATACCAAAGAGGAGCTTGGGCCAGCAACCCCCAAATTTGTCAGCTGCCCCCAGCCACACCTCTGGCCAAGCTGGTGAAAGCTCCCATGGGGAACCAAAGCGCTTGAGGTTGAAGGAGTGTGTGCACGTTGAGTTGTAGCTGCGGCAGTGCTCGCCAGCGGCTGCTGGGTCTCCCATCATGAAGGTCAGTTGCTGTAGAGCACCCTGGGGAGGAAGAAACACATAAACCACAGTTTACCCAGATGCTTCCTCCAGAGGAGAGGGAAAGGTCTTGGGGGGGTGGGTGGGTGGGGGGGTGTCTCCAGCCTCTCATAGCCAGGGACTTTACAGGATGGTTTAGGCAATCAACATTCACTCCCCAACTTCAAGAGCTGGATGCAAAGGTCCTGGGAACAAAGGCTAAGAGCCAGCAATGTGCAAGCTATTCTTGAGTTAGATAACAGTGAGGATTCAAGAGGTGCTAAGCACACTACAGGATCAGGCCCTTACTATTCAACTCCAAGAGAGCCCAGCCTGAGCAGCACCCTGGTGCAGTGGCAGTACCGAAAGGGACCCCTCGACGGGCTGACAACCGTGCCTGCAGACAGCAAAGACCTGCGACTCCCCCGTCACCTCCCCGCACACCCAGGCCCTCCAGCCCTCAGCGAGGCAGCAAGGACTGCTTGGCTGGTGCCGTGCAGCAGCAGGGAGCTGCTCTCGTACTGTAAAGGCCTCAGTGAGAACAAGGGTGCGTGAGGAGAGCGACAAAAGGGAAAATATTCTGTACAGGAGAGGATTTACAAAGAAGAAAAGAATGATGCACGATATTGGACTCCCAGCACAGACCCCCAGACAGATGAGGGAGGGAGGTGGAGACCCCCAGAGATACCTGTTTGTCTACATAAGACAAAATGTCAACCTTCAAGATTTTGCACTTGTCAGAATCAAAACTGGTTCAAGAAGGGCTTCCCTGCCCTACTAGGCTGCCTTCATATTTCCTTCGTTAAGCTCAGGGTGACTGAAATAACTACTTAGCAACACAGCACCACTGATTCTCGAGGAGCTTTTCTGCATGACGTGGCTATCCAGAGGGAATGTCTGAGCTGGCTCTATCTACCCAGTGGTCCTCTGCTACCTCCCAGCAGCAGCAAATGAAGAGAGGATCACGTCCAAGATGCCAGATGACCACTTCACTAAATGAGCTGAAATCTTCCTCCCCAGGATGGAGGTGCAGCTGTGCAGCCTGCTATAAACCAGGGATGAGGACAATGCTGCCTCAAAGGAATGGAGAAGAGCTTCAGACTGATGGCACAAACCAGGGGTTGGTCTCAGAAACATCGCTTGGTCTTTTTCTGTAAGAGCTAGATCTGTTTGATGCCCTCAATTTCTGTGTTTGAAGTTGACCATCAGATATGTTTCAACATAAAACCTGACAGCCTTTGAATTTATCTGGCATTTTATAACAAGGCCATCCACTTTGATCTGCTGGGAATCCTTTGCTGGTAAAGTCCTCAGAGCAGGGTCTTTATCTTCAACACATGCATGGGACAAGCTCCCCAACCAAATTCTTTGCATGCTGCCTGCACAGATGACTTCTGTACATGGTACAAGTCACGGTCAACAAGAGAGGATGAGTGTACGTCTAACCTAGAGATCTCTACTGCTGACCTGACTGCTAGCACTTGTGTTGCTCTGACTCAAAACCCAGCACTTTGCACAACTCAAAGCCTTTGCAGAGCTCACCCTCCCCAACTGTGAAAAAAATTGGTGTGTTTTAGGAAGAGAAGGCAATGGACTCCTTCAGAAGGAGTTTCAGCCTCATTTCATGCACTAGAGCAGACCATGTCCTCAAACACAGACCTGCCAGGTCTGCCCAGCTCTCACCTTAAAGGGGATCTCGAAGGACTCGATCAGGCCTCCAATGATGATCAGCCCCTCAGTGTTCACTCCCATCCCGAAATAATTGGACCAGCTCACTCTGTCCACCAGCCGACAGTCCACGTGCAACTCCAGCCTCTCCAAGGAGATGCTGAGAGCAACTTGGTGCCAGTGCCCATCGCCAAGAAAGGAAACTGGGAACCTGTGTGCCCCGAAGAGGGAAGGGAAGAGGCACAACATGAAACTCAGGTCCCATACCTTATGCAAGACTAGGCTTCACCCTTACCAGCTCCCAGGGTGCCCCATGTATCCATCCTTAGTGCAGTTGCAAAGGACAGTACTAGAGAAATTAAGTCTACCTTACTGTCACAGGTAAAAACCCACACTTCTGTTCCAGCACGGGAATGCTATTTCTATACAATGGATTTGGGCACATCTACAACCAGCTGGGGTATCTAGGAAATTATTGGTATTTGTGTCTCTCCCCACTTAATTTATCCCCAGGGATTTGAACCTTTTCTGTTCTTTGCTTTGTTTTCCAGATCTGCATCATTTTGACAGAGTGGAGTTAGGCAGTGACTACCTGCAGTCACACCACCAGGTCTAAGGGACCATCACCCAGGTGGGGGGACATGACCTTGATTCAGCTGAGGTGGGGTCAGAGCAGCAGTGCTCAAAGCCCAAAGTGGAAAACTTTAACTCTGGCCTTGGGAGTAGAAAAGGAAGCATGAAGAGGCAGAAAAAAGCACCTGAGCTGGAACTTACTCGTAGTGTCTCCTCCTTGTGGTGACAAAAACCAAGGCGTATGGATTAATCCTGATCTGGAAGAGCACATGACTCCGATGGCTAAGGATGGTCACTAGGCTGGTGTCCTCCTTCAGTGAGTACCTGAGCTTCATCAGCACACTCAGCTCATCTGCAAACCTAGCAGGAAGAAGGGATGCATGGTATCCTGCAGCAGCTGATGTATCACCATGAACTGCCCTCTTAGGACATAAAAAACGGGTCACAGCACAAATGAACTCAGTTGAGAACAAAAAATAAACAAAACAAGAGCAAACAATCATTCAGGTTGTAAGGTCAGGTACTCAAAAAGAAGCAGCCAGGCCATATAACCTTAATGCGTCCCTCTCAGGTGCAATCTCAGCACACACTTATGTGTCTGTGCATGATTTTCATGGGGCTCCTGCCCTGCCCACTGCTGAGACTGGATGGTAACCCTGTTACAAATGGCTCTTCAATGCTCTGCCACCATGTCCAGTGTCCTTGTCCCCAGCAAGCTACAGCTCCGTATCAAGTACAGCAAGGTCTGATCTGGTCTGTGCCTCCACAGACCAGTGTCTTGGCATCAAGCAATGCTGAGGGACATGGCTGTGCTCTCTCTCGTGCTCTCTCCAGTTATGTGCTGGAGTAGAGAGGTCTTCCTAATGGGAACACCAATAAAACACATTAGTGGAATGGTAAGTCAAGCACTGTGTCTCCCCTCTTTTTTGGTCGTGTAAGAAAGGGAAGAAACACCGAGCTCATAAGAGCACAGAGTGGATGTCTTATCTTCGTGTTGTTATGGAATAGGGTCTTAAAGGAACCTCTCAAATGAACAAGCATGCATGAGATGATTTTGAGCACCACCACCCCAACACCATCCCCGTGAAGGCAGCCTACCTGTCCCCAAACGCCTCCCTCGTAGGGATGTTAAGGGTAGCGTACTGCCCGATCTCCAGGATGCTGCAGTTGGCTTCATCATAGCCAAAGGAAATATTGCTGAGGTCCTGGGCATGGGAAGTAATTTTGTCCAGCAAGTTCACTTCATCTGCAATGGGGGAGAAGAGAGAGATGCTCAATAGCTGAGATACCTTCACTACAGGGCTCTGCTCTCTTCATTCTTCCTATCAGACAACAGACAAACCCCCGAGGAATAAAAGAATGCAATTTGGGGAAATTAAAATAATTCACAAATACAGTCAACTTGGACCAAAACAAACATTCAGGTAACTTCAGAAGCAGCCAGGTGATATTTTTGAAACAAAATACGTGTTTTGAGGCCGGTGTCCTAAAGACTTGAACTTCCTACCCCAGCAGTGGTGGTAATTTTATGTCCATATAGTTGGGATGCTCAGGACTGTAAAGCAAACCTGGGACACAAATGTCCTAAAATGCAAGTCCTGGACCAGTTGGGCCCAGAAAATCCTGCTCAGTACTTTTCCAAGCTCCCTTGTTGAAATTTGCCCAATTTCAATAAAGAATTGGACCATGGTGCGGGATGAAGTTACTGTGTCCCTCACTGAGGCGGGTGTCCTGATCAGACCACAGGGGTACCCCTTTCTGCCCAAAGCAGGGTTCCTTGCTATGACAAGGTCAGGAGCTCCATCAGGAGCTGTGCATCCCACAGTACCCCTTCCCAGCAGGTGAAAGGCCCACTTTCAGCACTATTCTGTGAACATATAAGATGGTTTGAATTGGGTGAGAGCCCCTGGTCTGGGTTATTTGGCAGCACCGTCACTTCAGTCTCATGAGAAGCTTTTAACTCCCTTGGTGAACAGAGACATTCCCTTTCCAAGCTCATTCTTTAATGAAAAGATCCTTCAACTACAGAAATACATGAGCAAAAATTTGTTTAAAACCACAAGGTTCCTTGTTCCCCTCCATTAGCAAAAAAATTCCAGACATCTGGTTCTACGCAGACACACTGTTTCTACCTTTGAGACATCTACAACCAGGTCCCTCCTTTCTTGTCATCCCTTTATGCTGCTGGGCAGTGTGGCAATAACCATCCCACCTACAAGGGGTGGGGACAAGGAATGGACCTGAGGCAGCACCCCGTGGGCCCAGCCTTGCTGGAGGGGTCTGGATCACTCCAGACCCACAGCCCCTTTACTGGGAGGGCCTGGACAATCCCACTTGATGACTTGTCAATGGGAATCCTGCCAGTACCATCTGCACTAGCATCTGCCATCATTTGGGAGGCATCCAGCCTCTGCATTCACTCTAATTCCCACTGTGGATGAGGTGCAAGATTTATTTGAGGGCAGATGAACAGCCTCAGGCATGCTGCAGCCTGACAGGAGATATACACACCCTATAGATCCGTTGCTCTGGAAAATAACAAGTCAATTGAGTGGAAAGCTGCTTTGATCCAGTTCAGATGCTAATGTAACAGTCCTGTCACCATCTCATCAGAAGATTTTGCAAGGGAACAAGCCCTGTGCTGGGAAGCATGGGAGGGAATAGGGTCCTGCAGGAGATGCAGCCATTTGTGGTGACTTGGGATTTCATCTGGTATTTCCCCGGCTCCCCACATGGTCACAGCATCAACATATTCCCAGGCAACTCAGCAACATAAACATGCAACAACCTTTGGCAGCAGGACTGTTGCAAAAATGGTACCAAGCCAGACAGGGTGCAGGGCTGAGCCCCTCTGAGACTTGAACAGTCATAAACCCTGAAATGGTACTCAGTCGGCAGAGTTTATCAGTGTTGTAAGTGATGTGCATGCACAGCATGGGGAATTAATCTGAGACCAAACACAGCTGACAGAGGGGAAAAAAATATCAGGAATATTTGTCCCTTCTCATTCCCAAGCAGTCTTGGGAGGTGATTTTGCAGCTGCTGACATCAATGGATGTGCCAAGACCTGCATGCTCCATCTCCAGGGGCTGCAGCCCTCATCATGGATCAGCTTTGCTGGTGATTACAAGCAGACAAGTGTGAATGCGGTGGATGCTATCAGGTGAAGGGCTTTCCTACACAAGCTGCAGCTGGGGACTTAGTACTAGAAATAACGTGCTTACATGGAAGTTTTCCTGGGCAGGGTATGGCCTTAACACATGACTTGAGCATTTACTGAGAGTTAAAACCATGGCCCATGACATGTGAATCTAGGGTTAAAATTAAGCATGTGTTTGGTGCTTTCCTAAACAGAGTAGCAGAAGCCTCTCCCTGTGGCCTAAGAACTGGATCACAGGGGCAGGGCTACACCGGCAAGCGCAAACAGCCAGGGTTGGTGTTTGCCTCTGGGCCCCTCACCAACACCAAGAGAAGAATTTGGCATAAAAGAAACACAGAATTAGGAGCAAAATTAATGAGATCTCTTAAGGCCCAGGCAAGGGGACAGGTAGGAAGCACAACCCGTCAGAGCCGAGGAAGCAGCTGTCCGCAACATGGAGCACCAGCACACACTGCACCTACAGCCAAGGGAGAGATGAGTGGATCCCACTGTATGCCTGGAGCAGCCCCAGAGCCAACAGAGGAGCTTTGCACTGCTGTGGCCTCTGCCATGGCAGCCACCACAGCCTGAACGTCACAGGAAGGGTTTAGCCATGTTCCCATCCTATGAACACCTGTCTACATGTTTGCATGCACACGGGGAGCAGCAGAGTGAGAGCTGAGCACAGCCACCCCACAGCCCCCACACAACGCAGGAAGCTCAGAGGATGGTGACAAATCTCTATGGAGACAAGCGAGGACAACTGAATGACAACCCGGTCATTTCAATCCCCAGAGAGGGTCAGCACTCAACCCTGGCAGTCAGCTGCACAGTCATACCCTGGGCAGAGCCACTGCAAACACCACCCTCCTCTCCCTGATTCCCCCCACAAGCCAAAAGAGAAATTTTGAAATAAATGATGTGCCTCTCAGACACCAGCCCTCACGCAGAGCTGAGGAAGCTGGAAAGCAGATGCCCTTCTCCCACTTTACCAGCTCCAGACTGCAGCTCTTCCACATGCACTGCTTTTTCTTCCCACTCCCTGTTCTCCAGAAGCAGCTTTCCATGTATTTATTTTAGGTGCATCTGGCTGGTTTCTGCACTATTGGGATAAGCCAGTGGGGCCTCAGGAACACCTGCAGCAGAAACCCATACTGCATGAGCCAGCAAAGCATCAGATGGGATCCATCTACTACAGACACTATGAAGAGAGCCTTGCTGCAGCAGCTGCGGCTCATGGCACCACGCTCTCATCCTGGAGCAGCAGCTGATGCACAGCGAGGCTGTTTATTACACTGGATTTAGTGCTCAACCAGCCTCAACACCAAAGCTTTTGCTTGCAACTTCTCCCCACGATTAACCAAGGGTCAGCTCTCCATCCTGACACTGCTGGGTTTCTGGTTGTTACAAGAACATCACAGATTTACTTTAAATTTCAAAGCAGGTTTATTTTCTCTTTGCCTTAACCTCTGGGAGCAGACTGCTGCTTCTCAAGGACACGGATTACCTGTGGAAGCAATTCTCAGCTGCAGGGTCTGAGTCACCAGCTAACAGAGATCGGGGTTACAGCCTTTCTGGGAGCAGATTAATCCCAGGCAGGTGGATGCTGAGGATGCAGTGAGTGCAGCCACTGCAGCAGCCAGAGTCAGGGGCAGGACAGACTGTACATCTGATATGGTAATTCTAGGTTTCTTTTACAAAACAACATGTTTTCTCATGAGTTTTCAGCTTTCCTAGGGCTCAGGTGCCTTATCCCCACAGGCATTCACCTTACTGCCTTGCTTCATAGACACGATTCCCCATCTCCTTCCAGTGGCCATCAGTGAGCAGCTCTGCTCACAAACGCTCTTTCTACCACTTCTGAGCAACGGTCACCACCAGCATGCTCCTATCTCCACCCTGGAGGCAATGCTGCCCAGGACCCCAGGATCAGGGCTCACACCAAGCTGTACTCCCAGTCCAGCTGTGTTTGCATTGGGCTCTAGACTTGGGTCCTTCCTTGCCCGTCTGCAGAAAAGCCAGGCAAGACTGCCCATGGTGCACATTCAGCATGCCAGACCAACATGGTTGCTATTCAACCTCAAACCAAAAGCCTGCAGAGTGGCTATTTCTATGCTGAAAAGGAGATTCCTGGAGTTCAACAGCTGCTGCCAAATTCAGCTTGCCTCAGGGCTCCTAAAGCAGTGCAGGAATCTTCCCAGGCAGCCCAGTGCCAGGGAGACTTGTGCATGGGCCAACCTCAGAAAGGACAAGCACCGGCCAGTGCAGCCAGAGCCAAGAACACAACATCCCAAGCTGAAGTTAACCCCAAGCTGAAGTTAACCAGCGGTCATCAGGGTGCCAAGCACATTTTGGGAGAAATGTTTCCAAGGATGGGGAGCACGGCAGTCAGTGCAAAGGAGGACACCTATAAAAACCTGTTAGAGATACAGCTTAGAGCTGTTGAACCACAGCTCATGAACCCATTGCAGTGCTTGGTGTTGTGTCAGGAGGTCTCTGCTTCCAAGAGCCCAGAAACTGTACCAAGAGAAACAGCCAGACTGACCTTGTGTTTTAGTGTGGATGTCCCAGCAATCCTAAGCTTGGGCTACAGGTGAAAACCAGCAGAGCCTTGCAAAGCTCAGCAAGAAAAGATGCATCCTCCGATTATCAGCAGTGTGCCCTGGATCATCATTACCTCCACTCCTTGGTCTGAGCAATTTAAGAGATGGCTATTTAAAAAACCTATGACTTCTTGTTTATTTCCTTTGTAAAAAAGTTAAACAGTAAACAAAAAAAAAAATTATGCATCCCTTTTTAAAAATGAAGTTGCTTAGAAAAGCACACAGAAAGAGAGATTAAAGACTTTACCCCACCACTCTGAGAAGTTACAAACAAATTCCAGCTCAAATATTAAGAACACAAACCCCACCAGAATTTCTAGGATAAAGGAGAAATGAAGGCAGAGGGATCTGCATATCCTTCTGCAATGTTTGGTGTTGGGGACTTTGTCGATGTACCTGCATCAGACCATAAGGTCCATATTTTCCATACAGGGTTTTCCTGCCCTCATCAGTCCTTTGACCCCACACAGAGTTAAAATTCCAAGGAACAAGATGACAAACAGGAAACACGGACAATACCCTGGTCAGACTGGGGACCCAGAGGACAACCCCAAAGGTAAATCCACCCTTTGAGGAGGAGGGTAGACAAACGAGGAACCATTCAAGAGACAGAGACAAATATGGGGCAGGAGACAAACATACAAGGTGTCCTACCAGGAGACAAACTACCTCCAGCACAGGTCCATGGTTCATTCAGGAGGCAAAGTCAGAGGCAGGGCTGGAGGCAAGCACCCTACACCATAGCTCAGAGGAGAGCTGAGGGCACAGGGCTGAGCTTACACAGGGGTCCTGGGATGAGGGCATGGGTGGAGGTCCCAGGTAAAGCTGGTCAGGGCCATTAAGACCCATTAGTGCTCCCAGGGACCAGTCAGGGTTCAGTAGTGGTCCTCCACCACCCCGTCCCATCCTTGGGGCTGCATCCCAGAGGAAGGTGTTCCTTGAGGGGGCACTCCAGGTTGCAGATACAGAGAAGTGACCATGCTTTCCTCTAGCTTGTATGCAGGTGAAGCTTTAGGTTCTCCCCAAAGGAAGGAAATGAAGGAAAAGGGAATTGTATGAAACAACATAAAACATAATTGGAGCTCTGGGAGACCTTGTAACAGGGTCTGTCAGACTGAGTCACTTCCCGTGGACACGGCACCACCAGTTGAGACCTGAAATAACTGGGTTGGACAAGGCTTGGGGACAACCCCAGAGGACGGCCCTGGTGCTTGCTGTCTGGGGAATGGAGCATATGACCTAATGGGTCTTTTTTCCCTCTAATTTCTGAGTGCATTATGAAAATGACCTGCCAGAAGTTTGTTTAGGATCACAGACCATGCACTTCAAACTGAATTAGAGAGGCTTGTACATCACAGCTAGAATTTAATAATAAAGGCTTTCTGCATTAAGTGATGGAAAAAGAGGACTTTATACCAGGGCAAGGGTTTCCTGGCACCTCGCACCACTGACACCACCACATTAGCACAGGCATGGTCCGTAGCCAAGCATTCAAAGCAAGACAGCCCTCCCAAAACTCAAATGCTCCTCCACTCCCCTCTTGATGGCTCATACTCCTCTACCCTTTGCCTCTTGAAAGATATTCTCGGGCTTGAAGGTTATGCCTGACCTCCTCTGGGCCAAGATGGCAGCTTCATATTTGTCTGGACTTGCCTGATGACTCTGCACATTGGGTGGGCAAGGTCAAGGACACCTCAGTAGTGATGTGTTTGCTGGACATCAATCCTCCAGCAGCTCTTCCTGCTTCTCTTTCTACCCTAGCATTGCTTGTAACATAAATAATGTCCATGGCAGCCATCCGTGTCACCTCCTGCGCCACGTTTGTTTCCTACTGTTCCCATTTCCCTCGTCAACTAATAATTTCTTTTTAAGGGCAACACCACAAGCCACACAAGACTAGGTTTAAGCTGAAGTGAACACAGCTCGCAGTGATGGACCTGCATTCAGACGGTTATGCAACAGGATTTCAACCTTCTCCTCCCTGCTCTGGAGAGCGGAGATAATTTGGTTTTGACCCAGTGGCTGCAAGTTAAAGGGGACAAAGCCAATGCAGGAAGAAAAAGAAAAAGCACATTTCTCACAGAGAATGTTGTACCTATTAGTGGAAGAGTGAATGCAACCACCCACCCACAGAGCGGACAGAACATTTCAGGGAAGCGAAACCTTTTCAGAAGAAAGAGCTAGCCATACACATTGTTTAGACAGGAAAAATTGGAGCACAGACTTCTTTTCGAGCTCATTACACAGATCTGCAGGCGTGCTGCCACTCCTTTTTATGGGCCCAGCACGGGGGACTCTGCCAGGATGAGGATGGGGCTTTTGGGGACAAAGCCTGGGGAGGAGGAAGGGTTGCTGGAAGTTGAGGATGACCCCAAATAAGGATACACTGGCTACAAAAAAAAAAAAAAAGTAGTTCAAGTGGCCGAAAAAGAAGAGAGCCCATGAAAGAGCTTTCGGGAGAAGAGCAATGGTAGCAGGAAGGCAAGGAGTTTAAGAGTTGCTAAAGCCACAGGAGTGGGGAAGCGGGCTTAGTGGGCATTTCAGCCTTCAGCTTCACCATCCTCATCGGGTATTCTCTCTGCAAATCCCAACTGCCCAAGCCAGGGGATGGCATGAAAATCTCATCCCATTAACTGAAAGAGTATGTTTCCTGCCCTTGAGGGGACAGGGAAAGGCTTTGCAAACATGGAGCAAATCAATATCCCGATAGCTGAGAAATGAGAGTCTGAAGACCCTTTTGAAGAAGGCGCTGGGAAGGGCTGGGAAAGCTCACAACAGCTAGCTGCTCTGCAGGATTTGGTGGTCTCGCTTGGGTTGGTTGGTTTTTGTTTTTTTGAATACGAAAACAAAAAAGAAGCCACTTCCCAAGATATGTACTGACAGATCCCGCAGAGCTCCTCAACCATCTCCTTCCTGAGCAACCAAGAAAGTTAACTTCAAACCAAAGCTCCTGCTCTCTAGGAGAATGCTCTGGGGTGCTACACCTCACCCCCAGGCCACACGCACACCCTGATGTGTCTCCTATCCTCTGTTCTCCACATCTCCTCCCCACTTCCTCCTGTCTCTGCTCTGTGCATGCATGTCCTGTCCCCTCCTGGACCATTGACAGCAAATGCTTTTGGGTTGAGCTCAAACCCTCACTTTACTCAAGCCAAACACTGTGGAATTGATGTTTTATCTATATTCAGGGCTTAATAGATTTAGCCAGAGGGGTATTTTAAAATGGATTTCATTTAAACCTGTGCAAATCCCCGCACAGCCACACTTCAATCTGCTCAAGTCTGCCTCACAGCAATTAAACTTAATTACTGAATTACAGTGAATCAGCATAAACCAGATTTGAATTGGTCTACAATGCCTATACAGCAGATTCTGTGGGATTAATTTAAAAACAACTAAAAAACATACTAGTAAAACTTGTGTGACACGGAGTGGGGACAAGTCCCAAAAACATTGGCCCTCACTGTTGCTAGTAAATAAACTTCTCTTTGTTGTTCCATTGTCAAAGTAAATTAATAGCAAATTCTAAAAACTTTCACACTCCAGGGGCTTGTTTCCAGCACCAGCTTTCCAAGAGCCTCCCTCTCTGTTGTGTTGTTTGTTTTTTTTTTTTAATAGGGTTGGAAGGCACACATGTAACTACACACAGAGCAACCAGAGAAAAGCCATAAAGGGATGATCGTGAAAAACTCCTCCGGGTGGGATGGTCAGCACCAAGCAGGGCAGCCCACGACACAGCCAGGGTTCGTACCCCAGATTTTCAGCATCCTCTCGTGCTGATGGAGAGCACGTGCATGTTGTGTGCACACACAGCTCCATGGCCAAGGTTTCTCTGGATTTGACCCACTTCAAGGTCAGGACCACAAGGAGGTCCCTCCAGCCCCCATCCCTGGCTCCAACAGCAGATGATTGCAGGAGAGGAGAGGAAAAGGGCAGGAACAGAGTGAGCCTTTCCTGCTGTTTTCTCCCAGAATCCCGCAGTGTAAGGATTTGCTGAGCCAAAGGCAGCGTCCATGTTAGCAGCCATTGGCAGGGACTTGAGCTCAAGTCTCTCCTGTCCTGGGTAGCTTTGGAGGATACCTCTGCTCAGCTGGCTGGGCTGCCCAAGAGATCTCTGGGCACACAGAGCTTTCATTCTCTCCCTTTTCATGATGTTTCGTGAAGTCTTAAACTCCTCCTAAGGCAGAATGGGATGCATTTTTAAAATCTCAGCAACACGTTGTGGGGGTAGGAAAGCTAGCTGTGGCACGGCAGCACACAAGCAGCACACAAGCAGCCCCTTTGCAGGCTGTGCTCTCCAAGCAGTGGTAGGAAGGGAAGGAGGTGGAAGGGTTTAGTTAGTAGGTTAACCTCCTAACTCCTTAGTCTTCAACCAAACGGCAGGGGGATCAGCAAAATATACACCAGAAGCTACAAAACTGAAGAGGTAGAGGTGAGTAAGGCAGAAACATTTCTTACAAAAGGAAATGCAATTTCAGAATTTTGGAATGAAGCAACAGTTTGATGGGATATATATACTTTTGAAATACCTCTGTCCCCTCCTTCTCCATTACAAGTTGATCTTCACAAATGTTTCTCCAGCTTAACCTCCCATTGTCTTAGACTACTTATTTTAAAGTCTGGCAGAGGCCCAGCCTGAGCTATTATTTCAGCAATGTTGAAAGTGTCTTGAGTAACAAGGGAAACGGTCGGGTTAGTATTATCTTCTACTGCAGACATACACATCTGGGAGAGATTACAGCCTGAGAAAATAAAAACAAATATGCCCAGGAAGCCCATCCTGGGAATTCCTCTCATTTCAGCAAATAAGGGCTTGGCGAACCCCAAAACCCTTCCTCCAAACTCCCCTGCTTCTGCTCCTTCCACTAGCAATGAATTGGTTCATTTGGTTTAGTCTAACAGCGATTTTAAACAGTATGTGTAACGTCATCCGAGGCCGAAAAACTGAAGCTTAAACCTGATATCATTGACGATGTGCAAGGCAAGCCAGACCTAAGGCAATATGCCCAGATGTTAGTCACTGCTGAAAGGCAACCAGGAGTCTGATCATGTGCCAGCAGCCATCTGTCACACTGTGAAATAGCACACGATGGCTCCGGGTCCCCACAACTCCTGTTTTCCAAGTTATAATCAAAGTATCAAAAAACTGCTGCAAAGTAGCAGCAGTAAAGCAGTGAAAGGTCCTTTGTGTTTTCAGACTCAGGGGACCTTATGTTCAAACACCAAAGCTGCCTCGTTGGGTCAGACATCAGCACCCGCAAGCACAGCTTCATTTCTGATAGTGGCAACAGCACGTCTGCCCAGCTGGCATAAAAAGGAGTCTAAAGTTAAATTAAACCTCTGCAGACTGTGCCGATGAGCACCCACACACCATCCATGCAGGAGCAGGGCTTGTGCTGTCCCCAGCTGTATACACACATCCTTGCTGACTGAGATCCCCAGGAAAAATGACAACTGAACACAATATATTTCCTTAAGCATCCAAATGGATGCTGCTTCAGAACCTGCCCTGTTCATGCAGATCTACCTCTGTAGTGGCTCACCCTGATGATTCAGCATGTTAACCATTTTCATTTCCATTTCCACGTGATTGTGGGTAAATCGCTTTTCCTTTTGTACAGGTGGAGAAATGAAGCAGAGCTAATGTTGGGAGGCATTGTTTCCAGCAGGGAGGATATGTGTGTTGAGATAAGTAGGATGTACATGTTTATATCTTAGCCAAAGGGAAGGTTCGGTGACTTAGCTTGCCCTGGAAGCTCTTGCCTGTTTTCTCCTGTGTCCATCCTCTCTGCTCCCTCCAGGCCTGTGTGCTAATCAGGGATCTCTTACACCTCAGCTAAAGCAATAAATACTGCAGCTTTTAACCCCAGCAACCCCACAACTCAGGCCTTGCATTGATTGCTATTTTCTTAATTGCAGCCAAAAAAATCAGAAAAAATTGATTTCTTAATTGCAGTCAAAAACCCACAAAAATTCAGAAAAAATGTGTTTTCCCTAACCGGGCTGATTTTCAACTCCCAAATTCTGCTGCCAGCAGACTGAAGGGGCAGGAGGCTTTGGCAGAGCTAGAGAGGTTCCAGCAAAAGGGCTGCCTCCATACAAGCCAGAGATATCCGGAGATATCCAGAGAGCATCTTTCCAAAGCTTTTTCCTTTCATGTGCTCGGATATCCTTTACAGAGCTGCCTGCTCTGCTCCTAACATCAAGCCCTGGCAATCACAACCCTCTTCTGCTGGGTGTCAGTGTATTCATGACAAATGTGTTTTATCAACCTCTCTGCAGTGGCCCATAAGACTACTTGGCCAGGGGAAGGTGAGGGAGTCAGCTTAATTTTCCAAGCTTGATAAGAGTTGATGACTTCACTCAGGGATAAATCATATAACACAACTGTAAAGGTCTGGCTCAGGTCACTCCCACCTCTCTCGCCTAGGAAATACCTTGTTATCACATCCCAGCAGGACGAGCTACGGGATGGGCAAAGATCCTTCCCAGAATTTACTGTGCCCTTGGTCTCCTGCCCTCCAGCCCCATCACATTTGTATACATGCACAGAGCTGGCAATCTCACACTCAGATCCATTTTGACTTGTACGAATTCACGAGAGGCTGGAGAAGCAAACTGCAGAGACTTAGCAACAAACTTCTTTGCAGTGAGCACAAGACTCCAGTGTTTGTGACGGTAGATGGTGCCCCAACCAGAAACCCCTTGCGGGGCAGGATGCTCATCAGCATCTGCTTTCACATTTCAGGCTGTGTTTCCAGCACACCAGTCTGCAGAGAAAACCTTGAAAACATCACCCCGGAGTAATCAATGGTCCCGAAAGCACAGGGCAAACATGACAGCTACATCCGTGAAGCTGGATGCACACCAGCACTGCCTGTGCTGTGGGCCTGGCTTTGGAGAGAAGTTGGCACTCAGGGAAGAGAGCTTGAGGGCAAAAGCCAGGGGACATGCAGGGGACACGGGGCCGGACACAAGGCTGCCAGGGACATGCTCCCACACTGTGCCAAGCACAGCAGGCAGAGAGCCAGGGCCCCAGCCACGTCCGGGCTCCCAGGCACGGTCTGTTGCCTGCCAGGCTCCTCCAGCCGCGCGCCTGGCAGCAACGGGACTAGGGATGTTCCATGGGAGCTTGTTGGAGACTCGAGGTCCCAAAGGAAACTCCTGTCTGCTTTTCTCAAGAGCATGTGGTCTATTGCAGGATACTGCCTGCTGCACAAGTGTCTGGCAAACCCCTTGCCTCTGTCCAAACTCATCCTAACTCAGGGAAACTCTTAGCCATGCCTTCATTCAGCAAGGCCAATTTTCCCCTTTAAAGAATGGCTACGGGTCAGCGCATCGTTTACCTTAGCTGAAGTGCAGCCACTTCATGCTGGAATTAATCACTTTGGAGATACTGGCATTCCCTGCAAAGCAGCAAGGGTCCCATGCCGAGGGAGAGGAGGACGTAAGCCCATGCCTGCCACAGCCCCAGGCTGTGGGAGCTGGACCTGCCTGAGCTGAGCTTTGCCACTGTGCCTTGCAAGTGCCTCTACCAGCTCCTGTTACTCAGCAGATGACTAACACCCAAACTGAAATTAGTACCAGAGCGCTTAATTAAAGGGAGTTTTCCACTGCAGGCAAGTGAAGCGCACAGTGCTTTGCAGGGCTCTATTTCTGCTTCCTTTGCTTTTAGATATGCTGTTGTAAGGGTCAGTGCTCAGGCTCTGACCTGATGTTAAAATTAATTTGATCGGGAACAATATTCTGGAGGTTGTATCTAGCTACCACGCATCGTCTGCCCCAGGGGATCTGCAGAAACGGAGCAGGAATGAGACAGAGAAGCACAAGAGCATTATGCACCAGCAACAGCACAGCCTGGGGCAGAGCAGGGCAGGAGCAACAGTCCTGACCTTCCCCTCATGCTCCCTTCAACACAGCTCACAAGAATAAAGAAAAAATTAAACCTGAGTGTTTCCCAGACTAACAAGCTGACATTTCACAGCCAAAAAGCACTCTGATTTTCACCTCGGGCAAAACATGTGCACATTTGTGATTCATTCCACACTCGCAGCTGCCAATTCTCCTCCACAAACTATTGAATTGTTGCGGTTTCAACCTTTACTCAACTCCTGAATGCTGCTCCAAGTTCTTTATGCACAGCGTTTCGCAGAGCTACTCACCTCCCACCTCTCTACTGGTATTTTTACACCCGAAATATCTTTGGGTGTCTGTGAGCCTTCAAAGTTTCATGACAAGCTGCTCGATGCCATGAGCTGCTGCTTTCCCAGGCATTGGGGCTGCCTGCAAGGCCAGGGACCCTGAGACCCCCAGGCAAAAAGAGCTCCACTTCTTGTAAAGTCTTGGTTCACCAAAGCCTCATGGGTCAGGCTGAGCCCATAATGCTTGAACCACAGCTCAGAAGGCTCCAGGCAAATAAATATAAACCAGGATTTCACTCGCATGGAGAGAGGTTGTCAAAACCCAAACTGTGCTGGAGGCACCACTTTATCACCCCTCAGGAGGGGCTGACCCTCCCAGAGCTCCCTTGGCAGACATTCATTCCCCGTGGTTCCCCCACGTCCCAGGGCTGACCCTGGCTCACCATGGCCAGATCCTGGGCAGAGGAGGCTCTGCAGGCAGTGAGCTTGGGTGAGGATGGGCATGGATGCTGCACTGGCACTGAAGAAACCTCCTGCAACTTCATTTTTAGATGAGGTGCCAAGGAGGACACACTCAGCACATGGGTCAACCTCTACAATGGTCAGCCTGTACGCAGAAATCTGTGGCTGAATGTAAAGATCTCCACCCCTGTTTTGTCCCCAGGGTTCAAAATCCTCTTCCTCCCTGTGAAAAGCATCCCGTTCAAAGGCTCGTTTGTGCCCACTCCTGTATCTTCTACTTCTAAGGCTGCATTGGAGCATCGACACTCTAATAGTCACTTCCCATTTCAAATTAAGTTTTCCTTTCTCTCCATTTCTTTACTAACATACAGAATTTCCCAGGGAGAAAGCCAGAGTTTCTTATATAGAAGAACTCAGACGAAAATCTCTCTTTTCTCACCAGAAAACAGTTTTCAAGCCTCTCATCACAAGTAAAGCTGAGAAAGGCAGAGGTCACACACGCTCACCTCATGCACGCTGCCTCTGCACCGCCCATCTCAGATAAGAGTGCAGGTTTTGGAAGAGCCTCAGACACAGAGTTGACAAGTCTTGTTTTAACAGCAGGGATGTATCTGCCTTGCAAAAAATTGCGGTCTTCATTCCTCCCGCTGCCTTTGAGCGGGGGAAAACACATTTGTTAGAGATGCACCACTTCTCTGAACAGACGACACTGAGAAAATGCTGGATTTGGGATGTGGGGGAGGTCTCAGGGTTAAATGAAATTGCTGGAACGAAATCGGTGTCAAACAGAAAACTTTCCGAATATTTGAGTAAAAAAAAAAAAAAAAAAAAAAGAAAAAGAAGGAAAATGAGTCATTTTCAGTCAGTCTAGAAATGAAGGGTTTCATCTTTGTCTGTGGATGAGTTACCTCTTTCTTACTTTTTTTTATTCAGTGCAAGTTAACTTTAGTTAACTGAAACACAGACAGCTGTTTTGAAACTGAAAATGGAATTTTGTTTTTAAACCCCTGAGGTGTCAGGACATTTCCAAAAAAAAAAAAAAAAAGCAAAAAAAAAAAGCACTTTCTTTGCAAAACACAGGAAAATCAACTGTTTTAATGTGTTTGAATTTCACTCCCGCTTCCTGATTTGAAATTATTCACCCAATTAGACTCAGTTTCACAAGTCCTGCTTCACCCACCCCTTTTCTCACCACATGCACCAAGCCACCGAGAGACACCTCTCTACTAGCAGCTCAGCTCCAGGCTCCACCAAGTCCATCGAGGTGCATCAACGCAGATCCCCAAGCCCACCCTCCCTCAACTTCACTGTTCCTTTACCTGGAAGCAGCCAACCTGAAGAACATCCCCAAGTATAGCCTTCCTCTCTGGTCTTGTGCCTCAGCACTTTGATAACCTCTCTGCCAAATTCTTTGCTGCCGCCTCACTTACACACCCTCTCTAGTAGAACGCACTCTGGAGTGGTGAAGAGAACCACTTAAATTACCCTCGTTATAGACACACACAGGTTGGAAGACACCAGAACTCCACTAGTCCTCTACTATGAGCTTCACCCATAATCCACCCTCGTATCTCTCCAGCTTCAGTGAAGTGAGCAGTGTGTCACACTACTGCCCTGCCACCTCTGTGTAATCAATAAAAAGAAGAAGCAAAGCCAGATCCATGAAGTAACTTCCCAGACTGAAAAAGAAGGGTTTGCTAAACTAAAACAGTATATCATGTAGTGCTCCAAAAGTGCCAGGGATTATTTTTTAAGCCATATACCATATCCAGTACCACAGTGGGAGAAATCCTTCCGGTGGAAGGTTTCAAGGTTTCTCTTTCCAAGACATTAAAACATTCCCAGCTTCTGAAAAACAATCCTTGCCACCTGGCTTTGCAGCTTACTGCTGACAAGTAAGATAGCCACAACAAATTGCAGATCAGGGGGGTTTTACATGGTTCCTGGGAGTGACCCTCCAAAGGATTTGGGCTTTGCAAGCTGCTGAAGAGACGCCCATTCCCAGCAACCTGGAGCTAGCAGCAGTGAAGCTCAACGTCTCAGCCAATATGGACCAGCCTCTGCAGGAAAACTGGGAGCAGGGTGAGGAAGGTAGACAGGGAGGGAAAAGACTTATTGCTGAACCGGGGCTGATCAGGGCAGTCTCCTGGAGCCATCTACACTGGCACATCTATCCAGGCACTGTGAGGAGGAGCTGGAGTGGCAGGACACCTCCAGGCACCCTGTGGGACTGGCAAACCCCCTGCCTTTGCACAGCTCCTGGGGCAGGGAGGGGCAGTGACAACGTCCAGCATCCTCAGCTGACTTGGGAAAGGCAACCTTCTGTTTCCTAACCCTAGGCTCCACCACTTTTTCTTCCCAGGCATGTGCTGAGGAAGCCCAGATCTCCCCAGAACAGCTGTCCAGCACAGGCACAAGCAGACAGAGCATCTGACAACAGTGCCTTTGCAGAGATCATGGTCCCAAGGGAGCAGAGGATTTAAGAAACCGGGATCCCATCGGGCCTAAATTTCCTACACTTCCAAAAACCCTCTCCACATCTCACTTGTGAGCTCCTTAGCCATGGACAGCCACTGCCACAGCACGGCTCTGCTCCTATAGGCTCTCACAAAAATATTCCTAACAAGGAGCGACTCTATAAAGGTACAAGTACTTCTCTGAGGCTGATGTGCTGCAGACACCAGGGGAGGGCTGCTCTCACTCTCCACACCTGTATTTCCTAAGGGCAGAGAACATTACTTTCCTGTCTAACTCCAGCAATACCTGCTAGATTTATTCACCGAGCAATGCGCAGCTTGCTGTGAGCACAACTCTCACAGGGCTCCTCCAAGCTAACTGGGGTGAGTTTATTTTCAAGTCATCAGATTAAATGTCCTAGGGATCGCTGTAGCAGTGTCTCACGCTGGGCTTGCAGCAGTGCTTCCAGCCTTTGCAGCACACTTCAGTGCTCTGTGAGCAGCAGGACTATATGAAGAAGTGACTTTCCTTTTTTTCTAGTTTGGAAGTGAAGCAAACAAAAAAATAATGTAAAAAGTGGAACTGATTTGAACTGCTATACCTTTCCCACTAAATCTCCAGCAAAATAAATACTTTAAGGAATCAGCTCAGTCCTAAATACTTAATGATATTCATTCACTATAAAATATGAAAAACATAGGGCCAAATCACGGACCTACAAAGTCAATGAAGCTGTTCCCTCCCTGCCGCAGCCCAGGGACCAGGACACTGCCTTAAGGCATGGGACAACCGGGGTCAAATATCTCTTCCCCTTAAAATATTTGATTCCTACATTTCAAGAGCCTGCCCTATCCTCCTGTCATCACTGCCTTAAAGTACAGTGAGACAGACTGTGTAGAGCTACGACTGCCTGGTGAAATGCAGTCAGTACCTTCAAGAGCTGGGCTGTTGCTGGAGAAGGGATTGGCCAGTGCTGGGCAGCTCTGTGGATGCTAATCCCTGCTGGAGAAGGAGCCACAGGCAGTTACTTTTCTACAGAAAACCACAGAGGAAGGGCACAGGGAAGGAGACACACTGACAGTCCTGGTCGAGGTCTAGGGAGCCCCATGTCATGGTGTTCAGCAGCAAACTGTCCATCAAGCTAAAGAGAAACCCTGGATGGGGTGTGAGGGTCTTTGAGGAGCTATAGATGAAGCTTTCCTCTGCTCAACTGCAGAAGGAGCTATAAAAGTGACAAATCCAGGGCATTGCTTCAAATGCAACAGCAACCATCACCCAGAGATGTCAGCAATTTCCTCATTATTGCACCGTGCTTTGAGCAAGCAGTTCTTATTCTGCCTTTGATATGGCAACTGTTGATGTTGCAGGCTTTAAAAAAAGACAACTACTCTCTTACATGCTTAACCCACTTTCAGGTTTCAGATAAGAAGAAAATTTTACTCATTTATCCAAGCAGAGCAACACGCATCCCTTTATGCTGTGGAAAACCTTGATGCCCATCCCTTTCTTCTTGGCAGTCAACTCTCCTAGTCAGGCAAGGGTGTAAAACAGCAGTAATGGACCAAGACCTTACCATGCACAACCCCATCAAATAGAGGAGCCTTCTTCAGGCTGCTTACGAGCCAGGGCTTGAGCTGCATTAATCCCTGCTCTCTGCAGCAATGTTTGTACATTGGTATTAAGAAAGAGAGGAAAAAAAAAAAAAAGAGGAGCAGTTAATAGAAGTGGGCTGGTTCCTGGTTGGCTCAAGCCCTCTCCAAGCAGGGAGGAAGGGGCGAGGACAGTCCCACGCTGGTTCTGCACATCAGCCAGGCTCTGGCTGTTTTATCAGGCCATTTATCTTGGTTACTTCCAGTCCTATTCTGTTTCCAATCAGCATCCCCTACCCGCTTGGCCTGGGCCCTGTGGGAATTCCAGTAAAAGTCTGACAGGAATATAAAAATGAAACAAAAACACATTCAGGGAGATTAAAGCAAGGAAAAGGCAACTGTGTGCTGTGAAAAGGAGCAGGGTTCATTTTCTCGCATCCCACTGGGTGGAGAGAACCTGGGGGAGCGCTTGGGGAGGCTCATCCCGGCCCCCAGCCAGCACCAGCCAGGAGGGCACCTCGATGCTGCAGCCAGGTTTGAGCGAAGGAGTTGTTCCACTGCTCAGGGAGACGTGCGTGTGCTGCACGTGTACCCCACAAGCACAGAGCACGCCTACAAGCCAGAGCACATCTGCCACCGCACCGTGAGTCACAGTCACACGCGGGAGGGAGCCCAGGGCCAGGGGCCTCTCTGTCATTTAAGATTCACAAGTCGGGAGCAAATCTTACTGCAGATTATGAGAGGTTGCTCGAAAATTAGCTCTGCCATCCTTGTACCTCTTTAAAGACACAAGTGTGCAGCGAGGACCTCCACACTTCCTACTTCAGAGAGGAAAGCTGAAAAGGCTCCCTTGGGACAATGTTGGTCCATACTCTACCAAGCTGCAGCAGAGACGTGTTCACAACATGCTTCTGCAAACTCTTTCCGAAGGGGGAAAATAAACATAGCAAATAAAAAAAAAAAAAAGTGCAAGTTATTTTAATTAAGATCAGGAAAGCATTTCAGGGTGAACGCCCCAACCGTTCCCACTTACTGTGCTTACACTGCAGAGCAGCCTTGGACTGCACAGACAGACGCCTTTCTGGTGACACCAAGCCAGAAGTTCTTGTGGGGGACATTTAATGTTCTCCAAAATGGAGAATATCCTGTGGACTGAAAATCCAAGACCAGTCCAAGGTAAGAGAGCCCATATAGAGTAGACACAGGGGCCTTGGACCTGCTGCTCTGTGGATCTGTTTTTGGTAGAGATGATGCAGACAAAGACTCAGTGCTCCAGCTGCTGGACTCATTAACAGCTCTGAATCTCTCTTTAATTAACCTTCCTAAGCCTCACAGCTATAGAGAAAAGCTTAGAAAACCTGACTGCTAATGGTTCAAGCATGAAAAGTTGAATTTTTTTTTCTTTTAAAAGAATGTTTTTCTTTTAAAACTTGGGGGTTTTTTGAAGCCAGGAGTTTTTTATCCCATCCAGCAAAGCATCCAGCCCATCTCCATCCCCAGGAGGAAGCTGTTGTCCATCCACCACATCCCAGCCCTGATGAAACCTTCCATCTCCCCACAACACTATGACTGAGTTGATCTGGCCAGCTCTGCAGCAGCACCCATGCTGGTCTCCACTTGCTCCTGCCCACCCCCATGACCAGGAGCAAATGCACTCACAGATTGGCCCCACAAATCACAGAATTCTCTAGGTTGAAAAAGACCTTGAAGATCCTCCAGTCCAACCATGAACCTCACACTGACCATTCCCAACTCCACCAGATCCCTCAGCGCTGGGTCAACCCGACTCTTCAACCCCTCCAGGGATGGGGACTCCCCCCTGCCCTGGGCAGCCCATTCCAACGTCCAACAACCCCTTCTGCAAAGAAATCCTTCCTAAGAGCCAGTCTGACCCTGCCCTGGCGCAGCTTGAGGCCATTCCCTCTTGTCCTGGCGCTGGTTCCTTGGCTCAAGAGACTCCTCCCCCCTCTCTGCACCCTCCTTTCAGGGAGTTGTAGAGGGCCATGAGGTCTCCCCTCAGCCTCCTCTTCTCCAGACTAAACCCCCCCAGTTCCCTCAGCCGCTCCCCATCAGACCTGTGCTCCAGACCCTGCACCAGCTCCGTTGCCCTCCTCTGGACACGCTCGAGTAATGCAAGATGTGGGAACTCACGTCTGCAGTGAACTGTCCTAGAGAGAAATGCATCACCTTCCCCTGCAGAGACACCTCCAGAGAGTGTTTCTGGGTGATGAACAGCGCCGGGGAGGCCCCTCCAGCTCACAGCAATTACTGAAATCATGATCCAACCCCTCCCTATCCAAAGCACTGCCGCTGCCTCACTGCTGCTGTGCTACAAAACACAGGGGTGTCTTGGCTCCCAGCTGCCCCTCGTCCAGCATCAGCCATGGGAAGCATCCATCCTGGCTCTATGGATGGATGGATCATCCCCAACACCCCAGAACCACCCGTGGAAGAGGGGGAACCTCTTTTCCCCTTCCCCTTCAGCAGCAGGAGAGGACCACGCAATAACCAGGGGATGAGACATCTGGGTATCTTTGTATTGGTCTGAAGCTCAGACCACACAACATCATGGCTGCTGGAGGCATCAGGAAGGGATTAACCAGAACTAGCTGGTTCCCTCTTCAAAATGGCACCTGAAAAGGGCTCCCATTGAGCTCCCTGTCTGGGAGCCAGGAGTACACAGGAACCAAGAGGAGATCTGGTTCACTCTTCACAGGTTGGAGTCATTCTGGATCACTCCTTACCCTGTGATGGTCAAACCTTTGATAACTTCCAATGCAGCCACCAAACTCTTTCACTAGAGGAAACTTTTCCTGAGCAATGTGAAAGGAGGAGGTATGCATGGGCCACCCCTCTTCTTGGGTATCACTTTTAGAGGCAGGGTCTGCCCACCACCAACGACCATGCCAGGAACAGGCACCACTCTGGGGCTGCAGAGCAAACACGTCCCAAAAGGGCAAGTGAGCCTGGAGACAAGCCACAGCCTGTGTAACATGACTGCAGCTCCACCAGCCCCACCGAGCAGCCAGGCAGCACATGCCTGCCAGATGCTTCATATTTTGGGAGGAGGGGAGGAGAGGTTCAGAGGTCAAGGTCACAAGCGATGCCTGACTTCGTTCTTTGTGAAGGGGCCGTGCAGGGGGAGAGGGAGCTGGGAGGAAATACCAGCCTGTGTGTGTAAAAACCATCCAGGGTGGGATTCACGGTCATGTTTGCACATGTTTGGCTCAGGAAAGGCAGGAAACTGCAAGGCATGGGGGTCCCTCGGCTGAAATGAAGGGCTGGGGAGGAGGCAGAGCAGCACAACATGCCAAGACAGCCTGGGATGCTCCTTCCTGCACCACTTCAATGTCTCTGAGAGCGCTGCAACCGCCCTGTTTAGGATCAGCCTCCAGCTATCGATGTACCCCCTCTCCTCCTTCCCTTCTTTGTGGGAATGAAATGCTGCATTGGGAGCTGCAATTCCCACATTGACAAGACTTGGAGCTCCCACCATACCCTGGACCTCCCGGAGTGTGTCAGCCCTGTCTCCCCCTCCTCTTGCCCATTCCAGTATCAGTTGGCTCCTTGTACTTAAAAGGAGAAAATTGCAGTCTCTGACGTAACCCCAGACACTTCTTTCCAAGGCTCAAGACCAAGTTAAACTAAACCAGACTGCACATATCAGAAATAAGAGCCCAGACACAAAGGAACAGTTTTGGAAATGCCACTCATGTCTCTGCAGGAAAACGGTCACCCAGCAGCAGCCATCTCCAGGTGGCCCTTTCAGTGGCCTGGATCTAGATGGACCTGCTTCGATCAGGGGCTGCACTCCATGATCTCCAGAAGTCTCTTCCAATGTGAATTATGCTGTGACAATCTCCCACTTCTGGATGTGGGTGATACATCTCCTCTGCACCTCCTGCCACTGCATGTGATGTTAAAGTGACTCGCAATATCTCAACAGCCATAAAACTTGATTTCTCACCAGTCCAGCTCTTCCAGAGAGAAGCAACTACCCCAGTAACACCGGTAGTGCTTCTTGGGCACAGTCACACCCTGTCCACCTTGAACCATGACTGCCCTCCATATTTAAGACAGAAGAATATAAAATCTAAATCATTAAACCACAAGAACCAAAGATATGACTTCTAAGCACTGTCTTCTAAAGCAATTGTGCCTGAGATGAACAGCGAGGCACTGAATTTTTGCTGCTTTAATTGAATTTTGGGTCACTTTTGCTCAATCAGCATCCATCAAATGGTACGAGACCGGTCACTGAGCATGGGATCTGCTCCTATTTATGCATTTTCAAGCCAGAAAAAGCCCCCACTGTGATCTGGTGTCCTGCAAAGAATATGACAAAAGAGATCTCCAGCTTAATTCCTACTTTAAGACCAACAGCTGCAGCTGAATTCGGAAAAACATCTTTCCCTTTAGGAAAAACATCTCATCTGGATTTAAAGTCCTTCCAGCAACTGAAACTCTACCACAACCCAACCCTGAGGTAGGCCAGCAGTGAATTAAATAATATATACAATCAACATATGGGTTGTTAGAGCTAACGTGGGAGGTTACAATTAAAACCAGCAGAGCTGTGGAAGAAAATTAATGGCACTTTTACTGCAGAAGGTACAGGATTCCCAAAAGTCCTCTTGTTTGGAGAGGAAAACCGCGAGCGAGGCTTTATAAAATGAACCCATTAATAAGGATTCAGAAAACTGCATACCCTGGGCAGGCGCCTGATCTCCTCCTTAGAAAGACCCACCAAAAGAAGTTTTTGCTCAAAGCTATTTTAGCAGCTTAAAGGCTTACCCTGCAAAGGAGGGAAACATTGTGGACCTCCCCCGTTAAAGCACAGTATGTGGTTTTGCAAGACCCGCCCAGTCCGAGCAGGATGACTTTCACTTCCCGTGAGCCACAGGCACACAGGGAGGTGTGGGACAGGTGGCCAGCGCAGGAGCACCTTTCGTCCAGGTTCAAGCCAGCCCGAGGGAGCAGGGGCAAGCACTGACCCATCTGGCAATGGCAGCATCCAATTTACAGCCATCGAAGCTGACTTCAGCCCTGAGGGATGTGATGCTAAGACCTGGTGCAAACTGTATGGCCAACTAGAAAGCACCTGGCACTGAACTGCAGCTCGGGGGGGATTAAATACACGCTCACCCTCACGCATTTCCCACTGGCAAGTGGGAAGGAGCCCTTTCCTCCTCTATCAGCCCCAGGAGCAGGTCCGAGGCAGCTGTGACCTGCTTTGCTTTTGTCCCTGCAACGGAGCACACCAGCGGGAAAGCTGGGGGTAATTTCCAGCTGCATTTTTTTGCTGTCTATGGAGCATGTGAATGCTCAGCACAGGACCTGCAATCTGCCCCAGACAAAGCCTTGCTCAAACACTCCTGTGCTAGGAACTCAGGCCCTTGTCTCCTCCCACAGTACAAAATTTTGCAGTTATTGACATGAAACAGGAACAAATCACGCAATTTTTCATTTAGGTTGTGGTAGGGAGCTCAGGGTTTGGTTGCCTGGGTTTGTTCTGAGGCCACAAGACAGAAACATGATCTTTGTGAAATAAAACCAAACCTCTTCATGTGCTGCTGGGAATGAAGGTCCCTACACCAACCACCCTGCCCTGGAAGAAAGCGAGACCCTGAAATCAGCTGACTGCAGCCACCGAGTTCCTGCAAAATCTCTGACAGCCACACCACAAAGCACCTCTGTGCCGCGGTGCTGGCTGTGTTCAAACCTCTGTTAGAGAATCCGCGGGGAAAACATCAGAGGGGCACTGAGGAGCTGACTGGATGCAGGCACAGGCCCAGGTGCCCAGGTGAGGTAGGACAGCGAGGCCACCTGGCCAAAAAGCTGTTCTTTAAGTCACTCAAACTCTGTGTACAGAATGCACGTCCACTGGTTCACTCTCTTTCTCCCTCTTTCTTTGCAGCTCATTTTAAACTCTGCACCCCATGTCCTCTAGGCACTGGCCAGGGCAAGGAGGAGCATGTGGCACAATGGAGACTAGGTCCTGTCTCCTCTCACTTCTCTCACCCAACTCTTTTAAGTTTGCCATCTTCAAAATTAAAACATTCAAAATGCTCCAGTAAGGGGGGGAAAAAAAAAAAAGAGGAAAAAAAAAAAAAAAAGAATACAGGAGTTTAAAATCTGCTCACGTAAATCTCACTGCCGGAAAGCGAGATCCAACTTCAAAACCCCTCTGCATCGCTAATGACCTTTTAATAGCTCTCATTACAGAACATCTCACTCAGCCCTGGTACATCCCCGCCTGCCAAAACAAAGACCAGCATTTCCACAGGCAAAACCCAGATGTTTAATTGATCCATTCAAGGACTTCAGAAAACTATTAATAATGTAACTCTGTCAAAGTAAAGGTTTCACTCCTGTGCGGCAGATGCCTTCATTGGATGGCAACTCGTTTAACCTGCCTCTTCAATCAAGCATTCCCACTCCCGGTGGAAGCTGCCGTTGAAAATGTAGCTTAGAAACAAAGGCTCAGCAGCAGGAAAGCAGAAAAAGTGATAATAAAATTTACCTCTCTCACTCTGAACAGCCATACTTAACCTGTAGCATGTATTCATACTCGATCTTAAGTATATGCACACTTAATGGACAGTACAGAGCTGTACGAGCACCCCAAAACACACCAGGTCTGGGTCCCACATAGTGCTGTACCCATAGAGAATATCCCAATAAATTCTCCTCACCCGCTTTCCTCACCCTATGACTCTTACAGTCTTCATGCCTGGGGTTGCTTGGAATAACTCTTCCAATTTACACCATTCAGGGACGAGCTGTGTCGTCCTCAGCTTTTGCACTGCAACCTGGCATTTTTCCCCGGCTGGTGGGATCTGCTCAAAGCAAGCCCACTGACTCCCGCTTTTCTCTGTTACCATCCAGAGCGCTCTGCTGAAACAGCAATGGCATAAACATTGGCACTCACAGGGGAAGGCAGAGAGGGAGTGAATAAGCAGAAACAGAGCAAGCTGGCAAAATAACAGCACTTCTTCAAAACATCATGTCTCGCACATTTAAAAAAAAAAAAAAGAGAAAGTGAGGAGCTAATGGAACATAATCTACTGCCTGGCTACATTTTGTCTTGCAAAGAGATCTCAGCTCAGAACCATTACAGAAAGAATAAAGGCACGCATCTGCCTAGCATCACGCTCTGCGCTGCAGATGGAAACCACGGGCAGAGAAACACAGCAGCTAGTGCAGGGACACGGCAGAGCAAAAACTCAGGGAGCCCCAGCCCTGCTCTGTGTCATGGCCACCCCATCCCACTGCTTCCTGGTTCACTCCTGACTTCAAAGGCCACAGATGTTTCATTTCCCAGGAATCACCCATCATAAAGCTAGGTATTGCACAGACGTGTGTGGAGCCCCTCCACCAGCGGGCTCTCGCACCGGGGGAGCGCTCTGTGTCTGCTCGGTCCTTAGCTCATCCCCAGCCGTCTGCTCCCAGGTGCTCTCCAAGTCAGAGCACAGGGCATCTAGCAACCAGACCTTTCCCCACCCAAAAAAAGGCAGGGATACTGGACTAGTTTCTCCCATCAAAACCATCGTGATGAACTGGTGTGAAGGATCCTGGGTCCTTCTTTCTAAACCATCCTCCCCCAGCCCTCCTGGTTTCCATTGCCAGCTCTGAACAGTTGGGACTGGCTGCTGCGGTAAGCATCAGCTGCATCCTCCTCCACAGCTGCCTGCAGTATAGAAGCAGGAGAGATTATCCCTGCATCTGTCATGGATGAGTTTGGGACTGAAGTGCTTTAAGATGTCTCAGCAATATATTACCTACATGTTTCTCCTATTTCTCCAAGTCCCGGTGGAAGTATTTTATGTCTTATCTAAGTGTATCAACTTAGAATACATCCATCTTCTGTAAGTGGGGAAGCATATCTCTGCATAATGCTAGTTGTGAGGGTAGTCAGCTTTCAACTAATAAAAGTTAATTACCTTTCTGTAGGGGTTTTTTTTTTCCTTTAAGAAAACAGAAACTACTATTTGAACGATTTTAAAAGACCATTTTTTTTTTTTTTAAAAATGACCTTCATTCGCACTCTGGTAAAAGCAACAAAAATCAACTGTTTCCCCTGGGCTAAATCTGTTTGACCTGTGCCCAACCCCTATAATTTCCCCACAGCAGGTTTAGAAGGGGATGAACTCTGCACACCTGCCATATGGAGTCATTAAACACAAGAAGGAACACCAGAAAGTGCATTTTTGTGTTGACAACACACCAGAAAGACGTGGGGGAAAATGTTTCCAGCTAGCTCTGATGTTTGGGGCTAGATTCCCTTCCCAACACATCTCCATTTTCTGCCAATTTGTTTATTAATCACTCCCATCTTTCAAATAATGAACTAATTTACAAAGAACTTGACTGTATCAAAAAAAAAAAAAAAAAAAAAAAAAAAAAAAGAGCAGCGATGACCTCACAGCCTGAGCTGCCACGGGGGATGCCGTGCATGCTCAGATCAGCACAGGCATTTTTCAGATACAGCCCAGTGCAAGCATCTTTCCAGCTTCCAGGTACATCCCACATCCCAAAGGGCATCGTGCCTCTAGAAAACGCCAGCTGCCTCCCTCTGCCTGGGGAGCCACAAAGCTGTACTGCTTGCACTAAAATCTTCCCTTATAAAAAAAAGAAAAGAAGACAGAGCTTGGTAAGCCTAAAAAGAAAACTGTATGTGACTAGAAAGGGGCAGTCACCTTTTGCTCCTCACTGTGGATGCTGAGGGGGACACAGAGGAGAAGCATCCAAGGATGGACCTGCTCTGGGAAGGATGATGCAATGTTAACAGAGGGGTATTTGTGCTAATGCCAGCGTTAAGCTTCTGAGAAAGTCTTGTGTAAATTAACTGCTTGGCAAAGTCTTTTACACACTTGGTTATTCAATGAAGGTACAGCCACCCAAGGAGCTGGTGTGCATCACCTGGTGAACACTGGCACGATAGCTGGAGCTTTCCCTGAGCCCCCGGTCTGGGTGTCATGGGAACTAGACAGAAACTCCCCTTCTGCTCTAAAAAGAGGATTTATGAACCTGCTTCCTGCGGAAATAAGCACAGAAGTGTGTATCTGTGTCTTGATTCTCAGGAAATAAATATTAAGTCCCTTGACAAAGTCTTCAAACGTTTTGGACTGGCAACACTGTCAGAAAGACTTGACAACCTGCAAGCATCAAAAAGGACACTTGTGTGAAGAGCGATTTTGGCATCGCCATCACCGCTCACCCAACGCCCAGGGTAATTCAGACCCAGCCAGGACAACTACTCCACCACAGCGCTCTGCACAGCTTGGCTAAACAGCCTCAGAAACCCTCCCAAAACCCTGAGCAGACCAGTCCCGGCTGAAACCTCATTAATTAACCACCCCATTACCCTCTCCTCCTGGGAGCAGACCCCCAGGGAAAGGCAGGACGGGGGGACTCCACAGGCAGCTCCCCATTTGCCTTCTCCAACAAAAACTCCTCCAGAATGAATTCCCCGTTGCAGCTCCCATGAGCTTTAGAGGAGGAAACGAGCCAAATTTTAGGGCTTGCAACAGGGCAATGGCCTCAGCTGGCTGCAGAAGAGCACATCACCCAGCCCTGGCCACCAAGCAGCGGATGGGAGGGGAGACAGGAAATCAAGAGGGGCTTTGAAGATGGTCAAAGGGCTGGAGAACCTGCCCTGCGAGGAAAGACTGAAGGAGTTAGGTCTATCCTCCCTGGAAAAGGCTCGAGGGGACCTTATCACAGTATTCCAGTACTTAAAGGGCAGCTACAGAGGATGGAGGCTCTCTCTTCACAAGGAGTCACAAGGAGAAGACAAAGGGCAACAGGTACAAGTTGCACCAGGACAGGTTTCATCCTGATACAAGAAAGAATTTTTTTACTGTGAGAACAACCAGCCACTGGAACAATTTCCCCAGGGATGTGATGGAGTCCCCATCGCTGGAGGTTTTCAAGATGCAATTGGACAGGGTGCTAGGTGATCACATCTGGGCTCCCTTACCCCCAAAAGGTTGGACCAGCTGATCCTTTGAGGTCCCTCCCCCCCTGGGTTGGTCTGTTTCTTTGATTTGATGAGGGGGGGTCAGGCTGCCAAGCACCCTGGGTGGCAGTGCACTGTGGCCACCCGAGGGTGAGCAGCACTGGCCATGCTGCATCTGCATCCTGCAAATCCTGGGGGGACCCCCACAGAGGGCATCTGGGCTGCTGGAAATCAGCAGCAAAGGGAAAGTGCTGGAGGCAGCTTTGCTCCTGGAGAACCATTGTGACACCTCGGGTCTCCTTGCCCCCTCCCAGAAATACTGCCCCCCCCCCCCAACAGGCACCACGAACAGGGAGGAGAAGGAAAAGAAATCTGGGAAGAGAAATCCACCTTATCACAGCAAATCCTGGCGCTCCTTCCCACAGAGCTGCTGCAAACCATCTAGGAAACCACTGCGGCAAATCTGATGAAACAAAGAGACTCGTGGTGGCAGGGCGAGGGGCTGCTGCGTCCCTCCATCCCACTGCCTGCCTCCCATCTACCCAGCCAGCACCAGCGGCCGCACGTCAGACCACCTCATCCCCAGCGGCACCAGGATCAGTGAGATGTGACCCGAGGTGGCCTTTAACCCCCCAGGAATGACACCGCCCGGAGGGATGGGGGAGGTAGGCAAAGTTCCACGTGGGCTGCACTAATTGCCATCATTGTGGGACAGAGACGCACTGTCAAGGTTGAGGTGCCCTAAACAGAAGCTGATTTTCATCACTGTGTTGTTCCCTTGAGTTCTTGGAGTGGGAAAGGCAGGGGAGGAGGGTGCTTAAGTCTTAGAGAGGTTTTTTTTTTTCTTAATTGATGGCCACAAGAGAGCAAAGGTTTTCAGCCAACTGCTCTGTCACAGGGGCTCCAGGTTGAATTAAGCCTTTGTACAAGCAAGGGACTATGGGGACAAGGAGCCACTTTGCCACCAGCTGGCAGTTAGGAAGAACTTCCCTCTGCCAACGTCACCGTCTGCCCCCAGTGAAGCAAAGCCCATGGCAGCACCAGGTCTCCCTGCGCTGCTACACCCCATGGTGCAGCCGGCGGAGTCAAGGATGCTTGGCCTCTCGCTGAGCTCTCCCACACTCGCTCTGCGTTGTGAAGGACGGGGACAGACCCAGCCTTGCCAGCCTGGTTTGTTTATAAATAGGGAGTGAAGCACAAAAAAGAAATTATAGTCTTGCTATGCAATGGTAGGTCAGGGTGAACAGCCTTCCGCTCTCTTTTTAGCTGAAGGAAATGAGGTTTCTGCACTCATGTCTGTCCCCCAAAATGCTGCCGGGGTTGATAAGCAGGAGCAGGGAGAGACCCTTTCCATGCCTGCGTAGGCAAGAGCTGCAACAGTGGGACAGACCCTCCCAGATGCAGGAGCATCCCTGCGGAGGAGGGCTCCTTTCTCGCACCCTGTGGAGCCAAGCCCCGAGCCTGCACCCGGCTGGGGCCACAAGGACCAAGCCCCCAACACCCAAAAGTCCCCACAAGCACCTTGATATCCACCACCTCTCCAAAGGGGCTCCCGAGCTTTCCTTCCCAAACTAGCCTCAGAAAAAACAAAAACCCAGAGGAAAGAACAATCCCATATGCTGCAGTGATCGGGGGAGCTGGCTCCTCTCCTCAGAGGCTGAGCCATAATCATTCCCAGCTACTGACTGTGGCACCACAGCCAGCATCCCTTGCCGCACAGGCTTAACACCAGCCCCACGGCCCTGCAATGACTACGAGGCCTGTGAGAGTGAAGATTAATGTTATGTATATATATAGCACATACTGAACATACACAAAGAGCTCTGGCTGCCTCGGCTGGGGGTGGAACGACGTTACGTCAGCCCCTGTGGCGCGGCCGGGACCTCAACCAGGAGCAGATGGTGGCTGCCCCTGCAAGAAATTAGGAGACTTTTGGGAGCCCGCCCCAAGGCGAGGGGAGGGGTCAGCCACCCCCAAGCTGCTTCTCACACCAAACTCCATCCCCCACCCCCCAGACCCCTCCACCTCACTGGAGGCAAACCTAAAACCAGCCCGCCTTAGCCTGGGCTTGAGCGCTGGGAGCTGCTTACCGGCACCAGGCTTCGCCTGGGAGAGCAGCGAGGCTTCTGTCAATATTGCGACAAGGGCAGGCACCGGTTTAGGCGTAACAGCGTACAGCCCAGTTCAAACTGTTTATTTTTCCACTGGTGCAATGCATGTATCATCTAGCTCAACTCCCTGGTAAGTTTATATGATCGTAAACCTGCAGCATGCAGGCTATTACACTCCTCCTCTAGAAAAATCTTCCCCTAAGGAACAGCACTTACTCGCCCTTGAAACCCTTTCCCAGCACACTAGAATTTAAATGTAACGATTTCTACCTATTACAGGCAAAAAATAGAGGTGTAAGCAGGGCTAGCATCCCTGGCTGCAGCGCAGGCAGGAGCACCTCAGTCCTTATCTGCTCTGCAGGGTGGCACACGTGGGGATGTGGGCTGCCGAGTGCCAGAGCTGGCCCAGGGCAGCATCCAGACCTGCTGGCACAGAGTGGGCACTTTAAAAAGTCAACAGGGAGAGAGAGTTTTTAGGAAATGAGGCTCCATATGGCCCGTTGCTTGTGGAATGGTTTAAGATTTTATAACTTGGTCTAATCTGGAAGAATTTCTTGAGGCGATGCTGCCAAACTTCAAGTCTGCGCTCCAGTTTACAGGAATACAAATACACGCTGAAGACAGGGATCCTGGGAACTGTTGGACAGTTTTGGCTGAAATTTTTCAAATAATTCAGCACGAGACAGACATATAACAGAAAGACTTTTCAATCTAAACAGCTCAAGTTTGGCAAAGTTAAACACCACAGCAAAAAGCATCATCTCAGCAGCTGTCTGGATACAGCAGCCCCCGGGGCGGTACCAGCTCTGTGCATGTACACACACCCCCGTGTCCCTGCACCCTGGTGTCCCCGTCCCTTACAGCTTTGCCATAAGCATCGTGTGTCTCATCACCTCAGGAAGAAAGCGGTGGCAGGTGGGATGGCAATATTTAGGGGGGGCAGTGTGAAAATGTCCAGCACATGCCACATCTCAAAAATCACAGAATCACAGAATCATTCCGGTTGGAAAAGACCCTCGGGATCATCGAGTCCAACCATCAGCCCGACTTGACAAAGTTCTCCCCCCAGATCCCCCAGCATCTCATCCAAACGACCCTTAAACACACTCAAGGATGGTGACTCCACCCCCTCCCTGGGCAGCCTATTCCACTCTCTGACCACTCTTTCTGGGAAAAATTTTTTCCTAATGTCCAGCCTGAGCCTCCCCTGTTGCAGTTTAAATGCAGTGTCATGTCCTGGGTGAGTGCCTTCTCCTCTAGACTCGTCAGAGGAAACTGGGGCCACATCCAGGTTGGGGTTCCCAAAGAGCCCAAGCAAGCAGGCACCTGACCACACTGAGTTTGGTGTGAGCGGGGATACAACCAAGCAACCAAAAGTTATCAAGTGCCAGTGATGGCATTTGTGCCATGTGCATTTGTCCAAGGGAAAGCAACAAGGGCTCCTGCCTCCAGCCACCTCCTCCCAATTCCCAGACAAAGGAACTGAAGGATTTTAGGGTGGAAAAGGGCCTTTTCATCCAGCAGATAACAGCTGGAAAGTGATGCTAAGCAAACTCAGACTTCAGACCAAGGGGAGTGTTTTTCAGCTGCGAGAGCAATCGCTCACTGCAGCCCACTCAGGAATGGCTTTGCCATTGCTCCAAGTCCTCACGCTACGACGGGACATCTTTCACATCACATAGGAAAAAGGACGTGTTCCTTCAGGCCCGGCACAGAAATCACTGCACCAAATTCTCCAGGTTTTGATTCTTCTTTTTGCAGGGGAGAGGAGCAGACCGACCCCCTGACTGGCCATCTCACCCCCCCCGGGAAGCAGCACAGCCCTGAGGCAACCCCGCATCCATCCTTCCAGCCCCCTTTGAACAGACCCAAAGCACAGCAGACCTGGGCTGGCTCTCTCCTCCATCCTCTGGCGCAGAAAACCTCAGCTAAGGGGAGCACACGAGGGACCTCTGAGATAAAAGCTGCATTGTAAAAGTATACTGGCGGGCTCTGTCTGCGGGCTCTCGTAACTCCTGCAAGTCCTGAAGTTTTAGTCGTTCGTTCTCTGCCTTCACAGGGTCAAACAGCCACAGGGGAAGGCTGCACAGATGCTCTCTGTGATGGGGACAGAGGCAGTGACCCCTGTATTTATGCCACTTTAAGTGCACAATTTAGGGTCTTGGCAGGGGGGATGGAATATAATACCATATAATTGCCTAATTGAGGACTCCACAGTAACACGCATGCACTGGAGGGTCAAATGGAGATGAAACAAAGAGTCCACTTCTGGATTTTTAAGCAATTTGACTTGAAACTAGTTAAGATTACCATCATTTTGTGAGCTTTATATACACGCACATGCACACACACGATCGTGATCTATATCATATAAAACATACGCTACCCTACATACACAAGCAGTACTAACAGATCGCAATTTATGTATGATTTCACATACTTGCATTAGGTTAAATGTTTAGTTTACAAAGTCCAAATCCACATCCTAATTACAAGTACACAATAGCATAAGACACCAGATCGGAGCAGCTGTGTCACAACGCTGTATTCGACATTTTGGAGTACCAGATCTCCGGGAGGATAATTTACTGATAGACTACTTTCACCAACCCTCGAGCAAGAAATGACATCTGCAGTAGCCAAGTGTTGCATTTTCAGATGCATCCCTTAATTAAGCAGATTTTAATTGGGCTACTCTAAGCTTTAATTAAGAGCAAATTGTTCATGCACATTCATTTTTGGGTCATGTTCCCAGACGGGGTTTTTCTGGGTTGGTTTGAGGAGTTTTGTGTTTTGCGAGGCAGGGTCACAATTATGGTTATTGTATTTTACAAGGAAAAAACAGCTCCCAGGAGCCCTGGAGCCACTGGACTCTCACTAAACCAAGGAGGTTTCCCACTTTCCCTTCCTTCTTAACCAGAGCATCCCTCAAATGGCAGGGTGAGCTCACCAACGCCCCAGAGACACCCATGGTTGTGCCCACTGACGCCAGCACATCTGGGCACCAGGGACAGGGAGGGGGGATGCTCGGAGGTGGCTGGGGCTTGTGCAACCCCACAGCACCCCAAATTCAGAGCAACACTGCCAGCGCCACCTTTCCCCCACCATCACAGGCCCACAGCACTGGGAAGGGGGGGGGGCGGGGCACGACACCTCACTGAGGAATCGTTATTGCTCAAACCATGAAAAATAGGTGCAAGTTCAATAACTCAGCCTTGGGAAGGAGGCACCTGGGGCTTTGCCTACCCCCACAACGTGCCATGCACGCCAGCTTACACACAGCTTCACAGCAGCAGTGATCACGGGGAGATCAGCTCCCATCTGCTGACTTGCAGTGCTCCCCTAAAGATCAACCTCTCCACCATTTTCAGGCTGGGTAATGTGCAGATTAGGGCTCAAGGAACAGATTGGATTCAGTGCAAATGCTGCACTGTCCTGACAGAGGACAGGACACCAGGCATCCCCATTCCCAGCATGCTGGAGTCAATTCCCACCCATTTCTGGCCCTCCTGAGATCATCAGCGAGCATCCTTTTAGTAACAGCTATGAACACAACAAATGGTGACAGCCCAGTTTCCCTCCCAGATGGATTCACCTCCTGCTTTTACAACCCAAACCCCAGCTGGGCCTTATGAACTGACCTCTCCCAAGCATGAGCTATGCAGGCCACTTTTCCAATCTGACACAGGGGAGGAGATGGTGCCACCCCTGTGACAGCAATACTGCTGAAATACCAACTGCTTGCTATCCCAACCCAATCAGAGAACCAGGAGGCATCAACAAATCACCTAATCCTGACTGAGCTGGAGTGAGGAAAGAAGACAGGGATCCTAATTTCCTAATACATCCATCTAAGAAACAGATCCTGATTTCCTTCCAACCCTGAGGTACCACAAATGCCAGGCGCCATGCCCTCTCCGTTGTTGCCGCGTGGTGCAACCTGAACGAGGTCCCACCAGCGCTGAACATCAACTCCCAGCTCAAGTCATTAGCTGCTCTTCTCTGGCACTTGCTCCCTGCTTCAATTATTCCCCACTTGACTCGGGCTCAGTGTGTAAAGCACCCAGCCAGCTGCAGGAGAGCCATGGGTCACTGCTCCAGCTTGCCAAGCCAAGCCCAGCTCCAAGGTCAGGAAAGCCAGCCAAGGTCTGCAGCCGGCTGCCCCTCACTCCTCTCCTTGAGGATATTTATTGCAGCTGTGCTACACAGGCTTTCCTCAAAGCAGAACTGCACCATCAGTGGGGAGTGGGTGAAGAACAAGAGCCTCAACCCCAAAGAATTGTCTTGTTTTATGCCAAAGCCTGGGAAAACCACACGTTTGGAGGACTGTGCCCCATTCACCAGCAGGCTCTACAGTAAAACCTGAAACCTGCCTGAGCTTGTGACCTTTACCAGCCTGGGCAGCAGTGGTCAAAGGGTAAAGCCACACACCTGGATGACGCTCAGTCAAATCCTCCTCAGGGCTGCCCCGTGACCCAAAGGAAATAAAAACACATAATGAGCATGAAGGTCCCTAATCTGCCCCAGCCAGCCCCCTCTTCCCTTCCCTGCTGTGCCCGGGAACAGGGGGCTGCAGACACCCCTCCGTGCCCTCTCCCTTCCTCCCCACACAGCCCAATGCCCTCACTGGAGTTATCAGCTCCCAGGTTCCTCAGTGCAATCCCAATCCCCCTGGACCTTATCCCCACTTGGATTTTGCTCCAGTTCCACCCCTTGGAATCCAGTTCCCAGCTCAGTTTCCCAGGCTGTGAACTGCATCGCTCCAGCCTTGCTTCCGAGCCAAGGTTCAAGTGGAGTTAAGGTCTACGAAGATAAATCAGTGGTTTCCCTCTCAGAAACACATTCCCACTAATGTGGCTGTATTGAAGCTGCCAGCATACTCAAAGACGCATGTTTTTGGGCAGGGGTTTGCACAGTGAACAGGAGCATGGGGTCACCACCTCTGACTGGTGCGTGTTAGCACAACGCAAATGCAGCAACAAATGTCTCAGAAACAGTCAGCGCTTCCTTCAAAATAAACATCCTTTTTTATAGTCACTTTATTAAAGTATCCGCCATCGCCCGCACAGCCCATCACTTCCCGGTGAAAAGTCCCAGCTCCACGCAGCAAACTTTTGAAACTCCTTGCTTGGAGTTTTCATGAGGCAAACCAGTCCTGCACCCCGTTTTATAGAGTGAGGGGCCTGGACCCTGCTGTGTCCGTCCCAGGTGGGGGCCGGCCAGGGCCTCCTGCCGCAGGGAGGGACAGGGCTCAGCGTTCCTCAAAGTTTCATGAAAAGTTTCGGGACAGTGACTCGGTGACCAGCCGCAGAGGGGAAAGATGAGGGACATGGAGACAGGCTGCGGTGCCCCCGCTACAAGAACCGCTGCAGCCGCGGCGCACACAAGCCCCGCTCTGTTATATTAGACATCAGAGAAGCCGTGCACAAACCCCGGCAACTCCGGCTGCTCCGCTCCTGCAGGGAGAGGGACACCGTGCCCTGCTCCAGCGGTGGCCCTGACACCGAGACCCTCGTGTCACCCCGAGACCCCTCCAAAGAGACACACACACACACACACCCCCTCGGTGCCAGCAGCCCACGGGGGATGCCATTCGCAGTGGGAGAAGCCTTTCTGCCCTCAAAGCAAGCGCGGCTGCCCCGCGGCCGGCACCAGGGGGGTTCCCCCTCATCCCCCGACGCCGGCAACCGCTCCCCCTCCCCGCAGAACCGCGGCTGCTGGCGGGGACCGGCCGCGCTCCCCGCTCCGGCGGGCCCCGGGGCCGCAGCCCTGGGCTAACAGTGCATCCTAGCGGGGAGCGCCGCGCCGAGCATCCCGGCCCGGGATGCCCCAGCTACCGCATGCCCCCCCCCCCTCCCCAGGGTCCCCCGCCCCCCCCCCCGGTGCAGGGGTGCCGTCCCGCCGCCCCGGAGCGCTCCTACCTGCGTGTAGCCCCGAGCCTGGCTCGGGGGGCTCCAGCCCCGCCGGGCACAGGGACAGGGCGCAGAGCAGCGCCAGAGCCAGCGCCCCGCAGCGCATCGTGCGCCCGGCCCCGGCCCCGCCGCATCCCGGCCCGGCCCCGCCGCCGCCGCCGGGGCAGGCACGGCCCCGCCGCCCCCGCCCCCGCCCCGCTCCGCCCCGGCCCGCCCGGCGCCGCGGGGACCCCCGCACCCCGCGGGGGGGGGGGCACCCCCTTCCCTCCGCCCCCTTGCCCACACGTGCAAGGGGTTAGCACATACTCCTGCAGGCCCAGTGCTGAAGGGGTTAATGCCCCCCTCACCCATCCCCGCTCCAAATCAGACGCTTTTCCAACGCCCCCCGGCGCTGCAGGGTTTGGGGGGGGGAGATCCCCCACGCCCCGGGGGCAGAGCTGCGCGGGGTGACACCTCAGCCGGGTGCTGCAGGGGTTAACGACCCCCCACCATCTGCCGCTTTGGCCTCCATAGGTAAAGGAGTCACCCCACACCCCCCAAATAGAAGTTGCCACCACCGAAAAAGTTGGGTTTTGGGGTGCTTTGCCCCCAAAACCATACCCCAGCCTGCTGCCTCCACCGGGGGGGGCGGGACGGACACCTGACCCTGTTCCCACAGGGTGATGGGAACATCGCAGCCCCCCACCGTGGCATTTTGGGGTGAGTGAGGGACCCCAGCTCTCCTGTGAGAGCTCTATTGGTCCTCTGGGTTTAACCCCCGCTCTCCTTACACAGAGTCTGGGCCAGTTCACCCCCTTCTTGGCATCACATGGGTTAAATCTCACCTTGCCCAGGTCCTGCCCAGCCCTCACACCACTGCAGGCTCCTCTGAGCCATAGTGGAAGGTATTTACGGACAGATACCCCAAAATCGAGTTTTCCCCATCACCACCCCGCCAGCCCCACGTCTGCACAGCACCCTGCAGACGTGCTACCCCAGGGCAGCCCCTGCCTCGTGGTACACGTTCAGCTCTCTGGTGTCACCAGGGGCACAGACCCTGCCACCGCCACCTCGCTGCTTCCCAGGACTGTCTGCCCTGCGTGGCAAACCGCGGGGTGCTCACAGAAGCCCTTTGGGGGTTTTGGCTCAGGCCCATGGAGGAGGCACGCTCACTCCCAGTCCGTGCCAGTATTTTCTCTGCAACAGTCACCCAAAGACCCCCAAAAATATGGGAACCTTCAGCGAGGGACAGCCAGATCTGCCTGCCTGCGGGTGAGCAAGGGCCCGGTGATGTCACCTGGCTGTCATTTTGCTCAGGCGGCAGTGGGATATCAGGCTTCTGTAAGCTCCTCTCTTTAAGTCCCGATTGCTGCTTAATCTTGGGGAGGCGTGAGCCCCGCTGGGTGCAAAATGCGCTGCGCTCGCCCTTCTCTGCCCGTTTCCAGGCCCTTCCCCTGCCACGCACTGACTCAGCTTGTCAAGGAAATGAAGGTCAGAGACACTCAAGGAGTCATTTACTTTGCTGCGTAGAGGACTTTATTTGTCAAGAACATGTGACACAGGCTTGTCTTTCCTTCCTCAGGTGTTGCTGAATCCCATTGATTTCCACAGCTGTGACCTTCTGTCCCAGCAGCACGATTCCCATTGCATCTCTGGGCTCTCTCCTGCAGCCGGTCTCTGCTGTGGGACATGCAACCTCCTTGCAGTGCAGAGCCTCTGCCCTCTGCTCCTTTCACGTACCACTGTCCCACTGCAGGAGTTTTTTTAGGTGGATCACCTGCAGAACCAGGTCTTTTAAACACTCGCCACTCCATGAGGAGGAAAAAAACCCTTGTAAAAGGCATTCATTTATTCTGTCACAGTCCTGTCGGCTCAGCTCAGCATCATCTTTTAAAACACGCTATCATTGTGCTGGATCCAGTAACACAGCCACATCCACTCCCCTCCTCAGCCTCCTGTGAGAAAATGGGGTTTTACACCCCTGTGGGTATTTCAGACTTTTGTGCAGGAGTAGCTGGACAAGGACTGTGCCTCCTCCTCTGCTTGTGCCGTGCTGGGCAGAGAAAAGGCTGCCAGAAACAGAGAAATAATAAAAACAGACACAGACAAAGCCAGTTCTGGGATATTCTGTTTCAGAGCAATGACAGAAAGTGGAGATGAGGATAAAATGAATGAACTACGGTTATTGATACTGTTTTCTTTGAATTAACACAGCTCAGCTCCATCAGCATGTCCCAGGCTTCCTCTGCAGGCGAAGGGGCTCTATTCTGGTGTTTCCATCAGTTCGCTCGGGAGCTGGTTTGCTCAGACCTCCCTTCTCAAACAGCCTCAGCAGCTCCCTCGTGCTGACTCACCCACCTCAGGACTTCACCCCCACAAATATTTGCACAGCCTTATCAGAGCTACCCTTCCCCATCCCTGTGCAGAGCTCCTCACAGCTATTGCCACAAATCAGTCCCCGACCTTTCAACATTTTTACTATTGTCCCTTTTCTTTGAATTCCCTCCAATGCACCAATGCACGACATGCTAAAGTCCCAGTATCACCTCACTAGCACCCTACAAGGAGCCTGTGGATGTAAAAAAATCACACACACATCAGTGATTCAAAACACCAAGACATGAAGAGTGACCTACAGGAGCTCAGGAGACCTTGTCCACGCTTTGCACTTGCTTGCTGGGTGACCCTGGGCAATTTAGTCCCCTTGAGGTGTCTCAGTTTCCTTTTTTTTATCAAATGAAGATGGAAACCCAGCCTCTTTTGCAAAATATTCTGGAATGTGCTGAGGGACAGTGTTGAGCTGAGGCTCGTTATTATGATCAGGCACTTTCTGAAAATGGTGCTTTCAACAGCCCTGAAAATATCAGGAGATCAAGAGGGATGAATTCCACTGGGATGAGTAATTCATCACCTTGGAGGGTACGCAGGAGTCTATGGGCACTGTCTGCAAATGTGGTTGGAACAGGGAAGCAGCCAGATGACGATGGGTTTTCATGCTCCGGAGAGTA
Source organism: Strix aluco (assembly GCF_031877795.1). Classification (NCBI taxonomy): domain Eukaryota; kingdom Metazoa; phylum Chordata; class Aves; order Strigiformes; family Strigidae; genus Strix; species Strix aluco. Next base: position 6,287,911 of record NC_133950.1, on the reverse strand, counting down.
CAAAAGACCAAATTACCTGCACAGCTTGGACTCAGGTGTATTCAGTGTCTCACCCCAAGTTTTCTGCATCCTAAGACAAATGTTTCAGGGAATGACCCTCAGAGAGTTGCAAGGGGAGGTGAATCAGCCTTTTTCCATTTTTTGTTTCCCTAGAAAGTAGAAAAAGCCTGAAAATGCTACCCCCTAATGGTAAAACGAGGCGTGGGGGTGCTGTCCTCGGAATTCCTGATCCAAAGCCCAGATTTTATCCATAGGGCAGGGACTGGAGATACAGGGAGCAGAACTCTCTGCTGGCAAGATGTGTCCCTGCAGGGAAGAGACCTTGCACACACCCACTCACGCAGCAGCTTTGCATGAACAGCGTTACACTGGTCATGAGAACCAGGCGGTGCTGGGGGCAAGGTACAAAAATAGTTCCATTTTGTGGAGTTCAGCTGAACTCAAAAGCAAAGCAAACCAGGTGTTTCGGCATCCGTGTCTCGGACGGATGTTCAAGTCCGGTGGCGGGGACCCCTCCTGCTCCAGCTCCTTTGCCCCAGGACTCAGGCAGTCCCTGGAGAAGCTGTTGGGTGCATTGCTGCCTTTGTCTCATGGACTGAAAGAATACAACAGAAATAAGGAGAAAGAAAGGAAAAATAAATACATTTTAAAAAAGGCAGAAAGCCCCCAAAAGGCTTTTAGGATTTGAAAACACATGTGGGACTGAAAGCTGGTTTTGGAGCTGCTCTGTGACACACATCTGGAGGGGAGAAGCTGCTCATCTGGTCCTCCAGGCAGATTCTAGCTCCCCAGATAGCTGCAGCGGAGCGAATGCCATGGGGGTCTCCGCTGAGGTTGAGCTGCACCCTGATTCGCGGATCTTGCACTGTTTTTCAAACCTTCCCTTGTACGCTACTCAGACACATTCAGAAGCCTCCATTCATCCTGTTTGTTGGGGATATCTTAAAAATTTAATAAAAATCCTACTCTTCTTCCCTGTGCTCCACTGTTGTCCCACCCAAGAAACCCAAACCCTGCACAGACTGCAAGCCAAGAAAAGTTATTCTGCTTCAAATTTTGCTAATAATTCACAAACCATTTTCTTCGCATGCTACAGCCTGAACTGGTGATCAGAAGGGAAAAGACCTTCTCCTTGCATCTACAGCATTTCACACGATACCTGACTCTCAGGTGGGACCTTGGGTGGTCTCATCGCAGAAAAGATGCAACAAGAGAGAAGAAGAAGAGTTGAATGCTAAAACAGACCTTGTGCTCTGAACGGTACCAAAAAATGCAAAAATGCAATGGTCTTCCCTTCAGCAGCGCTCTCCAGCTGCTAATAATTTTTCTCAAATTTTGGGAGAGTCCTTGACATAGTCAGAAGTGTCACAACACCACACCCTGATGAAAGAGATGCACATGGTGGATTTTTCCCCCTGCTAGGGAATGAGGGCGGTTCTCCAGTTATCCAAAGAAATGAGAAGTTCCTTCCTTGTGTACCAACAGCCCTTGGGTTTTTCTTCTGCTCAGTGCAAGCCTTGGGAGTAGGAACTTCAAGGTACAGTCAGCAAGTATTATCATTATTAGGTTCTTTTTCTACAAGTGCTACAGCATGCCCTGGACACATGGCAGACTCCTGACAACAATCCAAGCCCACATGCTACCGATTTCCACGCCCGTGCCTACCTGAGGTAGCACCAAGGACACTTGCTGGGAGTGGGTGTAAGGTTTAATAAGGGTTAATTCTAAAGGGAGCGGCGTCCCCAACAGTTTTGCACATCAGCAAGAGAAACATCAATCACTGCTAGGGTTTTTTGTAACCCTCAACTTAAATTATGCAATTTTGCTGCCTGTTAGACTCCAGGAACTGTAATCTCCATACTGGATCCACACTGCAAAGGCAAATTTGCAAACAGCTCCCTACTCAGACCGAGCATCTGTGAAGCCTGTATGGAAACAAACACAGATGCAGCCAATTTCTTAGAGTATCCCAATTTGGGCTAAACTAAATCCGGTTTCACACCAGCTCTCAGGGGTTATCGCTCAGCGTGGTGGTCAAGCCAAGCTGCCTCCCGCGGCTCTCTCCTAGGCAGCCCGCCGGCTGGGGGGCTGCTCTCAGGATGGCGGTCTCCCGGTCACTAGGCACACTGCACACACCATCTTTGAATTTGTAAGGTTTTTTGCTAAGTTTTTATTTTAATTCAAGGACTTTGCTTCATACAAAATGTAATTGTAGAAACAACTGCAGAATTCAAAGTTTGGCTGATAAATATTACTCAGGCAGCAAACTAGGCAATCACAGAACCTTTTTTTTTCTTTTTTTTTTTCCCCCTTTTTTTTTTGGGTAAAGTTCCGCTTGTGTTGCATGGTTGGAACTTTTATAATTTTTAACACTGTTTTTTTAAATATAAAGTTTTGCAACAAACCCCCAATTTATATCAAATATAATTAAAAATTAACAACTGATGAATACATTGTATCAAAAAAGTACGAAGATAAACATTTTCCATGCACATACTTTTTATATATGTATATATGTATATATTTTACATGCAAACATTACTTATTCAAAGTACAGCCACTACGAGACTGGTTCTGGATGCAGAAAACTGATTGGTGCAATTCAAGTTTGGCAACTCACTATGAGGATTCTCGGAAATATCATGTATGCATTGAAGAGACAGCAGAGAGGCTGTAAAAAAAGGTAGGAAAAGGGTTATGAACAATTGTGGTCAGGCTTGTCTGTCACTGTCATCGACCCCTACAAGGCAGGTGGAGGATTAGACAACTTGAGATTCTTCTTCGTGTTCTGCCTAAGAATTGGAGTGACCCAAGGCCCTCGTTTGGCTGTGCGCTTCCAGATGGTGTGTTAGTGCGGGGCTGGGGGTTTGAGGATCTAAAATGGTAGAGGAAGGGGAAAGGCGGAGTGGAGAAAAAGGCAGAATTATTCAGTACAGAAAGACATCTCTTTTGCTTTCCAGTGTGGGTACAATGTTTGCATGCACTGTCAGAGAGATTGTGTTTTCCCTCTCCTTTACTTCCTGGAGTAAAAGAGTAACGTTTTCTTTAAAATTTCAAATAAAGTGTTTGTGCCTTCATATAAGGAAAATGTATAAAACATTTGGTCACAATCATGCTGAAGCCTGAAACAGGAAAATCCAGCAGATAAAGCTACAGAATGGATGAAGGTCTTTCTGACTGTTGGTGGTTTGGATGTGTTTCCGAACGTGTCATCTTGTTGCATAGCCCTCCGTTTGCGAATTACAGCCGTTACCCATAGCGGACCTCTGGCTACCGCACTTCCTTTATTCAAAGTGCACATAAATACAGAGACAGAGATACAGACAGGAGTTATCCTTTAGCAGAATCCAGGGATGAGATTGGCCAGAGATTATTGTTTTGTAACGGAACAAAAAAAACCACAGAAGGAAACAAAACCACATTGAATTTCTTCAACAGAAGAGCTACAGGGGATGTGAAGAACCACCCTACAGTAGACTGTTCCCTGCCTAAGGCTGAAAGACTGCTGGGAGCACGAGAGACCTCCTGAGCATTTTGGTAGCATCAGATACCCTCCAGCCACCCCAGTGACAAAACAAATCACTGGGGTCCAGCAGGATCTCTACCCATCCTAAGCGACTGCTTCGCCTGGAGAAGTTTCACAGTTCTGGGGCTTGGTAGGTCCTCTGAAAAAATTCATCTGTCCAACCCTCTCCTCTTTCCTATCAGCAATTTTAGCGATGTGCTCACTTGGCACCTCCCCCCCTTCCTCCTTTAACCTTTTGTCAGTGTACTACGTGTCCTCTGGCCACCCTGTGCCCCACATTAGCCCTACAATGGTTCATCAGACCCATGGACACAAGGTCCTGCCCAGGGTTTTCTTTCAGCACTCCCTCCCCACTGGCACATCACGTTTGCCCCTTTCCCAGGCTCAGAGTGCAGAAATCCACACAAGCACAAAAGAAAAAAATCATCCAACGCAAGAGTCATTGCAAGAACACAGAAATCTCATCCCTGAGAATCAGAGTTAGAGGTTTTGCTTTTTTTTTTTTTTTTTTTAAACCCTCTCTTAACAGGCAATAAAAACAAGACTCTCTCCAACTGCCCTCAACACAAATTATGCACCATGGAAAATGGCCAGAGCTCTCGCAGCCCAACTGTGACCCGACGTGCAGTATGAAAGACGCTGCTTCTCCTGCAAGAGTGTCTCTGCAGATGCTGTACTTTTCCACCTTCATCTCTCCTGCAGGACCTAAACACTAGTCAATGAGAAAAGGCCGGTTTTGTTTGCTGCAATCACTCCCCTCCCACCAATAAAAGTATATATATAAAAAAAATAAAAAAGAAAAAGAAAATAAAAGGTTAACAAAACCCAAACCAACCCCAAAGCATGTTTGCCTTCCCCACTGTAAGCTTCCAACCTGGTACTCGAATGCACTGGCCAGCGATGCGACGCGGGGCGTTGTGTGCACCGCGGGACCTCCGAGACGAGCGGCTCCTCCCTGTCCTCCCTCCCCTTCTGCCCCTCCCCACGCTCGCCCAAGGTCTGATGCATCGAAGCAAGAGGTTGCATCATCACTGTGAAAGATTTCAAAGGTTAGGCACTTAGTAGTGAACAACTGGAGCATTCGGTAGAAACGGTGGGACCTGGAATGACAATTGGACTAATTCTCTACATAAAGAGTATTTTTTTTCTTTTTTTTTTTTTTACTGTACAATTTACAAAAATGCACACAATGAAAAGTTAAAGTTCTATCTAATAGCTTGATATAAAACCAATAACATTTCTTCTTCTCACCCCTACGCTTTTTCCTCTTTTTTTTTCTGGTTTTCTTTTTTTTTAGTTGTTTTTTGCTAAATCAAGCTTATATTGTAAACAAGACAAAACAGTGAGGGCGTGTTGCGGTCGACAGGAGAGAGGGACAGAAAGAAAAGTCTCAGCAGCAAGGAAACAGTCCTTACAAAGTAGCTCTCTTGTGGCTTTATCATGTGTCAGTGTGAAGGACCCGACGTGGTGAGTAAATTAAAAGAGATCCACATGGCAGCGGTGTCAGAGCAGAGTCCCGGCTGCTGGAGCACTTGGTCGGCTCAGGGGTGTGCCACTGGCTCCGCCAAAAAGGATTGCTGTGGCTGAACATCAAGTCCCAGTGGACTGTCCTTTGTTCTGGTCTGTGTTTCTCCTCTCCCAGTTTCTTGGGTAGATCTCTTCCTTCTTAGCGGTGAACGAGATAAAACGCAGATGTGATCTTTGTTCGTGTGTGTCCGTTTGCAAGCCCCAACTCCCACCCTGACCGGGGAAAAGAATATAATAATAAATTAATTAAGAAATAGCCCAACAAAAACTGCGCCAATCTCGTAAAGGATCGACAGTCTGCTTTTTCTGCTGTTGAAGGTGAGGACTGCTCTTCTCTCAGCTTCTCGCGTGCGTTGCGGATTTGGCATCTGGTGCGTGTCTTTGAACTAGACAAGGCAGTAGGGAGGCGGGCGAGAGAGGGAGAGAGAGATGTGCTCCCCCGGCTGCCTTCCCCCTAAGGAGGAAGCCTTCTTCCTCGATTTGTCTAGTGAAAACAAAAATAAAGAAAAAAATAAAGAAAAAGAGAGGAGAGAAGCTGCAGGAGTGTCTCCGGACCCCAGGGGCAGAGCAGTTCTCACGGCAGGGGCTGCCCCGTGGGCCCCCTCCAGCCCCGGGCACCGCACGCATCGGAGCGCACAGCCTTCCAGATGATAAAACTCATCGATTTTAAACGCGCACACCTTGAAGGGTTTTGCCATGCCGCTAGCACCAGTCATCCTCATCGGCTTCGTGGTAGTAACTACGTCCTCTGGTGCCAGTCCCGGGGCCCGTGTTGAGACCCAGCGTGTAGTGGTAGCCATTGGGCACCCTGCGGATTTGGTGAGATTGGGAGGTCAAGGAGGAGACGTAAGAAGTCCTTGAGGACCGTCCCGAGTTGGTGGCCACTGCCTCCTCGAAGGTGAGCGTGTCCTCCGGCACCGCGCGGTAGGGGCTGTCGGCCTCATCGCGGTGCCCCAGGTAGGGGTCGGAGCCGATGCGGGCCACGGCCGGGGGGGGCGGCTGCTGGTCCCCCCGCAGCAGCGCGTTGTGCTCGGACAAGCCGCGGCTCAGGCGTCCCGGGGAGAAAGTGGGCAGGCCGGTTTGGAAACTGGTGAAGTGCACGGGCGAGGAGTTAGCGGTCTTGTAAGTGATGCTGGGACGTGGGGTCAGTGGAGTCTGTGGGAGCTGCCTCCGACCCCGGCATGGGGTACTAGCACCAGATGTCGACAGCAAGGGGCTCCCATTAACTGAACCACTGCCCTACATAAAAATTGGAACAAAGCAAATCAAAAAATAAAAAAGGGAAACACCAGACAAACACAAAGGCAGGCAGGTATAAAACAGAAGGAGAAGCAACAGAAGGGAGAGACAAGTCACAAGAGGAAAGAAAAGCAAAAAAGAGAGAGTTTAGACAGGCACAGTTAGGGGGAGGAGGTTCTCGAGAAATAATTCAACAAGAGATGTAAAGAGCTGGAGAACTAAAGTTCTGCGAGCAGTAAATAAGAACAGAAACGATCAGAGCATCGGTAGGACGCAAACTGGCAGACGGCTCCAACAGAAGGGGACACTGTCCGGAGGGAAGGCATCCACATCATACACAGGCTCAACATGCGCCTTACCTGAACTAGGCAGGAGCGGCTCAAAAACCTACGGTATTTTTTTTTGCAAATACAATTTTGCAAAACAGCACTCTTTGCTTCGGGGTGGATTTTTGCAGAACTTCACCCGACGGTTGTGAATGCTGATGTTGGGGATCATTTCTGTGGTCAAAATTGGATTATGTGGAAAGAGGATTTGGGGGCAAACGATTTTGTTTTGTAGTTTTGGGAGTGATTTTGATTAAATAGCCACTCTGAAAAAACAACAGCAAAAAGATTTTTGGGCGGGCTTTAACTAACAAGTTCCTCAAACAAAAATGCATTCACCTGCTCTTCTTTAATATTACACAGCTGATTTTTGAGTGGTAGAAGAGTCTGGCAGCTTTCTGGGTTACTAATAGTGACATGGTGGAGTGCACTAAGACACAGTAAGTTAAAAAATGCCACGAGTGAGAGGAACGGGCCCTTGTTTTGGCATTTCTGTTTACATTCTCCCAGGGCAGTAGATAAATAGCCCTGTGAGAGTGTTGTCAAAATCCCCTAGCCATTCGTGACCTAACATTTTGAGACCAGACCTTTAATTTTTAAAGAGCAGCTTTTCCTTCCTATAAAAACATCAGCTTGTTGTTTGCTGTGTTATCAATCAATGCTTGTTCTGCTCTGCCTGGGTTTTCCAACACAGATTTCAGGGCAAGCACAGCAGTGCTGGGGGCTATCAGCCCAGAGGCTATTTCAGCCGCTGTTGCCATGAGTCGTGCCATGTCACTCAGCAGAAGAGGCAATACCGGTGTTACGTGGGGGTGCAGAGCAGCGTGGGTGTCGCTCACTGGAGCCCCGCTCTCCACAGGCATCAGGGACTGATATGGCATTTGCTGCTCGTGCTGCTGCACCAATGACTCACGTCTTCCACAGCCTGGAAACCGAGTCTTTGCCTTTCTCTTCTTTGGTTTTCACCCTCTCCCTTCTCTGGATTCCCCACATTTCAGCCTTGCTCTCTGCCACAGACACATATTCCCATTCCAGGCGCCTGCCCCACAGCTGAGCTGCCTCCCATCCCCTGCCTCCCCGAGGAGACGGAGGAGATGGTGACCAACGTGCAGCAACCTACAATATTCCAACATCCAGGGGAAGATGATCAGCTTTTTCCAAGGTCCTGAGGCTGAGCACCTCAAAATTACGGTACTTACAAAAGAAAGCAGAACTAAATAGTTTTAATAGTGTTGAGCTGTCTAAAAATGGGGTTTTGTGAGATTTTCAAACTTCTTTTATCCAGGACCAATTCAGGAAATGGTCTTGATTGTAAAAAAATGGTGAGGTCTTTTTTCAAAATGTCCAGCAAGCTTCTTCCTGCTGAAACATTTTGAAATTCCAAGAAGTTTCATCTCATTTTAAAAAATGCTTTTCCCAGATTCGTCACGAAATGGGATTTATATTTAACAATTCGCCTGCATTGAAGAGGAAGCAGTGAAATAATTCACAGAAGATGCATAACATTTCTATGTGGGTCAAAGAAAGCATTGTGAGTTGACCCAAAATGAAATGTTCATGGCTTGGTTTTCTTGTCCCCTTTTTTTGTATTTAAAAAAACTCCAAAGAACTTCTCTTTGAACCAAACCTGTCCGGATTTTTGGCTTGGCTCTAGCTGGAATGGAGCCACCTTGTTGGCAGGGTGAAGCTCAAGCCAGCCTCTCTTTTTGGTATATGCAGGGGCCTCCAGGGACTTGGTGAAATGTGCTGGGCCAGGGCTTCTGGGGAAAACTGTGTCTCCCAAGGAGAGGGACAGACTAACAAAGAAAATACTTGAGAGTTAACAAGCACCTTGTTATCGAGCCAGAGTAACACAGGAAATGGACTGACAGAGCTTCTTGCACAGACCTTATTAAGACAAGGGATCTTCGGCTCATTGGGACAGAAGTGACATGCTGGCTTGGCTATTTTTTGAATCTGTTTTTTTCCAGAACAACCATGGGATGTATTAGCAGCTCCACTCAAAGTAGGTAGCATGTGAGTGTATAAAATACATGGACACTGAAACAACAGGTTTTCTTCTCCCTGCCTTACTAAACCCCCACAGGACATCGGAGACAATACAGACTCCACTGGAACTGGGGGAACAGGTTTATAAAAGGCAGCTGATGCTCTAATGCTGAACGTCTATGAACTATGGGAAGGTTTCAGTTTTTTAATTAAAACATACGTGATATTTAAAGTTCTGGTAAACTGAGCATGCAAGAAAGGAGAGGCATCATGCTAAAAATTAGTGCCATCTTCCTGCCTCTCAAACCAGAGGGAGAAATTAAGAAATGGAAAGAAAAACTCTTCTGAAAAATCCGATGAAGGCTGGTCAGGGACTGCAGTAACTGGAAATGGATACGACCTGATAGGCTGCAGCTCCCTCTTGCTATGGCCACACACAGTCCTGAGTGTATCAGACCTCACAGCAATGTCACATCTCCCAGCTGAGAACGACTGTGCAAAGTGTGTCCCATGCCCCGGGTGTCTCTGGAGCTGCGGGGCAGCAGCCCCGAGCACTCACTGCAGCACCGCAGCCTCTGATGCTGCAGCCTGGATGCTGCTAAGGAGGGAGAGAGAAAAGCCCAGGACAGGGTAAGGAATAAAAAAGCTGCTTCATTTTGCAGCTAGTGGGACGCTATGAAGCCTCTTCATTTAAATCCTTCCCCTGGGCTCTAACTCATGCTGAAAGCAGGATTTTCTCCTGTTCCCCGTGAGCTGATGTTGCTGCAGGGGCTCAGGGCTGACAGCATCGCTCAGCCTCTCCTGAGACACCCAGCTGGTGACACACCACCACCTCGCTGCAGATGTAGGGAGATTTTGAAGAGTGGCCAGAGCCTCCCTCCTGGCACAGCAGCTGTGCATTACTTGGAGATGTTTGCAGGCATTGTGCTGACCCAGGGATGAGCTCTCCCCTCCCATCCAGGTCCTGACTTCTCCTAATTCCTCCTCTCCCTTACCATGGTTTCTCCTCCCAGCTAGAGAGCACATTTGAAGATTGATCTGATGCTAGGGAAAAAGGACATTTTCCTCAATTTTCAGAAAATTAACCTGTTCCACAATACAGGACAGCTCTGAAGCCTACGCAACAGCAGTTGGAAAATCCTGCTAATATGAGCAAACCCTGCTGAAATCACAGCTCTGGCTGTCTGGAATCCCTATACTCTATTACACTGGCTTGTGCTGTGATGGCAAGGATTTCCTTGACAACCACCAGATGTTTGTGCAAGGGGCAGCAGTAGGTGCTGGATTAACACAGCTGGCAGGGGAACAGTTCAGCTCAGTTGCCCAGGTCCCACGCCACACTACCAGCCTGCTCTGGCTCAGATACACTTTCTCGACCAGCATCAAGAGCTGCCAGTTCTCAGGTCTCCCAGGCTGTTCTGCTGAAACCATGAGCAAGGGTGTCCTTAGCAGTGGGGTCTCTGCGAGATGCCTTGAGTCGCTCACTCTGTAGGTGGCCACTAAAGAGCCATCAAGTGACATTTCCATCCCTGTTTTGGATGTGAAGCACTAAGCAGGACCTCAGTGGCTTTATATCCTACCGCCTGGCCTTCCTTCCCCATTCTGCCTCCTTTATTTTAAGCAAAACATGGAAAAAGTGCGTACAACCCTGGAAGAGCTTAGGGCTCTTTTCCCACCCTGCATCTCCTCACCTGTCTGTGTGGACCTTGCTCTGGCCCTCCGTTGGGTGAGGTGGGCCTGCTCTGATCAGCAGACTTGGGCTGGGAACGGTCTCGGCTGCCATAGCGGTCACAGGAGTAGAAGCGCTGCTTTTCAGAGGAGGAGGAAGAATGCTGCTTCCTCTCTTGGGACCGGCCGCGCTCTTGCTTCTTGTCCTTAGAAGAAGACTCGCCAGACTGGGCCACTGAAAGAAGAATGTTGGTTTGGGTTCAACACAGGAGGAACGCTCAAAGTGTGAGGCAGGGAGGTCCCTCCATGCAGACAGGACCCCAAATCACATCAGATGACTGCTGTGCATCCTGAAGGGAGGAGGACAAGGGACAAATCCTTGTTCGCACAGCACTTACCAGCTTCTCCATCGGCCATCTGATGGGGGGACCTGTCCAAGGACTTCTGCTTCTTCTCTTTCCGCCGGTGGCAGCGGTGGTGATGGTGGTGATGCCCTTGCTCCGGCGGCATGCGCTCCAAGGAGTATTCGTAGAGGTGCATGGCGTGAGGGCGCTGCGGGGTCAGCGTGGAGACGGAACGCTTCATGGGGCTCGTGTCTGGGATGGGCTGCAAGGCAGACGGAGGGACATGGAGCAGGGTGAGGGCAGGCGCTGCACCGTGCTCAACTGCTTGGTTCCCAGCATGGGGAGGGTTATACAGTAAGAGAAAGGGGCAAGGAGGGGAAGGAGAAAAATGGTTAATTAGATATAACCGGAATGGGCAGACTTGTGGAATGGTAGAGTGAGGGCTAAATTTGAGGAGCAAATGTGATCTCCATTTGCTGAAATGGGCTTTACTTTTAGCAGAGTGCCAATCCACAGGTACCACGGGTGCAGAGCGATATGCAGCACTTCAGACCAAACACAGCATCACAGGAGTGAACAGGAGATTAGCAGGGGCATAGGGAAGCACAGTAGCCAAGCATCTCACAATGATAATTCTCCAAGACTAGTTTGATCCAAAGCTGCTTCAGGGATGTGGTCATCTCAAAGCAACTTCAAAGAGGAGAGCATGAAAGCGTTGCTGGGCATCACATGGAGAGGGAGAAAAATCAGGAATAAGTGGGCAAACCACTGAGAAATTACTTCTACCTCCCTGCAATTGAAGATGACTCCCACCAAATATTTAAAATTCTCTTGTCCCACCATGACTCCTTGAAGCCCTATGGCTGGGACAAGCAGTATAGCATGTATGTCCTGCAATTCTATCAGTACATCTCCAAACATGACTACTTGGATTTGCTATTGCTGTTTTAAAATAATTTTTCACCAAACATCTGGACACAGCATAGTAGCACAGCCTCCCACAGGCATTGCTGGATCCTGTCTCTGTGCCAGTGGCAGCTCCAGACTCTGCCTCCTTCCATTTAGGTTCAAAATCTCACACAGATACGCTGCAGAAACCAAGACAAGTGGACTGCACGACAGCTATTCTCCCAGTCTTTCCCTTCCCTGCTGCCCAATTGCCAGGTTATGAAGCTCAGAAAATGAGGGCAATTCCTAGGTTCTCTTCTCTTTCACTCTGCTGGATTCTAGCTGGCTCTGTGTTGGAGACAGGGCTTCATCCATCCTCTGGAGTTTTCCCTGGGTCTACCACTGCATCAAAGCTCTGTGGCAGAGGAAAGACCTCGGAGCATGGTGGTCCAGCCTGACAGGGAAGGAGCTCGGGATGTCCTCCAGTGCCTCTTATACTTGTTTGAATTCACAATCCAATGTGTACCTCCAACAACAGTTCTTGCAGAACATTTACTTTGTTCACTGTAACCTTTCCAAAGAGCCCTGGATTATTTTTGCTGTCTATGGTATTTTGTTTGCTTATCCTGAAATTCAGATCTCTGCTGCCCCATGATATTTACACAATGCAAAACCAGTTGTTTCACAGCTCTGCTCGTTATTTTGAGTGGAACAAACCGCTCTCCCTCCCAGTGGGATGTCACGGGCAGATTATCTTTCATGCAAAGGTGCAGTCTGGACTGAATTTTGTTTGGTGTTCTCTCTATTGCTAGGCAGTTACCCAAACTTTGGTGCTTCCCACTGGAGGGCAAGGTGGAGTACTAGAGCTGGAAGGTTTGCCAGGGGCACAAGGAAGACAATGCTGGGGTGGGGGAGCACAGCATAGCCTGTGGCATCAGTGCATCCCCAGGGTCTGCACCAGCTCAGTTAGCAGGACAATGTTGTGCTGCATTTGCCTCCTCCTGTGGTGCCTGATGTGTGCCCAAGAAATTATACTGAAGAGCTTCATGTTTGTTCTCCTTGCTTACTGTTGAGCCTGAAGATGGAGCAAGGCAGAGAGGTCTATAAATTGGATGGTCTGATGGGCAAAGACAAGTGAAAATACTTCGCACTAAAAACACTTATCCAGATTTCAAAATCCATATAGGAGCTGCCAGGAAGAAGACAACAGAAATTTCCCAACAAAAAAACGACCAAATTGATAGGAAATGAACATTTCTCTTTGGACCTGATTCTGTGCTTATTCCAGGGACAGAAGTCTCCACTGACACTAATGGGAAGTGCCAAAGCAATGAATACCTTTTCCATAAATCCTGGCAATGCTCCCGTTACGTTAACGGGGCATGCAGACTCCCCACAAGCCTCGGGAGAACATACCATAACCCTTCAGAGAGTTACTAATTGCTTTTTCATTACCAAACCGATTGTTTTCACTTCCTAAATTCCTGTGCAACAAGGCATACAAAAACAAATAAATAAGCAAAACAAACAAACAAAAAAATCCCTGCTATTACAGCGTGCAGCGTGCAATTGTGGATCGAGGGAACTGCAGCAAAGTGGAAGGAGATAGCGGCTGCGTCGGTGCAACATTGGACTCCAATGAGAAGGGAAAAAAGTAAAGGGTTAAGGAAGGTTAATTATTTCTTAACATGAATTTAATAGGATACAACTTAGTGCAAACTACATACTGCTAGGTAACTCCCAGGTGACCGTGCTTTGCTCCTCTGCAAACAATTCGGACAAGATGAGAGACATTATTTGAAGCAGCCCCACAGTACAGCCATTGTCAGACATCACGGCAGATGTGCAGCAGACACGATGACGACAAGGGAGGGGAGGTGATGGGGGAGGAGGACAGCAAAGAGGGAGGGAGGAGGTGAGATTGAAAGCATAGGAAGATTTTTGTTTAAAAAGTGAAACATAAAAAGACAGAGGAATGACAGGCAAACAGAAAGGGAGACATCCAGAAACAGAAAGCATTGCAAATAAGAGTTATAAAGAACTCAAAGTTTGGGGGGAGCAGAAGCAGCACGTGAGAGGGAGGGTGGAGGGCACGGAGGGGGAAGACACACACAGAAAGTACATCAGTTATTCAGCTGAAGCTACAACCACCAAAACATTGTATTATTAAATGAGGTTAGATCTGGTCACATATTACAGGCCTGATTCATAACGGGATTAGACAGCTTTCACATGGGGCAGCTCTGCCTGGCTGTCCTGGTTTAACCAGGAAAGGGTTAAGTTTCCCCAGCAGTGGGGGGGAGCTCTAGCCGGGTTATTCAGATACCATGCGGATGTCACATCCTGGCAGGTCACATTTTTCCTGGCGCGGGAGCGCGGTGCACTCGTGGTTTTGTACATCGTGCTTCCCACTGCTGTATTTGGTAGCTATTTTGCTCTGTTCATTGCTATCACTATTACTGTTATTGTTATTGTTGTTGTTTGTTGTGTTGCTATTGCATTGTTGTATTAAACCTTTCCTTATTTCAGTCTTGGGGCTTTGTATTTTACTCCCTTTGTGGGGGAGGGGTAGCGGCCGCGTGGTCTCAGACCCCGGCAGGGGCTAAACCATCACACTGGGCAACACCTACCCTGCTTCTGCAGGAGACACTCTTCAGCAAATATCTGACTGCAACGGAGAAGAGTTTCCCAAGGAAAGGCTCGTGCTGCTGGCAGTGCTGCTGCCAACTGCATTGCCTTGGAAGGAAAGATGCTACTTGTGGTCTAGAATAAAGGACAACTTTGTTCTGGGAAGGGGGAAGGGAGGGAGTATGGGTTTGCTTTGGGGTCTGTTTCTTTTATTAAGCATGTTGAGTAGTGTTCCTGATAACACAGAGAATCCCAGCTCTCATACAAAGACTGCAGTTTCTGGAGTCAGCTGGGAAATTTGTTAGCCGATGAAGTATAGCTTGTGCCACCCTGAGCATGTTAGCAAGAAGATTTTATCTCTTGGAGCTATTGCTGTATATGCAATACACAGGCTTTTAGTTTTAGGGTGCAGCATACCTTCCACGTTCTGCTCCCCATGGAGAGCAATGGAAACAGCCCACAACTGCGGGCTGCTCACTCCTGAGTGTATGAATCAGGCCCTTGGAATGAGAGACACTATGAGTGGTAAGATGTTCTGACACGCAGGAGGCAGGACGGTGGCTGGAGAGCATCCAGGACAACAAGCTAGCAATGAACATGTGAAATGCCCCAAAACGATCTGTGTAAACCATGACATCCTACACACTAAGTAGCATCGACAAGTTGCTGTAAAAGTCAACTCTAGTGATGAGATTTCTTTACAAGAAGTTAAACAAAGGAAATCCTCAGCAACGTTTTACTGACCAAAGTCACAATACAGTATATGCTAAATACTGTGGAAAGAGAAAAAAAACCAGGGAGGATGCTTAGTGTCTCAATGCAGCCTTCCAGGCACAGGCTCCCTGCTATTTTCTGTACCTACTACATTCACCAAAGAGAATCACAGCACATCTTTGGCTTTCTTTATGGCTAGAGCACAGGAGCATGCCTTGACTGTCTGTCTGGATAGGTGGCACGCAACTGTCAATGGGAAACATGCCTTCCAGGAACACAGGCTGGCAAACAGCATTATCCCCCGTTAATCAGAATAGACACTCTTGGGTAGGTAGCCATCAGTTAGCTACCCAGGCAGAGGGATTTCTCTGGGTTGCTTTTTGCTGCAACCAGGGATGAGTAAAGCTGGGGACAGTGCGGTGTCCACACATGAATACCTGCCATCCAAGCACAAAGGCTGGTTACCTGTCTCCAGGTTCAGCAAACATATTTTAAAACAAATATTCACAAGCAATTTCCAACAACACAGCAAGCAGAGGGAAGATACCGAGTTCAGTCTCCCACCACCATTAAAGTCTCCCTTGCTCACCTGAGTTTCGGCAGCCAGGCGTGGCATGGAAGCCGCCCGCCCCTGGCTCTCCAGGCCTGGTTGGTGCTCTCCGTTGGCAAGTGTGGGGCTGATTTCCCTCATTTCTACCACCTGATGGAAACAAGAAATGGTTTCGGTAGCAAGAACATGAACATCGTCTTTGAAGCCATCATCTGAGCAGGCTTCTGCTAAGTTTGATTTAATTGTGAAGAGATGCTAGTACAGGAAAAAGAGTAAATTAAGAGCTGTTAAGTGCCCAGGTTACTCTATCTACAGTGCTGTCTTCAACAAGGACAACAGTGGGCCAAGCTCTTCCACCAGCCATGGCAATGAGCCCCAGCTGTGACCTGTGAAACCCCTCATCTGACTTTGTACACTGATGACAATGGGACAAGTAGGAAGAGATAACCTTAAGTAACCTATTGCAATAGACACATAATTCCATGGAAAGCATGTCCACATGTACAGCTATGAATAGGAGCTACTAGGTTTGGTTTTTCTCCATAATGTTCAAGCAAACTTGGGGTTATGAGAGACAGAACAATGCTTGTCTTAAGGGACAGATCTACTGTCTACTGCATTTCACCCTGTCTTCACCTGTTTTTTTCTAAACGTTTTCTAAAATTTCTAAAAATCTACTGCATTTCTAAAATCTACTGCATCTCACCCTGTCTTCACATCTTCAACCTGTTTGCTCACCCGTTCAATGGGGATTTCTTCTGAGTGGCCTCGTTCAAAAGCTGGTGTCCTGGTTTCATAAAACATGTCCTGGGTGCGTTGAGTCCCCCAAGAACTGGACTCTTTGATCCCACCCTCTGGGGCTGGCCTGTCAGAAGGAAAAGAGGAAAAAAGAGGAAAAAAGATTAACTCTTTTGCAAAGAGATTTTGCTGACCTAATTGTGATGAAGGTAAACCACTCAGATACTCTTTGAGGTTTAACTTGTCAAACTAGTTGCAGGATAGGCACAGCTGCTGGTGAAGAGCAACAAGGAGATGAAACCAGCCATCACAGGTTTTTTCCAGTAACTAAGGAAAACAACTTCTGCAGCTTAAGTTCTGATGAAGAAGAATTTTGGAGTTCAGGCAAATTATGTATGCAAGACCAGTTAGACATTGGTCAAACACATCCGTGGTCATGCTAAAGTACATCCACTGGATGTACAGTGGTACAAGTGGCCCTGGGTTTCACTGCTGAGTCTGATGTTGGTTTCCCCATCAGGGTTACTTGGGACATTTAAACTTCCGATGTCTATCGCTAAAAATCCATAGCGCTTGTGAGACAGAGGAAAGTCACCTGAAGAAGAGCAGGAAATGGAGAATCGATTAAGGATCACTGTTACTATAACTGTTTGGTAAGCTCTCTGTGGAGGTATTATTTTGTCTAAAGAGAAAGAGCCAGATTCTGTCCTGGAAAGTCTCAAGAAGCTCTTGATGTTACCAGTGCCGTGAGCTCGAGAGACAACTTTGTTCCAAGGACATCTTGACTCCCAAGATCTCACTGCAGTGGTGGTTGGTGGGTAGGGGTTTCTTTGGTTGTTTTGCAGTGATTCCAAATTCCTGTAAACAAACTCACACCTACAACTAGCCTCAATGGAAAGCTCTCCAATTAAGATTCAGAGGAAACCATTAAGAAAACATGCAAATCTCGAGAACTCAACACTACCACCAGACGGATAACTGCACCTGAGGCAGCAGTGAGAAGCAGAGCAGCATGGAGGCATTTTGGTAGCCACCAGTGGGATTGTCCCAGCCACAGTGTGAAGGGGCTGATGGTCTTGGTGTCACCAGCTGTGCTGCCCCACCTCCAGAGTAACTGAACCAGCAGTGCTCGGGGTTGATGCATACACCCAGGGTGCCCCTTCTCTGCATTACAGTTTTGATGGGGTGGCCATGGGATACTCACAACGTGCCCCCATTGTTGAGTGAGGCTGAGCTTTTCTGGCGAAGGAACGCCTTTGCGTTGTTGAATGCTGTGGGCTGGGTTTGCTCCAAAGTGGCCTTCAAAGGGTGAAAGAGTGACACCGGTCCGGGCTGTGAAGCACAAGGAAAGGTTGTCAGAGACAGAGCTGTGCATGGAGAGGATGGACTGCAGTGCTTTTCCTAGTTAATAAAGAGCCCTGAGAAATCAGCCCAGCTGAAAGCACACCCCAGCCTTCCCATAGCCATAAGAGGCTCTGAAGGACGCTTGCTGCCCTCAGCTTTGCACAAGCCAAAGTTGTGCTGCAATCCCCCTTCCCTCCAACAAAGTGTTCCCCTGGTCACAGAGCGCAGTAGGGATTTCATACGCTGATGTGACCAAAGGGGCTGTGCCATTCAGGTGGCTTGTTGTGACACTGGGTCTCCTGTAGCCTCCCACCTGTGAGACAGACAAACAGGCCATGCTGGAGATCAGCTGGATGACCATCCTGGAATCAACAGGTATTTGTCCTATCAGAAAACATCGGTGTTTCAATCCCGAGCCAATTGCGTGGAAATATTTTCAAGGAATTGTTAAAATCTTCAAATCTATTGGAGCCAAAATTATTTTGAATAATTCCCATTTTCAAAAATAGCTGAAATATTTTATAGCCAAACTATCAACAGCTTTGGTGTCCCAAAGAAATCCTTTGGTGTTTCCCAGTCCCTAGGCCACTTCTGAAAATAGGACTTAGACTGACAAGTGTTACTTGACATCTTTTTTGAAAAGATCTTTCCAGATCTACTGAAAATGGCAACTGGAAATTTTTTTTTTTTTTTTTTTTTTTTGAGAGAGAGACTTTCAGGAGAGGTTTCCACTTTTGAGACAACATTTTCAAATCCTGCCTGGAGAAGCATCCAGACTTTCTGGATGACACATGCCAGTGACTCTCATGAGAGCTGCGCAACACTGGAGAACATGCTGCCCAAAGGAGGACTGAGAAGGATACCTTTTGGCTGAGTACCTGGCACAGGCCTCCAGAAGGCTGGTGAACTTGTTCCCTGCTGTTCTTATTCTGCTTGTAGAAGTCAAATATCATCAGTGCTGCGTAGACTTTCCCCACAGTCATCTCATCAGCTGTCAGAGGATGGTGAAACGCAGCAGGGACATTCATGTGACAAATGGGAAAGGATCAGGAGAAGAGAAATAAGTCAAAGAGCACAAGAAATAACAACAAATGGGCATGAAAATCGAGGAGAAAGAAGCAACATTAGAATAACGAGGCAAAACAGACACAGAAAAGTGGGGGAAAGAAGAGACCAAGAAAAGGTTACAACACCTCTTCAGACCTTTGCCTGTTGCTGCCTTTCACATGTGAGGAGGACGGCCCCTTGTCTCTAGCTCTCTGTGGCAAACATTCACAGAGACCGTGTAGAAAAAAAACAGGCAGGGAAACTTTGGGGCATTGTAAGCATTGCCAACATAAGAATTGCTAAATTAATACCAGATCCACAGCCAGCTTTTTATCAACAAAGAAGTCTTATTCTTATTTCTTTGAATTACAGTCAACTGGGGCATAATGGGCTAATATACAGTTTTCCAGGTGTCTTTTTTCACCCTCACAGCTATGCTACCAGCCCTTCCCTGCATGGCAATGGAGCACTTCCCATAGAGCAAAGAGTTGAAGCGGCAGATGTATAGGGATCAAGAGAGGAGGGGAGGAAAAGACTTAAGCAATCACTGCCCACTGATTTGCACCTCCTCAGCTCCCTCTTTCTTCCTAATTAACAATGCCTTTATTGCTCTGCACTGTTTCTCATTAATTGGGAATCCAGAGCCCTTGTCTGGCCCAATCAAGATAATGGCAAACTTTCCATTTTCTCAGCACATTTGCCCAGGACATTATCAAGTAACACAAAGGCCTTTAGCTTCCAAGTATCTCACTTCTGATTCTGTAAGTTCTCAGCAAATTTTAATTTTCTTTTCCTGTTTTTCTGGAGCTCAGATGGTAGAAATCACACTCCTGTCCTGTAAGGCACAGGCTGAAGGCAGATCAAGCTATGAAAAACTTCTGGAAGAGGCCACACAGGGCATCGGCCCCTTCTTGGCACTGGGTTGGGGTTTTTTCTAAGTTCAGGAAATCTATTGTAGCATAATGAAATACATGCCTGGATGTGACCTCAGCTTCCATACCCCTTGTGTGACCATGGCATGGAGGTGTGGGCTGTGAACCCTGTGGAGAGGGTACCTAGAAGCTGAACTGTACTGGGTTTCTTTGCTGCTGCTCTAGATGACTGTGCAGCTGGATGGGGCTAGGGACAGAGCAGGCAAGGAGGGAGAAACCTGCTCTGGGCTTCTTAGGCAGCTGGGATGGGCTGGGCGCTTGCTGATGAACCACTTACGTTTGTGAGGAGGCACCAGTAAATCCAGAGTTTTCTGGGACAGATTGGGCCAAACCAGCGAGATCTCCTTTCTCAACTCAGCATCACACTGGTGCTGTTTAACACCCCCTGCAGAAAGGGAGAGGAGAGAAAGAAGCACATGAAGAGTGAAAATCCTTGTCCTATCAGCGCATACCACTATTTACACAGCAAGCACAGGAGAAAGCCTTTCCCCCACTCCCATTTCTTGAGAGCACCAAGCCAGCACCAGCCACAGCAGCTGTCACAAAGGGGACCAGTGACCTCCTCCGTGACAGGAGTGTGTGAACTCAGTAGGACCATCATCGCTTCAACCAGCTGACCCTCTGCTGTTACTTGGGGCTTAAACTTAAGCTCAGACTTATTCTAGCTAACTGCCTATTTGGGGTGCTGGGTAGTGTCAGCAGAAAGCAGCAGCACCTCTGAGGTGTGATGCAAAGGACCTGGTCTGAGGTGCTGGACTATGAGCAATTCATGACTGATTCCTGAAGTTTTTGGCGATGAGACACAAGCACGCTGTTCTGCATCAGCAGCATCAAACAGCAGCTATATCACAATGTAAGTCAAAAAGAGCTGAACACAACGGCATTATTCAAATGGCCAAAGTGAGGTCTCAATACACAAGTGGAAAGTGATTAAAGTATATGTAGGCCAACAGGCCAGCTCCCAGATGAATGCACTGCACAGTAGGCAATTAAGTAGTTCATCTGAATGACAGAGATTATTTTTCTAAGAGAAAAGCGATGGGAGGAGGCTCTGGGTACTCTGCTACATGGTGGTTTGAACTCCCACACCGAAACTCATTAGGGAGGGTTTATTAAGGGCCTCTTAGTCCCTCTAAAGACTCAATTAAATGTAGCACATGAAACCTATTCAAACGAAGCACATAACAACAAAACAGGTCAAAAACTCACAACCCACAGCAGATATAAACCTTAGACAGAATCCAGGGCTATCATCTTTTCTGGTTCCCTTCCAGTGTGTGGCCAAAGAACGGGTCGGGGGAGCCTTTTCAATTCAAAAAGCCTGTTTGAATTACGACTGCTGACAGGTAACTAGGATCGTAAAATAATACACTCAGTGTCCTTATCTAGAGGTTATTACTAAAATAAAGTGCTGGCCCCTAAAATTCCAGGCAGTCCTAAATGCATCCTTAGAAATGAGGTCTGATACTCACTCCCTAGGGGAGTCCCAGTGACCCCAAATTTTTTTCTTCTTCCAGCAGTGCCTACTCATCAAAGTTTAAGCAATGTATGAGGGAGGTAATTAATACAGAGAGGTTGAAAGGCTGGCCTAAAACCACTTAGGAAAAGTGCAACATCCTAACCCTGCCCTGCCCTTTGCTTGTAAGAGCATTGTTACCTCCTGTTAGCTTTTAAATTAGGTATAAAAATGTTTTGGATGGTCATGCCTTGATTCTGACCCCAGCCAGCCTGATTAAATAGGTGTAATGACCCAGAGAAAAGGCCAGTGTATTTTATTACATTGCAATATTTAATTGGGAAATCAAGTAATGCCTGATTAAACACTTAAATAATTAAATTTTATCTCAAGGCAGAATGTGGTTCATGGCACTTGGAGTCACTGCTTTGCTGCCAGCAGACATCAGTTGGAGAAGAAGGGCTGTTTTTTCCATCGCACTGGAATAGTTTAGAAAAGAGCTGTGAAAACTCTCTTTCCTGTTATACAGCAATGAGCACATGCAGAGGGCTTCTCCTCCAAGAGCTCCCAACTGGGATGGCCAAACCTCTCCACATCTCATCGACAGAGATGCCAAGATGTGGCCACCCCAGAGGCAGAGTGATGCTCAGGACCCCTCTGTATTGCTTGTCCCCAAAGCTCCCTTGTCCTTTGGTGCTGGCAGATGACAGGCAAGCAGTAGAAAAATAGGATTTCCACCTGGGGCAGAATTTCTGTGATTCTGGGACACCAAACCAACAGATAAGTTGGGGTTTGAGCCCACACATGCTGTCAGACATCATCTCCCTCTCACCTGAGGCGAGTTTGATTTCTAGGGCAGTGCGGATCAAGGCCATCAGCGTGGACGTGAAGTGGACAGTTAAATCTTCAGGTGAGATCGGCATGTTCATCCGCACCAGGCGCTGGAGAGAGAAACACAGTGGCTGTGAGCGCAGGTCAGAATTCCTCCCCCCCCTTCCCTCCCCCACTGCGAGCCCTTAGAAATAGCCAGATTACAAGTATGTGTTCACCTTTTGTGCACTGAGCTAAAATGCATCTTCCCCGTAGAGACATCAACTCCTTTTCAGGAGCAGGTCTGAGCTGTAACAGTGGCTTTAGTGGTTAAACAGCCGATTTGCCAGCATTTGTACTGCAATCCTACAAAGAGCGTTCTTCCAAAAAAATGTCAGTTTGAACACTCTCATCCCATTTCAGAGCCTAGTCCCCTGCTTGTGAGTCTCCAACTATGTCTGCATTCTCCAGACATGTGGCTAGGACCCATCACCCCCGCCAAAGCAGCGTGCTCAGGAGATACAAACCATGAAGCTCACCATGGTGGCTCCACCATCCTTTCCTGCATCAGTTACCTTCACCTATATTCTGGTTCTACAACAGGAGCAATAGCAACAAATGAGACCTGGCACCGTTGAATGAAGTAAGATGATGGAGGATTTGCATCCACCATCCCGGGATGTGGCTCCATCCAGAAAGTGACTGTGCCTCTTCCCGCTGTGCAGGTGGCCTTGGCAGTGAGCAGGATGCAAGGAAAGCACTTTTGGTGGCAATGACAAGAGGAGGCGAGTGCTTTGTACAGGAGCTGTGCAGCCTCTGGAGCAGTCCCATGATGATGCATTTTGTACACATCCTGAAGCACACTAGAAAATAAGGCTGGTGAGCCCTGCAGTGTGGCTCAAGTACTCTGGGGCAGATTGGAACTGGCTGCTAATAGCTATAAGTATGCAACATCGTTTTTATTGGAGACACTTGAGTTCTGTCTCTTAGCTCCTTTCTCTGTGGGCAGCCCAGGAGCTCTGAAGAAGGTCTCTGTTCCTTCCAGTCAATGAGCTACACAGCTCCATCTGGACCTTACCCATAAGGGAAGAGGCTGGATTAACAAAAGCAGGACCATAATTTCCCCCAATAATGTTGTTTCAGTCTAAGCATTGAATAGTTCCTCAGGATCAGTATCTCCCAAGATCTACAGACCTGGTAGCAAGTCCTTCCCCATCACCAGTCAGGATCACCTCTGATACAGCAAATTCATCATTCTTGTAAGCAACGAAGTACCTGAGACTGCTTTGGAAAGCTGTGGCTCCCTTAACACTGCTGGCAGCACAGCATGTAAATGCCGACAGGGAGAAGCTCTCTCCAAGCCTTGCTGATAACCTTAGCAACGCATTCAAAGGATGGATTTCTTCTCCTTTGGCAACCTAATGATTTCTCAGCTCCTCAGCTTTCACAAGCTGTTTAGAAACTTCCTTGGCCGGAGCCATATCAGACAAGCCTCTGTGTTTCCGTTCTGAAGGTACGTGCAACCTGAGGAAGTCACCAGGCGTTAATTTGCCTGAGCAGAGCCTCGCAGCAGCCTGTAAAACCAAGTGTTAGCTTGGCCTGGGCCCCTTGCTGAGGAGGGAATTTCATCCACATCTGAAAGCTGCTTAGGCTGTTATTTTGATCCCTATCGTTGTACAGAAACCTTCTCTTTGTTTAACAACAGCCCAACACACTGCTAAAGAAATTTAAGCGCAGTCAGCAGCGGGCTGCAGACTCACCGAGGCGATAAGCTGCCGCAGCAGAGAGTGCACAGACAAGGCCAGATCCCACTATGGCTCTGTACACTATAACACCATGCGATGTCAAGGGCTGTGAATATTTTTCAGAGATGCAGCTTTGCTGGTGAAATCCTCCCTCCAGATGTGACTGCAGTGGTTCAGGGGTGCCTGGCGGAACTCCGCTCACCCTCCTTGCTGGCCTGGGGAAGCTGTGTGGTGGAAGCACTGCTGCTTATCAGCAGCTTTTGCTGGTGAAGGGAAACATGGTGTAGTCAAGAGCAGGGACCTGCCTGGAGTCTCAGGCGAGGCGAGAGGCAGAGCAGGGCAGAACACTGCCTGTGAGCCCTGACTCCTGCTCGTATGTTCTACCCAAAACCAAGCCGAGACTGGTGAATGAAGACTTGGCCTGCCTTTCCATCACTGGATTAGCCTCCCTGCTTGGAGATATCTTCGACACACAGGTTCCCAGAGGTGTGAACTGAGGTGCCTTAGGCATTTTGGTGCCCTGAGAGAGGACAGATTCCAGCCCTGGTACCTTCTGCCAGCCAAGGAGAAAAGTCCCCCCCCAGAGAGGACATGTGCCAGTGCTGACAGAGGGCACAGGGCACTGGTCCAGAGCAAAACATCTGTTTCTGAAGTGAGCTGACATTCAGAGGAGCTGAGACCTCCTTATTTATCTTATTGCATGCCTTCGGATCTCATTGCATGCTGTAGGGACAAGAGACTCATGTAACAACGTACTGTCTCCTACAGTCTGAGACAAACCATTGTAATCTCAAAGGGCTTTCTTAAAGCATGCTCAGAGGTTATGTCCCATGTCTGACAAGCCTCAGAGATAGGGAAATCAAAGCCAAGACTCTCCTCCTTTTGTAATTCAATGACAGTATCAAATGCTGGCAATGCCACAACAATTTTTTCTGTTCACTTGTATCAAACAAAACAGGATTTTAAATCAGACTTCTGCCCTCAGCACACAAAAAGTTACAACAAAATTATTATATCCATATAAGCCCACAGTCACCACTTACAGAGTCCCACTGAATCCCAGTTCAGTGGGAAAGAGAGTTAAGGGATGGAGAGAGAAAGAAGATGCATGGAAGTAAAGAACAAGCAGATGAGAAATTAGTCCTCCCAGGAGAGCTCTATCCTCACGAAAACTAGCACCAAAACCATTTTGGGACTGAGATGTCCCAGGTCCCCCCAACTGACTTTCTAGGACAAATTCCTAAAGGGAATGGATGCAGAACAGAGGCCACATCACAGCTATACGCAGCAATGCTGTATGAAGGTCTTTTCTCCTCAATTTTAATCGGGGAGAAAGGATTTAGAGGAATATTTTCCAAGGGAATGCATACTTGCAGGAAGGTTGGCTGAGCAAAACTCACGTGCAAGTGCTGTGTAGGAGTGCTGCAAACAGCCACCTGGAAGAGTGTCTCCCCAGACCATGTCCCTTCCCTTCTCCCCACGTTGCCCTCAGCACTGCCTGATCTACAGCATTTTTTTTCATACCAATATGCAAACTGGGGTCAACCCGGACACCTTTAGGTTGTTGCAACTTCCAGTCTGATAAACCATCAGCCAACAGAGAGTGTGGTTGTTGTGCAGGTCCTCGTGGGTCTCACAGCCCCTAGCTGGGGACCGCTAGCTCTAGCAGTCACGTCGAGAGAGGGGAGGCTTGGTCTGGCTTGGGTGGGACGCCTCCCCCTCTCCTCTCTATCAAGGTGGCAAACGGGGATGCATCTCCCCATCTTCCTCTGGGGCAGGGTGTTGGCAGCCAGTTGAGGAGCACCTGCATTGCAAGGTGGGTTGCAAGTTGCACCTACCAAAGCAGAGCAGCTGTAGGGAAGCTCAACAGGTTTCAGCTACAAGCCACCTGAGATCATCGGTGAAAACTGCTTTCTTGGAAGCGTGAATTGAGAAAATACGTTGCTCAAACGGATATACCACATTTCTGGGAGAGCTCCTGCCGAAGATGAAGCAGCTGGGAGAAAAGAATTGCTTCATCTTTGATTCAAAATAGCTTTGCCACCACACCATGTGGGAGGCAAGGGAGAAGGCAGTTTGGTGAGACACGCTCACACCATGTCCCTGCACTGCCGTTGACACTCAGAGGAGCCAAGGAGTCAGCCAGGTATTGGCACGGAAGAGGCACCTGAATTTCCCTGCACATTGTCTGGTGCATTGTCCTGGCACCAGAAATGCAACTGAAAGACTGAAACTGCAAACAAAAAGAAAACTTTGTTTTCCCCCAAATATTATAAAACAACCTTTATGTTTCCTATATTTCCTTCCAACATGTGCAGAGCAAGAAATTTCAATCCTTTCAAAGTTACTTTCTAATTTTACCTATCTTTTAATTCATTTACATTTCTATAGGACCCATTTAAAAGGAACTGGAATCCAGTTGATATTGGTAACATTTCTCAAAGTCAAATATTCTGATTGACCCAAACTTGCTCTTTGAAAAACTAATCAAGAACTTTTGATTGTCATCCTTAACCAGGATAGAAGAGAAAATCTCAATGTTTTTCATACAGCATGGGCAACAACATGGTTAAAAAAACCTGAACCTGTTGTTTAGCCCATACTCGGTTTACAGTAAAATGAACATCTCCCCACATTTTTGATGCTTCTTCTGGCTGAAGTTGTGCTTCAAGGCCATGTCCTACCAGTTCCTCATGCTTTGGAATACGAAATAATAATTTGATTTTTAAAAAATAGATATGTGATTGGGATAATTTTCCATCTTTCCAGACCCCAGAAGGAAAACATACGAGCCTGCTGATGCAGATGGCAGGGCACACAACGCTTCGCTGTGTTAGTACAAAGCTTGCATCCCTCTGGGGTGCCCTGGGAATTGCCAGCCACACATGAGGTGTGTTCAGGTGAATTAATAACTGGGGAGCAAGAAAAAAAGGTAAGAATCCCTCCCAGGTGCCCAGACCTGGCAGGAAAGGGCTTCCCTGCTCCCTGTGCTGCTCCTCTTTCTCCCCTCGCCTCCAATTTCCTCCAAGAGCGTTTGAGGAGAAGCAGCCGGCAGCAGATGGAGTCCCCGCTTCTATTTCCCAACTGCGCTCGGAGAACCCTCCTCCAGCCCTTGATTTTAATTAGGCTGTTTCAGAGGCGTCCCCCTCCCAAGGGAGGGTGAGGGGAGCTCGTTAATGTTTCTGCAGGAAAAGGCCCCAGAGGCAGGAGCTGCAATATTGTCTCTAGAGTCTCCTAATTAACGTTGTGCAGATAACGAGGTAGTAACTGATTACAGCCAGGGTTAGGGAGGCAACACTTTTTGCTCTGATTACTTGTGTGGTCAGGAGGGATGCACACACCCCTAGGCTTCTAGTAGTGATTTAATTGCAAATAAACAAAGACACTGCTAAGGAGAAACCAAACCTTTCTGTCAAGAAGCATTGACAGAATTTATGACCTTTCAGTATTTGGTTTCTGCAGATCTTAAAAACTTCTTGGACAATGTCCAAATAGGCAGGGAATGTGTTAGAGAAATGGGGGAAAATTCATCCTGGTGTCAAAAGGTCTCCTGCTGGCTCCCAGCCTGACCCAGAAAGCGAGCACTGAACAGAAATATCTGCACCATAAATTTTATTCACTGACACATTTGTCCAAACATTAGCAGGAAGAGGAGCATACTGAGCTACAAATGCCAGGAGAACTAGCTGGCACCCCAATGGATTTGAATTATTAAGAGCACCCCATCAGCAGCTCCCGTGCTGCCTCTGGGACGAGAACCACTCTGGGAATAATCCCCAAGCGTGAATAAATTCGGGACAATGGAAACGAGGCTGAGTTTGGTGAATAAATTATTTGCTATGAATAATTCACTCCGACCTAGTTGTAACTATTCTACTCTGATTTAACTCTTCTGTTGGCTTCAGAGAGGCTGGCCATGGCCTTCCTCCCTCCCACAGCCAACGGAGGAGCCAGGTCTGTGCTCCAAAATGTGGGCACTGTCTCGCTGGCACACAACTGGACCTGTTGCATGGAGTGGTCATCCTACCTTCAGTAGGTGCAATCTTGCTCCTTGTCCAGCAAAAGCGATGCAGGATGTCAGCTCTGTGCAGAAGAGGCAGTAAGGCTGGGCAGCTAGCAAGTGGACCATTCAAAAGCTTGATTAGCCTTAAGGGTCCTAATCCAGATTTTAAAACCCATGTGGCAGTGACGGGCAAGGTGAGGTGCAACCCTGGTGTGGATGGGGAGCCATCCCAGCTCCGAGATCACCCCCATCACACATCCAGGAGCCTTGGCCATGTCAGGAGGTGATAAAGGGAGAGCCACATCTCTCCTAATCCCTGCAGTAAATCACCCCTGAAATAGGGTGTGCAAAGCTGCGATTGACAGCATCAACAGAACCACAAAAGAAAGTCAAGAGCCCCCTCCAGCTGTCAGCATCACCCTGCAGACTCTATGCAGAACTATGCCTAGAGCTAGAGCTGGACAGAGGTGGAGACGTGCCTGCTGGCAATGTTGTCTTCTCCTGTCCCTGAAGAGGGAGGTAAAAAGATGACTCTGAAGAGCAGTGGGGAAAGACGTGGGTTACTGCCTCTCCTAGCACCACACCATTCCTAAGAATCATACCCTCAGGCTCTCAAAAAACCCCCACCTACAACCCTGCTCTTGCAGATATCTGCAAGATATCTTGATGGCACTGTAGTGCCAGAGAGATTTAGCAGCGTCATGGGCATTTCCTTCTCCCACTTTCTCTAAAGCTGCACTCCAAGCTCTGTGGTGCAAAGGACGGTCTGACGCCAGGTGATGACACAGCTGGCTGCCACTCTGCCCTTATTGCTACTGTTGAATAGCATATAAAACCCCAGGACCATTTGCCACAGACACACTGAGTCTGTCTAAGAGGCCTCAAAGTCTCAACACATGGCTGTAAACAGAATGAAAAAACCACCACCCTCATCTGAAAATGAACAAGCCATCAAATCTCAAGACACCAGAGTGAAGTCAAAGTGGTTTTCTTCCCTCTTTTCACCTGGCTGGGTAGAAGAGATTTTAAAATTCAGTTTCTTCACCCTTTTCTCACTCCCCCCCAGCGTGGGACAGAGCTCTCCTGGTGCCCGAGCAACGCTGCTGGAGGACCCCACACATGCACCTCCAGGCAAGCAGCAAGCCCCGTGCATGGAATGGCAGAGGCTGGTCACGCCGACCAAGGAGAACAGTTGAGAAAGGGGAACCAGAAAACAGCAGAAAGGAAGGACAGCAGCTGAGGAGGCTGCAGAGAGGGAAAAATCCAAACAAAACGACAGCATGCACATCCTGAGAAGACAACACAAAGACAGGGAAAAGACACAAAATCTTTTGCAGAGAGGACTGGGAAAGTATATATGGAAAGAAAAAGGGTGGACATGTGGGGCAAAAGAGCTTTTGCCGGACAGAGCAGTAAGGTTTTTAAAAAATCATTTGGTTCAGAGGGAGAGAGCAGAACCAGCACGGAGACAGAGCCCTGGCTGCTGTCGGCACTGACTGAGCTATGTCTGCAGGACGAGGGGGTCGTGTCTCCCTGCACGCTGGCTCTGCGTGGAGGTGTCCGTGACAGGGGGGGCTGCACTCTTCTCCCCAAGTCTCCCATCAACTGTGGGAGGACAGCAAGTGACACTGGTGGAGGGGGGCACCAGGAGGTGTAGGGCAGGGGGATGCCATGACCCACACACAGCCGTCATCTGGGGGAAGATGCTCAGCACCAATCTGTCTCTGAAGACGTGCTGTTCCTAGCGCTGCACATAGAAGTGGAGGAGGGAGGGAGGGAGCAAAAACCTGTACTGCCTCCCCAGGAAGGTTTAGTTTTACCAGCAGCCGTAGCTGGGAGTGGGGGTCAGCCCAAGCTGCAGCCTTACACCATGGGAAAAATTCAGATCTGGTCTTAAGTCTGTATTTCTGTAGTTTGGAGCTCTCTGATAACGTGCAAAATGAATCTGAACACCTCCAAGCTCAGAGATATCTGATGTTTAGTCTAGATTTGAGCTGTTTGACCTGAACCCATCCCTACTTATGGTTCAGTCATACACAGACAGCTTTTAGAGGTTTCTTAGTAAATGGGTAAAAATTAAAGATGTCTTAAAAAAAAATCAGCAGTCTGTATTTTAAAAAGATACCATTCCTACGTACCTAAGTTTTGTGTTCTGTAAAGACAGACAAATTAAACGAGATACCAGCTAACTCACATGGAAAGAGTAGATATTAGGAAGCATTTCTTTACAGAAGGGGTTGTTGGGCGTTGGAATGGGCTGCCCAGGGAGGTGGTGGAGTCCCCATCCCTGGAGGTGTTCAAGAGGCGGGTTGACATAGCACTTAGGGATCTGGTGTAGTTGGGATCTGTCAGTGCTAGGTTAATGATTGGACTAGATGATCTTCAAGGTCCCTTCCAACCTAGGTGATTCTGTGAAAAGACAGACTAGGGAAGGCACATCTGCAGTGCCTCTGCCCAGGGATAGTTTGCTGCAACAGTTGAGAACAACCACACAGAGGCACAGAGATGTCAAACTATGAAAATCAGTCAAAAGTTTCTTTAAAATGCTTATTTTAACACATGATCTTTTTAACCCTTTTTATTTTCTTCCCTTTTAACTGTACAAGATTTTGGGGAAAGAAAAAAAAAAAAAGGGAGAGCTTTATGCTTCTTGTACACACGTGTGACCACAGAGCAGATCTGGTTGCCCAGCTGCAAACACCTACTGCCGGGCTTTCAGCAGGACACAGCTTCATTTTAAGTCGATGGAAACTCACAGGTGCTAAAAGGAGACACTGATTAGTTTAAAATTATTGGGTTTCTGTGTATAATTTGTACCTCTATATAGATGTTTATCTATCTACCCATCTATTTGTAATAGCTGAGACCTGGAACCAGCATTTTGACGTAGCTGGGTTTCTCAAGCTTAGTTATAGTGTGGTGGCTATGAATTACTCGTGATAGAGATGCTTTTTTAAAGCAGCTGCCAAAGTGGCCAGAAACAAATCAAAAGGAATACAGAAATGCTAGCTTTATGGTTATGTTTAATTTTCTTTTTATTTTAAATACTAACACACCGAGGAAGGATCTTGTATGAAGCTGTATCTGAACTTCTTCTTGCTGCTAAGTATCCTACATAAAGGCAGGCCCAGGTTTGGGTTTAGCTTGAGACTCTTTGCAAAATCTTGTTTTCATATGGCCTCAGTGAAAAAATAAGCACTACTGGAGGGGCTGTTGTGATCTGGATCCATTGCACCAGCATGGCGGGGTGCAGTAATTGGGGTTGGTGGTGGCCGAAATGACATCAACAGCAAAAAAAAACCTGTTGAGTTTGATGGGCGCTCAATTAGACCAATGCCAAATGCTTATGACAAACCTGTCTCCAAAACCGTGAGGTCCCATGTTAAAAACTTCCGTGGAATTGCCCCTGCAAATGCAAATTTCTAAGCACCATGCAAGCTGCTGGAATCGCAGCATGGCTTTAACTGGTGGGGTTGAGGTCTGCTCCAGAATTTCATCTCTGTGTCTATATGAGCTTCCACTGTGTTCCTCCAGGCAGCATCTGAAAGGCAGCAGCTAGCAGCCTTTTGGATCTAATGCATTTTTGTGGTTCAATTAAAAAGTTTTTCAGAATAAACAATAAGTTTGAGTGATTTTTTCATCTTACTGTCTTAAATGTTTTCTGTTAAAATAATTTCTTTCACAAGCGTATTTAAGGAGCCCTTCTGGTGTTGCCTCTGTTTAATAGCTTGCTAACTCCTACAGTACTGCCTACTCTAATTACTCCAATCTAATTAAGAGGGGGAAAAAACAACATACTACTGAAGGGCTAAGTGAGAAAGGATAGTCCAAGAGCTGTAGAAAGATAAATGGGGATCATATTGGTGGGGTAATTTGCTCATTAGCACCCTCCCTGCCCAAATTAGCCTAAATGGAAGCAGAATGAGAGAGGAGAGAGAAACACTGATAGAGATAGTGGAGACATACTTAGAAAGACAAACTGATGTGCCATAGTTTCAAAGACCAAAAAAAGGTTACCAAAAAAAAAAAAAAAAAGCAGCAGAAGATCCAAAATCCAGTCTGCTTGGGAAGCAGAGAAAGCACCAGAAGAGTCCAAGAGAACAACACTAATGCCACAGAAAACCAGCACCCACTTCAGCCACGGCACAAAAAGCTGGTGGTTTGGCAGGAGTTTCTAGGGGGGTTGGTCTACCTTATAGGCAACGCGAGCAGGGCATTTCTTTCCAAGGCCTAGAGGTGGGGACATGTGTCTCAGCATCTCATACATGTCTGTGTAACTGATGCGCCCGCTTGGAGTCAAAGGGAGGGAGGCAAAAGCAAGAAGACACAGAAATCAAACCAGACGGGGTGGGGGGAAAAAAAAGGAAGGGGATGGGGAAAAAGGCAACACAGTGGAGCAAATGAAAAGGAGGAGAGAGAAGGGAAAGCAGACAAGAAAACAGAGATCCGGTTAATCAGATTTCTCAGGAAAACAAAACCGAAATGAAGAGGTGGGTAAATAGAAAGGTTTCTCCACTTCCGTTGCTGTGTTTCAACGCCCAACGTCTCCTCCTCGCTGCAGGGACGTCCCATGGCCGGAGTTGCGCCTCGGCATGTGGGTCCCCATGGGGAATGATTGATGTCTCCGCTCGGGGGGAGAGGGTGCGGGGAGGGCTCGGGTTTGGCTGGCTCTTTGTGGGGGTGGAGGGATGCCTCCCCTTCTCACCCCTCCAAACCAGTCAGTCAAGAGACTGTATTCACCATGCCAGGGAGAGCTGGTAGGCAGAGTTATGGGACAGGGAGAGATAGGGCTGAGAGAGAATACTCTGCTTTCCTTCACTGAATAAAGAGTTTAGTTTTCAGATTAGCCTGTGGGCTATGAGAGAAGCAAAAAGCCAATCCTGGTGTGTTTGCTCAGGGGACAGAGTGGGACTGCTCCAACTCCAAGCCAAGAGTACAAACTGCAAAACCTCAGCCAGCCTGAATTTCTCCTCCAGCCTGAATTCAGGTTTGACAAAACCAGAGGCCAGCACTCGATTTACAGGACGGTAGCAGAAAGGGGACCTGTTTCTCCTTTACATCTGATGGGGTCCCTCTTTCATCAAGCCAACATCAACTGGTTGTCTCCACCACCAAGGGCAGCTGGCTATCCTGTGCGTTAGAGGGAACTGGGAATTGCAGAGATTTGGGAAAAGGCCCTTAGACCAGCCCATTACTGACGGCATCTACCTTCAGCACACATTGGTGGTAAATAAAATCCTGTCCTGAAAACCAAGGGATACAGAAACAGCAAGGAATTCTCCTGCTTCACCCTTTTCTGACTACTGGAATTGGGAGCATGACTATGACAATCTCATTTTGTTTTCTCAGTGAGCCGCCAGCTTATTATGTTGTGCAGCTCTGTGTTGCCTGTCATCTGAGGAGACCTAAGGATATTGCAGCATGTTATTAATTAATGTTTAACCCCTGGAAAAGCAGGGTTGCATTATCATCTCCACTATACTAGGAGGGAAACAGAGACCTACGCACCCATATGAAACCCCTTTCTCGACCAGGACAGCTACAGAAGCAGGCACCAACACACCAGCCTGCTGCCCTGAGATGGGCCTCAATTCCTATGTAAAGCACTGATGCAGGAGGGGGTGGAGGAGAGAATTTACCAAGCCAAAAGCATCTATTCCTGTCCTTGGTAACTAATGCAGTTAAAATACCACTCAGGTTTTATAGCCCAGAGCTAATTTAAAGTCTGCTGAGAGACACAAATTGTAATTACAGCCAATGGCTTCCCTCAGCTTCTCTCTTCCCCTGCTCCCTGGCTGGGGCTACAGGGTCTGGTGTCTTCTCTGCAATGCTGGTTAACTCTTAATCCCAAATCAGGTGTGGAAAACACATGGGCTGGAGTGAAAGAGAAAAGCAAGCTCCATGATGGCTGCTTCCACTTCTCTCCCCTTGATCTTCTACTTTCCATGCACTGACTGCAAGAAAATCCCTGCCTGTAGCAGGGACCCCACTGAAGTCCAGTGTCATCCTGTGCTGATTTCTTGGCAAGTCCTCTCCTTAATACCTCACCTCAGATCCCAAGCACAGTATACTCTTCCTGGCCATGAGGCAGGAGGTTTCACTGAATGTCCATCATAGCTTACGATCTCAGAGAGGTAATTTTGCTCCTAAGGCAATCTCTGGCTCTTGCTGTTGCACTGTGAAAAGCTCATCCCTTCCTCTCTCCCCAGCCTAGGTAACCACCCCACTCTGCCGCCCAGTTAACCAGCACCCAGATCAAATGTCTTTTCAGCTCAGGAAAATGAAGGGTTCAAACATTGGTCATTCAGCTGGAGTGACAATGTTACGAAGCCCAGACAAAATGGACTTGCTACTCCCTAGAAATCTTGGGCTGACATTTCTCTCCGGTGTGTATATTTAGAGAGAAAGTGCTCAGATGCTGTGCTGCTTTTCCCCAACACTTCCCACCTAGACCCAGCAGAATGGAAGCTGGAGGGTTCACTGTCTCATAAAGCTGCCTGTCTCCAGCCAGCTGGGGTGTAGGAGTAGACAGGGAAGAGATGCATTGAGGAAAAAGGAGGCAGTCAGTCAATCATTCCTTTTTTCAGGCAACGGTTAGTTACGTTACAGTTTTTTTCTGTACTGTTTGCATTTGCACTTGGGGGGGGCGGGGGGCGGGGGGGGGGGAGGATAAAAAGAAACAAAACCAGAACTGAAAATGCTGGAGGGAGTCTCTGAAGTTCCAAACCTTGTATGCCACCCTATGAGGGCACTTCTTTCCTAAGCCCAGGGGTGGAGCAATTACACGTAACAAATTGTACATATCCTTATAATGAATCCGGCAACTGGAAAGAAAACATCAGATGTTATGACAGCGAAACCCAACAGGCATCAGTTTTTCCCTAGGTAAACAGGAGAAATTGGAAGGGCAAAACCCACTGAAAAGCAAGGTTAGTCTGACAGCAACCGGGCTTGCAATAAAGGAGGCACTTAACACAGAGAGAGAGAGAGAGAGAACTTCCAACTGCTCAGCAAAATCTGTATCCTTGGGTTTTCTTCTGTGAAACCTTCAGTGCCACGTGCAAGGCTTTCCAACTATTGCATTTAGTTACCTTTATCACTAATGTTTTACTTCTCTGTGCCTGAACATCTGCCTACAGACGGCCCCTACCCATCACCCAGATGCTGCAGCAGCCCAACAAAACCAGAGCCTGCAGCACACAAATAGCCTATTTGATGGATTATTACTGGGATTCAAGTCAGCTGGTTCAAAAGGGCTTGGGAACCTTTACCTTCCACTGTTACCACCCACATAGCCCCAGTAGGGCTGTACTCTGCTTCACGGGCAATAAGCAATTTGCTGGAAGTCCAGAAACTGCCATCTTGAGAGCTGTCTTGGCCATTGGCACTGGGAAAATCCAGCCTTCATTATCAGTAGATGAAATCAGATGCCTCGAGGTAGCTTTATGGTCAGTCTCATTAATTCCCAACAATATTTTCAGCTAATTTAACAGCAGGATTAGATTTCTTAATCTTTTGTAAGTAACCAAATCATGTCCAAAAAGAGCTGTACTGAACTTCAAAATGCCCTCTAAAGAAAAATGACATGATTTGCCTTCAGTATGTTTATTTTGGTATGTTATATAAAGAAGGCTGGAATATTTTGGAATATCTCCTTCAATATTACTGCTTTTTTGGATGTGAAAAATTAAGTTCTATTCAAAACCTTCACAATCAACTCAAAACTATTAATTCAGAAACAGATCAAATGGAACTGTACAAGTCTTGGCTGCAGGCCTAATCATGGTTATAAAAAGTATATTGGTTTAACTGAGTCAAGAAGTTTACCGAAATTTTAGAACGGTTTTCTAAAATCAGTGTGTAGAAAATACATTAAGAGCAGTTCCCTGAGCTCTCTAAGAGTCCGTGGAAGGCTTGAAAACCAGCAGATGTATTGCATCGGAAGGTCATGGCAGCAAATTATGACAACCAGAGATTCTTTCCCAGGTTGTTTAAATCTATCTGAGTTTTGTTTATTTTCATCAGCATCCCTTCAACTCCAATAGCCAAGAAAAAGCTCTCCCTTGGGAGCACCTGCACCTCCTCCTGACTGCTGAAGGTGCTGCCAGGAGCAACTCCCTCAGCTCTTATAGAAACTAATGGGAATGGGATGGCAAGACCTACATTTCCAGTATCTCTAAGGGGTATGCGCTGGGAAGGGGGTATAAGAGAGATGAAGTGCTCACTTTATATATCTTGAACAAATTCAGTTTGCTTTTTTTTTCCCAGTTCACTCCTTTTCTGATTGACTCCCAGCCCTGGACCAAACTGCTGTATGAGCCCCATTTCTCTTGCTCTCTCTTTTTCTGTGAACCCGAGGCTTCTGCCACCCCTAAATCCAAGTTTCCCCATACTTACCCCTACTGAGTGTGACACACATCTAGAACAACAGCTGCTAGCTGCTTTTTTTACTTCCCTTTGAATGTTTTTCCCCAGAAACATTTACAGAAAGTGAGATTTTGTAACAAAACCAAAGGTGATATTGGAAATTGGTATGTAAATATGCACACATTAAACCTTTGTACAAAATATTATCTATATAACCAAAGTATAACAACACTTATACTTTTTACCCATGCAGCATCTTTCATCGAGGGTCTCAAGCTATGGAAAGTGGACAAACACTGTAATTCCCTTTTCCTTGGGACAATCAAAGAAGAGACCTCGAGAGAGGCAATCAATTAGTGACAGATGGAAGTAGGAATCAGCTCACCTGCATCTAAGTGTAAGATAACACTGCCTGGGAGTCTTGCAAATTCTGCTACAGTGATTATTTACCATTCCCCTACACATGTCTATACTGGGAGCTGAAATGCTAAAAGCAGATGGCTGACATGGAAAACAAAAATTGGATCAGCACTTTCTTTCAATGAGTTTGACCAACTAGTGGGAGCAAACAGATGAATAAAAAATGCGTCCTCTAAAGCCCCATGTCTTCAGGTCAAAACAGGGTGTACTGCTGGGAGCCGTACCTTGAAAGACAAGTTATTAAGCAAAGTCCATGGATATCTGTCGTGAATTACCATGTCCAGAGCTTCACAGAAGTTCAGCCCAAATGATCTGTTCTGGCCTTAAACTGTGAATGGATTTCAGACTACTTTTAAATTGCGGAAATGTTAGTCCCACTTACGAAAACACAAGTGATTTTAGTGGAACTATTCACACATGGAAAATCCAGAACATGCACATGTTTTAGGATCAAGCCTCAAGCATCATGTCTTGGCTGTCCTTTGATTTGCATTTCTGCTCCCAGTCACTCTGCCAACATCAATAGCTTCACATCAGAGCAAAATGGGAAAATGGTTAGAGAAAAACAGAATTAGGATGTCAATATATGACATATTCTGTATTAACAGCTCTAGAAGTGAAAAGGTTTGGCTCTGAGCGACTCACAAAATGTAACCTCAGCGCTCAGAGTTAACAGAGCAAGCACATCTTTCTGAAAACTTAATGCTTGTGCCTCTTACGGGTGGAAAGTTCCTGAACACATAAACATTAAAAAAGCACTGACACTAACTTTTTCCCTTGCAGGTATGTTACTCCTCCCACGGATGCTGATCAGAACCAAGACTATTTTTTAAGAGAATGGGCACGCCCAAGTTTTCAGTCTCATTGAGATTTTTCTAGTGGTAAGAGATAGGACTGGATTTGAAACAGGAAAAAACGCTATTTACTGCCTGCCAAGTACCCACAAAGGACTTGTCTGTGTTACAGAGCATGTGGTAATGAAAATCTGCTTGGAGATTACAAGCTGCTAGTATGTGTGCAGTATATATGGCTTTGAGCTAGTTAAAATCACACACAGTTCAGAGAAATGCAGTCATTTTGGAATAGGTTTACATTTAAAGTCAGCCTAAATCAATTTAACTGAGATTTTAAAGCAGTTTAATTACATCCTAGCAGGGAGTTTGAGATGCTGATTATACAAACACTTTCTGCATCTGTCTCTACTGAAGGGAAACAAAAAAGAGTGAAAAGATTGTAGGAGCTGGAGGCAGCTTCATTACAAATACAGAGGAGATTCATTGCAGAGTAACTCATGGGGAGGAAAATGGATACAAAATCAGTAGGACTTTAAATAAAGTCTCCCAACAGGCAAATTCCCAAACTGCAGAATATCAAGGAAATTACTGTGACCTTATCTCAGAACGTCGAGAAATGAAAATAACACAGTCACCAGGACTGTTGTGCAGTAGCTTTCTCTGGACAATGGCAAAAATCTATATATTGAAGTCAGTCTTGCTCTACAAGTGGTCACTGGTCAGAGCTGTTCCCTCATTTTTAAAAAACTCCTTAAAATGCTTCAGCAGTGGCCCTTGGTCTGCCACAACGCAGTGCCACTCCTCTGCTGCCGTGGTGCTTAAGCCCAGGTGTGCAGCTTTCCCTGTGAGTGTCTTTGAATAAGAAAAACAAAGAGATACAACCATAAAACCAAACACCTCACCAGCTGGCTGTGACAAAAACCATCTCCTCCTTTAACACACTCATATATCAGGCACATTTTATCAGAGGCTCACTGAGAACTGAAATGCTTCCAAAGTTAGGCTTATTGCATTTTCTTATTGTTTCACACATCTTCTATTTCAACTGCA
This sequence comes from Strix aluco, assembly GCF_031877795.1. Taxonomy (NCBI): domain Eukaryota; kingdom Metazoa; phylum Chordata; class Aves; order Strigiformes; family Strigidae; genus Strix; species Strix aluco. The sequence continues at coordinate 6,249,806 of NC_133950.1, read as the reverse complement.
AGTCCAAAACTTAAATATTATTTAGAAGAACAAATTCCCTTCTACAATTTGATGTCATTAGAAGGAGGCTTCCAAGATCATCAAACCATTGGGTTTGATGAGAAATGTCTGTTTAAAAATGACGTTTTTAGCAAACCACCCTTATGTTGAGAGACATCATGTCGCTCCCTGCTGCCTCACAGGTGGGTGAAAGCAAATGATGAGGTCTGAGCCTGTAGCACTTGACTCAGATGCAAAACAGTGGGGCACATCATCTCCTTTTAAGGGAGGGATAGCACCTTGAAAATTTGATTTTTTTTTTTTTTTTTTTTTGTCTGGCCTCAGGTCTCTGCACAGGATTTGTGACCCCATTAAGGTGGTTCTCAGCTAGGAGAGAAATGTTCCACAAATGAGGTATAACAAGGCCTAGCCTCTCAAGTTACCTAAAGTGCTGCCAATTGCAAGAGATTCAGCATATTTTTATCTCCAAACGAGGATGTAGAAACCAAAGGCAATCAAAGCTCCTTTTGGAAACGCTAAACAGCTTTTCTACTTGGCCATTTAGCCAAGATCATTTGAATTTACCCTATTAATTTTTGGCTCTGTGTGTGTGGGGAGGAGGGTGCATTTTTCTTCCTTGATTTGCTGGTTTATGTCTATCTTGTGTCTATTTGAAGGAAATGCCCTTGTAATGACATCAGGTTTGTTCATCTCCAGTGCACAGTGAATTGAAGTTGGAGCAATTAGCCCCCATGTTACCTCAACCTTTGGAGTCGTTTTCCTTCTGGAGCTGTACTCACATTAAAACAGGCTGTTTGTGTGTATAGGTATGGTATTTATACATAATGTATATCCTTTTCTCCAAATATAACAGTGTACATACCAGGCAGCTGGGTCATATTCAGCCCAGACACGAACAAACTCATCCAAATGATGGGGCCCAAGGATGGAGGAGTCTCTTGTCAGGTATTCAAAATTGTCCATAATCACAGCCACAAACAGGTTTAACATCTGCAGAGAGGAAGCAATAAGGCACTTAAAGAAAAAGAGGAAAAGAAAGGAAAAGGAAAGAAGCTGGAAATGGGAGCGGGTATGATTCCCTTAGCAGGGTGTGTGCTTGCTACAAGAAGCAGCCGCACCCTGGAGAATAAACTCTATAAAGATTTAGCCCTGGGGACACTGCTGCCGCCTCCTCCTCCCCTGCAGCCGCTTCCAGCTCTGCAGCATTCAGCAGGTTTGCCACGGCTTTTGACCACGGAGTTCGGCCACGTCCCCATCATTGGGGGTGCCCCACAGCCTGACCACCCCAGGGGCTGCTCAGCACCTCTCCCTGCCCCTCCTTCACCCTGCACCAGCACAGAGCAGCACATGGGCAGCAGCGGCTGCTTCACCAACCGGGTGATGTGAACTCTTCCAGCACTTTCAAATCAAGGCACATCAAGACAAGAACAGCTAGAAGAAAAACCATTCTTTAGCCTGAATGTCCTATTTTAGACTCATAACAATTCAAAACTTCAAAGATCCCCAGAAAGACGAGGGGCAGGACACACAAAAAGCTCCTGTCCCCAATGGCCACTGTGTAACACAGCCCGGCAAATTCTTCTGGCATATAAAGATTCTCCTCTTATTAAAGCCGATGGAAGAGTCACAAGGATTTCAATGGGAAGAGATCAAGCTGCAGCCAGCAGAATGGAAGAGCGGGAGGGCAGGTAGGAACGGATGCTCCTGTGCCAGCTAAAGACCTGACTGGCACAAGGCCTCTTTCTACCTTCCTTGTGTCTTTTGTAGGGAGGCTGAGCCGCTGCCGTGAGCGCGGCTCCTCTGCACCACGCTGAGCTGCGGCGAAGAAGCCGGTGAGCTCTCGCGCGGGGCTGAGCAGAGTTAAACTGAATATGGGTGTCCCCGGCTGGTCTGCTGGTTGTTAAAAGAAAATCAGGCAGTGGAGTTTGGGGGTTGTGCAGTTTTAAAGAATTCATATTCCTGTGTGATGCAGAGGGAGGAGGGGGTCTTGGCTCTTGCCAGGACACATGATCCACCAGTACAGACAAGCACAGTCCATAATGAATCACCATACCAGCACCAAATGCTAATCACGGGCTTTCCAGACCTTCAATCCATCTGTTTGTTAGAACCCATCCCAACAGAAAGCCGGGGGCAGAACCCAGCCCCCACTATATCAGTGTCCCACACTAGAGCACTAGGGTGCCTTACACTGCCCCAGGGTCTTCTTCAGGCCAAGCTGTGGAGAAGAGCTGAGCCCAGCCCAGCCCTGCCAGTGCCTCAGCTGCAAACAAGGCTTCTGCCTCTGCAGCAACCTGCATGAATTCACCCCTGTGGCTGAACATTAGGGCTTGTCAGCTCAAGCACAGCACTGCATCGAACAACGCTGCTGTGTTTGGGGACCCAAGCCAGTACTTTGTGCCACCCCAGTTCCTGGGTGCTCGCAGGGTCTCTGTGCAGCACAGCCTGGACAAGCCCCAGGATCTCATGGCGGTGCAGCACGCAGTACTGGACAGGAATGTGCAGACCAGCTCTCAATAAGCTGCTCAAAGGTTTCAAGCACTATAACCACATCAGCAGGGCTCACTCACATGTTGCAGGTACCCCACATGTAACACGGTACCCCCAGAGCATCAAGAGACAACAAGACTTTGGAGAGTTTGCCCCTTGATTCCAAGTCCCTTTCCATTGCTCCCAGCTCCAGCCATGGCTGGGTAGAGTTTTCCCTTGTTTGCTACAGCTGTTTCTAAAGTTCTCGTATATTTTTAAATTTCAATTTATATTTTTCAACAGTGTAAATTGCAGGAGGAAAATTATGTCAAGCCCAACATCCACAAAAAGCCAGAAACAACATTTAAAAACAAATACATTACCCAATTCCCCCCCCAGTCTGTGGTGTAACACCACTGAACAAACCATAAAAACGTGCCCTCCTGGCAAGGCTGTGGCTCTGTAATGCTTTAATCGCTTGTGGGGAACCACATGTTTCATTACAATGAAGTGCTGAATGCATTTTAAGAAATGAGTTACAGCCCCGTCCCGTAGCAGTCCAGCTGCTTGGCTTTCTGCTGCCTATTTTTGGAGCCTGCCCTCCCTGCCTTTGCTCCTCGCGAGGGCTCTCCCCTCTCTCTGTCAGCAAGCCCAGGGTGCGGTTTCAGGAGCGCTGACTCAGTGACAAAGCTCACGCAAAGCTGTATTTTGCACAGATGTGTTCCAGTCTCCAATTCTGCTACTGCATTTCATGCAGAATGGCTGATATGAGCCAGGGAGGGTGAGGCTGGGGGGTGTGGTTTGGGGTTCTTTTTTAAGAAAAATCTTTAGAAACAATAATGCACTTGAAAATAACAATGAGAATGTCTGACATTTGGTCAGGGATTTGTACAAGGAAAAAATTTGGCTTTAAAATAGAGTGCTGAAGAAATCAGTAAATGGAGCATTAACTTTGTATAAGCTTTCAGGGCTCCACGTTTTTTTAATATATGCAGAAGAAATAAACCACGGGATGTCGAAGGGGCAACTGCAGTCGGACAAAGGGTCTCAGTAGGGGCCATTGAAGTTGCTCTATCTATACCCAGCATCAAATTGCCACGTGTGCCTCTTTTTCCTGGTTAAAGGTGCCTGATGATAGCAGGGATTAGCTGCACAAAGCATCAAATCTTATATTTTAAAGCAAACCCATGGAACTGAATGTAGGCTTGCTACGTTGCTTTTTGGTACATTCTAGAGCTGTGACTTTCATCTCTTCCTGCTTGAAGTTTAATTGGGTTCCTGTCCTTGGTTTTCCATTCCCCTGTCCCAGTGGTGCAGGAAAGTGAACAAGCCCCAAGAGCAGAGAGCTTTTTATGCATGCAAGTGATCAGAAAGACTCTGGCACCTATTAAAGCTTAGACCCGGGCCCGTATGATGTCCATGGGCACAAATCAAGTACAGCAGCTCTGTGTAGTTTCCTGTCTAAAGCTTTCCTGGCACCACTGCAGAAGAAAATGATCGTTGCATTTATTTGACGAAGAAAACAAAACGCAAGGCATAAAATAAGTGTGATGCTCCCAGCTGCCTGCTGCAAGCGCTTCTAAAGCAAAGTTATCTTGGCCATTCTCACCCTGCCCTCCCCAATCCCCTTCTTCAAAGGACCATGTTACAAATCAAGACAAAACAGATTAATGCTTAATTCCAAATATTAGACCCCCCTGTGAGAAGAAAGATAAAAAGCTTCCCTTTAAACTAATGACTAAAAGATCTCTTTGGGGATTAAAGGGATTTTATCACCAGGATGATAAATGGGTTTTAGTGAAGCTGTCACGTAATGTTGTATAAATCATAATTAGGGAGAATGAGGAAGCAAAGGGGTTGGGAGGGAAGGGCTTGGCGGGGGGGCGGGAAACCACACTGTCACCTCCACTCTGGGAGAGATCAGGACTGACTTACCAGGAAGGAGCACAGGAAGATGAATGACACAAAGTAGAAATAGGCAAAATCGCTGCCACATTCGTTTTTGGTGAGGCCGGAGAGCGGGTCGCAGGCTCTGTTGCTCAGGCACGACAGCATGATCTCGTGCCAGGCTTCCCCTGTGGCACTCCTGCAGACAGGGAGGGCAGAGAGTGAGCTTGTCCAACCCCTTCCCCGTTACAGACCCGGAGGGCATCCGCCTTGTGGTATTACTGTGCCCAATTAACTAAATTAATTAAGTGGAACCTTGTGTCCAGGTGGAGAGACTATACATTTGGAATTTGAACTACCAGCCTGCTGACATGAAAAAGAAAGGAGAAAGAATATTTCTCTCTATTACAGGGGGGTAAAAAAACCCAAACAGGATCAGGTAGGCTAAGCTTTACTGGTTTTACAGAGAATAAAACCAGATTAATTTAAACATGTCCAGTGAAAAGTGCAAATGGAAGCAAACAGAGCTTAGATTGTTCCTTTTTGAAGCAGCTAACATTTCTATCCTAGTGCTGGCTGTAAACCCAATGGAGATGATGGGAAATGAAACCAGGCTTCAACACCTGAATCTCTTATTTCCTTTATCAGACAGATACAGAAATTCCAGGATGGTCTGGTTGGTCTAGTGACTTGGGTCTCTTTTTCACAACAGTCTCCTGGGATTTCTTCATAATTTCCTTTCTCCCACTCTAACTTCTACTACAGGGAGAAAAATAGCCAAATACCTGCACCACACTCCGAGGTGCTTTTAGGGACATCCCTCCACAGCATCACAAACAGCCCATCTGGCTGCAGTGGTGTTCACTGCCATGTTAATTTGCACACTGAGTCAGCTCACAAGCCCTCCTCCTGGTCTTTGAGAAAACTGGATGCTCCGTGTAAACTGAAACAGCTTCCAGGCTACTCTGAATTACACAGCAGATTCCCCACTAGTGGCACTGAGTGCTGACACTCCATTCCCTTGCGCAGAAACATGCTCCCCCATTGTGATCCTGCTGCCTCTGCCCCCTCTGTGCCTGCTGCAGGGGTCTGGAAAGCTACCAAGAGGTCTGGACACGAGGCTGAATAATTATCCGGCTTTATTAAAATTCAGGGGTTTGAGTCAAGTGATTATTCTGAGCTAGAAAGGGCTAATTTCATTTCCGTCTGGCTTCACAGAAACTATGCAAACCAAATCCCAGGCAAGATATCCAGTTACAAGCGCTGCATAATCCGCAGAAGCGAGCCTCGGCGCGGCTGGCAGGCACTTGTGGGGCCAGAGCAGTTATTAACCGCTGTGTCTCCACACCACACATCCGGATAAGTGAAATCTTCCCCAAGCTGCCCTAATTTGGAGCAGGGCCTGCACTTCATTTTTTCCCAGTCTGAAAATGAAAATCTGCGTTTCATTGATTTTTTTTTTTTTTTCATTGAAAATGCTTCGTTTCCAGGCAGAATGAACCCAGATGGAAACGCTTTCACTCTGAAGCAGAGGTGGTGTTGACGTATGAAGTGTTAACTTGTTGGTAATGCAGAAATGACCAATTAAAGGAATTCTCACTTTAAAAAAAAGAAAAAGTAAGCTTCATGACAGGACACACATCAATCCATTAAAGCAGGGGGGTTCTGTGTTATATTAAGCTTCTGCCTGTGTTGACGTGGGGTGTCTCAGCACTGGCTGTCGCTCTGTGGAGATGCTGGTGTGTTGAATAAGATCTGTCATATTCAGAGATGTTCCAGGCCAACCCTTAATACTGAGGAGGAGGAAGCAGGAATGGATGCTTTACTCCAAATACCTTCCTTAGAGGATGCCTAAGTCACAGCAGCTAAACTGGCATATGCAAAACCAAAGACTGACTTATCGTTCACATGCAAGTCGTGCGGCATTTTATACTCTACTTACCTGAACAGAAGCATCAGGGCTTGGAGGAAGGTACGGAAGTTATTGTGCCGATTAATGGAGGTTTCATCATCTAGCGCGATGTTTCCAAATACCTGCCACAGAAACCAGAAGCGATTCAGGCCAAACACTTCCTCACATGGACGTTGTCCATAAAGGTGGATCAAGTGCAGTTGGAAGAAAAGGTAGGAAAATAATTTGTCTTGGTTTAAGGGACCTCAAAAACTAGAATAATTTCTGTGCTGAAGAGGGAGATAAAAACGTGTTGTGGAGATCAAATGGGGAAAAAAACAAGGTTCATGTGCTTCATCTTCACACAGACCCTTTCCAACACCACAGTTCAGCTCCATCCCAGGCCAGAAAACTTTCTCATTTCTCTTCAGAAAGGTGCAGCACCTGAGCTGCTCCCTGCTCTCAGACTCTTGACGTGCCCATACCCAGAGGAATGGACGTGCCCTGCCCACGGGAGACACAGCTGCCACCACCACCTCCAGAGCTGCTCTGTTGTAGGTCATCACCTGCAACCAGTTTGCCTGCCCATGCTCTCCCTTTGTACGCCCAGAAGTATTCGAACACTCAGGGCCACATTCAACACAAGACCTGGCAATAAGAGTAGAGAAAGTGGCCTTTTTTTGCACTTCTAATTTACCTGACACTGGACAAGAAGAGCCTTTTGCCTCATTCTAAATCAGGTGTTGATCCTGCTGCGAAGGTAATAACCCATTTGCACCCTGAACCAGCGGGACAAAACCAGGCTACTTACGGTCAGTATAAAAGCTAAAATTTTTACCTGCATACCAATGATGGCATAGATGAAGAAGAGCATTGCAATGAGGAGACACACATAAGGCAAGGCCTGTGGAAAAGGAGAAAGTGGTTTTAAGAACAGCAAATGCATATGTCAGGAGGTAGCATTTAATTCCTGGGCAGCACTATGTTTTGTGGTATTTGTCCTTCAGATGAAGGAACTCGGAAGAGAATATGAACAATTCTGTCAGCCTGCAGAAGTCAAACCCCTGGAGCCAGGTATTCATCGATCACAAAACAGTCTGGGCTTTCCAAGGGCTCTCTACACATCCTTGCAAGCAGATAAGCAGTAAGCAGGGAAAACACAATAAGAAGCTCTGCAGCGAGCACTGGAGCTACCAGCAGGCACTGGCACTTTCTGTGCATAATTGTACAAACATTAATTTTTAATGACCTTACTGTAAATTTAGCACGAGAAAAAAATTACATCCAGGAAAAAAGTTCCTGCTCTGAAACAGGCACAGATTGCAATCCCAGGAGGACTAAAAGATTGAGTTTTAGCAAGAAATCAGTGAAGGCTACAATGTAATTATGTCACCCAAGCTGAGAGTAATAGCTACTTTCCACTCAGGCTAAGTGAATGGGTAATTAATGCCTCTTAATTAGTAATAGCTGAAAAAATGGGAAGTCTTGCCCTAGGGCTAGACCTTGTGATTCTCAGGGCAGGAAAGGGGTTATGCAGCCCACAGGGAGCCCAGTAAGAAACATGGGGCAAAGGGCTGATGTGGTTTCTGTGGGACACCTGAGCGCAAGGGACAAGGACCAAGAGCTCAGTGCTGGGGAGAAAGACAGAGAAGCAGCTCCCCATGCAGCCCAGGAACTGTCCCAGCTCTACTTCAGGGGCAGCACTCTGCACACACGCTTTGGAAAGGGTTGAGATTATACTGAAAAGGGCCTTGGCTGAGCCCCTCTCCCAAGATCCAGCCAAGACTACACACTCCGAGGACACTCTCCCGAGTGGGAACACCTTCTACCTGCAGATCCCATGTCTCAGCCTCTGCAGAGGCTCTCCTGGCTGCAGGATTCCTCATGAGTTACAAGGTGAAAGCAGCAGCACCACCACCTCCATTCCCCCTCAAGGAAAACACAACCTAACACATCTAAGGCACCGCAATCCCCCAGATCACAGTCCCCATCCGTTAGCTGCTTGATGGTTGGGTGAAAGTATAATACGAAGGTGAATGCGAGAGCACCTGCTGCCTGTTGAGTGTCTCCCAAAGGGACAATACAGTGTAATACAGCGGTCACTCCCGCCCCTGGCCATGGCATGACATCACGGATGCCTGCAGTTCTTCTCCAGGTTGCTTGCAGAAAGAAGCAATCGCTATGTTCCCATCTCCACCCTTCAAAAAGGTTTTGCCTCTATAGTCTAAAAGGTCTAATAGAAACTTCCCTCTCGACCAGCTCCAGTGCAGAGCAATAACCACATTCATGCTCTGCTGAAACCAGTTCTCCACCCTGGTTCTCCCACAGCCAGCACAGGGCTGGCCAGCACTCCCAGCCTAGTGTGGGCAGAGCCACCTGGCATCTCTCTCCAACCACAAGAGAGAAATGACTTTCTTCTCTTAAAAAGTCTTTTCCATTTTTGGAGAGAAAGCACACTCCTCCCCACAGTTTTATCACCTAAAATAACCTCTGCATCATTTTGACTCAAACACCACGATGTGTTCGAAAGCCCAGCTGAAGAAGAAGAAATTGGTTGCTCTGCATCCCACCACACTCTGCGTCTTTAAATACCAATTGCCACCATAACACCTTCCAGAAAGCATCATGCAAAATACCCTGACATCACACCACAGAATCACAGAATCACAGAATCATTCCGGTTGGAAAAGACCCTTGGGATCATCAAGTCCAACCATCAGCCCGACTCTACAAAGTTCTCCCCTACACCACATCCCCCAGCATCTCATCTAAACCACCCTTAAACACATCCAGGGATGGTGACTCCACCCCCTCCCTGGGCAGCCTATTCCACTCTCTGACCACTCTTTCTGGGAAACATTTTTTCCTCATGTCCAGCCTGAACCTCCCCTGTTGCAGTTTAAAGCCATTCCCTCTTGTTCTGTCACTAATCCCCTGTGAGAAGAGACCAGCACCAACCTCTCTACAACGTCCTTTCAGGGAGCTGCAGAGAGTGATGAGGTCTCCCCTCAGCCTTCTCCTCCTCACACTGAACAGTCCCAGCTCCTTCAATCTCTCCTCACAGGATTTATTCTCCAGGCCCTTCACCAGCTTCATTGCCCTCCTCTGCACTCACTCCAGCACCTCGAGATCTCTCTCATATTGAGAGAGATACCGCAGACAAGCTCCCCTGAGCTTGTGACAGCACCCAGGACATAAGCTATCACCCCCAGACCTCAGAGCTCAGCCCAGAAGATGGTGAGACCCTGTGCAAAGCCTGAGGTAGTGTCCCCAGGCTGGTCGAGCCACTCGCCGCAGGCACAGGCAGTGCTGGGGAGCATGGCACCCCACCAGCGAGCAGGAGATGAAGTTTGCTGGCTGCTTCCGTGAGCTACTGAACAGATCCATCTTCAGCCACTCCCTGACCTCGTTGTGCTTTGCTTTCCCACATCACCTCCCTAATTCTATTTCTTGGAAAGTCCTGCAAAATCTGCAGAACCAGGAAGGTCAAGTGCTTTCTGGGTCCATGTGTGATGGGAGTGGGGGTATGCACCCTGCAGCTGCACAGTCAATAAATATTAGTGCATTAGAGCTCAGTATCAGTGCTACAAGTCCTGATTTCAGATGAAATTATCTCCTTTCTGCACTGCATAACATGAGCATGCCCCATAACCAGAGTTAAAACACAGCAAGCTGTACAAATGGGCTTGCAAACCAGCTAAGAACTGTTGAAAACAGCCATCTTTGGGGCATGTGGACTCCTTTTTAGATCTGGAAAACAGCTAACTCCAAGCCAAGCACAGGTTGAGAACTAAGTGGCTGTAAGGCAGTTTTTTGAGGGTGCTTAGTTCAGAGGTGTCATATCCAGCTGCTGTGACCACTGCTGAGGCTTGCGCAGGGGTAATGCAGGGGTGAAGGAAACCAGGCAAAGCAACAGTGTCAGCTTTAGAACAAAAACTCATTTTTGTAATCATCCATGTCATAAAAACACACCCCTGTGTTACACAGCTTCACAGTTTATATTACCAGAATGCAATGGTTTGGGTTTCACCTCTACCTGAGTCTACCAAGACTGAAACCTGGTGAAAGCAATTTAACCATACACCTGCTGCAGGCAAATAGCAGGCATGAAGACACTTATTAGTCAGACTACCATTTCTTTATGCAAATACTCGAGTTCAACACTTTGCCATAGGGATTTTGTGGTAGTTTCAAGGACAACCTGAGCTTTGCACACTTGCTGGAAGTCTGCATCGGTAACCGTCCAGCTTTCAGTCTTATCTTCCAAAACACTCAGCACCTGCAGCATTCAGGGGATGTTCAGTGCAAACCAGTTATTTTTTCTGCAGAATTGTTAGGCCTGTAATTGCTTTGTGGGGGTGCAGAGAGGCCATTCCCTTGGCAAGGGGTAGCTCTTTGATACTCAACGGAGGATGCTACAGACGTGCCAAGCATTACCATCTCCTCACGTCTCTTCCCTACCTCCCACCTGCCTAACACTCACCTTAAAAGACTGCACAAATGTCCAGAGCAAGATGCGGATAGTGTAACCCTGGCGAAGGAGCTTGATAAGTCTCGCTGCCCTGAAGAGCCGCAGGAAGCTGAGGTTGATGAAGTTGTCCTGTGGAAAGTAAAGGTTTTGTGTCCTTCAGAAATTAACGCGATTAGAAACCACAGCCCGCAAAAAAGAAATTAAAATTACCAGCTTCACGATCTAAGCAGCAAATCGGCCACCAGAAAACCTTCCAAAAGAAACATTCGTCAGTGCAGATCACTCCACATGCAGCAAGTATGAGAAAATCCCTCTCCACAAGAGCCCTCCCCTCTGCTACTGGGTCAATGATAGAAAAGGAAAAGGCCCTTTCACGCTGTCCATGGAGGTCTTGTTTTCTTTGAGTAAGGCAGATTTTCTCCCCCTAAAGTCTCAGGGAGAGGTAATGGTGCCGTATTATCATTTTGTAAAGAATGAGGTTGTTTTGAAGTCTTGGTCAGCTTGCTTTCTACAATGAATTGAACTTAAGCCAAGACAGTTACAAGGGACTGCACATATAGCCTCTACTGTAACAAAGAAAGGCATTGTCCAGTGAAGATTAAAACATCCTTGAAAGAATGAGGATGTTTTCTAACCTGGAGGTTTTAAATGTTTATACAACAGGTGGCTGGACAGGTTCATCAAGGAGAAATGGCACCAGCAAGACTGGAAGATGAATCAATGGCAGCAAATCAATTGGGGAGGTTGAGTGTTCAACAGCAGGAAGGTGCCTTAGGAACCTGCTGATTTTTTAAATTACTATTAAATGTGCCTTCGCAGGTGGATCAAAGAACTGCTGCAGACAGATTCTGATTTCCATTTGTTTTGTATGATTCTCCCCACCCCACACCCCATTTTTTCCTTTCCTTCAGGGAAAAGAGGTTTCTTGCCCCAATGAGCTAATCTAGAGAGGGTTCTTTCCAAAAAAAACCATGCAAAAGCCAGATCCCTCTTGCCCTCCTATTTTAAAGAGATGAAAAATATCCCCCCTTTCCATACTGATTCCAATTCACTTATTTGTGAATCTCTGTTCACAGCCACTTATTTGACTGAGTTAGCTAAAGAGAAAAAGCATCCCACTTTAAACTACCAAACAGTGGAGTGGAAAATATAATCATAAGGAGCTCTTGTTGATAAAGATGAGCAAAAATAGTCTTTCCCTTACCAGAAGACACCCGGTCATATTGAACTGACCCCATTTCTTGCTCATTTGGCTACAGAGCTCATGCTGAATTTGGGGGGCTTGTTGGATCTATTCATTTATTTGAATGCCAGCTCAGTTTTGGGGCCATTAGCATCGCATTCCACCAATCCCATCAAAGAGTTCAAGAAATCAGTCTCAGGCATGCACTCGGTTTCTCTCATGTTAAAAACGCAAGCAGCTCAGAGTTAGGCACAGACCGTATATCAGACTCAATCCTCAAATAAAGAGAAAAGAGAAAAGCACAGGTATGTTCAATGAAAGAGCAGACAACACTGAGCTCATTCAAGTCAGCAACAGAAATCAGCTCTGGCAGGCAAAGCACAAGCGAGGATTCCCCTGGGTTGTTCAAGGTCAGTAAAACAGGCGCTAAATATTCATCACTTATCTCGGCATCAGCTTCTGTTCTATTTTTCACATCGCTTAAGTTCCCTTCACAAAACACTGGCTGAACTCACCTTAGCAGGTAAGGGCCACGTACGACCCAGGGGGCAGAGCCGGACCGTGGCTGGATAACCGGGTGCCATCGCTGATCTGGCCCGCAGTGCCCCACTGCCCTGTGCTGGCTGCAGCGCAGGCTGATGCACCTCCACAGAGCAGCTGCAGCCGGCTTCAGGGCAGGGCAAAGGCTTAGCCCCAAGACCATTTTAATCACGGAAAGTCTCCCCACCAGCAGGAACTGGAGCAGACCTTACGTGTAACGTTCATGGCACTTGGGCATCAGGCCTGCAAGTCTGACAAATTATTACCTTCAGAGCGATGCTCAAGGCAGATCTTCCCCGTGCACAAGCCTAACGCTCCTCCAAGGAGCACGTGCACAGGCAGCATCTGCAGGATCCATGTCTCTGTGTCTGACCCTGCCTTACCTCCCTCCTCCCACGTTGCTGCTTTGCTCAGACTTTGCTATAATCTCATAATTACAGCTGACGTGATGCTTAACATCTGCTTTGGTCTAGACTTTATACAGGACAGTCTGTGTACATGCAGTATGAAACAGGGGCTCAAACTGTGCAGTTATGTCTATAACCCCCCGCTCCCTGGCATTTGGAGGGACAAACAGTACATAACTTTTTTTCTTTTTCCCAGCCCCAAACCCTCCATTTGACTCATGCACTGCCACTTCCTAAAGCGCAGCAAAAGCCTCAGCTCTGCGGGGAATCACTCGCAACCCAGGAAAATCCCGTCACCAACATTTGCAGACCATTCGAAGGACCGTTCTCTGCGCTGTTTGTAGGGAGGCAAAATTACACACGCTTGTGATGGATGGAAGGGCTCCACGTGTGTAACCCTCAGCACACCGCATAGAAAACCTGTCCTTCAACACCTCAACTGTCCAGGCAGGTATTAGAATTGCATGCAGTTAAAGGGGAAACTCCACATTGCGATATTTCTTGTGTGTAACAGTGTTTTGCATCAATTCTCCTCACACTTAGCCACCTCTGTAACATGACACACATATGATCATCTTCTTGGTTACCAAGGTCTTTCTTTCCAGGTTTTTGTTTCCTTTTCTGTTGCACAGATGCTAAAGGCTGACCGGTGCTCACAAGAGGCACCATAACTTTGTGATTTTATGATTCACCTGAGGACTAGCAAATTATGTTTGAAAAACGTTTCCCCCTAGCCTGTCACTATTTTTCTAAAAGAGGGAGCCCCGTTACTGAAGGCACCCAGTCACCCCCAGGCCCTGGGGGGTCTGGGCACAGCCAGGCACAGCCACCACTTCCCACAACAGGAGCGTGACTGGAGCTCAGCCGAGTGGTGCATCCCTGAAGCAAACGGCAAAGCAGGAAGGAAAGAGGAACATATCACAGATAAAGAACTGTCCTTGACTGCTGTCCCACCATGGGCAGCCTGCTCTTTTACCCCTTTTTACAGTGTTTTCCATACTAACAAATAGAAAAGCCATGAAGAATAGGGTGTACAGCCATTGCATGGATCTGTTCCTCCAGCATCTTCAGCAGCAGAGTGGTTTCCTCCCCAACGCAGGAGCCGTGCCCACTGCCTGCAGGGATGCAGAATGAGCTCTATTCTGTACACCAGTAGCAAAGCACCAGCTGAGTAGATTTGGTGTTTCAGATTTTCAAATCTGCAGTGGGAATACGAGGGTTTTATGCCATGGTTGGACGTGCTGTGCAGGATTTAGTGAAGGAGGTTACATTACGCTGCCATAAAGCAGTAAATTTGGCAGAAGTCAAGCTGTTCATCCCCGCTTCTTCCTGCAGCCCAGTTGCAGAACACAACAACCCCCTGGACTTGAAACTTCGGATTTCTGGTTTCAAAATGAAGGGCTCACCCAAAGTTGCAAAGAGCTGTGGGAAGAGGAATCCAATCAAGCCAAGAACGGGATCACTCAGGAAGCTTTGGCAGTTCTTTTCACCTGGCATCAACAAGAATTAACCTGTTCTGCTAAGGAACTACTGTTGAGGAAGTGGTGGTGTTCCCATTTAAATGTCTGTGGCATTGCCAGTACTGAAGAGGAGTTCCTGAATCTTGCATAGGGTCTTGGCTTCCTCTGAAGCTTGGGGAAAACTCTTGTTGATTTTAAGAGACTGAAGATTTTTGACACGCTTGTCTGTGCCTTGGGGACTCTGCCATTACAGGCATATCATATAATGTCCTTTCATCCTGAGCCAGGAACCCTGGAAAAATGATTTTATGTGTGTGATGCCCAGATCTCTCCTTGTTCTCTACTATCTTTCAACTTTGGTGCTTCTGCTGTAGTCACCGCAGGCTCCCATCATCAGCAGCGGAAGGAAGAAGGCAGCTGCGGGGGACAACTTGGTGCTCCAAAGGTCTAACTTGGATGACTTGGACGTCGAGTGATGGAAGGAGCCTGGACCTGAATATATGACCACGGAGACTGCAATCCTAACAAACTGCAGGATGAGCATTCAAATCTTTAACCTGCAACATGGACAGCAACAAGGCCAAAATTGGGCCAAACAGAGAGAAGCTGATTCTTTTTCAGTATATTTTCATGTGTGCAGCTGATGCCAGAGCACTTATCTGTGCTGCCTGGGCCAGCGGTGCAGAAGGCGAAGTCTCCAAAGATCCTCACAGCTGCCACACATCTGTAATGGTTCCAGCCACCGCAGCACACGCACAGGATTCCCTTCTCAGATTGCACTAGGCAAACTTTTAACATATACATCGTTGGTTTTTTCTTTGCCGCTTCCTAGCAGAGAATTCCCTCCTGTGACCCTCCATGAAACATGCATGGGGTTTATTTGCAGCCTGGTATGAAGATTCGCTCTGATTTGTCTCTTAACAGCAACTGTGCAACAGGAAGTCCAGATGTTAACACAGATCCAAGAGCTGATGTCAGGTGGCCAAACAAGCATTTTGGATAAGCTTATGGTCTCATCTGTGTTACTAACCATAGCCAAGATAATTAAGAACAGAAGAATGTATGGGGGTTTTTTTGTATTCGTATTTAGTTATTCTCTTTTGCTTAATTTATGATTTTCAAAGACAAAGGCCAGTATTTCCAAAGGCATCTTTGGAATCAGGCACTGAATTCCCAGTGGGAGCTGGTTCCCAGTACTTTTCAGCCCTGTTCATAACATGGTTTATGCATTTTACTTGAGATGTTTGCTCTTGTATCCAGGGACTCCTTGTCCACTGTGGTGGCAAAATGCTTCTATATTCTGGTATCACAAAAAAAATTTCAAAGTTGAATAAAAATCACTCTTTCCTATGACTTTTCTTTTGAGGGAAGCAAGTCTACAATCACTTCAATAATTTTTTGGCCTTACAATACATCATAAACCATGGGCTTAAAAACTGTAAGGCAGTCCTCTTAAATGTACTGCTTCCCTCTGCAGAAAGTTCAATGCATCTCATCATAAAAGAAAACAAAACCAGTTTCTGAGAACTGAATTTGGTACCACCACTTTCCAAATGAAGGGTTTCCCAGCCAGCCAATCTTCTCTACTCCAGGTCATCCAGAAGCACCCTTCCCTCCTATTCTCATCCAATTTTCCACCAAAATAAAGCAAGTGTCAGTCTCCCCTTTATCATTGTCAGGTGTAACAAACAGCGGAGAACAGGCTATTGGTAACTGCATTTGCCTCACGTCACCAATTAGCCAAGGGGAAGAAGATGCAGAACAGAAGCCAGTTTTGAGGCACGCTGCAGTGAGGCTTTTTCACCAGTGCAATCGGAAATCTCATCAAAACGAATTAAATTAAAGAAAAACGAGAGAAAATAAAAGCAGAGAATTTAAATAATTGTTTAAATTCAATGAAACCAACCGTGTCCTATATGTGATGTTTTCATGGATGGATATTTGCAAGATTATTTACAAATTTTTTTTTTTGAGCAGCAGGTGCACAACATACAGACGGAGACATGGTTTTCGCATTGTATGTTGATTGGATGGCGTGATTCAGCAGGTAGATAAGGAAAATAAAGAACAAAACAGGAAACAAAAGAGAAAATGAGTAATCAGGACAAGCAAAAAAGGAAACTCTGAAAATTTCACTGGAAAAAAACTGTTTGGCTTTTGGGGGGTGTTATTTTATGATAATTATATAAATAAAAAATGCTTCAAACCAAAGATTCTGAGATCCTAAAGGTAACACAGACAGTGCAGTAGTTATTTGCATTTCATTTTGCAATGCAAATTGGGAGACAATTCACAAACACTTCTCAGTATGTTTTTTGTATTTCCAGGCATAGAAATAGATGTCAGTTTGCCATACACCCATTCAGAGTCCTGAGGCTGACTGTGTCCACAAGGACACCTTCTCCTTAATGCCGCCTATTTTACCTCAATTACTGAGAGGGTAAACAACTGACATACGTGTTTTTGCCTAAGGAAATAAAAAAATATATATATATTCCACTGCATTCACAAAGTAAATTACATATGACATGACTAGAAAATTAAAATAAAGCAATTAATCAACACATTTCTTTTCCTTTTATCTTTACTTTTCAGTGGGTTAAAAATACCGATGCAGCAAGGCTGGTGGAAGCCGAGTCTCTCAAGATGAGACCGCCCAGGTGAGCAGGTTTATTTACCTTGGAGAACACTTACAGCTGGAAAATGTAGTCATAGAGAAAAGTGGTGCTCCTGCAACTATGTGTGAGCCTGATCTCCAAGTCATGCCCAGACAGCATCCCCTCTCCACAGGGAGCTGCAGGGCTTCATGGGTGGGTGATACGGGGACAGATGCAGACTGACAGTTGAGATGACATTGTGGTTGTCACCTGGGCTTCTCAGCCTGAGAAACCCTCACATGTAATAACAGGTAATAACAGGGCTGAATGCAAGGGAAGGACTAATGGGGGCTGCCACCCAACTGTCCCCATGGCTGCCGTCAGCTGAGGAGAAGCTGGAGCTGAGGAAGGCAGATGGAGAAGAGGGCATCCTCTGTTGGGGGCACAGCTCTGAGTCATGACGAGGAAAGATCTGTTCTGTTTGGTTACTCTCAGCTCCGTAACACAGTGCAGAGAGCTGCTGCACCCTGGGTCATGTACCGAGCCAGAAAGTTGGAGTTAGCAGCATTAGCCATGGCGTTTTGTGCAGAGTGGATGTTCATCCCGAGCCTTAGTTACTACTCTACCCTACCTGGAAATATAAAGGGCAAAGAGCGGTTGGGCAGAGTCAGTGGGATTAAAGACAAGGCCATACGCCTGATCTGTGCTCTGTGAATCAGACACTCACCGGTCCTCACCTTGGTCCCTGCTGTTTGCAAACAGCGTGCTCACTATCACTGCATCAGGATTTTCAGCCCTTTTCTACATTTTTTTTAATTGGATCTAAATACCAGAAGTATTTAAGTGACTCAGGTGCAACTCCAGTTTAACAAAACAGCAGGTTATATATTACAAACATGGTTTAAAGTGTAACTCTTCCAGGATATATATGCATTGTGCCACTTTCCAGGCAGCAAAAGTCCTGGCGTTTCCCAGGCAGCTTTGAGAGCTCTTGGGTTTCCCCTGATGGGCTGTGGGTCAGAAAAACATGTGCTGCAACCTATCGCAGAGCCAACAAAATGGGACCAGAGCAGAGCACTGGCTCCTTCTGCTTGTTTTCCACCCCCTGTGCCACAGACTGTCCTCAGGACTGGAAGGAGAGGAAGGCTTGCAGTGGCAGTGGAGATCCTGGTACAAGGCTACCTCCACCACATGCCTCTGGTTGAAGGAGAATGAACTGCTCCATGAAAGGTGTCCTGAAACCTGCCATTATTTGCTGCCATTAACAATTCTGTTATACATGTAATCTTTGGGGCACCAGTGCAAACTTTCACTCATGTAATTAAGCAGTGATTTTGAGACCTGTGCATCATCACCTTTAAACAAATTAAGCTCCTAATGCCTCTTCAGCAAGCCGTGCACAATGCCTTTGAACCCTCAGCCCATCATCCCTATCTGAGGCCGAGAGGTGGATGTGTGCGGCTTAAGGCAGCGTGTGCTGGTGGCTACAGCAGCCACCCAGGGCGGGTGAGCACGGTGCTGCAGACAGGAGTGGGCTGGAAAGAGATCAGAGAGGAGCTGCACGAAAGAAGTTCTGAAAAACAAGTCTAGCAAGAAGGTGGCGGTGGGCCTCTGGGCACTTGGTCTGCAGGGGAAAACATGTGGAAAGGAGACATGGTGACTATAGAGAAATGCTGCAGAAGGGGAAGATTTAGAGAAAGCGGAGGTCAGATAGTCTATGGACTGAGCAGAGGACCAAGAGGTCAAGGGCTGAAGTGGTACTGAGGGCTTTTATATTAAAGACATGTTTGTGAGCAGCTTTATATTGGACACACTTCCAGGGGAAGCTGTTGAGCTGCATTAGGAAGTCCTCTCTAAGGTTTGACTTTTGGATCTAGTTACTCATAAACCAAAAGCCTCTTCATTACAACCTGGGAGAATAATGGGAAGGTGTATAGGTGCTTGAAGTTTACTGACTGTTTTTAGAGGTAATTCATACTACTCTTCA
The DNA here is from genome assembly GCF_031877795.1 of Strix aluco. Lineage (NCBI taxonomy): Eukaryota > Metazoa > Chordata > Aves > Strigiformes > Strigidae > Strix > Strix aluco. The sequence goes on along the minus strand of NC_133950.1, from coordinate 6,230,914 downwards.
AAGGCATCCCCAAAGTGCTGCTATCTTTGATGTTGGAAACCAGAGAAATTACATCAGTGGGGAAGGGTGATGCCATCACTCCCAGCACCCTCAAAGTTATTACATCAGTGCCTGGCAACTCACACAAGGGTATTTGGGAGCACGTTTGCTCTTCAGCCCCAAGACCAGGAGAGGAGTGGTGAACCTCTCCCTACACAAACTCTCCTACCCTCGATAGTTTGAGAGCAGTGCCAAGGGACAGTTGCTGCTTCCAAAAAGCTGAAGACTTGCATACACAGCCCCAGATGTGCTGTGGCTTTGTCTTAAATTCCTTGACGTATCACAGCCCAACCTGATCAGTCCGCAGTCAATTCCCCAGGTGCCAGTCACCCTTGCTGAGGCTGGACCACCCCTGTGGGAGCTGGAGTGAGAGGCAGTGGCCTGTTAACAAGCGGGGACTGCTACCTGCCAAGCACGGAACAGGCAACACTGATGGCTGCTCTCTGCCTGCAAAACAGCTGTCCAAAGCAGGATTTTAATAAGAAGCGTGTGGGCTTGATGCTGCAAAGGAGACGCCTTCCTGAAGGAGAAGATGCCCATATCGGAGACACCACAGGCTCCCTTACACGTGTGAGTTGGCCGTGGTGCTTCCTCCTGGAAAAAGTAGCCAAAGAAGGGGTGGAAGAGAAGTGTCGGTCTCTGTTTGTGGCTGACTTGCGAATGTTTTCACAAATTTTCAAACCAAGGCAAAAGTTTGGGTGCCTGAGTCTGGCAAGAAAGTGTGTCCCATGACAGAGGGAATGGAGGCAAGAACCCAGTACCTTCCACAGTGCAATAAATCTCCTAAGCACTCAGAGAAGTGGTAGTCAGACCTTGTGTTTGATCTGAGCAACTTCACCCTTAATCCAAGCTGTGCATTGAAAACAAAAGGTAATCCAAAGTCTACTAAATAGAATTCACCAACTGTTAAATGAATGCCATTTGTGTGGGGAGTAAAACTTTGGGGTTTTGTGTGCTTTTTTGTGCCAAGGAGGTTAGGTAATAACGTATTTGTTAGAAACATTAATACGGTCTTCACCACCAGCTGAACGTCCTGTAAAGAAACTGGGGAGCATGGTTCTTAGCACACACAAAACAGATCTGTAAGCAAATCTCAGGGACTGAGAAAAAAAATTATGATAAAGTTCAAATTCATCACATACAGATACAGCATCATCAGCTAAAACATGCATTGGGAAAGGAGCAATTTATAAATTGGATAATATCAGGCTGTCAAGGCTTGAGTCAGACATTTGCTGCCCTTATGGAAAAATCCTCTAGAATTTAATGGCAAGTTTGTACACTTCACGTAATCTGCAGGACTCGTTAGCTGGGGGACAGCAGTCATTGTAGGGCTGGCCAACAAATCCTATGATAAAGTTTTTTGTTTTAATAATTGCCCCACAAAGTTTTTGTGCACATAACAGAAATGCACCATGTTGCCCTAATCCAGGCTGTGCAGACTGATGAGTTTCTGGCTGTTTCTATGTTCCCATCACCTCTCCCTTTCTCACTTCTCTTGTTGCCCTCACTCTGCCCCGTGACCAAGATTGGGTAGGAACCCCAAGGGACAGACATGTGCGTGTGCCCTGCAAAGCACCTCACACTCTAAAACAGCAGTCCTCAACAGAATCCTTCTGATCTTTTCCCTCTATTAAATTCAACAGGATTTTTCCATTAATAGGCAAAAACGGCTTGGGGTTAAGAGTTGTTTGCTGAATGAGAAAGAGAGGTTGTTTCCTGGCAGAGTCCCTAACACTGTCATTCTCATCACAGCTTTTTGCATGAAAGTCTTTGGGGCAGACAGCTGTGCTCATTGCCACGGAAAGAGCAGAGCTAATGGAAACAGGCTGCCAGGTCACCCAAGGACACCATCACATGGTGAGTCCCAGAGGCAGCTCTAGGGAATAAGGCTGGTAGGGAGAAGGTGCAGTGTCTTGACAGGGTACAGCTTTGTTGGTAAATGAAGCAAATTGAGCAAACTGTACTTACCGCAATCTCTGTTACTAAAATATCAGTAATACTTCCCAACACTGTTACAAAATCAAAGACGTTCCAGGCATCTCGGAAATAATTCTGCCAAATGAAAACACAAGGGGGATAGAGGGATCCAGGGGTTATTTTTTTTTCAACACAGGCTTTTTTTGTTTGTTTTTAAATGCGCATCACGAAATACAAGCATTTCATGTAGAGAGGAAACAGTTGAAAGTAAACAAGGAAGGCACATACCAGGACACCAAAGGCAATGATCTTCAGCACACATTCCATTGAAAACATGGATGTAAACACAATATTCAGGCATTTCAACATTTCTTCATATGCTTCTGGAGCATCATAGAACTAAACCAGGATGGAAGAAAGGCTGTTACTGGAAGATCACGTATAGAATAAAACCTTCCCAGCTCACTTGCCTGACTGCAAGACTCTTGCCCATTTTAGTGCCAGATTTTGAGCTCACTTTAAGCAAAACTTAGGGTTAACAATATAGTTATTCATTCCACTCCAGAAGCACACCATTGCCTACATGCTATCTTAATGGGGTAGCTGGGGATACACCAGGGTGGAGAGAATGTTGCTGGTGTACATCTCACCATAAGCAGAGCATGGACCAGGAGAGAGGAAGGGCGTTTTCAAAATCAGAGGACATGTGCAGAACTGTGTTTCGTTCCAGAAGACCCTAAGAATATGGTGACCCCTTGATTGTGAACATACTCTAAGCTAGGCAAGGGATAGGAGGGGAGATCATCCACAATATCCAGCCGTCTGCATCTCTTCCTCTTAGACACTGTGGATCATGTCCCAGAAGTTTGACACTGCTGCAGATTGGAGTAATTTCCCTGGGGTAGCAGGATGTTGAGCATCCCCAAAAAGTGACTCTGTGCTGCAGCAGGAAGCCCAGGTGGAGCTGGGACCTCAGGATGTGCAGAGTCCAGTTCCCATCCCACTGGCCATATGCTGAAGGGGCTATGAGCCAAACAAGCACTGTGCAGGGGAATCCCGTTCACAATATCTCATCACAACTAAACCACCTTCCTTTAGGGACTGAAGAAATCCCACAAAGCCTCTAAAAGCAACATCAGGCAGATGAGAAGTGGTAATTGCTCCTGCTGATCCCCCCCCAGCTCAGGTGGAGAGTGCAAAGTCTCTCCAGCAAACACTGCATTCGCTAGCCCAAAATTGCAAAGATTTAGTAACAGCCCACTAACCTTCATCATTAGAACAATGGTATTGAGTGCAATCATGACCATGATAAAATACTCAAAGGGAGGGGACACCACAAATTTCCACATCTTGTACTGAAAAGATTGCTTGTTCTGAGGCATGTAGCGGGTCAGTGGCTTGGCACTTATGGCGAAGTCTATGCAGGCCCTCTACAAAATAAAAATGGGTTGAAAAGAATACAAAAAAAGGGCTGGCAGTCTCTACCACTTAGGATATCATTTGGAGAGAGAGTGGAGCATTTAGTGGAGGATGGTATTTCTAAGTGTTTCTCATACACAATGCGAGTACTGACTACCTCGTAAAATGTAGCACAGGATCCCCAAATTGTAATCACTTTTGGACACTCGCTGAAATATTAAACCCCACAAGACTCCTATGGCCCCCTGCAATCCTAGGAGACATCCTTCCATTGCAGCTCAGCTCCCGGCTGGTCCCAATTCCTTCCCACTTAGGGAACAGAGTTATAAATCCACAGCCTCACTTCAGAAAACACTCTGCCAATTCCTCCTGATATGTAACTGTAGCAACTGGAGGACTGGTAAAGATGTTATCTGTGTTTAAAAAAAAAGTATTGTGAAACTAAGGTATGTTCTCACACATAGCAAAGCCCGTCCAGCTAATAACATTTCATAAAATGTGAACTGTACTCAACCAATAAATTATCCAACAAATATTACTGGGTGAACTCTCAAAGACCCCGTTAGCTGACTATTTCTCTTCACATTATTATGAGTATAAAACTGCATTAAAAATTGATTTCTACCCACAAGAAGTTTTGATTCTGGAGCATTTTCTCATCTTGGATTTAGAAAAGAATTCAGTCTTAAATTAGTGCAAAAATATTCTCTGCCTAGTTGAAAAATAATGTGAGTAAAGCGTCTCTAAATATTCTGCTTTATTTTGGACTTTTTGTTCATATAGACAAACAATGCACTAATTAATAAATTAGATTAAAAAGTAATCTCTTTTAATTAGAAATCAGGTTTCAGTTTCAAAATAAATGAAAAGAGATGGTTCTTTGCACAACAGGTCATGGAGGCTGTGGGACCCCAGACAAAGGATGATGTGGATGCTAAAATCTGCATGATTTCAGGAGGAAACCGGATACATTCATGGAAGAAAAGTACACAGACACCCCTAACTAAAGAAAAAACACGTCCAACTCAGGAGGTTCCTGAGCTGAAAATGATGGCATTTGTGAGGGCATTAAAGAACAGCCTCATACATACTTGCCCTGGTCTTATACTCTTCCCAAGACATCTACTCTCAGCTGCTGTTGGGAGGACATCATCTCAGCCAGGCACAAAACTGGCCTGGTGAGAGAAGGGCTCCTTTGGGGAGCTGTAGCAATTGTAGTTCAGTTTGATCTCTGATGACTGGCCTCTAAAAGGCCAAAGATTTCTGTCTCCTTCCACACCTACATGCTTGAGCTAACGTGCAAGCTTATATTCACTTTGAAGTGGAGGTGTGGCCCACGGGGACGTGTGACAGTGCTTACTAACATGCGGCATTTGGGGGCTCTCCCTGGTTTTGTTTTTATGCAAAACCTGAAACAGTCTGTAATTTGCTTGGTCTCTACACCACACACCCTCAGGTAACAAGTGCTCTAAAGACCCCAGATCACGGCAGAGACGAGGAGTGGGCTTCCAACAGAGTATTGAGGTGCTCTGAGCCCCCAGGTGCTAAGTCCAGATTCAGAAGATGCAGGTACCTCGTTTTTCTCAAGGCTGCACTCTGACATCACTTTATCTCCTTGCTCTTGGAAGGTGATGATGATTAACGCCACAAAGATGTTCACAAAGAAAAAAGGGAAGACAACAAAATACACCACATAAAAGATAGACATTTCCATTCGGTAGCCAGGGCTGGGACCCTGTTCCTCGTAGGTAGCATCCACCGAGTGCTTCAGCACACTGCAATCAAGCGCAAAGAGAGAAGAAAAGTCAATGAAATCAGTGTGAAGCACCAATGACACCCTCATAGTCACTCACTGGCCTTCACTCGCATGGAGGGTTTTCCATGTATGCTCAAGTCAAACTCACTCCCATCTTTATGGCTGGGAAGAAGTTTTCCTTGAGGATATTTTCAGGGAAACCCTTGCTGTTTTCACCATTCTGCAGAACGATGGAGATTTGCTACATACAGATCCACTTATCCCCCTGGCCAAGGGGAGAGGATACAGTTAGATCTGGCTTCTTTTCTCTGGTTAACAGGGATGAAGTAAGGGTGGGAAAAGAAAGGTGCTGATGATCTCCAAGTAGTGGAACACAGTGAGGGACTGGAGAAGGGAGACTGATGCTGTATGTTTTATTCTTTATTTTATGAAATAGCTGAAAGTGGAGAACAGGGAAGGCCTACTGTGGAGAAACCCTGAGCATGAATTGTACTCCACATGTCCCAGCAGAAAAGCATGCCAAAATAAAGTCATATGCTGAATAGTAAACATAATTTTGGGACTGTCACATACAGCATACTTTCAGCATAGGTCACAATACTTTTTCCCCTTATTTTCTTATATTCCCATTATCAACTTTACATCTGAGAAAGGTGTGTAAGTCCAAATGACTGAAGCAAGCAAGTTATTAAGTACTGAAAACTGCCTAAGCATCCCTGTGCAAGCTTAGAAGAACGTCAAGAGAAATGCAGAGCCCTGTTTGCTCATTCACCCAATAATCACACAAGGGAAAGTAAAAGCTTAGCTGATAAAAGACTATTCTTATCTCACAGGCCACGTGCCATTTACGTGTCACTCAGAGCTGCGGAAAGCTGCCACTACCTCTGTGATCACTGACCCTGCTAGTCCCGGGTACTCACGTTGGCCACCCTTCGCCTGTGGAGACGGTGAAGAGCGTGAGAAGAGCCCAGAGAACGTTGTCATAGTGGAACTCATATTTTTTCCATTCCCTGGGCTGCGCCTCCACCTCATTTTTTTCATAATCGAGGTACTGACCCCTAGGAAAAACAGAGATTCAGACCAAATGAGAGAATTAAACCAAATCAGCCATTTCATATGACTCACTGAGGAACATCGAAAAGCCCCAGTAACAGAGTCCAACTGTGCTATGTATTAAAGATAAATAAAGAGACAACCCCTAGGTTTGTAACAGAAGTAAAGGCTATCTTTTGAGCCATTTCAAGCCACGGGAGCTGGACCTGAGGTCTAGAAATGAAAGAAATTGTAAGCTGGACATTCATCCATTAGACAAAGCCAGCAGTTAACAGCACGCTGGCTCCCAGATTGTCTGACCCCACAGAAAACTGGGCTGCTTGGTGCGGAAAAGTCTCTGGCTCCTACTTCAGAGTTGGATCTAACTTCTAACTGTGTCCTGCTTTGAGGGGCTGAGGGACTTGGCATCTGGAGAGTTCCCCTCCAACCTACATTTTTCTACAATTTCACATTTATTTCTGTAATATATCTGCTTTGTTGCAAGGAAGAACTGCAGTGACAGCCTCTGCAGCTGCTGTGTGCACGCGGTCCCACCAGGGACATGCCCTGCGTCTGCAAGGCGGCCCAGGAGGGGTAACACAGGCAGACCTGGGCAATGCTGAGGATGTGGTTTAGTGCCAAGAAAAAAGGCAAGTGAGGAAGATACGTGTTGTGTTGAGTAAAGCACCTTGACAGTCTGCTGCAAAAGACAAAGCGTGACAGGGCTTTTAAAGATATTCAAATACTGACCCCTTTTCTAGCTAATTAGGAGCTCTTTAATTTCCTACCAACTCACTTCTAATTATTTATTCATTATGTCTTTCTAATTCATATGAGCCCTAAGAATCAAGGCAGCAGGCAGCAAAAGGAGTCACACCATCCCTTCAAAAACCCCTTACCTTAAAATCACACCTAGCCCTCCCAGGGAAAAAGAGCCTGCTCCCGTGCATCATTAAGCATTTGGGTAAGCATTTGCTAAATCAAAGGCAGGAATGATGCAGTTATTAAAACAACAAAAGGGAAAATTCACCTCTAGGGTAATTGTGCTGAAGCATTGCTCTTACTTACAGGAGACTCATCAAGCTCAGCAGATACCTGGCTGATGCAGCTTTGGGACAGTCAAGGGAGCTACTGCTGCCAGAGCAAAGTCGGGCTCCCCCCCCAGCCCCTGCCCCCGGCCATACCTGCAGTCCTTTTCCAGCTCCTTCGACTCATCAGTGCAGTAGAAGAATCTGCCTTTGAAGAGCTGCACAGCAATAACGGCAAAAATGAACATGAATAGCATGTAAACTATGAGGATATTGAGGACGTTCTTCAGGGAATTCACCACGCAGTCAAAGACAGCCTGGGGATGGAGGAGAACAAGGTTAAGGGGTAGAAAGAAAAGTGCATCTAACATCTTGGCATCTAGCTACGCTTGGGAGTAATTACCCAACTTACAACCCACAAATGATTTCATGGGCTTGTACACCAAGTTCTTGACCAAGAGTCGTGCTCCCACTGTGAGAAACGACACTGGCTTCCTACATCTCCTGCTTTCTCGGCTAATTTGGCTGTGCCACAGAATTTTCTGGTGCTGCCCATAAAATTTCTAAAGACAATCACAGCTCATCGAGATAAATATTAGTCCTAAGCAAATATTTCCATGGCCAATTATGAAAAGAAAAACGTACTTATGTTTAATTTATTCCCAGTGGATAGGTATAAACTCATCAAATAATTTACTCGTTGACCGTTATTTGAACTGTTTGTATAATAAGGAAAATATACCAGATACAAAGCAACCAAATGCTTCGAATAATGTTTTTTCTAATGAACTGTCTATCAAAATTAAGTGTGACTAATCTAGTCAGCATATGTCACTTCTGAACTCCCTGCAAAGAAGTTCTCAAATGCATTTATTATTTGGTTGTTAGTCACTGATTCATTGTTACAAGTAATTTGCAGTTTAATTTTAGTCTGAGAAGTTTGTCATAATAATAGAAATTGAGCAGTCTTACTGCCCAAGCACGGGGTTTGTACAATACCGTTCCTGTTTCTCTGAATGGAAGTGAATAATTCACAAAATTACACTTCTGATGCTACCCAGAAATCCTGAATTAAAACACTGGAAATATCTCTAATCACCCCATTAATCTTGCTGATTGTTGCATACAAGGCCACATCCAGGAGAAAAAAAACACTGAAATCATTTTGAAGACAAACCATATGAATATGACTTCTGCTTCACATAAAGATTTCTGAATACTTCTTTAAAAGTGGTACTATTACTGTGTAAAATGGCTCAAAAATAAAGAAGACATTCAATAAAAAGCAAGTGTTTGGCATCCTGCTGTAAGACTGAGCTCCTGTTGACTGTTTTATGACCTAAGAGCTGTACATTTCAGATTTCTAAGCAAATAATGACCATTTTCTACATTGTTCAACATCACTATTCCTTATCTTTTGAGGTAAACTTAGTATGCATGAAAACATAATTATTTAAGCACGAATTGTAGGTAAGGACAAAAGCAAATCTATCTAACAGCTGACCCTGATATTTATGTGCCACTATGTGAAAACAGGAATTGCCAAACATAGTTTCACCACTGCAAAAGCACCCATCGCTTTTCCCCCATCCCTCACAGAAAAGAGCCTGCAAGCAGTGATGCCACATGAAGACGTTCTATAATAGATATTCAAGAATTCCAAAAACTCAGAAATTACTTAATTTTTTAACTCCTTCCATTCTCTGCTTCCAGGTCCTGACTGTATTTCAAAGCATTCGTGGTGTTGAATAAGTAACCACAGGCCATTATGTTTATTTTACTTTGTAACTCAGTATTCTAGAGATGAAAGGGTACTGCTATAAAACTCCGCACTATATATTCTTTAACAGAAAATACGAACAGATTAGAAGTCCTCATACAGTAGTGACATTTCTCGTTAGACAGACTGTGGAAAATCTTGCAATATTCATGTTAAGTTCTCTAGGGAAAGTCAGACACTCCAAAACCTTTTTTCTCCTATATCATTTCTAAGAGCGTCACACTTACAAACTGCAATTTAATTTATTTGCATTTTTTCTTTTCTTTTTTTAGAAGTTTGATTTTAATATGGATTCACAATAATTCATAATATTGCACACCATGTTTGCAAAAGAAACAAGTGTTCGACATTTGCTAAACATCTGCACAGCTATTTTTATAAATCTGGCAAAGAGATGAATTGCAACAAAATAAAAGGAACAGAAATAACTTGGATTAAGTTTAGTCCATCAGCTTCCACTCAGATCAGTTGCAGACCTCCAGAGAAGGAAACATTTGTGGTTAATTCTCTAACCTTTAGTTTTGGCAGCCGTTTAATAGTCTTCAGAGGTCTTAGGACCCGCAGAACTCGCAATGACTTGATTGTGTTGATGTCCTTGCCTTTGGTTCCTCTGCAAGGGATAAAAGGCACAAAAACAACAGAGGGAATAGTTTGGTCCTCAGGTCACTAACTAGAATATCTATAGGTACCCAGTGTGGTTTTGGTTGTGGAATTGGTTTGGGTTTGGTTTTTTTTTACAGGTTTTGGGTGCCATCCTCACCATGGATGCAGACAGTACTAGTGAGGACTGCAGATGAACAAACGCCCACTTGAGACGTGTTAATCACCGCACAGGAGGAAGGCTGTGGGCAGGACATAGTCCTTGCAGCATCTGGCCACACGCGCTCTCCAGCCTTCGCTCACTTCCCAGCTACTCACCAAGCATCACCCAGGAACTGGTGACCTTCCTGCCCCAACTCCCCACCTAGGCAATGGTCAAATCCAGGGCAGCAGCACACCTCGGCTGCAGCCACCAGGAGAGAAGGCTCAGTGTCTTCATCCCAGCCCCAATCAGAATTAAGAAAGTCAGACTTGGCTTTCCTCCCTCCCAAGCACCTGGGTGAGACAGGAGGGTGTTTCTCTGCGTGCTCCTTGCACTTCTCTGGCACGGACAACGTGTCTAGACAAGCAGACAGTGACCAGAGGGAACTGGAGCCTTCATGGTGAGGGACAGAGCCACTCCATGTCCGTACCCTCATCCTCGAGTCTCTCTTGGAAGACATGCTACCAAATCCATGCAGGAACATGTAATATGACAATATATTACATGCTTGGAACAGTGCTAGGGCAACTTCCCACTTACGCATGCAGGTTCTGTAAGTCACTTTTTTTTTTTTTTTAGTTTTTGTTAAAACTGAGTGCAAGACTTGAGACCATTCCTCTTGTTACCATTAAGAGGTTTTTAGGGGAAGGACAGAGTTCCTTTCCTCGTGCGCTTCCAAAATAAATCAAAAAGACAGTTACATCTTCTTTCAACCCAACAGCAAACAATGACATTCCCCTCCATTTCATATGAAGTGAAAAATGGGATGAAAATCTTTAACAGAGTTTTATTCATGACTGTAGGTTTGGGTCTGAGATTGTATTGAAGTAACACAGGTGTGAATGAATAACATGTTGAACAGATGCTGATATACCTATTCTATGCTCTTCCAGTTTGCTAAACATTTCTCTTCTCCAACGGGAAAGCAATAGAAATACAAGTAACCCAAGAGACCCACAAGAGGGATGTGCAGGCAGTGGACTGCAAAGCTTCCCCCCCCTCCCGCATGCAGCCAGCCCTATGCACTGTCCTAAGGGATAAACACCAGGAGTGGAGCAAACCACCCAGTTTCATGGCTGGCTGACCTTGCTCAGCCCTGGAAGGTGTCTTTTTGCAATCTATCCACTTCTAAAAGACTCGTAACTCAGTACTAATAGTGTACTACTCAATCCTAGCACTGGACTGGAATCTGCAACCTAGAAACTCGCATTCCTGTCTCATCTTTGGTCTCTTTCTCAAATTACCAGTCACTGCAGTTGTCCTGAAATGCAATAAGCAGTGAGACATGAGAAATTTTTGGAAAGCCGTGAGTTGCATCCCAGTGACTTATACATTGAGCAAAAGTTGTCTTTGCACATAATTTAATAGAAATGGAGAAGAGGGGGAGCAGGATGGAGATTTACCTATCCTCTCTCTATCTCCTCTTTCAGGGCTGCTTTAGGGCCATTTTAATCAGCTGCAGATGGATCCTGACTGCTGGCATGGCTGTAAATCCAGGTGATTGAGCTAATACTCACAGAGTTACAGGACTGATTTAATGCTGCTAAATAACTATTATATATTTAAATGAAGTAATTTTTGATTCCCATTAGAGACACTTTAATCTGGTCGAGATGAAGCAGACACTGCCAACATAGCTTTTACTGGCTTTCTCTTCAGGTTTTAGCATAACTGAAGATCTGGCCCATGTTTGGCTTTGCATACTTGCTTTCAAATTACCAACTCCTAGCAAGAAGTGATTCTGCCACAGTGACTGCAGCCATCCCCTTGTCATCATAGCCTCCAGCTGAGCCAGCCAAACTGGAGCTCACCTACTCCCCACGCAAATTTGTCTGATCCTGAGCAATGCCCTGGCTGCAAAACAATTTGTTCAGCCTCTTGAGGAGGATGTCAGCAGCAGGAGGGAAGTAGAAGGGGAAATAGGTTACCAGGAAGGAGATACCACTTGGCTTAGCTAGCCTGCCTGTCCCCATGGCTGATGGTCACCCAGCACATACCTGTCACATTGGCTGCCCCTGCTGCTCCCTCTGCCCTCTTCCCTCTAGAAAGCCAAGCAAATCGCTTGGGTTGCTCCATGTTGCCCAGCCATTTGAGGTTTAACTGGATGAGGAAGCCAGGGCAAAGCAGGTGAAGAGGTAGGAGCTCAGGAAAGTAGAGGTGAGAGGTGAGTGAAGGTGAGAGGGTTAAGGGACATTTGGTTGGAGCAGTAGGAGAAAAAAAGAGATGGGATACCTTGGCCCAGAACTATATTCCAATCACTTGTGGCCACGTTTCTGGTTTGCAGATTAACACACAGAGCCCAGCTTAGCAGCACCACCACTGGCAGGTAGCAACCAAAGTAATAAACCTCAACAATCCTCACCTGGGCTGAAGCAGAACCACAGAATATTTCTGCATGGTGTCTTCCAGTGGTCCCGAATCCAGGAGACCTAAACACCTATTTACTATCACAGAATCATTCAGGTTGGAAAAGACCCTTGGGATCATCGAGTCCAACCCTCAGCCCGACTCTACAAAGCTCTCCCCTACACCACATCCCCCAACATCTCATCCAAATGACCCTTAAACACATCCAGGGATGGTGACTCCACCCCTTCCCTGGGCAGCCTATTCCACTGTCTGACCACTCTTTCTGTGAAAAATTTTTTCCTAATGTCCAGTCTGAATGTCCCCTGTTGCTGCCATGCATTTGTGCTAAATAACAACCGTTAAGGCCTCCTGGAAGGGAAGTTCAGACGAGAAAGATATTTCTCAGCTCTGAAGGAGCTAGCTCAGGTCTCACAGGGCTGGCTCCAAGCCTGAAGCAACAACCTCTGTGGTCTTAATATTTCTAGAAAGGTTAAACAGACCTACTGGGGACTAGTGAATAGGTGGGGCAGAGCAAATCCTTCCTCTTGGGTCGATGAGAGAAGCTGTTTTCCCCTTGCAGGGGGAGGCGTGCGGATGACTGCACTGAGAGCTTGGAGGTGAAGGGCAGACAGCTCCAGTCCTGCAAAATTCCTTCTGCATGAATGAAGGACACTAAGAAAGGTTGATTTTTTTTTTTTTTTCCTTTCAGGCACCTAAGCAAATAAAGAGCGTGAGCCAATTAAATGTTAATGGGATTTATGATCTAAGTCATATACAGAATCCTGAAAAACAATACTTATTTCTTGTCACAGTAAGGTTCCTGCTATAGGAGAAAGCTTTTTCAATGGTCTGGTACTCTGAGCTAGAGTAATGCAAATTGCATTTTAATTAAATGGATCTTCTGCAACTATTTCAGCCTGTCAAATAAAACCTGAAGGGTTGTTTTTGGTGTTTTTAAGAACCCCTTCTGCCAATATTGTTTTTACAGCACTCTAATACAAAGCCAGATGTTCCACAAAATAAAAGGTCCAGAAGGAACTAGGATTCAGTCAAAAGGTGTATACAAGCACACATTTGACCAGAATATTTCTCACAACAAAAATAAATTTCTATGGAAGGACAAGATCTTAGGTGTCTGCAGAATAACGACTACAAAATTCAGAAGAGCTGCAAAAGAGCAAGCAGGATAAAGACAGAGAATGAACAGAAGCCCAGTGGCTTAAAAAAAAACCCCAAAAAACCACCATGAAGAAATAAAATGCATTAGGTCAATTCTTGTTGCATTAGGCCAGTTCTGTTTTTTCTAGGGCAGTTTGCTTCTCATTTATTTAAAACATTAAAAATACTTTAAAAGAGCTTTGCATGGGTTTTTTTTCCTTTAATAAATAAAAGATCCTTTAAAAAATTAATAGTTCTTTAAAATGGAAGCTTCTTGTTTCTGTTGCTCCTGCCAGCAGCTCTGATTTCACATAACATGGGCCTCTTAGAGTCATGTCATCAAATATTCAGAGTAGGGTGGAGTCACCGCCTTCTGCAATTGCCTGAAATCCTCAAGGAAGAAAGTGAATTCCTCCACCAAAGAGTAAGTGAGGTCATGCAACTCTGCCCAAACACAAAGCCACCCTCTTCCAGGGTCTAAACGATCTGGTTTCCTAGACAGAAGAAAGAAACAAGTACCCAGTTTGCCGGACCACATCAAAGACCTTTCTTTGCATCCTTTTCATTGCATCTCTGGGTTATCTGCTGTGGAGGACCCCACCCGAGCTCCTGCCCTGCTTGGAACTGGGGTGAGAGACGATGCAGCTCTGCCTCCCCCTCCGTCCCTGAAGCAAATCTGCGCTGTACCACACTGACGACAAAACTGCCACCTCCTTGCAGATGGTTAAATGCAACTTTTGCTACCTCCTTCTTTACAAATTGCTCCACCAACCTCTCAAAAAGCTCTCTACACTCTGTTTTCACGTCAAAGACTTTTCACCAATGTCAGAGGCTGACAGCCTGAATCCCAGCTGGGTCACATTGCCCAGACTGCACAAAACTAGGCCTGAAGCTTCCAGCATTGCTAATGCAGTTTAGAGGTGCAGTCCTCTGAAAGAGAATAAAACTGCTTCTTTAAACCTACTTATTAAGATTTTCATGAATTGCAACTCACACGTTAATGATGTATCCACTAAGTCATCCCCTCAAATCTTTTTGGTACAAATATATCTGCTTATCAAGGTTTCTGACTCTCTGGTCCACTTGGCTTTCTAGTCTGCTTCTATCCTCTGCCTAAAGAAAATTAGGATGAATGAAGATTGTTAAGGGAAAATACGTTTCACTGAATAATGAGTAATAAAGGGACAAAGGAGTCGATGCAATGGGTGTAACATGGTTTGTTTCCACAGTGGCAAGTGTGTGTAGACACATTTCACAGGCATAACAGTGCAGCAAGAGACAGGAATAACATATTACCCCATGAAACTCCTAGAGAGAGATTCCAGCAAGAAGAAGACAAAGAAAGAGCAGAGTCAATGACAAACAGAAACATAAGGCTATACAGTGCATCCCATGCACATACAGGTATGTGCTGGCAGATAACCCCATCCCCTGTCCCACGCCCACCAACTCAACGTTCATAAAAATAAACAAGCAAGGAAGCAACAGATTGGCCATACAGCGCATACCCACACATCCCCCACGGTGCATCAGCCCTCTGACTGACAAGCAGACAGGGCAAATACACCTTCATCCTCCTGACACTGGGAGGTAACAACCTTGGTTGTTTGGCAAATGCTGTTCGCTTTTGTGAAGAGCAATGTGAAATTCTGTGCATCTCAGCCACCTTTCTGTTGTTGAAAATGTAAAAATGCAATCTCTTGCTGCTATTCTTCAGCTATTTCTATTGAGCAAGTACATTTTACACCTGGGGCTGATAAATTTTGATGGAAAATTTGCTAGCTTGCTTTAAGATCCTCTACTTCTATTTCCCTAAAGACTAAAACATGTCTGTAATGTTTGTGGCATGTTTATCTCTAGAAAAAGAAAGGAATTTCTCTTTGAAAATTGCTAAACAGAATTGCTAAACAGAAGATATTATTTTATTATCATCATCATCAGTATTATTAATGTTTCTAGCATCTCACTGGGGGCCTTGTTTTAATAATTTTTTTTTTTTTTTTAAAAAACTACAGTCAAGCACAGAGTAGCTTCTAAAGAGCCACAGGCAGAAAGTAGACTGATAGCTGGTTTGAGAGGCTGAGATGGATTTTATGAACCTTGCAGCAATGACTGATACCATCTTGTATGCCTAAACAAACATAGGCTGTTCTAATATTCTAGATGGAAGCATTTCAGGGAGCTCTGTTTTTCCTAAGTTTTCAGCGACGTGTCTATTCAGCACGAAGTTGATTCCCATCACCTTCACTGGACACCGATGAGGTCAAGAACATGCATGAATTAAATCACACCCACTGAGTGGCAATCATGTATTCTTGCAAACAGAAACTGCTAACAGCCACATTAAATACATTTTTACAGTGACACTGATGATGAGTGACAGGACTGTAGTGTTTGCTGGAAAAAGCCCACTAACAAAACAATGAAGATTACCCAGTTTATTCTCCAAAAGCTCGTTTTCAGGATTATCAAATTTCAGCAGGCTTGGTGCGTCCGTGTGATTTAACCAAACAATGCCGCTGAGCTAAGGACATAACTATCTACCCAATTTTCATCTGAGCAGTCTGAGACGTGTTAGTATTTATAACTCAACTAGTGGGAACAGAGAGCAAGTCATCTCCTATGAGTGACTGGATTTCCTGCTCTCAGGTCAGACCAGAGATACTGCAAGTATTCCCTGAATTGGAAGTCAACACTCACTGCCTGTTGAAACATGGACATGTAGCAGAGGTTACAGTCTTAATAAAAATCACAGAAGAAATTAAAATTTTTCCATGTCTCAGAAATAGGTTTGACTCACTTTAATCTGGGAGACAGTAAATAGGCAGGCAGGTTTTACGCATTTGCTTTCTGTAAATCCCTGCTCAATACTTACTCAAAGAGAATGTAAAATAGAAGGAGCTTGGGGCACACTGTTATGAAGCACAGTCAGGGGATGCACAAGTAATTTATTTAGAGGCTGATGAGGTGCTGTTAGATATTCATGGCCCAATACAAGCAATAGAAAACCTGAGCACAAAATTACTCAGAAAGATTAAAAGTTATTCATTTTAATCCAAATCCATAACTTGTCCAAAAGAAAATCTTGTTCAAAGAGAAGATGTTTTAAAGGCAAACCCTGATGTTTGTTTTCACAGCACATGGAGTTGCTCTGAAGGGCTCACAAAATGCCCCTTCTGCCTTCAAAGTTTGAATTCTTAATGGAAATTGGAAATTCTCAGTTAACTACAGACTTGGGTAATATTGTTTTGCAAACTAATACTTGTGACTAATATAATTTTACTTTTATACCTCGCTTCAATTCAGAGGAGCTCCATTAAATTGCTAAACTTTTTTTTAATATGTTTTTGCTTAACTCAGTCTGACCACATCCAGTTCTGAAAGATGTTATACTAATATATTTCATGTGCAAGGAAACTAAGCCACATGCATCTAGTCAAGCTTAAGAAGAAGCCTGGTTTTGGATGTCAAATTTTAGATAAGAAGGACGTTCATCAGACCAGCAAATCCGTCTCAAGACAACCTTGCTTACAACAGAGCACTCAGCTCCTCTGAAAAATATATTTCTAATGAATAGGGAAAAAGTCTTTAGTGAGGGGAGGGCAACATCCCTTTGAAAAATGTATAATAGACTCCAAGATCTAAACAATTCTGTGGTGTAAGATTGGGCACAGAAAGCCCGGGTCCCAATATCCCCAAGTGTCACTCCTCAACTGGCTGAAAAATCATACCAACAATGTCAATCCCATCTCGTTCTGCCCACCCACTCCTTGGTCAAATTAGCTTACACTTTTTTTTATATCCAGCATTTGCTATGAAGAATAGAAGGTCTAAAATACAAATCTCGCAGTCTTAATGTGAAAGGAAGTTTGACACCTCAGAAAATGAAAAACTCGTGAGAAATATTCCAGGCCAACCTTACCAGAAAGGTCCTGGTACCTTTTTGTGCCACGAGGGATGTTGCAGTATTTTTCATCAGCAGAGCACATAAGAGGAGCAATGGCTATGGCTGTCTGCCTAAAAATTACTGTCAATCTACAAGACACGCTTCTGCAGTTCCTTGACAAAGGTGAATGCTTTTTCTCATTAGCAAGTAAAACACTGCTAATTCTTTGTTTTCTCTAATCATCATGTCAACAAACAGGTGAATGGCGTTTGGGCATGGGCTGCTAAATGTTCACTGTAATTACTCAAGGCTAATTTAGCAGAAGATTAAACTGGCCAAGTCCTCTAGCCTGTTTCCAGGTCATCCAGAATTTCTCAGGAAAACATTTGCAATACAATTATTCCATGGCCCAGAACTGCACGTGGAAAATTTCTTTCCATCATCCAACACTGAGCTCCCCAAGTTCTGAAGCACCTGCATTACTCTTCTTCTGGTCTCTTCTGAGAAAAACACCCAAATGAAAAGCTAATCCTTATTTTTAAAAAGCAATTCCTCTGTGCCTGTTGCTCAAAATCCCCATGACGTTAAAGAAGCACATGGCACATTATTTAATGTCATAAACAGAGGGCTGTGATTGAGGGAGGGAGCAATTAGGCTTAGAAGTGGAACTGTCTGGAAATGCAAGTACTCTGAACGAGAGAGGAGGAGGAGAGAGAACTACCAAAGGCATATGAACCAGAAATATCCACGACTCTAGAAATAATGTCTTGTAAAGAGTTCACTGAGTTATCAGCTGATTTCATTAACTGTCTTTTCATACTAAGAACAATTTTAAAAATTATTGTCTGAAGACACTGGATTGCCACAAACCGTTACAATGTGTCCTTGAAAAGAAGTTGGCCGAACATTTGCAAAAATCTTCGCTTAATGTTTGAATGAACAATGAAAGGACTCACCCTAACTCTGGGAGAATTTTCAAGATATTCTACAACACAAATTTAAGGATTTTTTTTTTCTTCTCCCCAGCTACAAGATGATAAAGGGCAGAAACTGAATTTTGCGCTGAGAAATGGAGCCACAAACACTATACTTCAACTAGATCTGTGCCAGGGTCCTGCCTCCTCTGCAACTTATTTCCTAGAAATTGGTATATTGAGGAAAATGTACTTACGAGAAGGCAAATGCCACCAAGGCCCCACTGACCACAATGAAGTCCAGGATATTCCACAGGTCACGGAAGTAGGAGCCAGGGTGGAGTAACAGCCCCAAGTCAATCATCTTCAGAGGAAACACATGAAAATAAAGAGTTTTAATAAAACAAGTACCAAATCAACACTACAGAGGTACAGAGGAATGTCCTTGATCAAATGACCTTTCACAAACTTCTTCAGGGCTTCACAGCAGCAGGGCAACATCTAGATACTTAGTCAAGCTGCTCATCTCTAATAGGTACAGAGAGCTCTGTCAAAACTGAAGTCAATAAACCATAACCAAAAGCAGGAGAGACAAGAGTACTAAGTGATACATGGATTCTTTGCACAGACATGCATTAATTTATGGGAACAGCAGTCTGGGTGTCAAACATCCAAACAGTTTAATTTTATTCTGCCCAAATTCTACCAAACTAGTGGGAACTAACAACTGGCATAGGATATTACACAATAAAACACGAAGAGAGGGTGGGAAGACCCACAGCCAAATGCAACAGTAAAAGAAATACCCCTGCTCCGGAGCACTTGCTGAAAGATGCTGCTCAGTAAAGCAGCCTGGCTTCCTTCTGCATGAGACTGAGTCTCTCCCTACAATGCTGCTAAAGGTCTTCTACAGTTGAGTCTCAAAGTGCATACTAGACATATTATCCATTATTGTCTACAACTCTGCAGCTGCCCACATAAGGTTGGTTTCCTCACATAGCTTCAAATCCTTCTAATGAACAAGGGAAAATTGTTTTTTTATTCTGCATCTCTTTTACATCTTGCTCTGACAGTGAAAACTAAGTCCATCATTACCCAAGAATAAATCCTGACTTTATTAGAATTGTGCTTTCTGGGAAGTTACTACCCCACAGTCTTCGCAAAACCTATCACTCTACTGAGTAAAGTCAAAAGATGAATTCTCAACTTTTTGAAACATGACAGACCAAGAATCAGTTACTATTAATATTCCTGATCAGCATCAAAGGAAAAGGGAAGAACCAGACATGTCTCAGTAAGGTCTATCAGCTTCTGTGTCCTCAGCCACGCACAGACATCTCTGCATCAGGCATTTGCATTTCTTATCCTCTTACACAACCACAGCTACTAAAGATATCCTTATTTTCCTCCATAAAATGTGAGATTAAAGAAACCAGGAGAGCCACTACAGAAAGGCATCTGTTGTGCACTGGCTACTTCCAAGCGTTGTTCCTGAGTTAAAGCTTTCCAACATCACCACCTCTCCAGGCACCCCAGGGAGCTCTGTCATGCTCCTCACTCTTTCTCCAGCCTCCCAGAAGTAGATGAGTGTAAATCTGAAAGGGGAGGTGAACCTTTCTGCTTAGAAAAATTCTTACCTTGATCACCATCTCAAAGGTAAAGACACCCGTAAATATATAATCCAAGTATTTCAGAGCCTAAATGGGAAAGAGAAATGCCTATTAAGGGAGACTACACACTGAAAAAATCTGCACATGAGCAAAGAGTAAAATGTCTATTCTAGCAATGGTCTATTTGCTACAATGGGTAAATATCATCTGACAGGAGGCTTTCAAATAGTTTAAGCACAAACTTGAATCATCTGATTTAAACAGTAACATTTTTTCCAGTTGTTGACAAACTGCAGTATGCATGCCTATGGGTTGCTTCAGTGCACCTGCATATATGGCAGGTTTAAGAAGGCAAAATGGATTTTTCAGATCAAAATATTTTAACATCCCTTCCTAACGAGCTTATTTGCCAGAATCTGTGTAGCAGCCAGGGTTTTTCTTCTGCTGTAGCTAATGATATTATTATTAAAGACCTTGGGAGAGTAAGAGAGTGATAACATCCTTTTTGTAAAATGGATTCCACTGTTATTAGGATGAAGAAGAGAGATTGCTCGTAGCTACTTCACCTCATTACTGATACAGGGATTCATGGATCCTCCTCTAAAAAAAAGCTAGTAATGACCAGATTGAGAAGCAGGAGGCCAGGCCAGGCAATTCCTGCTCTGACCTGGTTTGCCAACTTGTGCTCTGAAGCAATTCAGTTCCTCAATCTGTTTAAGGGGTGGATGAACACAGATTCCTTAGTACACATCCTGGTAAATACCAGTCCGTTCAAATATCTATAGATCTCCTAAATTTTAACATCATTCTCTGGATGGGATGCACCTATTCACAGTCAGATTCATATGATTATACCTAGTGAATGGATATTAAGTCAATATATATATATATATCACAGTATCCACATACTGCAACTATCTATGCTGAAAAGTCCAAAATTAGGCAACTGCATCTTGCAGTCTCTATATTTAATCTTCAGTTCTGTAGACTCCCAGTTGTCCATGTAACTATAACCAGCCCTGTGCCAATGTCCTCATGTGAATGTGCTTGAAAAAAAGACACCCAGCTATCTGCATCATGAACACTCCTGGACTGCATGCTCTCATGTAAAAGGTAGCACACTCCTACTTCTGCTTGTAACAGCACCCATCTATGAAGTCTCCGAGTTTGGTTTGACATCCATGGATAAATAGATTTGCTACTAGTTCTAGGAGATTGCTACCACGCCCCACCAAGATAAAAAGCCATATCTGGTTTTACTTCCTCACGTTTTGCTCTAGCAGGAGCAGGGGATCTTAGGATAATGTCAGCCCTGGTTCATGACTAAGGAAGCCTTTTCCTTTGCTGAATGGTGTGTAAGCTCCGCAGGCTTCTTCCACATAAGTCACACCAGCCAACCAACCAGTGATTTCCAAGTTCTCAAACTCAGATGTGGTTGAAGCAGAAGAAAGGGACAGGAATTGTGAGCGTTTTGATAGTGGAACAAAGGTAAGTTGAGTATGTTATTAAAGATAGCTCCAGTTCTGCACTTGCTAGTGCACCGTGTTATCCTCTGGACATGGGAACGGACATGCCACGTACATAACTGCTGGGAGAAGCAGAACAACTTTATTCTGGCCACGTTGGTTGGTACTCACATCATTCCTCGGTGACTCGGCTTGGACAGGGTCTTCTGCAGCCAGGGCAATGCTGCTGAGGGCTATAACTATGAGGATGACCATCTCGAAATAGCGCAGGTTGACGATGTAGTGGAACAGACGCCGAATCCTGCAAACAACATAAGCACATAGAAGGGCTATTGCAGGTGCTGTAAGTCAAGTGCAGCGGTATGAAAGACTGACAGAAGGACAACATTCGTCAGGAATATCACCTTTAGGACTCCTATTACAATAATGATAAGAAAATAAAAGCCAGGATCAATGGCTTTAAACTCTACTTTGCAACAGATCTGTGGTGAGATTTAAAGTAAGACATATAATATCTCTGCACTGCTCCCTACCCCCTCTGCAAAGCAATGACATCTATGTATCTATCAAAAGGGCACTGAGAGCTTTCAAGAAATCAGACTCAATTCTACAAATCATGTTTATATATGCCCCCATCCTTTTCACTTTGAACTCACAGGCTAAAGCCTTGTGAGTTCAAAACTAGGTTTGAAATCCTTTTAACATCAACTAATCCCTTTAAAAATGAGATATATGCTATGCACTTTGAGACTCAGCTGAAACTGGCTTCATAACTATGAGTACCAATCTCTCTCTTGCCAAGTACCTCTGCCTGCACTTTATTCTAAGATACACTTTATAAACTGTACAAATACTTTACAGTAATATATTTGATCACTTTAACTTAATTGTTTTCTTCACAAATTGTGTCCAAGAAAAGTGACAAATGCTTCAATTTCTAAGCAATGCAAAACCATTCACAAATTTCAGCTAATAACTCTATCTGACCACAATTCACAAATACTTAACTGCACAGAGAACTCCACATTTGCCCCATATCTGACAGATGAATAAAGGATTTAGGTTCTGTCTAAGAATCAAATTATATGTGTAACTTGCCAACAACCTTGTTATCTGAGAATGTAATTCAGTTACTATATCACCTTTTCTCTAAGCAAACTGAACAGTTAGAATTAAAATTTATTTTTCACATCTACTTATATATTCCTTTTCTCCGTATTGCTAATGGATTCAGAATGAAAGGGCGTTACAAATACCAAGGAAAGAGACTTGATTCAAAATAACATGAAGAAAAATGCTTTTGTGGATCCCTTAACTCTGATTATCAATCTGACAGAAGAAGATTATCATCTATGTGCTCCATGAATACGTAGAAGTGAAAGGCAACATTTTCAAAAAAATTTGTAACTGTAATTCTTGCACCAAACTCAATTCATCAAAGAAATAACAAGTCCCTATTTTCAGATCTTCATCGTTCATAACCAGCAGTGAGATGTGGGAGCATTTATAGATTGCCAGTGGTACTTGAGAAATCATTTTAAATGCATGTCTGCTTTAAGAGGGTGGTGGCACTTGGAAAGTAATACATTTCATTTATAATTCTTGGAACTGTTTTGCCCACTAGCACCACCTGGGTCATGCATCCCCAGTAGGGCTTTGAAAGGAGATAGTTAGCAATTGCTGTGGTGAAAACCTTCATACCCCAGAAAGCAGAAAGAGCTCTCTTGAGAAGTTAGCACCAGGTAAAACACCAGAGGGTCTGCATCTTGCCCAGAGGAAGAAAAACAAGTTGCTGACATTCCCAGAGTCTGGTCTTCGGCTTGTTATTTCCCCTTGGCCCTGTGTTATAACACATCTCTCCCAGTGGACTTTGTATTTTTTCAATGGTCTTTTAGTGAGGCTTTTGGGGGAGGGGGTGTGTGTGCTAGAGAAAACCACAAGACAACTTAAACAACATACCCAATCCTGGACTATGAGATTCAGAAGTTCATAACTGTAGGATGAGGTGAGAGAAGACAAAAAGACCCATAAAATATATAAACCAAAAAAAGTCTTGCTGCTTCTCTGTCTGCCCAGTCCACTCCTCAGCTCAGACCCTTCTGGGCTTGGGCCATCTAGCTTCCCACTCTGCAATGCTGCCTTTAGCAGATACTTTGCAGGTAACAATCATTTTTGGAGGTCACTCCACAACAAAAAGACTTGAGCTACCAAATGTTAGCGAAATACTGTTTCCTTACCCAACCAGACAGGGGCCAAGCTCCATAATTCAAATTTGATCCAGAAAGTATTAATTACACTATGAGTGCACCTCATCTAATGCTCTGCCCTCCTCTTAGCTGCCTTTTACATGAATTCAAAGGACATGTTGCCTTGTTTGAAATAGCACAATGCTATCACGGTATTCTGAAAAGGGGAAAATTTCTGGGCTTTCAGCTCAGCTATCCTAATGTGCCCCGAATTCTGCCTGGCAGGTGGCTGGAGAAGGCAAAGGGGAAACACAAGTGTCTTTCTTGTGGGTTTGAGACAGAAGGGGCATGTATTGAGTCCTCAGTTCATTTCCTTTGGAGATGAGATGAGATTAGCAGTAGTTTGGGGTCATTCTCCCTCTCTAACAGCTGGAATTGAGAGTTAGTCTCACTTCTCCCATCAATGAATTCCTTCTGTGCTCATAGCTATATCACCTTGGAGCACGTAGGGCTGTAGCCTGAAGTATGCAGCTGGCACTTGTGTTTAAAGAAAATATTCAGCCTGCCTAATGTCCAAGGGTGCCAGACCATGGCTTCCACCGCAGATATATTTCTGATGTCAAAGATGAGTACGCAGAGCAGCCTGTTTTGTTCCACTGACTGCCACAGTCCTGAGTAGCAGGAGGTGTAGGAGCATTCATTCTTCTCTTAACTCGAATTGTCAAAGGAAGAGCCTGAGCTCACCTTAGGTATCTGAGCATGCATGTACAACCTCAGAGAGCAACATCTAGGATCTGCAACAAGATTACCTGAGACAGAGAGAAATGATCACATTTGCTCCTAGCAGATCTCTGGGTCGAAGTTTCAAATGCCCTCTGTTGCCCTAAGTTACTGCTTAAAATGAGTCACAGGCCTTCATGCTACAATTATTACAACTCCTGCTGCTCTTGTCTAGTTCTGCAGCCCTTCAGAGCGACACATTCAGTATTTACAGGCTTTGAGTACAAAGCTTCCCATGAGGCAGAGGTACCTGAAGCGGAAGAAATGTTGTAATCCCAACAGATCCCAAAAGCTGTACTCTTAGCCTTGGCAAATGAAAAATATTCATGTTTTCCCAGAAATTCAGAGTTTTCAGTGATGTGAGGGTACTAGTATGGAAAGAGCACGAGTTCCAGCTGTGGAACCTGCAAATATGTGCTGACAGCAAAGACAGCCCTCAAGCTCCTTCTCCTGAAAATGTCTTGTCCCACCAATAGCCCATACTCCCACCTTTAGTGATCTATGACTGAGGAAACAACTGCCCACCTGACCGTCAGCAGGTCAGTTAGGAAGGGTCTGTCTAAAGCATCACCTTTTCCCTATCCTGGCAATTTATTCCCCCTGAAAAGCCCAGCTGAAAGGCAGCATCTGTCCACAGCCTACATAAGCTTTTATTTAATTTCCCAATGTGTTTGACTGGCAGAGATGAAGATCAAGCTAATGCTATTGTTTTGAATACCCATGCTTGAAGTACCCGTAACCTGTAAGTGGTATTATAGAGTCAAAGGACTTACGGATTTGTAGGACTTAGGATAAACATGGAACTGTAAGGCAAGATTGGTTTAGGCCCATTTTTTGTCAAGTCATCGACGTCTTTCTTCTCCTCTGCTTTACTTTCAAATTCAACGTTGTTCACTGAAATGTGAATTTAAGGAAACAGAAACGAGAGAGTTAAAAATGTATCTGCAGTCTTCACACATCGGCCTGCCTGCAACAGCTGGATATGCAAACAATGCAGCTGGGATAGCAAACAGTCTTTGAATATGTTGATTAAATGTGATGAACAATCATTTGATTATTATCACCACTATTTACTACAGTACGATGTACACTGCAATTATACTCCTTAACTGCTGCACTGATGAGCAATATATCAGAAATGGCCAGGAAACAAAGATGCCCAATGCAGACAAACAAAGAAACCTTACACTTATTTATACAAGAGCTGCCAAGCTGGGAATGGAAATCCCATTCAAAATATCATAAATTATTAGGCAGAGAGGATCAGCTAGGGATCCTTGGAAAGAAAAAAAGACAGTAAGTCTAACCAGCCACGTAATTCTGTATCTTCTCCCATATATCGGTAGCATGATTGGCTTTGGAACGTGTGAAAGAGCAAATTCATAGATCAGCTTTAATAATTTTTGGGCTAAGACTGCTGAACTTCCCAGCATTAGGAACAGAGACTCGGGAGGGACTTCTTGGATCCCCTAGCTCTGTGTCTGCATAGTGCATCCCAGTTTTGGCAGAGGTCCCCATGTATAAAGGTGTCGAGCTCCATCTCACATCAGGTTTTTAACTTACATGATCCCCTACTAGAAGATTGTTCTGAACCTCATTCCCAAAGGTTAGAAATGCATTCTCTAATTCCCATCATAAGTTTACTTGCAGTGGGTTTATAGGATAATTTACTTATGATAATTTCTAATATATGGAAAACATTTTAGGCTGCAAATTCTCTTCTTAGACAGATATATACCCTTGTCTATTAGTTCACAAGACCTAGAATCCAAAACCCCCACCCACTTATGATGTGTTAGGTGCAGGTTTTTATTACTTTTTATTTTATTTTGCAACAAAATGACATTTCATTATGTGTGAGTGACATGTTCAATAAACTCCTTATTGTATCTCAAGCCAGATACACAGGAAATGGCCAGGAAAGAGAGAGGCTGATAAATTGTGATTGACAGGAACTCGGTATTGCAATATAGTAAAATTACCATTTAAGAAAAAAAAAAAAGACAAGTTTTGTGTGGCTGACAACACAGTGAAAAAGCATGTAGAGAAACCACTAGATTTTGGCTCTGCCTCTTGGAAAGCAGAGTCCTGACAGCCTGCAATCTAATGTGGACCTCTTAGATTTCACACTGCAATTCTCCTTGACATCCCCAGCTCTCGGGACTTCTCTAGACTGTGCCTACACTGCCAGGGATGAGCCACAAGCTGGTCAGAACAGGCTGGTGGTTGCAGAGCAGATCACGGGCACAACGATCTTTGGTCCATCTGCAAATCAGTGTAAATCTACGCTGATAGACCCAAGGCACAGAGCTCTGGAAAAGGACAAACTAGGGTGGATCTGCTGAAACTGAGATGCAGGGGATTGCAAGCAGCTCTAAAATTACACAGCCTGAAGGAACCCAAAGCATCAGGGTCACACGATGGATGCTGTGATACCTGTCTGGACACAAAGGACCTGCTGCTCCACAGTGGGCTCAGCTAATAAGCCAAGAAGAGTGAATTCGGTGTGGGCTTGAATGCAATGCCACTGCCTCCCCCGTCCTTTGCTGAGGGGTCTGTGGCCAGTCAGGCCCCTGGAACACCAGAGGAACTGCAGCACAGCACTGTTGCACTGGTAGCTTGCAGCACAGCAGCAGAGGAAGGTGATAGAGCAGAGGACCTACTCCTGTGCTCACACAAGGTCTTGACTGGTTTGCTGCAGAAGTTGCTTAGTTTGCTGCACAGCTCAGTCACAAAACTTTGTTGTTTTTCATGCTCTTTGCACCTTTCCCTTATGGAAATACACGTGGATGCGCTCTGGTGAGCCCTCTCCAGGGAACCTTACATGGTGTCTTCCAGAGTCACCAGCTGACCCTTGTATTTTGGGTTCCTGCAGGCTGCATAAACTGTACAGGTTGTATCAACAACGAGTTCTCCTGCTCACCTATTGCAAGGATGTTGCTGGCCAGGAAAGCCCCAGTCACCAAGCATGTGCTGCTAGCTCCTTGGAAAGTTAACTCTTTTCTGGCAATTTCATAGCAAAAAGCAGGGGAACAAAGGCACTCACTTGGTATGACAGTGGTTTCCCCCGGCGGGGCAGTGATAGTGACAGGGATGTTCACAGTGGTGGTTTTGTCCAGAGGTGGCTGAATCATCCGCGTCACATTCTTCTGGTTGTCAGCATCTTCTGGCTGCTCTGGGACTTTCTGCAGATAGGTGCTGGGAAGGGTGTGCACAGGGACACTCACACTTCCACTAGCCTCAATCTCACACTGGTTGTCCCTGAAGTAGAAAAGCAGACTTTATTAAATATGGCCCAAGAAGGATTTGGAGAACATATGTACCCTGATGCTGCACCTCTTGCTAGGTTTCATAGACTATTTTCTTCATGGAAGTCCTCTGCAGAAAAGCACAGACTGCAGGACAACTTCCTGATAGCACAGTATGTGACCTTTTCCTCTGGGATCTTCTGAACCAACATCCAAGCACAACATTAAGAGAACTGTGCCACTGAACATCACTTTATTCAATTTAATGAGACTCGGAACTAAGGTTCATAAGCAAGGACCACATGACACTTGCATGTAACAGTGACATTAGCTTTCCAGCATTGGCTGGTTTCTGAATGAATTCTGACATTCTGCTTCTTCATGTTCTCCTGAGGCCTTATTTAAATTTAGTGATTCTCTTTTCCAGACCCAAACCACTCTGTGATGTTGCTGTAAGTGTCTAAACAGCTTCTGCATTCCTCTGCAGCCAGTGTCTATATTTCAGTAAGGAGGAAAGTGAGCTTGTGCACGTGATCAGACTAAACAGTATGCAAAGTGTTTTGAAATTCATCTGAAATGAAGATAATATAGACAGGAAAATTATTATCTCAGTGCCACTCACAGCTCTCCACGGTGACATGAACTCTATTCTAAAGAATCCCAGTGAAATTTCTTTCCATCAGACTAATAAAGCTGAAAAGGCAATCTATCCTTCTTTATTAACTACTCTAAATGCTGCACGAGTACTATTTTTCTCACTTGACTTACATGAGAATTAAACCAAATGGGGTACATCATTGTTCTTAATGGAAGAAGCCACGTGCCGTAACAACTGGTGATGCAGCTGACAGGTTCATCATAAAAAAACAAACCCAAAGGGCTATAAGCAAGACTGTATGCCATTTAAAAATATGTCCCTCAGAAACTTCCTTCAAAGGCTGTGAAATTTTCTATTCCACGTTGTATCCTAGAGGGTCTGTTGGTATTTGCATGAAGGATATTTCCTTCCTCAAACCTGAGCTATTCTATGGGCCATCAGGGACAAAAATCATCTTTGGGAGCCTCTGTCATTATTGATTTAAGCAAAATGGAACTGCAGGTTATGATGGGAGCTGGTGTGAGTGCGAGGACAACAGCAGGGAACACCATAGGGAGGGAAGTAAGTAACTTCCTGAAATATATCTGGGGTCTCATACCCCCTGAGCTGTCCCAGGGGCAAGTCCGGCCACGCAGCACTCACTCACTTGGGCTGATGATTCCGGTGCTCCTTCTCGCCAGCTTCTCCCTCCTTCTCCCCGTTCTCCTTCTCCACCGAATCGTACGTTGACAACGCCCTGTTCCTGAACCTGTGCCGTCTGTGAGGCTCTTCACCATTCTCACCCTTGGACCCGGGCTCTCCTTCCCGGTTTCCAGACCTCGACCCTCCCCGGTGTCGGGAACGCCGCTCGCTCCTGGCCCCGTTGACTGTCCCGTTGCCTTCCTTGCCTTGCCGTTCGGCAGAGTGCCGGTGAGTCCGATGCCTACGGTGCTCCTTCTCGACACCTTCTTCCACCGACCCTCGGCGGTGGTGTCTCTTTCCCCCTTCCTGACTCCTGTTGCGATCACTTTTCCCTTCCTTACTCCCCCCTTCCACCTCCTTGCTGCGGCTCCTGTGCTGCCTGTGCCGTTCCTCCTTATTATTGGCACCTGATTCCCCGTTCTCATCCTTGGTCAAATCACCCTTCTCTTGCTCTCCCAGTTTGTCCTTATCCCGATGCCGGTGGTGCTTTCGTGGAGCTTCTGCGCCATCAGCAGAGCTGACTTTGGTCTGCTCCACCTCTTGCACATCCATGGGGCTCAGCTTGCTGATGTTGTTCCTCCCTTCAACCCTCGGCTCTACAACCAGTGGCCGATCCAAATGAGTCTTCATGTCTGGCCTGATGTGAAGGGTGGTAGCATAACGCACCCGCTCCTCCGGATCCAGCTCATTGTACAGCGCCTCGCAGCTGGCTCGGAAATTGTGCATCCGGATCTGACTGGTCCTCTGCTCCCAAACGGACTTGGATTTGGAGGAGTTCTGCTGCTTGCTAAGGAAGGGAGGAAGGTGAAAAGTTAGTATCCAACTTTGCACCAATTCCCTAAAAAGCAACCAAAAAAAAATAGAGGAAATTTTCAGCTAAGACGGGGGATTAGAGGGTTGAGCCAAAAAAATTATAGGAATGGAGAGAGAATGGCTGGCGGAGAACATGAGCAGTGAAAGCCAGCAGGATCATCAGTGTTAGTTTGCCCCCATACGTGTTAGGCACCATGAAACAAGCCCTCTGGAAAGGAGTTATCCTGATTTTTAAAGGTTGGCCATCCCCCTCAAGTATAGTCTGAAGTGTTAAAGTCTCTGCACAAAAAAAAATCATATAACACAGCCAGAGCTTTCAAACAGCCTAAAAGTCTTCCCCACAATTAACAGCACCTTTCTCCCTACCTGGAAACATCTGGATGAGCAAATTAGCAGTGAGCAAGAGAAGTTAGATTGGCAGGAGGAGCAAGGGGAAGTGAAATCTGGCCCTGAGGATCCAAGCCTGCGCACCCTGCCACCAGCCCCTTCCCCTTACAGCCAGCCAGAGGGGTCACCTTCCAGGCTGCACCGCCCTGTCGGGTAATGGCACAGGAGAGCTGTTACACTAAACCTGCAGCATCCTTCTGAGGTGAGGATGGACCATCCAGCCCAAGCATCACCAGAGTCCGGAAAAGTACAGGTAAGAAAGGAAAACTGTGCTGTGTACCATGAAAAGACCCCAGGGACTGGGAGAGTCACACATAGATGTAGATGTGATAAGAGCACCTTTATCCCATGGAGAGACCTGCTCTTTTATGTCATCTATTATGATGAGGATACCTCCATTTGTGTTGCCTTAATGCTTTGATTTTTCAGCACAGCACTTGGTTTCTGATCACTACATGCAAATAGATCACCTATCTAGCCAATGCAGTAAGGGAAGGTTTTTTTTTTTCTTTCCTCCTGAAGATTGCAAGTCAAATTCTGATTTTGCATAAAATCAAAGTAAACCCACTGGATTTCAGGGTGGAGTTCTGGATTTAGCCTGGTAGAGAATCAGCACCCATTTTCTTCCTTAATGAAACTTTTTCTAACAAATAGAGGAAAATCCTTTTTCTTCCACCAGCCTGCTCAGATGTCCTCAGTGGGTAAGTGAACAACTCGGAAGGTAGAGCCACCCTGCAGGAAGACCTGGATAGGCTGGAAGAGTGGGCTAACAAGAACCTTATGAAGCTCAACAAGGACAAGTGGAAGGTCTTGCACCTGGGAAAACATAATCCAGGAGTGCAGCACAGACTGGGATCTACCTGCCTGGGGAGCAGCTCTGTGGAAAAGGACCTGGGGGTCCTGGTGGACAACAAGCTCAACATGAGTGACCAGTGAGCTACAGCGGCAAAGAAAACCAACAGGGTGCTGGGCTGCATCAACAAGGGCATCACCAGCAGAGATAAAGAAATCATTATCCCACTCTACTCAGCGCTTCTCAGGCCACACCTGGAATACTGTGTTCAGGTTTGGTCCCCACTATACAAAGGAGATGTGGACAGGCTGCAGAGGGTCCAGAGGAGGGCCACAAAGATGATCAACAAACTGGGAAGCCTGCCATATAGGAAAGGCTGAAAGAATTGGGTTTGTTCAGCCTGGAGAAGAGAAGGTTTAGGGTAGACCTTATCACCTGTTCCAGTATTTAAAGGGTGTCTACAAAGATGGAGACTCCCTTTTTACAAGGAGTCACTTGGAAAAGATGAGGGATAACAGCTGCAAGTTACTCCTAGGGAAATTCCAATTGGACACAAGAGGAAAACTTCTCACAATGAGAACAATCAGCCACTGGAATAATCTCCCCAGGGAAGTGGTGGATTCCCCAACATTGGACACTTTGAAGATTCAGCTGGACAGAGTGCTGGGCCATCTTGCCTAGACCGTGCTTTTGCCAGAAAGGTTGGACCAGGTGATCCTTGAGGTCCTTCCAACCTGGTATTCTATGATTCATTTGCCACACATTAGTCTCATCTCTGCAGCCAGAGGGGCTGTGTGGTGCTCACCAACCTTCAACGCTTATCACACAGCCCACAGGGGAGGAAGACGCATTTTCCTTACGTACTTTCTGGGCTCCCTTGACAATAGAAGCAAGCAGCTATTGCGTGTGTATGTGCTGATTTGGACTGTCAGGGTCTGTTGCCATGCGCAGACCCTGGGGGAAGGAGCTGTCGGAAAGACTTTGCTTCTCTGAGCTCTGCTGGGGGATCGGTTCTTTACAGAGGGTGCTGCTGCCTGGTTCCGCTAAAGAGGCAAAAACCTACTTAAACATTCACTGCAGATAGGATGAGGGCACCCAGGTAGATGTGAAGGAATCTGATTTAATCCAGAAATCAGAATGAGCACAGCTAATCACCAAAACTAAAAATCTACATCCCCCGTTTCCAAGAGGCACATTCTGGACTAATTGTTCAGCAGCTGAGTGCCCCATTTACACCGCAGCAGAAGAATGGGTGACAAGAATCACAGTTCTGTATGCAAAGGATATCAGAGTGTACTGGGGACATAGCTGAGAGCCCCATTCACCAAAAATTTCACATCAAAGGGAGAGCAGGCTCCTCATTAGGAGACAGCACCCCTCAAGCTCTCCTAGTGACCCCTGGCACAAGGATGAACAGCCTCATCATAGCAGGCAATAACTTGCCATTTCTTTTTGATTCAACATTATGAAAGATTGAAATGCTATCACTCATGAGCAGATTTACTTGGATTTAGAAGGAATTAATGAGTAACATGCAAAGCCTCTGACTGCCCAAGCCTGCCACCGCGTACAAGGATTTCCCATGAGAAGCCATGTGATCTGCATTTGCAGCTCTCCACAGTCAGCAGAGATGGGCACAGAGGGATGGAGCTGCCTGGGATGGGCTTCTAGGGATGTCCTATGCATCCTCTGGGATGGACAGGGTGCCTTGCAGATCTAACTCTGCTAAACCAAACTGGGCTACAAAAATGAACCTTCTCTTTAGCACACAGGCTCAGGGAAACAAGACAGCTTAGGGATGTGTATGTATGTGTGTCTAAGCTCCGAGTGCTGCCTCAGTGCAGGCCAAAAGCATCTGTTCTTAGGAGACATTTCTCACTTCATAATGAAAGTCCTCAGGGCAGGGACCAGTTTCTGTCTTGTGCTTTAAACAGCCAGAGTGTGCTGTCAGCACTGAAGCAATAACTAGTAATAATGAGTTAAAGTTGGGAAGCTGCCCTTACACTGACTGAAACTTCCAGTTTATCTACAAACCAAAAGCACAGAGAAGAGCACAACCGCCTACTCCCCATGCACCACCCTGTGCTCCATTTCCATGGGACAGGCACCATACAGGGGTGGGAGGCAAAACCCCAGCCTCCCTGCAGAGACTCTCCAAAGTAAAACACACAATAAATCACCAGGCAACTTTCATGGACACAGCATCTCCAACAGTGCCTGCACTGAGCCCATGAAGGCCAAGATATAAAGAAAATCTCCTAAATCACACTGGATGGGGTGAGGAGAAAGGTTGAGGATGCAGGGCTGGTACTCATCACACAGCGCAGGGGAGACACTTAGAACCTGCTAGCTCTGACACAAGATGTATCACTTCAGGAGGGCTTTTTTAGTTGTGTTTCAGTTACACCAAGAACATAAATCAGCCTTTAAATTATCTCTGAGGTGTTAAAGCTTCCATTGAACTTCACTCATGGCTAACTGAAAGGTGCTGTCAGGTACATACACCACTGGAGAAACCAAGTAACACACATATTAACTAGGCCTATTTTGCTAAAATCCCTTCCTTAAAACAGACACTGACATTATGGAGTCGAATTTCTCAGCATCTAGAAATGAGATGCACCCTTAACGTTGACAAAAGTAGCAGATGTGATTGCCAAAAGACTACAACACGCACCCACCCACTGGTTTTGGTTACTAACAAGTCAAAGAGCAGGAGTTTTGGAAGTAATGACTGCATCCTTTCTTCTTTCTACATGAAAAGACACACCCCCCTCCCAAAAATAAATATCAGAAAATATATGAAGCGCAGTAAAAACACAATCAGGAAAATGTGAAGCTTGCCTGCAAGTTCATTATCATATTCAAACCAGTCAAGAACATCAGGAGCCCATGTCAGTGTGCATAAAGTCTGCTGCAGGAAAATGGAACTAAAGCAACTGAGCAGGTTGGTCCCTCTGGAACTTTAGGGTTTTCAGAGCGCAAGTGGCAGCAACTGGAGGGAAGGTGTTGTCTGCTTGTCCAATTAAATTTATCTGACTTTCACTTTCTACAAGTTCCCACAGCAAATGAACATGGACATATGGGACAGCTTCTCCTCTCCCGTTGTTCTGCTGTACATTTTTTGCAGAGGAGAGCTTTTGAACTTATTTATGGCACAACAGGAATGTCACCATAAAAGAAAACACAGTTTCATTACAACTGCCTGCCTAAGAGGATACGGTACCTATGGACACAACATGAAGAACTGCAGAAGAGATGGAAAAACATAGACAGGGCAAAATAATTTCCTCTGCTTCCTTCAGTGTTTGGTCCAGTTAATTATTGAGGGCTGCATGAATTGGGGCAGACACAAACCATCTACAGCACAAGCATGTTATGCTGCAGCACAGCAGGACTTGTCCAAACTGATAAAAAATGAGCCTTTGTGATAACAAATATTTTTTCCACAAGAGAAAACTATCTATTTATGAAGCCAACTCCTTATCTGAAAATCCTGTTCACTGTTTGCTTCTAAAAATCCTTCTGAATCCATTAAGAAAATTACAATAATCACTTCTGATTTACAGACATAGTACAAAGATTAACATTAATTCACTTTCTTTACAATTACTTCCCATCTCTATTTTCTGTCAATAGAATTATTTCAAACTCTTTGAAGGGTACTGGCAATATACTCAGTCTTCAGGTCCTCTAGGCTTTAAATGCGTAGTAGATATTACTGCTAATATACTTCTCTGAGTAGCTCCACTGGTTTTGCTTGGATTAAGAAGCCAGCAGTCAAACAACTCCTGCCTGTGGCTAGAAAGGAAATCATACAATTCACGTAGAATCAAACAAAATTCATATTAATGAATCAGTGACTAATACTGGTATAAATAAAAAATGCAACCAGTCACTGTGTAGATTGTTCAAGAAAGGAAAACATATTTTTAGTCATATTCTATTCTTAGAGTATTCCTTGATGATTAAAGATTTTGTTATCATAACCTTTTAAAACACCGCTTCAGTTAATGGCACTTTGCCTCCCAGAACTACTGGTTTAATCAGCTACATAAATGCAATCCTTAAAAACTTTGCTTCAGTAAATAATGAACGAAAGCTGACTATGAACATCACAATTTGATGTTAAAAATACCAGCATATTAGATTGTGGGTATGAAAGGATATGTTCTGATTGCAGACGAAAGGGAATTTCTTGTTAAAAAACAATTTTAACAAAAAATACCATGCAAAAAACCTTTCCACTAAAATCATATTTACTGTTCATAACTTGGAGAAGCTCTCTCCACGTTTCAATTTTCCACTTGAAAAATAAGATGAAGCGTTTTAGTTTGGGATAGGCATGCACAAAGCAGAATGTTTTATCTCTGTTTAGTTTGATAAAACAATTTTCTTTCAGATGAACTCACCACTAGTGTTTAAATTTGCTTTGCCAGTGACCCCAGGTGTTGCCGCCTGGATGCTTCAGCACCTTTTCTTCTTTATGAGCCACATCTCCTGCCTGAGCTCTCTCGGGAGATGCACTGTGCTCTCCCAACAAGATGGTGCATCACGGGAACACCATTACCAAGGACTGTTGCAGAAAAGCTGCCCAGTCTCTTCCAATATTATTTCTGAATTTGATTTTGGCTTTATATATTAGAATTTTGGATATTGCAGTTTCTCAGAAAGAAAACATTTTCTTTCATAATATTTCTCCTAATGTCTCTTAGCTAGAAACTCTAAATTTTGAACGTGGTCTAAGCCTAATATAATACTGGCTGTATATCACACCCTTACGGTTCAGAAACTTGCTACTGAAATTTGAAATGTCTTTCAAACCATCATAGATGCCAATTTATTAGATCAAGAAAGTTCACTAAATGCAACATTTTGATTTTTTTCAATATTATCATCCTCAGATTGAATTTCTACTCCCTTTTCCTGCTCTTTTAGACAATTTGGAGAACTGCAGATACAGGACATGCTGACCACAGGTAATTGGTCTCAGCAGGAGGAAGAAGCCAAGATGCCAGATGGGATGGAGCTGAGCACCGCTGCAGGTCTTTCGGGAGCTGCTGAGCACATGGGCATTTGGCCAGCGTAGAGCCAGAAAGTTTCCAAGGTGTGTATCAAAACAAAATTCAGGAAAGAACTTGTGCTTTGCTACCACTCCCATGAGGTGTCCATGGCCACAATTTCCTAAGAGCAGCAGAAATCATTATATACTGCTGCTGCTTAGAGTTTGAAGACAGCTGCACCACTTGGTTTTGTACAGCTCTGAATGATGCAAAGTTCAGCCAAGCCAAAGCTTCCTGGAGGTAACATAGGAAAAGTTTTACTGCTTTCAGCTTTTTTTGTAACAGAATGATTTCGCTCAACCATAACTGACCATCCTGCATGCTGCTCCCTATTGCTCTAATAAGAAGGATTTTCTAATTATTTTTGTTAAAAGTGCATCACATACTAATCCCAGAAGTATAAATATGAGGCTTAGCTTTATGCACATTCTGATCTTAAGAAAATGCCAGAAAATATTTATTCTGTCTCAAGTGATATTGCTATCGTTAGTCACAAGATCCTTTTTCAGACCTCAAGACTTGTTTGGTATTTCAGTTATGAGTTGTGATCAAATAATTGCATCCTTGGTAATAAATAACAGGGTGAGAGAATTAAAAGCAAAACAAAAACGTGAAAGTTAAAAGCCACATCGCTACGGCTTGATTTAACAGAAAACACACTGAGGTTAAATATGTGGAACCATTAAGTTCTCCTAAAATCCAGTCAAATTACATTTACTTTAAATTATTTTTTTCCTCTGAAGTCTTCAAGTCACGCTCTCCGGAAGACATTCTGGCAAATACACTGCAATGGCCCAGACCAGACTGTTATGGCCAAAATCCCACCGTGAGCTCCAGGGTTGTGATAAAAAACAAGACAACACACATCAGGGAATGAAGTCACAGCCCCCTGTTTTGCACTATAAGGATGGAAATAAAGCAGATGGCCCAGACAGTGAATATACAAAAGCAAGCGATAGAGATCAAGAACAATTTGGGTTCTTGGATGGCAAATGACAAATTCATCCTGGTAGAAGATATTTAAGCTTTTTCATTTCCTTCTGCCATGCTATCAGCTTGTCTACAGCTGGATGGATGCAGCAGAGACATGCTGTGATGCTTGGGGTGGAAAAGAAAGAGCTGCTCTAAGAAAACCAAGTTTTGTTCTGGAAAAAAAAAAAAAAAAAATCTGTGGCAGGTGCAGGTGTTCAGCACTTCTGGAAAAAAAAATCCCCATCTTGTGAAACACTGGCTTTTGCTTTATTTACCATTCTAGAAAATGCCTTAAGAGCATGCCATTTTTCATGTCCAAGCAATGACTGACACCTCTGGCTCCTATTAGAAATAAACAATAAACAATAGCAATACAAAGAAAACCTCAAGTTACTAAACGCACTGTTCTGGATTTCATCAGCCATTGCAGTATAAGGATTCATATGAAAATTCAACACCCCATAACTTAAATATATACTATTGGAAAAACACAACATAATTATTCACTTAGCTGTGTGTCATCACCTATGTACATATAAATTAGTTAACAATTTCAGTATGTATTTTAGATAAACGCTGATCTACTTAAAGAAATAGAGCGTATCTGTATTTAATTACCTCTCTTCAGTGAATTAAAAATGTATTTCCTACTGCTTGCAATGCTTGTATCATAAATTTGTTATATCATGAAAGGCTGGAATTAGCACAAGAAAATGACTCACCTTGATTTTTTTTTTTTTTTTTAAGAAACTAACTCCAGTATTTTGTCCTTAGTTTCTTACCAATTTAGATTTTATTTTGTTTTTAACAATCAAAGAATGAACATGGGAAAAACCCAACCCTCTGTATCTAAAAAATTTTTGAACAAGTTTTGTTCTTTCAGAACAGATGACCATAGTTTTACAGATCCGGGTTCTTACTGGTATTAAAAGCACATGGTATTTTATGCTGTTTGAGCAACTTAAGGGAGAAAAAGGAACAGGGATTTTTTTGCACCTTTTAAAAGCTCTTTTTGATTAGTAGATTACTGTTCAACTTTCATCTGTGCACAAAAATTAGACCACTTATCTATTCAGCATAATTACAGCAATAGCACTCACAGTGGGTAGAAAAAGAGAGATATAAAAGCATCCCGAACCTGTACTAATATTCACCCAGGGAATGGGAGTCCACAGCACCTGCATGGCCCTAAGAGGAGTCATTCCAGTTTATCTATTTGAATTTAAAATAAAAATTACATTTCTAGCCATGACATTCATACTGAGTCAATAATACCTTCAGATGTCTCTACACTTCAGGGGGGCTCTACTGATGCTCTGTGATGGTTGGTACTTTTATACATAGCACACTGTTGTGGTTAATCAAAACATGGAGTTTTGCTGGGGAAATGCTCTTTAGATAACCACAGAAAAGAAAATGCACACTCAGCTCATCTGTCAAAACCAGCCCCGGTTTGCATAGGAAATTACAAATTACTGCCCAGACAGTGCATAGAAATGTTAAAGAGGATGAGAAACCTCAGTTACAGCTTTTTGCAGTAAAAATTTATCCTGTTCAGAGAACAGATGTGAGTCATACCAGCAAAAGAAACCTCTATTATACTGTCTCTATTGCTGCTGGGGAGTTAGCAACAGACCTAAATGGCAAATGCTTCCAAAAGTGGGCAAATCCTCCTTCCAAGGAGGATTTTAGTACCTACACTTTGCTTTCATCCTTTTAAAATGCAGCTCTGTCTCTGGAAGTTTGGAAAAGGGGCCAAACTCTTCATTCTTTCAAGGCTTTATTCCTAATTGTGCAAAAACTTCCTCAGACGGGTTTAGTGCAACTTCTACTGGAGGAAATTCAAGTGTTGAGGAGAAGGCAGCTCGGCAGCACCTCTCCTCCATTAACACCTTCAACCTTCCCCTCCCTCCTGCCAGGGTAAGGCGGGGTGAGAGAGACCCAAAGGGCAACAGACCTCCCTCTGCACCTTTCTGCCTGTCAAGAGTCTCAGCAGCCAGGAAATGCATTGGAAGATATGAGCCAAAAGCTGCCTTGGTCTCGTTTATTCACCTAATTTTCACTGTCCCAACCCTGTGAGATCTCAAACCTTAGCACAGACATGTCACACCGACTTTTGCTAGTTGCAAAAATTCAATCTTGGTCACAAAAGCTAAACTTACACATTGTATCAATGTATTTTTAATACAAACATGTCAAGGACCCCCAAAACACTCAGAGAAAAAGGAAGATGTCAGGAAGCTGGTGGAAAACCTCCTTTGTTTCACCGTGCCTTTGGTACCTGCTATGGTGCACGTAAGGACAAACCCATGTGTGTTTGAATTGCACTTACTTGTCTCTCCAAAAGCATTAAAGAAGAAAGATAACGTCAAACGGTAAAAGTATAACCCAAAGCAAAGACACTAAGATGGGTTGATGAGAAGCTGATGACAAGTTTTGTTGTATTAGTCAGCAGGGAACAGTGGTATTTTCTACAAACCTGCATCTGTGTCAAAGCACACCCGTGATTCACAGCAAAGCCAGCAAGATTTGTTTGTTAGGAAGTGCATGGAGTGAATGGAAGGTCTACCACTGTGTTCGCTCAACCACAGGTACATAGGAGCTTGCTGAGTGCCTCATTTTTACAGTATCTGTAGCTTTAAGCCCCAACTTGAGAAGGTTAGAGAGCACAGGCATAACTAGTGCTCTCATAAGTATAAGTTTCCCAAGGATGTTTATGCAGTTTTCCAATTTGGTCTCACTTGGGCCCCGTTTCCAGAAGTTTCTTTTAAAGTCCTCCTCCAGCTTTCATTTAAAGAGTGCACTCATGGTGGGCCCCTGTTCTCCTATTGAACCATAAGTGCAAACACTGGTGGAACATCAAAGCCATCAGCCCAGTGCATAATAAACACAGAGAACAAAAATACAAGTGAGAACAAGACGAACCATCAAATGAGAGCAGACAGAAGAGGGAAAATAGTTAAGGAAGGAACAAAGGAAAATATGATTAAGAGGGTAGGAGAAAAATGAAAGAAGGGAAAAAAAGGGGGGAAAAAAAAAGATCACAGTCTATGTATGAAACACTACAGAGTTGCTCACGATCAAATCACAAGCATTATATGGCAATGTCATACACCTTCCAGTCCTTCCACCATATGTTGGTCTGGAGGCTTTCCACAATGATGGAAATGATTTTTGGAAAAAACAAGGGTGGGAGTGAAGGCATCAGGAGAAGGGGAAAGAGGGAGGTTTATAAATATAGAGATATATATCATAAATCCATTTACTGAATATTGTAACAGAGAGCAACTCACGGTGAATTTACGCTGGAGACTGACGAGCTGCGAGATACAGTACCTCGAGTTTGCTTTACAAAACTGCACATGCAAAAACAAAACAAACAAAGAAAACAAAAAGTGAGAAAAGAAAAGAAAAAAAAAAAAAAAGAAGAGAAGAGAACCCATAAAAGACATCGGGAAGAGACTCATACAGGCTGTGTCCTATTGAATGCAGACTGCAGCGTGCATCTTGGTAGGAGACCAGGCAAGCTTCAGAAAGTGTGGAAGCCACAGACACACCACCTTCTAGTTAACAAGGAAACAACCAAAGAATCAAAATGGAACCAAAAGGGAAAAAAATTAAAAGGTGAACCAAAAGCCACATGATGACATTAGGACTTTATGCCTCCGTATACTATACTCACACAAAACAAGTCCTCCACAGAAGCCATCTCTAGGACCTCAGGGTAGAGGTCTTTGTAGAAACAGGTGGTGATTGCTTTTACAGCTGTGCTGCAAATAACTTCCGAGGGGGAGCAGGATGCTACTCCTGCTCTGGCCCTGTGTACGAGGAAGAAGTCAGCACAGCGAAGAGCATGGGCTGCCGTTAGGACCCTGGGCCTGGTGCAAGGCTGCTTCTCCTCTGTCCCTGCCTCAGATTTGCTCTTCAGAGGCACCTACCTCTCTCCTCTGACAGGCATGGGGATGTGCCTGAGCTCAGACTGTCCAAATACGGCTCACCGTGTCTAAGAACCGCAGGTCTGCTGCAGCTGAGGCAGGGCATTACACTTTATTGAACGGAGCTTGTTTCAGTTCACAAGTAATTTTGTAGATTCTCCTCCATCCAGTGTTTGTATAAACACCATTATACGTGGGGGGTTCTAAATACAGAAATCTCTGACTTACACAGAAAGAGTTTATTCTTCCTTTGGCAGGGAATCTACAGAAAATTCTAAATATCTTGATAGATCTTGGCTTGAGGCACTCATTTTTTCATAGTTATAAACAATAATTTTTATAAATCTACATCATCCAAAGAACCCTCCCAAAGACTGAAAATAAAATCCCTTCACCTCCTGAATTTGCCTTTTCAGTTGCAGCATTTTTTCTCCTGCTTCCATGAGAGTTTTAATCTGTTAACAATACTAGCAAACCAGAAGGTACAGTTAAAATCTAATGTTCTTTGGATATAAGTAGAGTTTTAAATATACATTTACTTAAAATTAATGGATTATTCTGAACAGAAATGTTGGCCCAGGTAAAGTATATAACACAACAATCCAGAGATCAAGAAACCTGGAACGAATATAAGAGAAATTATGAAAGGCATCATAAAAGTTTTGCCTGGAGCAAATAATCTGCTGAACAGTCAGGTAAAGTATTTTACTTAAACTTCAGTATTTCTGCATTTGTACCATGCCAAATGAAATGGAAGCAGGAGTCAAAGTGGGGTGGGCATGCCCTGCTTGCTTGCCAAAAATAATTATTGTTTCCAGGTTGCTCAAGCTGGGGACCCCTTTATTCTTTGGCTGGATGCTGAACCCCCAGGATGTCAGCTAAAACCTGCAGAGAAATAGCTCTTGACTGTATAAATGCCTCAAGCATAGGTAAGAAATTTATTGGGCAAAACAGGTGGAAAACTCACGATGGAGGAGAATGTACTGGGCTGCCCTAATTTACCTGAAAGTCAGCACCAACACTGTGCAATACCTGTGGAAATTTTGTTTTTAATTGCTGAAAGCAGATCTCAACATCTCTCGGCAGGAGGCTTGAACGAACCTTTATGTTTATCCCTGCCTCGTTTGGTGCAGTGCAGAATGGAGGCCACGCTCTGATCCTGCCAAGTATCCTTGTAACCTGGCCAGCCAACGTTATGCAAGTCCTGCAGCACTCCAGGTTCACTCCTCTGCTCCCATTGCTGGAGTCTGCTTTTTTGAAACCATAAATTTGACTAAATTTGTGCTGGAACTGCAGGGTGCAAAGCCACAAAGCAAAGACAGCCTCCTTTTCCAAATCAAAATGACAGAAATACTTGAGCTTTGCTCAATGCTACTTACCATCCATGAGGGACAGAGTACAAGAGAGTGTCTTTAGGTGTAGCTGAGTCACCGTTACACCAACAGCAAGGGTAAAAAGGTAAGCTAACGGGAGGAATCACAGTACCTCACACATCAACACACTTCAGGGGAAAAGAGAAAGGGAAGAAATCACAAGCCAGCAAGAGAAGAAGAACACTTCTTCTAATCTACACATCACCCACCACAGAACGTTTTATGGGCTGGGTATTCAGGCATACTTCTTGCTGGTTCCTGTTGGGTACCAACAGCCCAACAGGGATTTGAAAACAGACCACAGTATTCCCAAGGCAAAAGGAAAATATGGAACCTCTGAGATGGAAAATGTCCTGGAGAAACAGAACAACTCCACCCCCTTCATCCCCAGAGCTGTACAAAAGGGACAGACCACTCTGAGACGTCACTGTGAAATGATGTGCCACCTGTATTTGCTCTTGGCACTTTTCTAATGAGTAGTCAACTTGCTCACGTTAACCTGTGGGCATGCAATTAAAATCTAAACTGCTTTGAACAACCACGTGAGGGACCAGCAGAAACCACTCAGAGCCTGGAGAGAGGCAGATGTCTTTAGAGGTCGGAAGGTTGTCCTGGGAAGCACATGTAGCTTTGAAAAACGGCAGTGGGCAGTTCTATAGACTGTGTTTAGGTCTGGTGCCCACATTGCATGAACTGTCTCTGCCACTGTCAATGAAGTTTCATCCACCACACCTGGGAAGTTCTCCTCCCATCCAGAATTCACACCCTATACCGATGCTTAAATAATTTCCTTGGGTCTGGCCACAACTGTAACCCATTACTACCTGGAATTTAAAAAAAGCCATAAGTAACAAAATGCAAAAAGTTTCACTCAGCATGACTTCAACATAACTGCCTGGCAGGTTCCTACAAATTTAGCATTTGTTTGCTGTTGTGATTGTTATTTTAAGACTTTTCCTAAGAAAAGGTGAAGAGAGGTCACTGGAAAACACAAGGGCTCTGGGTGCTAGGGGAGCCACAGCGTGTCCTCTCCGGCTGGTCTGCTGGCCCACGCTGGGCTGGGTGTGCTTATTGCAGCCCCTTTTGTACGTGCCATTGGTGCATCTCTGGAATAGGAAAGGCGGAGGAGGAACTCAAACGTGGGGAGTTCAGGCTTCAAATTAGGCAAATACAGAAAATAAAACCATGTTTGCATTGGGGTCTTTGTCTGACATCCGGGAATGAGCCTGACAGCTCTCCCTTCCACGGGCACCTTTACAGCAGCATCGTGAAGTGCTTTGTACATCCACTGCCTGCGTAATTTCCCCCTTGTCCCCCCTCCTCCATTCTGACCGCCGAGGAAGCTGCACCAATGGTTTGCTCTAAAGACCCATCAGTCTGTACAGTCGCTCAGTCCAAGAGGCTGAGTGGTTTAAATGTTGTACGAAACAGAGGGTCTTAAAGACAATGCTGGGCAAACTGAACAAACCCAAAAACTCACCTCCAGAAACAACAAAGCAAGGAAAATGCTAAACAGAAAACAAACAAACAAACAAACAAAAAAAATCACAAAAATAAGAACGAAACAATGGGCTCAAATTAAAATGCAATAACACATGTTAAACATATATTCTGTTTTAAACCAAACATCGCATCAATGACAAAAAAACAACGTACCATCCTAGCTTTTAATCCTGAAAAACCACAAAAGAAAAACGCCCATTCAGGGTAGAGTTCACCAGGTGAAAAAACAAACTGTGGTCAGACAAATCTGTTTGTTAAGTCCCTTTGGTGGAACAAAAGATAAACCATAGAAATCCTGGGAGGTTGATGAAGTAGGAGCTATGAACCACATACAGGTAGAATATTGTAGTAAAGCACTCTGAGTCAGTTGCAAGATAGATGATATCTTGACGCCACTGTAATAATATTTATTAAAACTGATTCCCATGACACTGTAGCACTTCACCATCTATCAAGCACAAAACAATTCGTGGCTCACACAGCAGCCGGCTGCATCTGTAAAGGTGAAGGTGGCTCTTCGGACCCTCCAAGCAGGCTGACACGCTAAATAAGCAACTAGTTTCTTATGCCTAGGAAATGACATTTTGCAACTGATGCAATAAATTGAATATTTCCTCGAAGAGAGGCTTGGATGACAGAGGTGAGCAGAAGAACTGGTGCAGATAAACTGCAGACGCAGGAGCATACAAACCGCAAGTGCACGCTCTATTAGCACAGGAA
Organism: Strix aluco; assembly: GCF_031877795.1. Taxonomy (NCBI): domain Eukaryota; kingdom Metazoa; phylum Chordata; class Aves; order Strigiformes; family Strigidae; genus Strix; species Strix aluco. The sequence goes on along the minus strand of NC_133950.1, from coordinate 6,186,703 downwards.
AAATGAGCAGATACCACATTACAGAGTATGGAATGGCCTGGAAGGAGGCTCGGGGGAAGATACACGCTCTCAGTCCTTGACATAGGACTGACAGGGGAAAGAAGCAAAGAGCAAGAATAGCACCTTGTCAGTGAAACAGCAGAGGACCCGATATGGTTTTCATCAGACTCAGCCCCAGGACAGCTTTATCACCCTTGTGGGAGGTGGACAAGCATGCTGGGAACATGAACATCGTGACTAAGGAAATGCAAGTCACGGTGCCCTCTGCTAACACCTGAGAGACCTGTTTTGACTGATGCAGGTAGAGAAAAATTGATGTTGTCAGAACATTGACCCTGTTGTTACAGAAATTAATTTTCATATGTTATGAAAAAAAAATCAAATCATCAAACTAAAAAATATCCCTTAGGAGAAAATAAAAATAAGAACTGATAGGGTAGACCCACCTTTGCAGAAGGCCTTTAGCAGCTCAGTCACAGTTTTTCCCAGCCGCTGCTCACCACCCGCTTAAGGGTACCCAAGCCCTACAGGTGTTTGCTTTTTGTGGTGATATTTCCATATGCCAAATATCCTGTTTCCAAGCACACCCGGACTTTTTCCATTCTTGGCATGTCCAGCTCTGAATTGCCTCAGAGGCTTGATCTGACAAGTCTTGCCATCAACATGGCATCTGCTCCATCTTAAGGACCACTGTGTAGTTTAAAAGCATAGGAAATGAAGTAACGAGGTACATTTGGCTGCCAGCCATGGGTCCCTGTCATTAGCCCTACTGTATTGGATAGAGAAATGTAAGGAGTAGGTGCTGCTAACCTGAAAGCTGTAGCTGCTAAGCCCCTTTGGAGTTCATTATGGATGTATTTATGTGTTAAACAAATTGCTTTGGCATGCATTCATTAAATATATTTGGCTCATGAGCCAGCAATCCATCCACACACCTATTTCTGTCTTAGAAAACACCTGACTTCTCCCTTGCCTTTTCCTCTATGTCATTATCCATTCGGTCATCAACCATTGACAACGTGTTTTTTTTCCAAACTCAAGCCCTGTGAGCTTTCTGAGTGGCCTTGTAAGCACCTCACTGGCACTAAAGCAGAGATAACAAGAAGTCACGCGACAGTTGTTAGATGATGGCTCCTCCACAGCATGCACGATGTTGCAGTGGTTAGATGTGGAAGCAATCGACTGCACTTTCAAATGTGCTCATTTGTAATCCTGATTACCTGCCTGGACAAATGTGGCAGGTAGGGATACAGTTTGAGTCAAAATAAGCAGAAATCCACAATTTTGTACTCACTTTCAATTGTGGTCACAAAACTGGCCCTGCGATATTGAAAACCAGGTGAAAGCCTGGTGAAAAATCATGGAATAAGGTTATTTTAAGCAACTAACAATGTGGTATGAAATCTTAGCTCCATTGAAGTGGGTTTTTTTCCGATTTCTAAGAAATCTTCACATGCACTATGCTTTTCATTGAAAAAGAAGAAAATATGCTTCATTATCTTGCATTTTAAAATAACAGTACCAGGAATTTCATCAAAGAACAAGAGCAAATATCCTCATTTAACTTCTTTTCAAGACTCAACAGGAAATCACTGTAAGAAAAGGATTATATTTAAAACCAGCAAACAGACACAGCATAAATAGGAGCTGATTAAAGCAGTAATGGCAAAATAAAATGGTAAGAAGAATAAAATAGTCAAATTAATAATATTATTTTCCTTCACATATAATGAACTGGCTCCATTTGGCCTATTGTCTTTGATGAAGTGGATTAAACGCCCAGTAACAAGGGTCTCAAGAGATTTACACTGAAGGAACAAACAGGGATTCTGCTGCGTTTCAGATACTTTGCAATAAAATTGAACAGGAAATTTCTTTTTCTATGCTCTAGCTTTTCCAGGCTTTGGAGGTCTCCCCTGCAAAACGGGTCTGGAAAATATCAGCAGCTCTCAGTAAAACGCACGACAAAATTTTTTGATGCTGGTAGTCCTGATGCTAAAATTCCAGAAGAACTAAATGAGCCTTTAAGAAGAACATACCTTTCAGTAAATCCATGCAAGGTAGGCACATCTCAAACACAGGCCCGTAATACCATGCAGGCAGAACTCTGCACTGACCTCAGCAACATCTGGACAAGTATTTCCACCTACACATAATTTTTTCACTTCAGTTTAGACCAGTATATATGGAAAGGTGGGCCCCAAGGCAACATTTTCTAAGGATTCTGGTATCACAGAATCTGTGCATATGTCCACAATCATGCAGAAAAGCCTGCAACTGAAAATGCAAATTGATGTTTCTAGCTACAAACCAGTGACTGTTCACATATATGGTTTTATTCAATCCAGCACTCTTTCAAACAGCGGAGTATTTAAGCATATTTGTCAGTCTGATATTTAGGAGGATGCCTTTACACTTAAATTCTTAAAGCAGAGATCATTAAAGAATCGTTAATACATTATGTGTACACATACCTCTCGTAATTAAAAATCCAAAGTGAAATGGTAACACTTCACCTGGTGAAATCTATCCTAGGACGGCTTAAAAAAAATCCTTCTAAAATAGTTATTTATAGCGAGGCAAAAGATGAGACATTACAAAGAAAAACAAACTAAAAGAAATACTTAATTAAATTCATGGTTAAGCAATCAGCACTGAAGTATTCAGTCAACCTAAAGCCCTGTCCGTAACAGAGATGGTATAAAAGGGCTCACAGAGTACTATGGGATGCTCCACTTGAACAGACATATATCGACACTGAAGACCAGAAACAAAATTATAAAGTTCCCAAATAATAAAATAATGCTTACGCAGCTATGGAAATGTTAGCTGCAGACATGGGGCTCACTTCTGCCACTTCCTTGGCCTTTTGCAGGGCGAGCTTTTGATTGGTGGCTTCCTCCATCTCCTCCTCATCCTGGTGTGGAAAATCAAGAGAAATCAGAGCATGCATCACGTAACAACAATAACCAGAGATCCCCAAGGCACACGTTATGTGTGACTGTTACTGCTGTACTGTGAGAACGGTGGAAACTCATTAAAATAAGGCAGAATTTCATAACTTCTTGCAAGGACCCCTGGGTAGGGTCTTGGTGCCAACAACAACTGGTCAAGATGAGAAATGAAAAGTTTGGTCAAGTGCTCAGTATATTTTTACCAGGATTACATCTACCTCACAAAGCTTTCTTACATCTTCTGGGTGTCCTCTTATCACTTAGCATTCGGGTAAGAGACTATGACAGGGCAGGGAGAGACCTGACCACAAGTGTGACATTTCTGGGATGAAGTGAGCCCCATTGATCTCAGACCTGCATATGTAAAAACACTCTAAAGCCTACATCGTACTGAAATGTATGAGACAGACTCCTAAATTCTTCATGACTCCTTGCCAATGTGACTTTTCTGAAACAGTAAGTCCAGTAAACAATACTGGATTTGAATGGTCCTGCTCATACCAGTTTTATCCCAGGTATTTCCTCTTATTTCAGCTGAATCACTGTGGACATACAGGGTGAAAACAGAAAGGAGGAGCCATACTAAAGCATAGTCTGTAGACTCAAGGATAGATCAGAAAGATGGCTATGTTCATGACTTCTGCTTATCCCCCCCACCCCGATCATGTGGATTTTTAACCTCTGTTGGCATTGCAAGTTCCCACAGAGTGCAACTGTGATTTATTTCCCTACCTGGTGTAACGACAAGAGAAATACTGCTCGAACTACAGGATCTTAAGCAATGAGAAGAGGGCAAAAGGCAAAGAAACAGCCTGGGTCATTTTCAGTGGCCACCTAGGTTAAACTTCCCTTGACCTTTCTAGCCAGTCAATTTAGACAGTAAAATCATGGCAGGATAAACACAGACCCTCTGATGGCAATGTCAGCATCACACATATTCAAGGAATAACCACACGTCAAGACGAGAGCAGTCACAGGCTCTTCTGTCAAACTTTATGAAATGCCAGGGGTCTACCTCTGCTCTTCAAAGGCAATGCTGTGGAACAGTTATGCCTAAAATAATGAGAGCAGACAGTAAGACATCTAGCTTTGAAATAGATTTATCCATCCCGAATACCACATGCATAAACAATTCCTTTGGTGTTATTTGCTTAAACTGAACTCATTGTGAAACTGTTTTCCTTTTCCCCTTTAGGAGGAAAAAGAAATGATGGAAAACTAATAAAAAATTTGCTACTATTAAAATTTAAATATTTTGTTTTTCCTTTCCAAATATTAGCAAACCTATAACAGGTAAATTCTTACTGTAGAGAATGAAGAATCTGAGACAGGCCATGAAAAAAAGCCCTGCTGAATGATTATACAAAGTCAGTATTTCTCAACTGCCAACTTCCAGTAAATTTATCAATGGTTTGGAAGCTTGTTGTAAATCAACGGCATCTGCAGAATATGAATCTTTTGAGAAATAAGGCCCCCAAATAAGAAGGCTTTTAAGGTTTTCCTTTCATTCTGCAGGTATCTTCAAGTTGTTTCTTCTCTTGAGTCTCTAGCAGTTTTAAAGCCACAGACAGTCAAAGGCTCTTGATTTGTCTTTCTGTGCACCTAAAGCACCAGGTGCAGTTTTTACTACCTCTTTAAAATTGGTATCTTCAACTACATTCTCTCATCAGCAGTTCTGCCGGATTCGATATCTCAAAGTAACAGAGGAAAATATCCATTGTCATTATAAACACAGCCACCCCTAACTCAGAACAAGAATGCTCTTTAGCAGATGACCACTTAATAATATTTCTGTAGCTCCTTCCACCCAGAGATTGAAGAGTCACTACAAAAATTAATTAATTTTTTTCCTGATATTTACAGTGCCAGGTCTCCCTGGAGCAGAGGCTCATCTTGTTCTGTTTGAAGCACGCAGGGGTGTGACGGTGCATGTCTGTAGCCAGCTCTGAGCTGCGATGGCAACATCCATCCATCCCACCTCCCATCAACAGCCCAGTCACCGTCATTATACAGGGGCGAGTGCATATAAAGGCCCTACCTATAAGGGCATCTCTCTTATGTTTCCTTTCTGTTTTCTAGAGCTGTAAATCTTCATTTAAACCACACAGGTTATCACATGGTAAAACCTATCTTCGGTGCTACCCATAATGATGTGCATAGTTAACACTGACTTTTCTTTATCAAGTTCACCCAATTAAAGCCCTCTCCATTGGGAAGGAGGAGGAGGTGTCTTCACAGATGTTAGACTCTTGTTTTTGCCACTCACTTTAGTCCATTATTTCTGGGGATTTCTCAACTTTTTAATATATTTTTATGCGTTTTTATGTAAAATTCACACAGCCCTCCTATCCCACATTGCATGCTTTTATACTGCCTTCTCAGGGATTGCTGGCAGTGCACAGAGATCAGAGAACACACTTTGTGCTTTAGGATATTTAGGAAGATAAAGGGTCACTTGTGGCAGCTTTATGTGCCAGTTTAATGAGGATGAAGAATGAACTGCTGTGTGTCACCGGAGGTATTGTGGGATGGTCAGCAGAGAGAAGAGTTTAAAAGCAAACTTTGGGGGCAATTTTAGATTCCACTCTGAATGAGTGAACAGGAAGAAAAACCTGTCAATATATGGAAAAAACTAGGGGATAGGCAATCCAAAGAGATTGAGGACAGTTCTGAGAAATCGCTAGAAATTTAGTTGGCAGAGTTTAAGTCAGTGTTAAAGGAGAGCCAGAACAGGAAGAAGAGGAGAGAGACCTGGAGAGGGAGAGGTGGAGGCTGGAGAACAGATTCTTAATATATTCAAAGCAAAGAAGGTGATTCTTTTATTTTTCCCAAAAAATGAGTCATTCTAAACTACTGGTGAGTTTTTAAGAGACATCGGATGATCAAGCTTGAGTTAAATATAGTTACAATTCTGATAACTTCTGTTACAGGTCACAAAGCCCAGCTAAGGCTACTGAGAAATGTTGAAATGCCGTGATAAAAGAAGTCCAAATTAACATCCAGAAGTGGAAACGTTGGTTGAAATGTTTCAGTCCTGAGGTTAGCTGGAAAGCTTTCTGTCTTTCCAAAACAGAGGCAGCTGCAAACTGCTTATGGTTTTCCCACATTGTATGCAGCACTGATCTCGATTAGTTTTACAGCATAAATGTCAAGAAAGTCTCCTGAGATCAACTTACTCCTGAGTAACTTAATTATATCTCCGGGCCAATTTTGGTTTTGCATGATCATATTTACTTAGCAATAAATCCCTCATTCTCCAGGTATGCTATATAATTGAATTACTTTTATCTTTTTTTTCTCTTCTTTTGAAAGCCCTAGTGGTTTTTTGGGATCATAAATAAAATTAAAGAAAAAACAGTTTCTCGAGAAGCTTTATGATTTGGCAATGCTGCCAAATCCATCAATATTTAATTATACTTTATAAACATCAACAAAGTCAGGTTTCTAACTGTCCCAGTCAGCTGCTGAAATATTCACAAGAAAGCACTAAAAGGATTAAGAAGTAGGATGAGCTTCATTATCCAAGAATTGTGCTGGGCCTGATCCTCTCTCTTAGCACATGCAAGGAATGCCTGTAAATCTCCTGAACAGGCTGGGAGGATGCATGCCTCCAGGCTGGAGATTTCTGGGGGCTTTAGAAAGAACAGAAACAGCCAAGCTGCTATATGGGAAAAACTTCTCCAGAAAAAAACACTGAGAGCCATTAAACACAGCCTCGAGCTGCATTATAAGAGAGGAGGGATACAGAACGAACATGGTCTCAGAGACATAGGAACATTTATTATGCACCTGAGAGCCACCAGCCTTCTCGGACGGTCTGCACTGGGTATCAGCTATCAGTCAAAGCTGGAAGCTGAAGCTGGCCACGCAGCTCCACAGCAGAAAAGGAGAGCTGGTAAAGACAAGCTCAGCTGCAACAGACACGTGGATTTTAGCTCAGAACGGTTGGCTGTTTTGGTCTTCAGCAGCTGGAGTGGGGTAGGAAACTCCTAGAAATCTCTGTGTCCCTGAACTGTGGAGTTGCATCATGTATCCATGAGCTACTGCACCTTTCTACAACTCCTAAAAGAGAAAACATCTTTGCTCACCGCTGCAGAAGCACATGGTTAGTGATCCTCTTGCTCTATAGGGAGTATATGAGTTAAAGCTTGTAAAATACAACTGCTAAAGTGGATACGGTGCTTCCTTTGCCACTAGCAGGTCAGTGACACGGCAATGGCAGCAGCACAGCAACGGGGTGTACATGTTCTTATCCACTTGGTGAGAACAAACTAGAAACGTGCAAAAGAAATCTAATGCTGCCTCACAAATACAACTGAGTATGCTACAATGAGAAATCTGAAGTATGTAATTAGGCAAATACAAACTGCGGCACTTGCAAACCTTCCTGCGCAATACTGAGGCTGCAAGATTTTCTCCATAGGGAATGCTCCAATATAAATCTGTGCATCCAGGGAAGTTACATAGGTGTCATTTCCATCTCTTGCCAGTACCTGGCTTTTTGCCTGCACTTGGGCTGGTGCCTCAGATTTCTCTTGCACCTGGTGAAAGGCAGGAAGATTATAACATCTTCACAGAGAATTCACAATAGCCTCTGCTAGTTGTTTTCCAGGGAGCTGATTGGAGAACGTTAATTCTTTGAATCATCCCAAAACTCAGCAAGGTATGAAACATTCGTGTGACACAGCAAAAGCAGCAATACACCACCTGCGTTTCCCCATGTCTCAGCTCCAAGTCAGCCAAAACCCATTAATTGCTTCGCCTCTGCTCTTGAAAACAGCAAATGCTACGAATGCCTGTGCACCTCCATGCAGCTATGAGATGAGCAATGCCCACTACCCACTCTGTGATAAAACAAAACCAAGGAACATGAAATAGTTCATTGAAACAAGCCTGAAATGAAACAAATCTGAACAAGAATAAACCTCCAGGTCCCTCTCTGCAATGCAAACTGGTAAACAGAGATACCGCATGAACAGGCTCTAGAGGAAATCTCAGGGTGTCTGGAAGGGTCAGTAACATGTGCTTTAGATCCAGCAGCTGTGCTCTAAGTTTGAAGAAACAGAAATCTTGTACATACCTTGGTCAGCTCTTGGGCATTTGCTAGATTGTCAACAGCGATAGCCAAGAAGACATTCAGGAGCGTATCTTTAGGGGAGCAGCTAAGGAAAAAGCCTTCACACAGCAGATGCAGCAAACTGTTTCCCTTCTGCTGCCACTACCCCTCTTTCCCCACTGGCAATCATCAGTATATTATGGATTGACCCATTGCACCATTGCTTTGTCTTCATTTCTAACTCACCCACTTCTGCTGGGAGCCAGCTCTGCAGCAGGTACTGGACACCCATTTGTCCCTTCCCCAGCACATGTCCCTGGTGAAGATCCACAAACGTGCTGAGCAGATGGGATTTACAGGGCTGTAGGTGCAATCAGTATGGGACCACATGGTGGTCCTAGAGACACAACAGCCCCTGTTTTTTCATTCCAGAAAATCCACACCTACGCTGTCCATACACACACACACACACACACACACACACACAGAGGATTTCACCTTCATTTTTCCCTCCTGTTTAAAAGGACAACTGCAAGAGCTCCTTGAAATTGGTAATTTTAAAGCCAACATTTGCATAATATATACATATAGCTATATAAAGGCATTGGGAACCATGAAAAAGTTAAGCTTAGGTCACTGCTGCATTACATACTGGTGGGAGGAAACTATCATGACTTATCACACTGAAGTCGATGTGACAATTAGACCACCATGGACATCCTCCATCCTGAATGCTGCAGCATCACGCAGAGCACAGCTATAGAAGAGCCTGTTAGCAGGACACCCAGCCTAAGCTAATGAGCTCTGCTGGGAAACGGGCCGTTAGTCCAGGCCAAATTGCATGTAGACCAGCTAAACAACTGCCAGTGCCTACGCTAGCCTGGGTCTCTCTGCAGAGCACTGCATTATATCACTAAGACATACCATTTCCCTATAATTATTTATTCATATTTTATTTTCATTTTTCCACTTAATGATTTCAGCTATTACTTGTCCCTTCATATATTTTACTGTTGGTAATCCAGCTATGTGTCTACAAAACAGCCCCAGAACAATTGTAAATCAGACACCTTTGCATATGAAAGAAGAGCAAGCAAAGCAAAACCAAGTCTAAACTATTCTCCAAGAAGAAAAGGCATTTTGCGCTTGCACATTACCTGGTGACAGGAGAGTAACTCACTCTGCAGCTGTGTAAAGCTATGATTGCTCCTCTAAATATGAATGTACATGAGAACGGAGTTGATCTCATGAGTATTTATCCTCTGGAGAGTCACAATGACTTTAACAGCAATGCGCTGCTACTGTGTTTGTACTGCGCTGTCCTCAGCAGAGCCAAACCCGAGGCTGGGACCAGATGCAGGTCAGAGTGAAATGACAGCAGCAGTTTTAGGCAACTAATCCAGTTATTTTCTGTTGGGTTAATGTGTCCCCTGTTTTGGTCTGTGAGTTGGAAGCAACGCCCAAAGCAATGCCGTGGTGAAGGCAGGGCTGAGGGACGAGGGCAGCGAGAGGAGGAGAGGCGAGGTGTGAGCAATTAGGGTGCTGACAAACCTGCAACGAGATTTTGGGAAACCTTGGCCTCAGTGCCCCTCTGATTGCTTTTCATTTCTCAGAAGGATGCCTGGAGGAGGCATCTGAGGTTTCTCTATAAAGAGAGGAACCAGGAGCCATGCAAGGCTGATTCATCGGCTGCAGTCATCTCTGCTGAACAGGAGCGTGTCCAGAAATGCTCGTGCTCCAGCAGCCTTGGGGCAGCACGCTGCCTGCGGGCACTGCCCGCTGTGGAGCCATTGCCCCATGCTGGCGTGGCATCAGGAGACTCTCCAGGGCAGACAGGCACCAAAGTCCGCCCAGACAACCAGCTCAGAGACTTTGCTTTCCCTCTCAAGAGCTTTTACCAAACATAATTCAACCAAGACTTCAGGACCAGACATTCACATCTCTAATTCCCATTGAGATGAGTGTCTCCAGAGCCTGAATGCCTATCAAAATTGGAGCCTCTGCTTGTGACAGTAGAAAGCAGGAGCTGTATTTAATCTCTCAGGATGCATCTGCATCCTGACTGCCAAACCCTGCAGGGGATGGGACACAGAGCCTGGAGTTTCTCCAGGCAAAGGCCATGTCATCCATCAGGTTTTCTCTGTGTTTTGTGACACGGGATGGAGGGTTTTATCACATGAAGATGATTCCCCTGGGACAGACTGAGGTTTGAAATGTGATGCCCATCAATTGCTCCTTCCTCCGCTCCAGCAGGATAGCGAGGAGCACAGGGTGGGAGCACTTCAATCCCAGTGAGCCCAGCAGATAAAGAACAAGAAAAAGGGAAAGACGATGCTGAAATTATCACCTCCCTCCCACGCTGAAGTCAGAGCTCAATCAACTTTTCATTTGCAAAGATACTAATTTTCCCATTTGCTTTTAACTGAGGGTTGGCAAGAGGAGGCTGTCCCTTGCAGGCTGGGGGTGCAGGCAGGGGGGCTGGGGGTGCAGGCAGGGGGGGCTGAGGCACCGCTGCCCACAGCCATTTGGGTTTCTTCTCTGGGGTGCTTCCAACACATTGGAAACACTTCCAAGCTCCTGCTTGGGGAATAAATGTCTCGGTAATAAAACTGTCTTCCTACCCCTGCCTCCTACACACACATGCTGAAAATGTCTCGTGTAACATAATCAACCACTGGAAATATAATTAATTTTCTTTTAACAGATCAGGCTGTTTTGATCCATCTCCAAGCAGACACAATCTTGCAGACTTGGGTGTTTCTGCCCCAAGAAAGGTCCCTCAGCCCTTTCTGCAGAGCTCAGGGATTCCCAAATATCACCCAAACTCCAACCTCTGGTCCAGGCTGTGTAACTTGGGCAGACCCATGGGCCTCGCTGGCCAGCTGAGCCAGTGGCTGGGGCTGAGTATGGCTCTCCTGCATGGCAGCTAAGGGCAAGGGGAAGGGCAGCATACTCTAGGCATTTCTTGCTTTTCATTTCAGGGTCCTCTGAAGTTTTTCATGGTTTTTTGTTTTGGTTTTTTTTTCTTTCCTCAACAGATGCATCAATTTATCAATTAACTGGATAACAATAAATACAGGCATGGTGTAATTTCCTAGAAAATGGGCCAAATCCTGCTGTTACTCTAATCATACTACTTGCAATAAACCAATTCAGACATGGAAGTCTGGCTCCACACAGACTCTCTGGAACTGGGAGCGTAACGTGAAGACTTGTGACTTACAAAATCCAAAGTTTCTGGATCTTTTCCTTGCAATGGTCCCTTGAAAAAGTAAACGGATTCAAACAAACAACTGAGCTGCAGTGAGAAACAGGGAAAGCCAGCACCCACCTGCCTTACTTCTTCATGAAAAAGAGCAATCACAATGCCCCGAGCAGCTCTGGGAGAGGAAAGGAGTCCCTCGTGTTCAAAAAGAGTAGGTTTTGCAAGATGACTCAAAATCACCAATGCCAATTCTCTAACAAGATTTGATCCAATCTTCCTAAACTCTTAAAAATGGACTCACCAAATGCCAGTGTTCAAAAACTGAAAATAACGCCCCCCCCAGCAGAGGAACCAAAGTGCCTTTAGCTGGTTGGCATCCAGAAGGGCTTAGGCTGATTTCCATGGTAGTGATATAAGAAAATAAATACAAAAAGTCCCACTTAAGAAATTCAGTTGCAGTGAATGTCTGTGTGGGAAGGGCTGGTGGCAAATCCACACTTGACAAATGAAAAAGATCCACTGTATAAAAAGAGTACACTTTTTAAGCTCTTTGGAGGGAGTTCTATAAAGAAGAGGGGGGAGACCTTTGTGAAGTCTCAAGTTAGAGCAGAAAAGACAGTTCACTTTAATCTAACCTATAATTAAGCTAATCAACAACTTGGACTGCTCTCTATAGGGCATCCTCCTGGTGTTTGCTGGGCTGTGGGCCTCTCCTTGGGAAGGTGAACCTGAGGCTCAAAATGTACCTCACCCTGTATACTCGCCTGTCCTTAACACTGCTGGGGGACTGCAGTATCATTGACATTAATGACTATTTTATTTCCTGCAAAAATGCAGGACTGTTCTTTTCTGGCAGACTAAACTTTATTTTCAGACGTTCCTGGTTATGTTTTGACAGTTAATGATAACTTAAGTCCCTGGTAAGTCATACAGTTCAGCTTTCCCTCAGAGATAAATGACTGCCTGCTGCTTGCTCTCAGCATCAAAACTGTAGTTCGTGAAAAGCAGGAGTAGCACTGACCTTACTGAAATACTGTTTGAAATATCAGCACAAGCATTAGCGGGCTTACTGCTGCAATTCCCACGGTAAACAGACAAGGAAAAGATTTAACCCCTCATCCTCCACCACCCACTCCAACCTCAGTTTTCTCCTCCCGCCCATGGTGTTTAAAGGCGAACAGGTCTACGTGTGATGCAGGAAGGCTCTTACAAGCTCTCTGTGAAAGCAACTGATGCTCTCAGACTAAGTTTCTACCGAGACAATCTGCGCCTCTAATTCTCCAACAGGGATGTAAATCTCCATAGAAATTAATAATTTGCTTCAGGTTTATAACTCTGATCACTAGAAGCTGGTGAAAGAAGTCTTCTAGGACACTACAAAAGGGTTTCTGAGTGTTGCTACTCTTTCTCAGCCAGGTCTCTGTACTTTGTGCTCATAGAAACGCACCTGCAGCAAACTCATCCCCATCTGCAGGGCTCCTGAAGAATTAAAGAATCACACCTGACATATCCTCCATGCTGAATGCACAGGTAGTGCCCCGAGGAGTGCTCTGGCTGCACCAGAGTTGTGCCACCAGCATGCAACTGCCGGCAAAGGGGATGGGAGAGGTACTGAAGATGGCCCCAGGGAAGCAGCCAGGAAAGTCATCTCCTGGATCTCCTCAGCAGCAGGACAGCGGAAGGGAAAGCAAGACAGCTGCTCTCTGCCAGGATGATGTTTGGGGAGAACGTGGGTAAGGTTTCTGCCAGGGCAAGCAGAGGCAAATACCAAATTCACAGCAGTGGCAATAGGTGATCCAGGTACTTATTCCCTCCTCTTGAACCCTCCCTGCTCTTTCCCTTTTAATGAAAACTAAAAGACAAGGGAGAAGCCCCCTCTGAATTAAAGGTGCAAGGAGGGAATTTATATCCTGTTCCTCAAAAATGCTGGATCTTAGCTGCTCTAAGGTTAAAAGTCTCTCTCTTAGTTCTGCTGTCAAGCCTGATTATAGCTTAATCTCATTTTCAAATGCCAAGCCCTGAGGATTTAGAGATCTCCCTCCCTCCCAGCTCTCCACTGACCCAGTTTTCCAAAGCCTTGTGTTTCTGGAAGGAGGCATGTCGCCCGCCACGAGGCGGATGTCTGACATAGTATCTGAGCCAGCCTGGGCATCACGGCTGCTCTGGCTCTGACAGTGCACATTAATGGGATAAATCCCACAGAGACACACTTGTGTGACAAGCACAGCTCAAAAACTGTCTGCTCCACTGTTCCCTGTCTCGGTTCCTCATGCTAATGGGGAGATTTCAGGCAAAGCAAAGTGTCAGAGCCCTGCCATGCAGGCCATGGGCACTGACATGTCATCTCTTGTCATCTTGACCGTCAGCTGAAGCAGTCTATGTCTGTAATAACTCTACGTCTTTACCACAAGTATTTCCCCACCATGTACCTTTCCCTTTCTCCTAGGTACCCAGCTGATGCTGCCAGCCCAAACAGGACTCCTAGGAAAAGACAAATGGTGGGACCATAACTAGCAAGAAGGTTCACACTGCTGGGAAACCCCCTGGAGAGCTCTCAAGCAGAGTGGCAATGCTCAGCATTATTATCCCTATTTTACAAAACAAGCAAACCAACCGGGCTGCCTCATATACGCAACAGTTTCTAAGTTTCCATTTTTAAGGATGCTCTGTTTGACTCCACACAGCTTGTCACTGCAGCCAGCAAACATCTCGCACCAACTTTGTACCTAGTTAATGTGAGCAATGCTACGCAGCATCAGCAGCCCCCATCATGAGGCAGGGACAGAGCCATATCAACTACTGTGCTCTGCTGGCTCTCCTAATCATACCCAGCTGTTAGATCAGAGAATCTCTTTGCTCATTTCTGTAGAAAATACAGCCTCCCTTTCCAAATCCCACCTCCGTGTGACTGTTATGGTCTTGCCTTCTTAAACCTCTCTGGGGAGATAACACATGTCAGAGTGCTGCTGGCTCCCCAGCAGACCCCCTGGGCATTTTGGGGGGACGCAAGCTCCCAGTGTCCTGTTGCACTTAAAGAGATTTTCATGACTAAGCAGAACAAAACATCTTCATACACTTCATGTGTCAGGTCTTGGAATGTGACTGAATACTCCCAGAGCCTGAAACCCAAGATCTGGATTTAAGTGTTTAGCATTATGTGGAGACAAGAAAATTTCAGGCATTTGGAATAGCATAGCTGGTTAAGCTGCCATGTAGACAAAGGCACCAAGAGATTGGATCCTGACCTACACACCAAACCAGTTTCAACTCTTCCTTCCCCTGATCTAGTACAAACTATCTGTGAAGATATTCAAGGTACAGAGGTCCTGCTCTGATTTGACTTCAGTCATTCTTCCCACAACATAAACTAACTCATAATAGGACATTCTTAAGGGAAAACATGAAAATTAAAATTAATTAAGACTATGCTTACATTGCCATCAGAAAAGTGACACCAACATGGACAACTTACACCTGTTACCCTGGGTGCTGTAAGGAGCAAAGTTACAGCAATGATTTGGTTTTAAAAAGTGTAAGTGAGAGTGTGAGAATTTAAATAAAACTAGATACTTCTAGTGCCCCAGCACTGTGCCACTAACACAAGGCAACATGTAAGGATACAGTTACCAAACAATGTCAGGACAATGAAGTAAATGGAGGAGAACATCCCTGAGCGGACGCCACCCTGCGACTCTATGCCGTGGTACATCACCGCGTTCCAGTCTTCCCCCGTCAGGATCTGCACAGCGACATTCGAGAGAGAAGAAGAAACGGTGATTCAGAGGAAAGATAAAGTAGGTAAGGTCTGGGCGAGCTAGGCAGCTTGATGCTATCCAGGACTGGTCTTGGGGGGGAAAACTGATTAGCCCACTAATGTGGCACATTGGGTATTGGGTATCAACCCCCTGGACGGTCTCACCCTGGGCTGGATGCAGCTTTCTCCTCTGTCATGGGCTGAGGAGGAGTGAGGACCGCTGGTGAGGGAGGCCCATTGCCGCATTCCTGCCCCCTACCTCTGACTGTAGGCTCTCGTGCAGGCAGAAGCAGTAAAAGGCACGTTTCAACACTTCGCCCACAGCACAATTTCAACCCTCTCTCCATTTTTAAGTCATGTAGAAACACGAAGTTTCAACAGCTCCATGTGTGGCATTTCCCACAGACCTAAGAAAACTCTAACCCCTAAGCCCAGTGCCCCGAGGGGGACCTCTGCCAGCATCAACTCCTTTCATTTACTTTGTACAGAGAGGGTTTGCTCAGCTCCCCCACAACCCACACCCACTGTACGCACTGAGTGACTGCCTAACAGGAGGAGAAACTCTTGCAACCCCCTTCCGCTATTCCTCAGGGCTGCAGACAGCTTTACTGCAGCTGGTGCACGCATGAACACTACTCCAAGTGCCAGGCACTGGGCAGCACCACCACTGCAAGGTTTGCCAGGGGGCTGCACCACAGCGGGTTCTTCTCCAGGTTTCCTGCTTGCCAAGGCCACAAAGACCCTCAGCCACCCAGATGGCCACAAACCACAAAAAAAACCCTAAACAGAAGCAATAACCAAATGCATATGAGGACAGATAAGGGTAGCTTGAAGGGGACTCTGTTTCTCCTGTGTCCTTGTACAGAGGCGAGCACAACCGCAGCCTGGCTCTGCAGAGCTGTCCTGGCTGCAGCTCTGGATACTGACCTGAAGCTAATTAGCAAACACATGAATAATAGAAAAACTTATCAGAATAAGTGAAAACACCTAAGCCTCAAACAGCCTTGTCATGCTAGATGCTAGTTTTGCCCCAGTCTGAATTGCCTGCCGTTCCTGTTCTTCACCAATGACTGTAACACAGCAACATTTTGGGCAGAGCAGCGCTTCACCTGCCTGCCATGGCAGAGTCAAATGATAGTTACTTTTAGTACACTAAAACATGTCCACTGGGATATGAAGCTCAAATTCCTAAATAGGGAGTTGTCTTTGTGTTTAGTAGGAAAAAAAAAAAAAAAAAAAAACAACAAAAAAAAAAGCCCAAAGCATGATGTGTGTTGTAGTAATCAAGTCCCATGTGCATACAGTATGCTCAAAACAATTGCAAATTCCAGACTAGTCGTCAGCTGCTGAGAGGAAATTTCTTGCTGTGGGGTTGGTGCTGATGACAGCAATATGCTAAGAGCAAGTTGTATAGGCACAAGGACATACAGTGCATACACAAACTTGTTTCCTAAATGGAGAATCTGGTCTCAAATAATTCAGAGACCAGAATTCAGAGCCCAAGACTAACCCACTCCATTGCAGTTACTCTGGATTTACACCAGAGAATATGAACCAGGGCACTGAGCTTTCAACTCTGGCACTCAATTATGCAAAACACTGTTCACAAACTTGCATTCACATAATTTCCATGAATTCACAACTGTTCCTGCTTTCTGGGAATAACCATAAAGTGATTTCTGTTCACACAAACATTCGTGGAAAGGGAACACTTCCATGTGCTGCAGAAGACCAGGAGTCGCACATATCACAAATTACAGGCTGCACATGAACAAGTCCAGCAGGTTGGGGTCTGTGGTCAAAAATCCAACTGGAATATTTTGAGAGTGGAACAAAAACTTAAAGAAGGAAAAAAAAGGTTTATGGAACTTTTGCAGAGAGTTGAATAGTCTAAATTAACCAGTCTGCCTGGGCAGAGCTGAGGATGTTCTCAGAGGCCCTGGCAAGAGGACAGACACTTTGACCTGGTGTCCTTCCCACTGTTTGCACTGTCACCCATCAGCTGGAGGAATTACTTAAGCAATTAGGTAGTAGTCCTCAAGGAGCAGAGAACATGCAGTAAATAAAAGTCTTTCTGCTCTATAAAGTCTCTGTTTATGGATGCTATAAGAACTTCTTGCTAGAAGAGAAAAGGACAGCATTGCAGAGGGAGGGGCACAAGCAATGAGGACTTTGGAGTAAGGTAAAAACCAAACATTTGGTTTTTCCCTGGGTCCAAAACTGCTTTTGTTTGCCCCAGATGAACATTTTGTTGAGTGCATCTCAGCATTTAATACTTAGTCTTGGCTGAGGAACCATCAGGTGATGGAATAAAAACAGCTGTCAAGAGCTGTTGTGAAATCTTAATGGACTAATGAGCACATTAACAGTGAGAGACACTCAGCCATGGAGGAACAGTACTGCACCATTTTAAAGCACCATCCTGAAAATGAGATGCTTTCCTGAAGAAGAGCCTGAGTAAATGCAAAATCACGTCAGCTCAGTGTCACATCTCTCAGGCAGGTCACCCAGGGCACTCGGACATCAAACGAAGCCAGCTCTGCTTCCCCAGCCTCAGCAGTGCACCCATCAGCAGAGCTGAGGTTCGGTCCCATCCTGCCACCGTGACTCCTCATCTCCTCCAGCGGTCACCAGTGCTCTGCTCTCAGCAGCCAGCAGCATGTAATTATTTACCTAGCAGCTCTCAGGGAGCAGAACATGTGTAGTTAACACAGGTCTTTCTGCTTTATAGACTCTCCGTGCTTATGGATGTTGTACGTGCTTCCAGCTCAGTGATTGCTGGAATAGGGAGATGCAACTAGTTATTTTTCATATGTATATTGATAGATATGAATATATATATATATAGTTTGAGTTTGTATTTTTTATATACACAGCTTGGAATTCAGCTCACAAAGAATTTCTTGGGAGCCAGGAGCTGGAAAAAACCACATGATGCTCTTCAAAGGGAATTTAGGGAGAGTGGGGCTCAGCTGCACCCAACGCTGAGTTCAGCCCACTGCCAGGCAGACAAAATATGTCCTGGGAGTCGCGTGACAGAGGAACGTGACCCAGCCAGGTCTGCTGAAATAAAATGGGCTAAGGCAGGCTGCAGAAGACTTTGTTTTAAGCCTGCTTCTTAAACAAAGACTCTCCAAAGGGGTTAGAGATGGACAGGGTGTATCTGGCTTTATTATATTTGTTCAACACACCAAATGCGTTCACTGAATGATGACACTCTGCTTATTAGAGCAGCAACCAAACAAGCCTGCTGGCTTGCCTGAGTTTATGGAAGATGAGGTTAGAAGAGAATGCAAAGCCTATATTGAAGAAACATTGACAGGGTGTTTGCAATTCAGGGGAGGAGGGGGGATGGACTGGGAGCAGAGGTTATCAAAATGCCTCTGTGAGGCTACACTGAGTTAATTCAGTGCTGATGTTTTTTGCTGGTTTTAATTTGTAGCTCTGATGTTCTAGACAAATGTCATAAAACAAACAGTTTTTTCCTTCATCCCACAGTCACTACGTTACAGGGGTATTTATCTCAGGAATAGAAAGGAAACATTTCAGCTAACCATTCTTGAGAGACAGCTATAGTCCCAAAGCAAAATAACATCAAAATTTCCAGATGCTCATATCCGGAGCCCGAATTGGGTTCAGTTCCTGCTCTGTGGCAATACCTTTACATTTCTTTAAGACCTTTCTTTGATGAGTATTAAAATACTATGCAAATATTAATCTACCATGATTTGCAATATCCTGCGAGGTAAGTACTGCCGAACCTGCTTCACATCTGGAGAGAAGCAATGCCCATATGAAGCTGCTTATGCAGAGGCCACAGGACACATTTTCTTTTAGACTCTTTTTCTGTTTTAATCCAAAAATTGTCAGTCAACCCTTCCCCCCTGCCCCCCACATTTTTGGGGCATGACACTGAAATACATAAGCCAAGCCTTCCCAAGATCTACGTAAGTTTGAACCCAGGGTCAAGTCTCACCTTGAGCCCACATCAACAATTTGTGTAGGACAACACTATAAATGCCGGGCAGTCTTCCACAGACCTGTGAGCATTACCTGCACATGGAGCAGGGTGTAGCATCCCCAGCTCTCTACTGAAACACCTGAAATAACTGGTTTTAAAAAGGCATGCAGAGAACAGCTGCAAAATTAGGCTCTTAAATCTGAAGACTGCATCTGCCAGAACTGTGACTTCTTCCTGCCATCACACCAAACCTGCCCAAGGCAGATGCCTCTCTCTGTGCCTTGTAATTCTTATCCAGCATTATCTTATCTGGAGCTATTACCCTGCAAAATGCTACATTATTTCCTTACTGCCTGAAGGTAGCTCAGACCTCTCTCCTCATTAAATTATGGCAACCACAGGAGAAAGTGAAACAGGTCAACCACTCACTGTCTGGGATCGCGTGCGGGCAGGACGATTCATGCAGTGGGGCACACGCAAGTGCTGCTGTTGGAGTGTGAAGCCCCGGGCAGGGACCTCAGAAGAAAAGAGCCTGGACACACACAGACTTTAAGCTCAGCACAGAAATGCTTATTCTGTCAATAATTTTTTCTTAGCAAAAAAATCTTTTGTTCTAGTTTTCCTTAATTCCATAGCATTGCTTTTTAATGATGCATGGATTGGTCAAGTAAGGCAAAACACATGAGAAGGAAAGACTTCCCCTTTCCTAAGTTCCACGAGTTTTGGGGGATCTCTTTGCCCCCCATAAGCAGGAAGAGACGCCCAGGAATTTATTTTCTGATGCTCACCTGGGACAAGGTATGACTTTACCTGGAATACTGTGAGGATGGCGGCAGGGAAGGTATCGAAATTAGTGGTTGGTGTTTCATCCTGGAAATTAAATCTAGAGAGAAGTAAGAAATAAAAACAAGAGCAATAAGGGACAAACAACTCTCATGCAGTCTCGTAATACCTTGTAACCGGAGTCAGAGAGCAACATTTGTTCCACCTGGTAATAACACCCCAGGCAACCACAGCGGGGAACACAACGTCTCGGAGAAGATGCTTAACAGAACTATTAGCAGAAACTCAATTTTATTCCTGGAGAAAATTCTGATGCCCAAAATTCATTTTCACCCACAATTAAAATGAACAATCAAAATCTCAAATGATTTTGCAGAACAAACCATTCCAAGAAGTTTCTGCCATCAAGTGTAAAAGTCAAAAGTGAAATTGCTCTCTTACTAGATCATTTCATTTTAATATTTCAAAGATAAAATAGCGATTGATTGGAAAAAAATAAATCATGTTATTTCATTTCAAAATTTATGCTGGAGTTTAAATGGTAATACTGTGATATTTCTTGCTGCAAAATACATCACAACTGGCATTTCTAATGAGAAAAATCAGATTCAACAAAACTATGTTTTCCAGCAGAAAAATATTCCAAGTAAATAAATACACTGTCTGTCACCCTGGCTGTCAGGGAAAGAATTTGCCTTTCCCCTAACAGTCAAGAGACTGCTGTCTCCCCCAGCCCTAATTTCAGAGGTCTGGGTGTACATGGGGACCATGGACTAACACCAGAGATTCAAATTAGAGTAACCAGAAAGAATTCAGCTCCAGGTAAAACACCAGAACAGGAGCTATTTTCCTATAAAACAGAGACCACTTCCCAGCAGCTCAGACAGGCTGACATCTGCACCCAATATGGGAATCTTTCAAGCCCTGCAGCCCCTCCCTCCCTTATGCATTCCAGGTGATTGCTTTCAGATTACCCCTGACAGGACAATGATTAATTAGACTTACTGTCCTCCAAAGAGCTGCATCCCCAGCAAAGCAAACACCACAATGAACAGGAACAGCAGGAAGAGTAAACTGATGATGGACTTCATAGAGTTCAGCAAGGAGACCACCAGATTCCTCAGGGAATTCCAGTACCTGCGTTGGAGATCAGAGCAGCCAAAAGATAACGTGAGTGGGAGAAGAGCCTTTGGTGAGAAACTAATATGATCTATTTTCTTATTATAAAAAAGGAAAAGAATGGCAAGGAATATCAGATTCTTTAAATTCCCCTCTATGATTGGAAAATACAGCTCTCTGAGTGGCAAAATCTCTTGTAGCATCACAAGGGCAGAGATGGTCACCTCGGTGCACGTGTACCCATGCAGCGCAGTCTCTGCAGTGAAAGTGTTTGGTTTAGTTTCTCAGTAACCCCTTTCCTGGTATAGATTTCGACCTTTCTGCATCTTCTCATCCGGCACGGCAGTCAGCAGGGGTGTCAAAACCAATGATGTATCAATATCATCAAGGTGAGCCTGAATGTGGGGACAGTCAACCCCTCCCTTCAAAAGACACAAATCAGGAATAGACAGATCATTTCCACCAGAGCGTCTTTGAGGTGTGTCCTTCCAACTTATCGAACGCCAGTATCCACAAGTGGAATGAAACTCCCACATGTTTAGACATTTCTGTAGACATTTGACACACACATTCATGCACAGCGATGTCTACAGTGTGGGGTAATTCAGCCACATGGTTTAAGCATCCAGGACTGAGCAACCACCTTGGAGGAAGAAAACTAATCTGGGACATTAACCCCAACACAGAAAGGGGGAATGGCTCAGCCCGGATCCTGACTGACACATCTAAGGTGCATCTGGCCAGATACTGAAGTTAGTTTGCTTTTATGTCCCCCGTCCCCCAAGATGGCTCCTGGCACACTCACAGGCAGGCATGACGGAGAGGGTGCTCAGAAACAGCTCTCTTTCCTGGCTTTATTGCCCTGCTGAAAACAGGCAGGGAGCATTTATATTAGGAAAGCTAATGAAACAGAAAATGCAGAAAGAGCTATTAAGTAGAGGAGCTCTTTGACAATCTCCTTTTGGACAGACAGGCATTTGGAACAAGGAGGCTGGAGCACGCAGGAAGAAATGAGCGATTTTAGAGCCATTTCACATGTCCTCTCTTAAAAGTTTTCAGTCTGAGATCATGGGGGAAATTTTTCTCTCTTTTTCTCCATCGAGTTCTCTTGTTTCCACCAGCCGGCACTGGGAGCTGCCATCCAGAGGTCACTCTCCGCAGCAGCATGCTCTACCACCCTGCCCTGTGTGTCCTCCAGCTGCAGTTCTGGGGACAGACCCAGGCACTGAGCTCCCTCCTGCAGTGCAGCTGTGGGTATCCAGCAGAAGGAAGCCCATGGATTTGTCTGATCTGCTGATGGGGAGAGAAGCTCAGAGCTTGAGTCAGAAGAGCAGAAACACCATCCTTTCTCTTCTCTTTGTCTTTGTTTTCCTCTTCCTTCCCCCGGGGTGTAGCTGCAGGGACTGAACCAACCCACTTTTCTCCGTGCTGAGGATGATGTAGGCACATTCATCCCAGGAGAAGCAGGATCTTGCACTCCCAATTGCACCCATTCCAAGAAAAGTTATGTCCATAATACAGTGACAGAGGTTTCAGGAGAAACTTTGGTCTCTCAGGAGAATATCTTCAATTGAAAAAGTTGCATGCAAACCTATTCAGGGTTAGCCCCTAAGCAAAAGGGTCTGAGCTGCTCTCCTTGGAGGAGGAGGAAGGGTTTGCTGATCAAACAGCTCTCCCCTGCTTGACACAATGGCTTCAGGCAAAATCTGCCACAAGCAAGGGGTTCACACCTCGCAGTTAACACAACCAGACACAAATACTTGTGGAGGCTCTGTCTTGTCCTGGAATAGCTCAGCACCAAACCCTGCCTGACTACAGAGTGCCAGGATATAATGAGTTGCATTTCTACAGATGCCAGTCCCCATTCAGTTCCATCATGACAGGAAAACATGTGAAGCTGTTTTCTCCTTGTCCTCCTCACTGAATTTTAGCCCCTCTTAGGCTGCATCCCCTCATAGTGCATCCTGCAACCTTTCAGACTGGCTGTAATTTAACTTTTTAACTATTGCATCGCTCTGCTGTCTGCAGTCACACCGAGCTGGGACATATGAATCAAAAGGTCTAATACCATCAATTATTCAAAGCAGGGGGACTGCAACTGGCTTCTGTTAAACACAGAAGCAAAAAAAAAAAAAAAAAACCAAAAAAAAACAGGGCAGGGAGCTTCACAGAAAAATTGCTATGAAAGAGATGGAAAAATGGAAAAAGAAAACTACTGAGAGTCAGGACGTTTTCACAGTAATGACTGTAATGAGAGTGGGTGGGCAGCAATCTGCACCCGGTGCCATCGCTTTGGTCACTCTCCGGGAGTTATGTTGGGACTGAGCTGTGCAGCTCAGGCACTGGGCTAACGTGGCCCAGCACAGCTGAGATCCCCCCGGGTGAGCTGGGGGGACCTAGCTTCTGGTAACGCAATGAACGCACTTCTGTCATGTCAGGTGAAAAATGCACATAGTTAGGTCAAGGGAGCTTCAGCATCAACGGGGTGAGAATTTCACTTGCTGTCCTGAGAAGGGGGAGAGCACTCGCCTTGCTCAGTGATATGTTTTGTTAAGTTAAATCTCAGGCTTCATCCCTTTGTTATGTTGGCTAAAATCCTGAATAATCAAAACTCACAAAAAGATCATTTTAACCAGCAAAAATGTCCAAAATTTTGAAGAAGCACAACACGCAATCAGAATAAAATTAACAGCTGACAATTAATTGCTATGACTATGCCAAAAACCTGGAGTTCTCTCCATAAATTAGATTAGTGCTAAGGTAGACTGTAGTGACATTTCTGGGGCAGGTGCCCACCTATTTTGCTGGACATTTACAGAACTAATGTTTCCAACCCCTTTGTGCCACAGTACAACGAACAACACAGTATCACACACAAATCTTGGATCTGCATAATGATTAGCAGATACAAATCAGCAAACCCTACAGCGCTAACAAAACCTGTGCATTTGAATAGCTGTGAAAGTACCTGGTCACTTCAGATGCCTGTTTTGCTCAAATGCAGTAAGTTGTGCTTTATCTATCTGAGGTGGCTGGGGTTTTTTTTGGAGGGAGGTGTTATTCTTCCTTTCATTACTTTAAGCCAGGAACAAGTAAGAGGAAAGGAAAGAGGAGAGATTTGAGGAGGCAATGGTGTAAAAAAAAAAAAAAAAAAGTGGAAAACAACAGCAGAAGTACCTAAATATGTCATCAATTTCCATACCACAATTTTGAAATCCTGCAGAAATTGCACTAGATGGATTTATAAATTGCACAGTAGCTGTTTGCTAATGCCAGCACACATTAACACAGTGCATGAGCATGAAAACAGCTGAGAAGCTGTTGCAACCCAATTCTAGTGAAAATTCAACTTCACAGGTCATGACTGAAAATCTCAGACATTCCCAGACCAGACACAGCACAGGCAGCAGCAACACACTTCATATCTGTGTCAACACGGTGGTTCAGGGACCAAGATTTAGCAATAACTAGGGTAGCTCAGTATTCCAGTTTCTAAATACTTCAGGAACTATCACCAGATCAGCAGCAAAGGACAGTGGGCAGTTGGTGGGGCTTAGAAAGTAGTTAAGAAACTTTTCTCTCTTACCACAAGAAATAAGGGATGACCTCACAAGATTTTTCTTTCAAGCAAGCTTAAAAACAAAGACAAGAAGGATGTTCTCATGCGGCCCATCACTACACTGTGATGCCCTCTGCCCAAGGGTAGACAAACCTGTACGTGAGGCTGGGGAAAGGGCTGTTAAAAGTCCTTGTGGATTCGAATACAGACTCAGGAACTCCCTAAACTTTCACCTGCCAGATACCCTGACTGCCCAGCCAAGGAAAGGGCAGTTCTGCATCTGCACTTGTCTTCTGCTCCTCCCCCCATTAGGGCCATCCAACATTGGGATGCTAGGACAGACAAGTCCTTTGTGCCAGCGAGTACAGGGTCTTTGGGGAGTTGGTTTTTGTTTTTTCATTTTTTTTTTCTTTTTCCAGGTGTGGAAAGCACTACTATTTGCTGTGGGGCTGGTGATACAGATTTCATATGGTGCTAAAAGTCTGATGAGAGCAGAAAGGGAGCTGGACTTACTTTGTTACTTTGAAAATCCTCAGCAGTCGAAGCGCTCTCAATACGCTGATGCCGAATGAGGTACCTGGTTTCACTGCAGCCCAAATAACTTCAAATATACTTCCCACAATGACCTGCAAGAAAAGTCCATTTCACATAAGGCAAAACTTCTGCTTAGTTCTTTGTGGTGCTTCGAGAGAGGCCGAGGCCAGAACAAGAATCAGAGCTTGGGCTGTGATGGTTTTCTTATGAAGGCTTCAGCAAAACCATGAATTAGCCAACAGCACTGAAAAACCTTGTTCCAACTTTCTACATTCCAGACTAAAAAAGAGCAATACCTAGAAACGGGACAGAGGCATAGGAGATCACAGATAGAAACTTTTCGTTTTCTTCTCTAGCAAGCAAACTACCTTAAAATAACCTTTTTTGAAGGACACTGTAATTCATTTATTTATTTTTTTAACGCTAGCTCAACTGCAAATGCCAACACCTCATTTTCCCAACCCATGCAGTCGGTCTGTACAGCCTGCAGAGACGCAGGGGGACGCTGCTCTGTCCTCCCCTTCCCATCAGAAGCACTGAAAGTCTTCACCCACAGCACTGCAGAACAGTGAAGCATTAGCTCTGGACAAGATCTACCAGAAAATTCTGGCAACTGAGAGTCTTTAGCAGAGCAATTAAGGTAATAGTTATTAAGAGATCCTGTAAAGCCTCCAGCATGCACATCCAGTCATCTGCCAGGCCTTCGGCCTCAGCTTATTGAAAAAATTGTCCCAAATCAAGCTGGTTTTTTAAGTTTTGTTTTGTCTGTTTGTTTGTTTTAAGGCTGTCAGAGAACTAACCTCAAGTGATAAAGAAATCTTCTCTGAAATCCTTTATTACAAAAAGGACAAAATAGTAATATGTTAAGCACAATTGTAAAGGGCAATTATATCCACACAGGTTACTGCACAGTTAATAAGAGAAGACAGGCATTTTGCTGCTAATTGCTGTTACTACTTGCATTAACTAACATTTCAGAGCTCCCATGGACCACGGTTCCCAGTTGCACAAAGCACACCATAAACACATTATCACCGAACCCCAGCAAGCAGCTGGTTTGTGTTGTGAGAGGGAGTGTTAATGGGAAGTCAGGGCAGCAAGGCCATGTCTGAATACCTGAGCACTGCTAGGAGATTCAGCAGCCTGGAAACCCCTTTCATAAACAGAAACCTGGATGTCTTTTGAAAACTACAGCATTGTTTGCAGCTGCTCTGCAAGAAATACCGTACCCTGAGCTTCAAGAAAATGTGGTGGGAAAGGGAGATACACAACAGTTGCTCATCCAATTTCTCCCATCAGAAAAAGAAGGAACTAAAACTTCTCTCCCACAGTCTACCACTCTTGGGAATCCCTCACAAATCAGCAAAATCCTTTCCTTAGACCCTCCACGTGTTACACTGATAATTAGGTTTCCTGGCATCTCAACGTGGCCTCCTGGGAACTTGTTTCACATGAGACCCCACTGGACTGTTTCTCCCAAGACTGATGTTGCTCTGATTTGTTGTTTTACTTTTTGCATTTGAACAGTTTCATTTGATGGTTTGTCAAACTAAACTGACTACAGATCTGTGTGATGTTCCAGTGGGGGTGAAGTAGCTGAATTAATTCTGGGGGTTGGAAGGTGGGTGAGGAGAAAGAAACGTAGTGAGAAGTAGGATCCTTATGGATTCTCTAAAGGAGGAAGAATTAGAAACCGATCAACAGCTTTACCTCCTGGGAAACACTTGGCAAAGCTTATTGCCAGCGCTGCGCTCACCATAGCATGGCACAAAGCAGAGAGACCCAGTAGGTTTATCTCTTGCTTAGTGCAAGCTCCTAAATCACCTGTACATGCTCTTCTTGTTGTGGAAGGCACATCCTGGATACAAAGATCCAGGGAAATTGGCAGCCAACATAGGGGTAAGCTGACTGCAGCTCAGAGCCTACCTAATCCACTGGTGAAAGACATCGATCTAGTGTTTGTCACTGGACAATGCAAACAAGGCAACAATACCCTTAAAAGCCTAACTAGACAATATTGTTTGGCTGCCAGATGTCTTGGACTCAGCTTACAGAAGCTGGGGTCTTTGGGCATGCACTGAACTTAGTGAAAGCTGAGTGTCAGCCCCCTTGCATTCTGTGGGCACACTCTTCGTTCCAGCCTTTGCAGGACATCTTGCCAGCACAGTTAAACCTTTCCACGGGTTGGCTGCCTTCAGTCGAGGGGAGCCTCTCTGCCCCTCAGATTAGGCACCAACTCTGACTGTGCAGACATCCCATTATCTTACGTTATCTGTGTTATTTGTGCTCTGGTTTCCTTTCCTGACAGTTAGAGACTGCATTATCCTTTGGGCTATGCAGCCAGAAAGAGTGGCACAAGTGTTTTCAATGCTCTGAGCCACCACCAGCTGTGATGGACACTCCAGAGAGGAGAGTCCCACACTTGGTGCAGCCCAATGCACCACTTCAGTCTGTTGGATACAGGTGATTCTTGGGTTGGGTGGTCTAATCTCAAAGTCTATTTAGCTCTGAGCTTTCCTGCTGACACTGCCAAAAAAAGAAGTTGGTTCTACCTGTAGTCTTGGATTTAAGAGTAGTCACTTACTGGAAGCAGAGCTGAAGCAGGGAATTTTGCTTCATGAGGGAGAAGAATCACTCCCAACATTTTGGCAGATAAAGACTAGAAATGGCAGATTAAATCTTGGAGAGAAGGGCTGGGTGACATACACGATGACCTGAACTGTTTTCCTATTGCCCGTGACTGTATCATAAGCTTCCTATCTGGTTTGTTAAAGAAACTTTACAGACTAGTTCTCACTCTGGGATGCAGTGCTCAGCCCACACTAAAGGTAAAAGAAGCAGAGTTAACCTCTGTGAGGACAGATTACAGTCTAATAGCTTTTAATGAATAAATTAACCTCTATATGCAACTTTCTTTGTTAGACCAAGTCAAAACTGGCCCCACTACTCACACTTCAAAGCTGTAGTTTTAGCACAAAGGGGAAAGCCTGTACTTCTGCAATAAAAGGACATGAGTTATTGCCTTTCTGTCATCTAATCATGCGTTTAGACTTCTACTTCTGGGCACTCATGTCTGAAAAGTGCTGCCTATGTATCCTGAGGTAAAGGCCATTAAATGTATGATAGGGGAGATGAGCAATAAGATGTGTGGGTTTTTTGTCTTTCAATCACCTCATTTAAATGGGAGAGAGAACCTCTCAGTAATCAGAGCATTTACTGGTGCTGATGCTGAGAACACCCTGTTGCTTGCCGAGGAAATGAAACCCCCAGCTGTCACATTTCTCCAAAAAGGATGATAACTAGGGGAAGCTTAATGTGTTTCACTGCAGCTAATTTATACAATGACTGCTCCCCGCAGAAGACACACTTACAGCACCATTTCCCATGGATTCCCATACTCACCCTTAAATGCCCAACCCCACTGAATAACAGGAGAGCCACAGACTTCACCCACACAGCTGAAGCCTACTCACCCCAAAGTCAAAGCAGTTGAATGAAGAGTGGAAGTAATTTCTTGGCCCCAGTCCATACATCTTCAAAGACATCTCAGTAAGGAACAGACCCAGAAAAACAAACTCTGCGAAATCTGGAAACAGGAAAAGAGATTAAATTAGTCCACAAGACCTCGGTAGGCAGATCTCTTCATGTGGGGAACAATGGCAATTTTTCACAACACAGACTGCCTCCTGCCAGAAGAAAATCCCTTTGCAAAAATAAACAAGACCCTGAGGACATTTTCACATAATTATTTCTATATGTACATGAACTGTATTCAGCCTTCAAGAACTGTGAAGGCAACATTTCATGTGTACTGTGGGAAGGTTGTTATGGGCATTAAATAATAATCTCATCATCTTTGTAAAGGAATTTCAAAAGAAAGCTCTGCATCTACTATTTCTAAGGTCTTAATTTAATTGCACAGATAATGTTTTGCAAATGTGTGTTTGGGACTTCTGTACCTACACAAGACAGGCACTTTTGGGAGTGGGGTGTAAGCTTTTGTAACATCCTCTCATGATAAAAATACCTCCATACCCAACAGAACTGCTGCCTCTGAGAGCTCATAGTCAGAGGTGTTGTGTCTACTGTTAGCACATAGCCACATTTATTTTTATTATGCCTTTCTAACCATATAATTATGGAAGAGCAAGTTCTGTTTCCTTCTGCTTCACATATCACAGGCAAATAGGCTGTGAAACTTTTGATGGGAAAATTTATCACCTATGATGAAACAAAGGGCAGAAAGAACATAGCTGGAGACTTCCATTTCCAGATCAAGTTTTTAGGACTTGAAGCTACAGAAAACACTGCCTTTGGCATTTTAAGTCATACAAGTTTAGATCTGGAGGCCGACAAGCAACAGCAACAATGGAATGTTAAAAACAAACACGAAAAGGGAAAAAACCCTCTACACTACCAAAGCAAACCAAATAGTGTAAGACAAACCTCTCCCTCTAGAGAAAAGATGAGGAAAAGAATCAAACTTCTAAGGGTGGAGATTAATCACATTGCTTAGTGCAGTACGGAAGGTTCTTGGGTGTTGTAGCAGCGCAGGTGCTACAGGAAAGTCATCTTCTGTAATTTCAGTTTTATGATTCCAGGAATGATAAAGACAAAATGGTGTCAAACTTTTCTCGAAGGTGCACACGGACAGACAAGGGACAACGGATACAAGTTGCAACAAGGAAAATTTCAGGTAGACAATCCTGAATCCCAAGCGCTTTGTACACCTGCTGCAGCTTCAGCTAACCAGTGTGGGGAAAGAGAGAGGGGGAACGAGGGTCTTGTCAAACCGCACGGCTTTCACTCCATCCACTGCCGTGCACACTCATATTGAGTGAGCGCAGCTGGCCCAGGTCTGTCTCACATTGTTGTTTGTCTTTTGAAATTGCTTGAAAAATGACAACTTATTATCAAAAAATAAAAAGGGGTTTAAATTTTAAGTGAAAGACAGGCATGAAATATCATGGGCATAAAGTTAACTGAAATTCCGGAAGCATTAACTAGATGAGAAAGGTTTTATTAACACTTCAGTGAGGAGCCTACAAAGACACTTCTGCCAACATTTGCAATAGGGGAGGAAATACCAGGAGGGTATTAATTATACCATGGAACCTACTCTCCTTGAAAATAGGAGCAATATCGTTAAAGGAGACTATCAAGGGCAAAGCATTCACACTTGAGGAATAAGATGATAACGTATGAGGTCTGCAGACTTCTCAGCCTATTTCCTACCAAGAGGTAGGCTCTATCTGCTGGATCTCAGCGCTCAGGGGAAGGCATGGTCACATGAAGGAGCAGCACACCTCCATCTCCCTTTGAGCTTGGAACTTGCTAGGAGAAGCATGTTCACACCTGCACCGTGCTACAACTTTTGTCTCCTTTCTGACATCAGACACAACAGCTCAGTGAGTGAGCAGTTCTTTCCAACACAAGGGATCCCAGAGTTATCTGCAGTTCCACCGGCACTCCATCTGACTATACGAGTGCAGAGGGTGCGAGAAAGGGACCAGGTGAACCAATGTCAGGCATAAAATGAGATGGCTGACAAGTCCAATAATATAAAAATACACAATTTTTTAAAAACCTTTCTTTAGTGGTATTGAATTTCCTTGGATGTAATTAAAAGATCACAATTGTGAAGTAGTAAGAATGGTAAGATCCTTAATTATTAATAGCTAGCACCACGAATCAGAAGCTTAAACTAGCTTCCAGACCATATCCTGAACTTCCATTCTGCACCCTATATACTTTGTAAATGGTAAGAAACAGAAGGCAAAACTCCCCCAATAAAACAGATGCATCTTCTCTGGGCGTGGAAGAATTTGTGCTGCTGCTGTCACCTGTATTTCAGTCATTAGTAGCCCAGAGGGAAAGCTTGCAACAGAGTTTGTGTTGACAAGAGCCTCTCCCTTGCTGGGGAGTTATCACTCCCATCTTTGGTTTCATACTCAGCAGAGCTCAGCAAGCCTGACGGTGCTTATTGGAAGGACTTCAATGTAAAGTCTCCCTATCACAAGGATTGATATCAAACCAATGCCTTGAAACCGGTGGCCTTGCTTAGTTAGCAGACGAAACCATAGGGAGGGATTGTAGATCAGACCTACAGAAAACATTGCACAACCTCCACCTGCTTCATATCTCGCTCTGACAGAGAGATTCTTATCCTCTTATCTATCCACCAGACTCGTCTTGAAGTTACATTTCAGGTATGCCCCATCTTCTTTCACAGAATAACAAAAAATGCTATATAGGGTTTTTTACTGTCATTTTCACCAAGAGATCTCAGCACACTTTGCCAAGACAATTACCATCATTTCAAAGGAACAAAAAGGAGGAAAGAAACAAGGATTAATGTTCAGTCACCCACCCAGCAGAAGTATGAACAAAAGCCAGGTATTAACAAGTGCAGTGTTCCATCATCGGATCGACACATCCTGCTAATGCACATGCAAAACCACAATATCATAGAAGAAAAAAAGCTAGCAAATGCCCCAAGTAAAACAGAATCAAAGAATATTTGATTAAACAAAACAAACCAACAGGAAACATTAGAAACTCAGAACATACAAGAAACAACTTCCTGCTGCTCTTGACAGAACCACCCAACTTGACCTTTCACAGCTGATGACTTCCATCTAGATCAGAGTTCAAGAAAGGCTCTAGCTATATTGATAGCTATATTTCAGCAGCTACCTGATGCTACAAATCATAGTACTGTGAGAACAAGGGATGGAAGCAAGGAAAATATGGACATAGTGAACTCCTGGGGCAGAAGGAATTGGCTTGGAATGAATCAGCTTCTCCAGCGGACAGATCAGAAACACAATTTCTTCTGACGTGGCCCTGACCGTATAATTGAAAAATGCAATTTTGTTGTTTGGACCTCCTGGTATTCAGACCTCACATGTAATTTAATCTGCCTTAAGCAGAAGCATTTTGTAATGTGATTTAAGGAAAAAAGTTTGATACAAATACTCTTATTTAATTTCAAATTTGTGCTATTGGCAAAGGCCATGCTAGCGTCTTTTTGCCCCATATGTTTGAATTAGATAGTTAGCAGCTTTTTTTTTGTCAATCACCCATGGATTAATTCCATTTCTGCCCTGTCTCCAAGACCAATGTCATTAGGAGCAGGTGCCATGCCTGATGCTCTCGTTTCCTCTCTTCATCCTCTTTGCACATTAAACCAACCAGGAGGAGAACCTCAGTGAAGTACAACTTCCTCCTCTTTGACAAAGCAAACATGAATTGTTCAGCAGACATAAATATGCTTGCTTCAGAAAGCCTTTTCCTCACAATTGCAAATGTTGCATATTTATATCCGGAGGGAGTTGGCTATCTACTTCAAAGGCAAACACATCAGCATCAAAAAAGGGCTAATTGCACCAAACACATGGTTCAGCATTGCACGGCACACAGGCAAGACATTCTCAGGCCATAACGGCTAAAATTCTGGTTTCAAATATTGTATTTATCAGAAAGGAGACATTCTGGATCTTGTTTTTAGACAGATAGAAATTTAGGAGCAAGGATCGCTGTAGTGTTAGCTGGAGAAAAATGGAGAGTGCTGCTTCATGAAGGGCAGCCACAGGAAAAGAGAAGCCTGGTGAGAGGGCTCCCTAAGTGAAACCTCACTGATCCAATCCTAAAATCTTCTCACTGTGGTCCCTAAAGCCCACCCCATGGAAGCCAGAGAGCTCTGGTTCCAGCCTTCTTCCACAGCTTAGCCAGAGGAAGAGGAGACCACCACCAGCACCATCTCTGCTGGCCTCCTGCACAGCACAGGGCACACAAATGCATTCAGCTGCTTCCACATCAGGCGTGCAACTTCTGCTCAAGCTATAGCATGTATTTTAAAAAGGCACAGTCCTGACTGAAAATCTCTTAACGCTGCACCTCCACTGTGTGCCCACATTATGGATTTTGTTGGTTTGTTACCCTCAGTTGAAGATGCATCTTTGCTGCTACTACATCTCAGTGATGCTTTTCTAGGCTAAATTACAGAGTTGTCTTCTGACAGAAGTCTCTTCTTTCTGAGAATACTGGCAATGGTGAAAATTAACGCAAACAACAATCATGGGTGGCTGCATGAAATATATACTTTGACAGGGAACTGCAACTTACTTAACTGACGGTCCATGCGCTTCAGTGAGCAGAACATGCCATGTGTCCATGTGCAGCATGAGAAAACTCCTATTGCAATTTGACAGTGGAGTCCTTTCCACTCAGAGAAGGGAAACCTCTGATCTAATTTCAGCATAATTATGGGGGCATAAAGTATGTTCTGTTATTCATCATACCCCAAGAATTCAAAGAATTTCTCATCAACTCTTTCAACAAGACTGGAGAAATCCCAAGCCCCTTTCTAAAGCTCCCACAGTTCCTTTTCCAAAGCAGTTGCAGCAATACGGAATATCAAGCAGAGAAAGCTAATCAGAACAATTCAAGAACAGAAAAGTTAAAAGAAAAGACCAAGGGAAAAATAAATCAATGCAGACCCGTAGGCTTTTACCAACTGTTCTTTAAGTAAAATTAATTTGTAATGTAATTAAACTTTTCCCCAGAGGGACAGGTATAATTGAATTAGAGGTGCCTGGGTAGAGTTTCAGGGTTTAGCAGATCCTCCCAGACATTACCACGCTGCTCTCCCACTGCTACAGTTCACAAAACTCCTCAGAAGTGCATTTCTAAGCACCTTCCATGAAACAACATAACGAGTATTGGCTACTTCTCTCTTGCTCTAAATCAGACTAGTCAAGTCCTGCTCCTCTATAGTGAAGTTCACTCATCATGGATTAACTTCAAAGCCATTTTTAAACTCTGTCACTCTTACAGTTAAAAGATTTTGCCAAGCATTTCCAGGAGCTGTTTAAAATCCCCCGGTTTTGTGATATCTTGTTCTGCCTATATCTAATGGATTTGTGCACAAATCTTGGGCGGAACAGGGCTTTCAGGGAGCACTCCTTGAGGGATAAACCATAGCTGGGCTCATTCACAAATGTGTTTACCGCAGGGTTAATCATGCTGGCTGTGGTTCAGTGCATCAGGAGTGAGAGGAGCCTAGTCCAGTCTTACCATGACTGGAATAACAAAACAACCAGTTAGTCCACGCAAAGTCCCATGTAACTTAAGGCATAAAATATTCCCTGCATTCAGTATTGAACTTTAGATTAGTAGGAAAGATTATGCTATGAAAACTATATCATACCCCAGGAAAGCAGGCAGAAGCCTTTAGGTCATTATCAATGCAAAGACAGGCGTGAATACAATACTACAGCTCATCGTCCTGAAAAGCTGGGAGATTTGGAGGTACAGGACTGGTTTAATTTAAGAGGTTGAACTTGTAAACCTTTTCAGTGGACAATTCTCAGAAGCTTTTATTTCTAAAATTACGTTAAAATAGGTTTCTTCCCAGAGTTTCCATTATGCTATGCCGTGAGACAGATCAGAGACAATCCTCCCCAGAATGAACCCAAGGGCACCTGTGCTTCTTGGCTTGGAGAAAACTATCTTTGGAAAAAAACAAACAAACAAAACAAGAGAAAATCATGCAAAGTATCTTAGAATTTCCATTACAACCATTCATTCTGCATCTCTGGCTTTTATTCTGTATGTCACGGTGGCTAATCTTGTACCCCTCCGTTTAAAGACCCAATGCTTATACCTATATGAGAAGATCCACAAAACCTATGATTCCTCAGATATTCTGATTTTGTCTGTGCCTCACCACTGTGTTGCCCTTCAGTGTTATTTCCAGCAGTGTTTATCTGTAGCTGCTAGTATTTCTTTTAGTGAATCTAAGGGATTGCTCTGTGACCCACCTGTCCAGGTGTTTGCTTATTGACAAAGGACACTCAAGTCTTACAGTAAATGACAGTGTAATGATGCAAAGACATATAAAGGGCAGACGAGACACAGGAAAGCACCTATAGCAGGGAGGATGTTGAGTAGGTAACTCCCAAGAACGCAGGGTTCTTTGGTGGTTTTCTGACTTTTCCATGAAAAATAAGTCAATGGGATCACTCTTTGTTAGCCAGGTGGTACCCTAGCACCAAGAAATTAAAGTGTGCTACCCAAGTGTTTCTGAAACTAATTCACAATGCTGGGTGTTATGGACACATGCAGAGCTCCTGAAAGAAGGATTCACCCCAACCCCTGATGCCAGGCACAACACAAGTTCAACCTTTCCTGGTTTTTTGTCTTCAGCTGAGATAGGTCGGGAGCCTAATTTGTGGCCTCTGTCCCAGACAAGTTTCCCAGCTGGGGGTGTACCTTTCATTCTGATCAACAAAAACATTGCTTCCAGCTCTCATATGAGCATTAAGTAGAAGTTGCTGGCTCACAGATTTCCTTATGTTCTCTTCGAAAAGTTACTGTATAAGGTGTTCCTGAAAGTGAGTTTGTAAATCTGAATCCTTCTTTTTGGAGTTGAAAGACTTAAAGTGTTTTGTTTTTGTTTTTTTTTCCCTAGACATTTAGTCCTAATTCAAGAGGAAATCCTAAGCCTCAAACTTCTAATTACTCTGCCAATCTAGCTTATTATTTCCTCTGTTAAATTTAGGAAATGAATAAGCAGGACTAACTTCTCTGTGTAGTCTGTCTCTCTTTTCGGTCTAAACCTTGGGAAAAAAAAAAAAAGAGAGAGAGCTGAAAGAAGTTTTTGTCCTTCTTATGCCTCTCTCACTATAGCTCCAGTTACCTGGTGGTATTAAATATTTCAGCACACATTAATAGGGAGTTTTTTGAAGTCAGAGCAGCTAGTATTCTTGACCTTTTAGGTCTATACACAAAAACTTCAGAAGTTTGCTTCCTTAGAATAAGGTAAGGCCTGAGGATCTGGGGCTAGAAATATTTGAGTATGTAATTTATATCAAAATCAAGGAAGATTAGGTAGATTAAGTATCTTTAATGATCTAAGCCAAAATTCTTAAGTTACACTGTTTAAAATATTCTGGGTTTTTTTCCTGGTCTTCTGTTCACCTGCTCCAGAAATTTTACTTGACAAACTCTGAACTAGCCACATCCGAATATCAGGTGCTGAACAAAAGATTTGTTCCTGGTCATTTTATAGAGTCAGAAGTGGCCAATGCGATGGCTCTGTCTTCCAGAAACACACTCTCCATGCCTTCCCTTCAGAAGGAAAAACTTGCAGTGTCCCACTTTCAGTGTCACCATATTCTTACCTTACCAATTTCTACAAGTTTTCCAGCTGCAGGAGTCATAGCCTTAAGTAAAATAAACAAAAAAGCTCTGTCACTCACCTTCCACGTTTTTTTAAAGCAGGCTTTGTAAGCAAGTCTGCAACCTCAGTGTAACACTGTGACGTGTAAAGGCTCTGACTACAGAAAGCTGCCTCCATTTATTATTCATCATGGTACAAAACACTATGCAATTTAAAAAAAAAAAAAACAAAAAAAAAAACCAACAAAAAACAAACTTCAAAAGCACTTACAGACTATCTGAAGCCTAAACTGTTAAGTGACTGGAGAAACCAAGCTAAAATAAAAGCTTTTGCACAAATATAGTATAATCTTCTGTATGGTATTATTTCTATCACTATTGCACATATTTTCTCAGAAGAGCATCATGGCATCTATCCCATCTAATCACACCATTAGTAAGGAAGGCATGATTACCAAAAAAGACCTCCCGTAAACTTGTAACCTTTTAAAGACTATGACAACAACTGCTACAAGTGTAGTGAAGCAGTGTATGATTCTATAAGCACAGATAGATGTTTTTGTCTCCCAGGTAGCACTGGCCATCGCACATGCTGCTATCCCAGGGACATCAGAACTGGAAGAGCTTTAAGTATGTCCACAACCGAAACCACCCATGGACGCAGATCAGCTGCAAGTGGCATGAATTCTGCAGTGTGCTGGCCAGATGCAGATTAGATAGAGAAACCTGCCTTCATCCAAGTACAGAGCCATTCCCCCGCTTTTCATAAAGCCTGCTACAGAACAAATCCTCCTGCCATGTTACAAGATTTATATGTGGTTGAATCTGAAGTTTCAGATAACATTTAGGATAACATTCCCATCTCAAACCACTATCATGTCCTGGGGGATTTTTTCTGAATTGTATGACTCAATTACTCTTGAGTTACTAGAACTAGACCATTAATGCATTTCTGACCCTCTTCAGAGGGAGGCGTAGGAAGCCGAAAACCAGACCTCATGGGGATGCAACAGCAGCACTCAGAGTGATCAAAAATGCAAGATCTCGTTAGAGGAAAGGTGGAGTCGCCAGTACTCACACAGCGCAGTGGTGAGCTTCTCCGGCTGGTCGTAGTGCACCATTGCAACGCAGAGCGTGTTGAGGGCGACCACGCAGAGGACGATCCAGTAGAAGCTCTGAGCTTTCACCATGCGCCGGATGAAGAACCGGAACATTTTCTCTTTCCTCCTGAAGTAGGACGAGCTCTCGTTCTTCCCACTCTTCAAACTGGCACGGGCAAAAGGAGACCCTGGCACAGAAAGAAGAGTCACCACACCACATCCCTTCAGGCAAAAGGCCAGAGGACATTCCTGGGCACACAGACCCTCTCCCAAGCACCACAAACACAGCTGAGCAGAAAGCTGGGCACATTGACTATGGGCTGAGCAAGGGCATCTCGCTTGCAATGACATCGTGACAGATGAAGGCTGGGATTTTAAAACTTCATGAATGAATGCCCAGCTCCACCATCTAAAGAAACTGGGCTTCCAATCCTTTGAAGCAATCTTGATTGCCGCAGCTTAACTCATAACTTTTGGGTTCCCAGATGACTGGAGGGACAGAAAGTACCAGACACAGTGGTATTTCTGCCCATGGTGTGGAGCACACCCTCTTGGAGCTGGGTAACTGGCAACAGGAAAGCTGGTCCCTATTTCCCCTGCTCCAAGGACCAGGCAAAGACCCAGCCCTTACTACTCAGTTGAGTGAAGTCTCCTTATTCTACTCTCCAACTTTATGTATTTCTACAGCAGAGGGCTCAATCTGTCTCCATGCATCACATTTTGGGTGCAGCTACTCATTTGTATTAATTCTGCCTGTATCAGCTACATTTCAACTCCGGTCTGAAACCCTGGCAAAGAGTCAAATATTTTAACAATAGGAAGCTGATGGAAGAAATGATTTCTAATGTAAGCTCTCCCCCTGTGGTAGCAGGCACCGTTCAAACGAATGATAAAAAGGCAATCTCCTGCCAGTGCTGAGGCAGGAGAAATGAGCACACGTTAGTAAAAAACACATGCGTTTGTTGGAGTTCCTCTGCAACAGCCACAGACGCTGTTGCAAGCAGGGAAAATTGTGACTGTCGCAGGCTGTCCACTATCTGTTTCATGCTGTGCTGGCACCCCTCAGAAACTGCTAGCAAACTTTGTTTCAAGATGGTTTGTGGCAAGATAATACACCATGGCCCTTCCCGATGATGGGACAGAGTCTCCCAGCAGTTAGAGTTGACCAGGACAAAGACTGTCCTGTCTTGGAGCAAACATCATAAGAGCAGATGACTTGCATGATCTCGTTGGAGATGGCTGAGTTACATGAACAAAGTGTTCTGGCTGCGGCAGCCAAATTTTTGAGTGTGCTCGCTTACATTTCAACACTTGGAAGTGGTGGGAATCTCACCCTGTTTCATCCCACAATAACATCGAACACAGCGCCCATAGAAAGGATGAAGCATCCAGATGTGACAGCAATGGGTTCTCCAAGCTCACAGCTACACAAGAGCGTGCTCTGCCGTCTCCTCAACAGGAAGAAAGCTCTCTGCTTCGTTTCACATTTCTAGCCATCCACTAACACACTGAATGCAGAGCCGGCCCTGGCCAGGCTTTGAACAAACTCCTTGCGGAAAAGCTCAGTGTGCTGTTGTTCTGTTAGCTTGATAATCCTCCCTTTGGCAGTTTTTTAAAAAAAAAAAAAATATCAATCATCATACTTATCTATTGCTTTAAGACAACAAAATGAACTACAAGTTAAGATACAGACTGCACCATATCGTAATATTGTTCAGTGGGTAAAGACCTCTCAGATACTCAAGTCAGACTATACTCTCAGATTTGCATGGGAATAGTCTGCTGCCCTTTCAACCCCTCTCTGCTGGCTCTACTGATCTTCCAGGGAAAAAAGCAACAGTATTTAAACTGATCTAATGTAGAAAACATTCCCCTCTCCAGGCTTCGCTGTCTGGCAATCAAGACAATGTCCTGTGTCTGGTACAGTGTAGAGGGTGGGAAGCCAGAAGGAGCCAGCATCTACTGCTGCACGCTTATTAGTGCGGAAAGAAAGGCTGAGAGAAGGAAAGAAAAGAATAAATGTTAAGAACAACTCCAGAGAGCACACTGGGAAGTGTTTACAACTATAGAGCTTTATAATGCAATTATAAGGCTCATTGAGGTACTTGTGTTTGAATTAAAGTGCAACATATTCAGTCAATGGCCAGCAAGAGACCTGTCAAAGTCTCTACCACTCTAGTCTGCATCTTCGCATTGCACTCAGTAATTATATTGTTAGTTCTTCCACACTCCTTATGCTCCCATCAGCAACACATTATAGAAAGCCATCCAAAAAAACCTTTTCTAAAAAACATATTCTTTATGCATAATTGCCCATATGATCTGATTGTTTATGTTATGCAGGCTTTCAGCCTTTTCAGGAGCCTGCAGAAGTATCTGCTTTATCCATTTCTTTTCTGCCTTATTCCATGAATCAAAATCAAAAACACTTTTCCCAAGTGGGTGAACCACTTGCAGAAGGTGGAAAGCACTGCTGTTATTTTCCCTGCCATATGCTCCTGAGACAGTTCCCAGCTCTGCATCAGATTATCCACGAGTCCAGATGCTCCGTCATCCGTTGCCACCTGAAACACTGAATTCAAAGATCTGTTTGCGTGGCATGGGTGCCCAGAGCCTGGAGGGACTTGGATGTGAATGCAAAGATCTCATAATTATTGCAACAACGAACAAATGTTCCAAAAATGACCATTCCTTTTTATCCATGCAGGGATCCAAGCCACTCAGAATTAAAAAAAAATGAAACAAAAATGCACATGGTTGCTGTATTTTTGCCCTTTTTTCAGCAACAAACCTCTCATAGAAGTGTCAGTAGTTTAGCCACAAAACCTGCAGCCTGCTCAGCCCGGGGGACTGTGGCAGTTGAACAGTGGGTGATGGTGTCAGTAACATGCTGAGCAACATTCATTTCCTGCAACCAGGTCTTCATTTAAAGGGAAAAAAAAAGAAATCCAGCAGCAGCTGTAATCTCTTAAAATGTTAATGCCAGATTTCCAAAGAGCATTTGAGGCACTCATGCTTGCAAGCATATATGGACATGTACTCTCAAATGTACTGTTTG
Organism: Strix aluco; assembly: GCF_031877795.1. Taxonomy (NCBI): domain Eukaryota; kingdom Metazoa; phylum Chordata; class Aves; order Strigiformes; family Strigidae; genus Strix; species Strix aluco. Next base: position 6,146,436 of record NC_133950.1, on the reverse strand, counting down.
TGCTGCTACTCTCATGCATCCAGGATTTGCTGCTTTGTGGTAACTGGGATGCCAAGACAGTTCTTTGGAAGATAATGAGAACATCTGCTGCTTCAGCAGCAAAACAAAATACAAACTCAAACAACAGGGACAGGAATAAGCCAAATAGCTAACTCCAAAGCAGTCAGGAAAAGGTCTCCCCAGCCAGCAAGTAAAAGCCCACGACTGAAAGGTCTTTCTGCTGATGTCCAAAGAGCTCCCTTCAGGTGGGGTGCTGGGTGCTCAGAGTCTGCCTCCCCTTGCGAACCCCAGACCTGCCTCCTGCCTCTGCACCTGGCAACGTCTCCGGAGGGAACTAGCTCTCTGTCAACCGCAGAACAAGCAGTACCTCTGCAGCCTGACAGTGACTTATTCTCCAGAGCTGAACATACCAAATTCACACCATCAGTGCTACACTATGAAGGGTGCCACACTCTGCATTGGAGGTATGTGGGCAACTGCATGCATACAGGGGTGTATCTCCTATCTGGCTTTAAAATTGTGGAGGATTGCTTTAAGACCTTCTTCTAAGCCAAGAATGAGAGAATTAGGGCCACTGCCCAACACTTCCCAGTAGCCATTCACATGGCAAAGGCTGCAAAACTATACACTGTGTATTAGTGGCAGCTGTGACTAAGTGTCCACTTTCTCTCCTCCACACAACATATGAGGCTTAGCAGTATCATTTGATGTATTTGGGCTTCATTAGCATAAATGAGCAAGTTCCAAGCAGAATCACAGTATGGCCAACACAAGCACAGATTCTCCAAGCGTTTCGGCAGGGCTATTTTAAAGGGTGCAGCATGCAATAGCTGAGCAGGGCAGCGTCAGGGAGAGGGTGAAGCCATGAAGCCGTTGGCTCCGGTGAGTTGAGTGCTGCTGCAGGAGCAGTGATCATTCTCCCTCTTGAAACTGCAGCTTCTGGAGCAAAGGAGCCTCTCAGAGGAAACACGACATGAACATGTTCAGGTGGAGATCTAAACCTCAGGGAATGCAAAGCCAGTACTCACCAACGGAGCAAATGTCTGTGAAATGGTCCTCACCTTCTTCAGCATGAATCAGGTCATTTTTGCTCTTCTTTATTGCAGCTCTTTTCAACACTGTGTGCAAATTAAAGAGAAAATGCCCTGTGAGCAGAGTGGATTCTCTCTCCCCCTCCCCTTCACTCTCCAGGGCCAGCATTTACTTCCCAATGCCAGCTTAAAGCTCTCACACAAGGGTAAACTGGAGCAAATCAGACAACCTACAACCTTGCAGGGCCTCCGTGTGCTTTGATGCCAGGGTCATTTATTTATTTAACCTTCTAGATCTTGAAGGCTTGCCAGGCACAGGTCTGCACACTTACACTTCACTCCAGCAGATGCAGGAGGGTGGGGGAGTCACTGCAGCTGCTGGACCTTTTAGCGCAGCAGAAAGACTGGGCAGGGTCACTGCATCTTTCTGAGCCCCAGCGGGTTATGAGATGAGTGCTTTTATCCATTAAAAACATTAACATTGTTTACAGTGTGCACCATTAAGAAGTTAGCATTTACGGTGCTCGGATACAGTTTACCACAGAGCAATGCCTTAAGGAGCAGAAATGCTGTATCAAAAGCAACTGCCACAAACCAGTGAACATGCTCTTAATAGCACCCACTGTACAATTCCTTCCCTCTGGGGATGTCGTAACTCTTTGAAAACACACTTTGTCCAACAGCATCTTTTGTGGGGAGGGCAAGCATCGCTACGCCGTTTTACTCGACAGGGAAAGAGAACTGCAGTCTAAGGCTCGGAGAGGTCTGCACTGTTCACCCCGTGTGCGAGGGGTAACGCAGGAACAGCATGGACGCTGGTCCCATGACCACCTACCTGCAAAACCTTGAGAACTAGCAGAAAAAAATACGTTGATACAGTTTTGTAACAGCTTCAAGACATACAGTAACTAAGCACCATTTTCTATCAGCAGTAAGACACCCCACGGTGTGGTGATACATACTGTTCAGTAGGCACACACAGCAAACCCACTCACTCTGCAGCGACTACCCTGGAGGTAGGTTCGTACAAGAAGATCCCCTCACTCTACACAAATTTCCCTGCCTTGACAGAGAAACGGATGTGCTTCTTCCTCCGCAGCTAAGGCAAGCATTAGTGCTTTTGTCACTCCAAGGAAACACCCAGAACATCACCCAGGTTCGGAGAGGCTCGAAGAGGAGAGGATGCTCTGAACCTGTGATCTGGATCCAAATTTTACAAATAACTGCTTTTGCTCTTCTCTTCCCCACCCAGCAGTAGGCTGAATCCTCAGTCCCAGAAATTAGCTTTTAGTCCTTCAGGCTGTATCTGTCCCAGTACACACCAGTATGTCCAGGCCCTTCCCCAGCACTGGAACATAACCAATCCTGGGAGTAAGGTTTTACAACACTCCCTGGCATAAATTGAGCACCACCTTCTTTATCTTCTTCCCCAGATAACTCCTGCATGTGTTTAGCAATTAGGTCGTGCCATCTCTACAGGCACCTTTGATGCAATGTCTCGCTGTTTTGGAGACTAAGATAATTTACCAGCATAGATGTGGGCTGCTCCATACCAGTTGGCTTCAAGGCTGTGAACACTGCTGGGCTCCCTTAGCTTACTAGTACAGAGGGAGCCTTAATATACCTGGGCCTTTACTCCGTGGCCTGTACCCACCTCTAGTTTGCTTGCACCACTCAGCTTTTCAGACTACTCTTCCAGACACTCATTTCAGCTCGAGACTAATAGCCCTGGCTGCACCCACGTGCTGGACAAACTTCCCCAGCGCACACACACCCACTCACCCGCACACACGAAGACGTGCCAAGCACACCTCAGCCCTGACCTTCTTCAGCCCCAGCTCTTCCATCCCCGAGTCCTCCCCGAGCACAGGTCACCAGGTTGGCCAAGGTGGGCTAGCAGCCGGGCGCCTGATGCCCCAGGGAGCCGCGTGGCTCGGAGCAAGGTGCAAAACCACCCGAGAAGCATCGCCGGTGACCTGGGCACATGGGGCTGCGGGGGAGAAGCACTGCCCCGCTGTGCCACCTAAGCCCCTGGTGATTTGCAATCCACTCACTGTTGTAGCTGCTGCCGCTGCTAGTCTCTGCCGGTGCCGTGCCTTGTTGAATCGGCCCTTCCGAGGCGGCCCTCCCTGACAGTGAATGGGAGGAGAAAAAAAAAGAGGAGGGAAAGGGAGGGGAGGGGAAAGGAGGAGACATGGGAGGACGAAAGATGGTCAGAAAAGGGAGAGGGAAGAATCTTTAACTGAACTTTGACTGGCTGTCGCATCCTAAGAGCTCATCGGTCTGGAGGCACAGGGAGAGCAGTCCCCGTAGCCTCGCTGCACCTGCATCCGAAGCTCGGTACCTCCAGCCGTCCTGCAACGCCAGGGTCACACGTCGGAAGATAGGATCACCACACCCTGTTATGTCTTACTGCTTACAAGTAACAGGGGTCTTAGTCTCTTTGTCAAAACCATTTGGAAACCTCAGTTTAGAGCCCTGCCTTCTCTTGGTCAATGCATTTCTCTTCTGGCATCCGCTCTGCAGCCTACCCCCGCCACAACCTGTGCATAGACACAGCCAGCCACGCTCGGCAGAGGCTGACGGGTGTCCCTGTCACGCTGCGGTCCCACAGGCAGCTTAGGGACCGACCGACCCCAAGGGCAGATCCCCATCCCAGAGTGGTGTGTCACATAACTGCTCATCATCCACCTGCAACCTCAGAAAGACCTGATATGGGAAAAGGGACTCTTTAGCCCGACTTATGCCAAGTGCATGCAAGAGCGTGTTCCTCACACCCTCCTGGTTACAACGGAAAGCCATGTCAGCGTACAGCAGGTGAACCTCTCACATATCACAGCAGGAAAACTGCACGGCAAAACAACTTACCGTCCAGAGGAGATTTCTCTTCTGCATTCTTGTCTTCCTCTGCCAGCATGACCTCCTCTGTAAAAGGAAAAACAGCAAGGTTCAACCTCAGATTTATCACATCCCCACTCTAAAACCAGCTGAGCTGGATGCAGCAGGTGTCTGTCCCTGCTGACACCAACCTTACCCTATTGTATGACCCAGTTACACCAAGTCTGTGAAGGAAGGAACAGCTCAGAGCCACGTTTCTTACCCTGTGCCCCTTATGCACATGGAGAGGAGGCCAGACACACCACTGGAAGACTGTAGCACTTCCTCCATGATTTCCCTCTTCACAATCAACCACCCACTCCACTTTCTTTACTCAGCTATCATCTGCAAGGGACTTCTGGAGACCAAGAACCTTCTGTCAGACCCAAGCAAGACCACAAGCCAGAGGAGGGTCCCTCATGCCCAGTCACTTTGGAGACACCCATTGCTGCTCTTCTGTCTTCTTGTCAAATCAATAAGACCAGGACTCAGCCCATGGGAAATGGATCTCTGTCTCATGACACAGGGTAACACAAGCAGGTCTGGCTGTGGCATGTCAGCTGTGCCACATCTCAAGAGACAGAATATCACCAAATAGCTATCACATCAAATCTTTGTCCAACTAAAATCCACAGCAAAGTTTCCATGGGGAAGTTCTGGCTAGCACAGTTCAGGTTGTACAATTCGTGCAAGAACACCACCGTTGGTTTTCCATTCCTGTGTAACTCATCTCCAAAATACACATTTATATTTTCCTACAGTAAAAGAATTCAGAAAACAGAAAAAAACAACCTCCTAAAACTGACTCATTTTTATCTGCATGAAAGACAACCAAATTTCCTGAGGTTTCACAATGCAAATGTCATCACTCAAGTCGATTTGCAGCACACACCACACTGCGCCAATACTTGAAACCCTACAGTTCATACAGTCTGAACCACAGATTTTAGCTTGCTGCTGTAAAATTATGTGAGGATTTTCTAAAGGACAATCTAAAGCAAACAAAATATTGAGCTGGCAGCTGGTAAATTGTACACTTTCTTGTATTATTATAAATGACAAATTCACATGCTTGGCATAGATGTAACTTGGGATCTTACTAAAACATCTGACACTGTGTTTTCACAAAATTTTGCTTTAAAGTCCATTTAAGCCAGCCTAGATGGAAAGCTAACTAGAAAAAAAAAAACAAAAAAAACCCAAAACACCACAAACCACAGGCTAGACATCAAAGTGTGTAGCTCAAAGCCATCTAGAAGAATACTAGAGGGATCAGGACTATCACACAAGCCTTATATAATCTCTTTATTAATCATCTGGGAAAGAGAGTGAATGATATATTAATAAGAAGCAAATTGAGAAGGCTAAAAAATAATACCCAGGACTGAGGAGGACTGGAAACCCAAGCAGAGGAGAAAAAAATAAGAAAGTGCAAACTAGTGCATCAGAGATATGGAGGAAAGGAGAGCCGAGAGAGGGTTAAAAATGTCACGTGAGCTAAAAGTCTACACTTTAAAAGGCATTAAATTCTTCCAAAAACCCACAAGCCAATACAATTCAGGTGTTTTCTGAGGCTTCGTAAAACAGGTCAGAAAAGTGAAATGGGCTGTTTTAGACAGTTCAAGAGACTTTTCTCTCAAACCAGCACCTCAGAAACCGAAATGTTCTTCTGATGTCTTGCCTAGGGAAAAGCTGTACTGGTGTTTGGGGGCTAAAAATATGTGAGGAGTTAACCGGCAATTAACAATGAATATGACTGCCTTAAAGCACGTAGAGGGATGGTTTAGATATGAAGACCCCCCTTCCCAAAGGCAGCTGGACAAAAGGCCTGTAAATGTGAAACAGAAAGCAAACCTGTGCTGGAAGCAGCACAAGCTTGAGATGTTATTGCACTGGACATTTTCCTATAGATTTTTTTTTAAATCCTACATTGGTCACGGAGTGTGATTTTAAAAGCTTTATGTAATATCTGAAGGTGATATACCCACAGTGCTGTACAGGGCTGCATAAAAATGAGTCCAGCTCCTAGTACCACTAGAGTCAATAGTGCCACGCAGATGTTTCTGCAGTCTTTTGGATCCAGGGGTTAGTTTGGTCATCACTACTTTGGGATTCTCCATTTTGTGCTCCTCTGCACAACCCAGATGTGGGTTTTTTTCCTGTGCTACGTACTAGCACATTGCAGTGACAATCCAAAACCTTTTGGAGTAGAGCGTATGTACGTTTAGGTCTTGCAACAAAAAGCAAGCATGGGAAACCAAACTCATCCCAGAGGGGCAAGTCTGTCACTCCCAGAAAGAAAAGTTGACTGTTAGACAGCATTTGGTAATCAAATGGACTAATACAAGCTACTGCAGGGAGCAGACACACTGCCATGCAGGTGGTAAGGAACGAAAATAATGAGCTAGCAAAGGTCAGAAGACAAGCAGCTGTTCTTCAGGGGCTACGCCCAGGTGAGTGCAATGCAGAAGAGCTGTGTCTGCAGAAGGAAGATCTCAGAGAGAGCCAGCACACCTACTGGTCAGTGCTCTGAGGGTTGTTGGTTTAAGTCACATCTTGTTAAGAAAAACCAAAACACTCCAGGAAGGAAAGAGTCTACTCACTTTGCTAGAAGCTCAGCTCCGCACTTGTTTCATGTCAGTGCAGGAGGAAAATAATTGTGCTGGTTCCGTTCAAAGATCTCTGAGCAAGAAATTTGTCTTTTACTCTGTTTCTGAGTGGCCTCTTGTTTTGCATGTTCCTGTAACAATTTGTCATGACTCTTCACTGTCCTTTGGGCAGGAGGGGAGGAACAGTCCCGAGTCCTCAGATCACCTCTGGGGACTGCAAACTGTATGGATACATCATCATCATGATTTGCAATGTCTTACTTATGCATCTGATGTTCCAGTATCACCTGTGTCCCCACAGTCAGACTGATGAGAGGTTTAGCCATCTGAGGTTTCAGAAACCAGATTGATAAATGTCAGTGGGACCTCAGAATTTGTAAGGTGTGACAATTTGATATTAATGTATTTTCACCTACAAAGTACACACTCTTTCAAGACAACTCTGCAAGCCAGCTGAGCCTTTGCCCCAAATTCAGAGCCCTGAGTTGGTGCCCAAACATATCTCCATCCATAGACATATCTCACAAAGTTTCAGTTTTACTGTTCCCTTAAAATAAATAAACCCCAGGTTTCACCTATGCAATTCCCTCAAGCCCAACTCTCCTCCACCATTGCTCCCCATTTCTCTCCCTTGACAGTTACCCCAGCCGTCTTGTATCCTCTGGGAAGCCAAAGCACCACATCTACCTTAGCAGGGGCTTTACATGGTTTTTAAAATCTGCTAAAAGACAGTTCAGCAGGTTAGTCATTATTGCTAGGATTTTTTTTTTTTTTAACCATACAGCATCCTAAGCACAGGATCAGAAGTTGCATTGCCTTTAGTCATCACTGTAACACAGACACTGGAAGAAGATAATTAGGGCACCTGAAAAACCTCCAAACAACAGTGCTTCTACATGAGAAGAAATATTCAACAAAGAGATAGTATCAGATCAGCAACTTCTAGCCTCCAAACAAAGGCACAGGGGCTTCGCTAGGATATCAGAGTGAGAGGTGTCTAGGCAGTAAGATTAATTGCTGGTCATTAAGTACTGACAACACACAGCATGTTACAGCACTGGAAATAAAGGCAAACCTTATACTGAAGAACTGGCAAGCTAACAATACAGGCAAAACAGCAGAGAAACATGATGCCCCTTCTCTTTCTCTTTGGCATGGGGAGATAGGATACTGTGGGCTCAAAAGAGCAGATTACAGGAAATACTTGACGTTCAACAGGCAACAGAAGTTAGAAAAAAGGAAGAACAACTGAATTTAACCGTTGAAGCTTCAGACTTGTTAAATAGAAAAAGTGAATAAAAATGCATCCCTTAGAAGCCATCACACTCTCACGGGGAACTCTAATTTGTCTTTCTGACAATTATCCTCCCTTGCCATCTCACACACATTGCTGCCCTTTTTCATTGATGTAGGTGTCTTTTCTCAGCTGTACCATGGGGCTTGTTGCTCTGTTTCTTCTACAGAAAGCTGAAACCTGAGGTTCATAAAGCTTTGTCATGTCAGCGAGTGGCATTCGAGCTACAGTGAGCTGGAAGAGAGAGGTTGAACCCATTCCCCGAGCCTGCTTACTCCGGGAGAAAAGAAACAGAATCAGTGTTGTGTGAAAGAGATGGACTTGCAAAGAATTAAAATGCAAAAGACATGCAACTTGATTAACTCTGAACTGAAAGACTTCCAGTCTCTGAGAAAAGTGTTTTCAAAAATGATGCATGTCCTTGTAAGATAAGAGAAACATCTTCAAAAGAATATTTGTGGGCTTACAAGCACTTTACTCTGTGCAAAGAACTTCTAGTTCTCCGCTTTCCATTGGAAATGCAGCATGACAGCCTAATAGTTGCTACAGTTTCGAGGATTTTAATGGAGAAAGCAGTGGTGGCAAAATCATTTGCATGGATTACATTGCTTGGCTTCACCACTTTTTAATTCCCCTGAAAGGCACAATTTCAAATTGCCTTGCTACTGCCTTTGCGCAGAGCCCAACAAAAACATGAAATGAAGAGCAGACCCTGTCCCAGCTCACAGTGGGTGGTACAGGACAGGGTTTGCTCGTCACCAACGAGACTTTATTTGATATTGGTTGAACTGAAGAAGAGGCGTTTGGGGAAGAGAACTGTTGTCTCGTGCCTAGAAGAGCAACTCGGTGCAAAGCATTGCTTTTTACACCTATATCAGCTGACTTCTGCTGGTGGGAAGCGTTGGTCTCTTTAAAGAATTTACTAAAAAACAGACAGTTGACTTTGTTCTTCAAGATTAAATTTAAGATTACAGGTTTGTTTCTAACTGATCCATACAGTTCACTTCTAAACAATACAGACAGTCAGTGGTTAGGAGCTTGACATGGCAATTACTTTATGAATTTCTGGCCTAAATTCTGTGAGATACGAGAAATTACAGGATTTGATCATTGCTTCTGGCCTGTGCACACTAGTTTTATAAGACTGAAAATCTTACAGATTTGAAGACACAGATTTATAAGTCATTTAAGGTAGCATGACATTTCTTCTTGACATCCTCGAAAAGACTCTACTGAATTACAATTTTCTTTGCTTAGTCTTGGCCTCATAATATGGGAATTTTACATGAAATCACCTGTAATCTCATTTCAAAATATTTAAACCCTCCTGACTACCCTATGTATTCATTCTTCAACATGCACCTGAGAAATAAGCTAGAAACATCATACCTGGCCTCTGTTTAATCCAAAGTGAAGAAAGTCAATTCAAACTCTAAAGAAATTGGTCAGACTGTGGGTTGAATTTTTTCAAGTCATGCACTTCTAAATTCAGCACTTCAGCACATTATCTATGTTACAATTTTCTCTTTCATTCCCCAACCCTTTGTTAAGAAGGCACTTCATCAATTAAGGCTTCCTGTATTAAGTACAACTTCCACAAGTATTTGCACATTAGGGTTGTCACTGTTTAAAACACCTTGATACAGATCCCTCAAGCAGATATGCTGCTGACTGTATTAAACAATCCACATTTAAAACAGCCTGAGCTATGTTTGCTTCAATTTCAACCACAGCTGCACTTCTGGTGATTTATCAATAACGAGCTGGCACCAAAATCTTTCAGCTTTGCCAAGGCGCCTCCCTGAAAACTTCACAAGCACTTTTTAGTTAATATTTTCTTCCCTTTTATACTCTTATTTTACTACTGGAAAATATTTGAAAGCACCACCAGAAAAAAAGAAAAATGCAAAAGTCAGTTAGTCAAGAGCCTAACTATTAAAGAAGTTTCATTCTTACAGCACAAATGTAAGACAAGTCATCAGACTACATCTGGAACACGCTCGGGTCAGACACCACTTAAGAGGTAGAAAATAAAGACCTGTTGTTTTCTGTTGGAGGACTAAACAGTCTACAATTTCAGTATAAGGAAGGGTTGATAGTAAACAACCCCAAAATTTCATCTGAGCCACCTTTTTAATGCAATATGTACAGCAAGAGATAATACAACATCATTCAGATTACAAATAGAGAAGGCTGTGAGAAACATTAAAGACATGCAGGAGTGGCCAATACATGATGAGCACAATGTTAAATTAAAATCATTGTTGACAAATGGGAGGTAGTGTACAGACGAAAGAGTGATTTTAGTCACTCAAATACTTTCCTTGGTCCTAAACCAGTTATAGCCCTTGAGGTAAAAACCTGAGTACTATTGAGAACAAGGGAACCTCCTTTCCAGCTCTAGCAACTACTCAGAATATGTAAAACAGAGTAAAAACAATCAGATTAAGATGCCACTTTATGAATCACTAGAATGCAGCTTTCCACTCTTCCTACCTTGCATAAGAAATAAATGAGAAAAAAAGAAAGAAACAAAATGTTCAGGGAGGATACTATAAATATTAGAAGCCTGGAGAGCCTTCCATGGGAAGAGGGGGGATGGAGCAGATTGGTTCTGCATGCTTTGGAGCAGAAAAAGTAAGTTGAAACAAGGTAGAGAGATATCAGAGAAAGAAAAGTAGTACAAAGAAATACAAAGTGCACTCCTGAGCCTTTCCTCTCCCTGCAGAAAGATGACGTATTTATAATTGAGGACAGGAGATACTGTTTGGTGGGTTGGTTTGTTTTTTAAAACCAAACCAACTGTTAACATGTGGAACTCCTTACTACAAGATTCAGTAGGTCATGGATGCTAGAAGGATTTAAAAACAATTAGATATTTGCATGAATAATAACAAAATCCTGCTGAGTTACATTAGAGCAGAATACCAAGAGCTTTTGCTCTTTCTTTTATGCAAACAGCTTCTTGCATCTCACTGCCTGGGGCTGCTGCACAAGACTTCTGTATAGGCTGGACTGTCTGTGACCATCCTCCCTGGCTGTTTTCCTCCCCCACCCAAGCAGTTTGCTTTGACCACTGTCCCACACACAGACCTGGACAAGGAAGACTGGTTACCTAGTTTTAAAATTCAGAATCATTTCATAGCTGAAGTCCTGGCTTCTAAAACAGAAATGGGAAATCCCTATCAACACCAAAATCCCAAATTCCAGTGCCTGAATCCTAAACACTCCATTCTCTTTTTTGGTTAGCCTTCACGCTACCTTTTGTATTCAAAGATTTACTAACACTGCTAAGTTGATTTTAATCATTGTTATTTTTCAGCTGTAGTAGGAAGCTTTTTTTATATTCCTATTGTATTTTCAACAATGCCTTTACAGAATATTTTTATTATTCCCTAATTCAGCTGTTTTGCATACACTTTCTTGTTCTAGAAAGCCTTCTGGATCTTGCGTTATTAGACAAAATAAAAAGATGGGAATTTTACAGCAGTTCCACTCTATGTGGCATTTATTCAGCACCGGCAACACAGAACTAGAATAGCCAGCCATTCCCACAGGGATGCAAAGCTGGAGCAGAGATTGGCTGTATGTTTTATAACTTCTCCACCTCAACTTTCAGACAAGTTCAGCTAATGACCTCTGCATAGCTCTTCTTGGCAGAACAGTCACCAAATTGAAACGAACCAACCCACATCCTTGCAAGGGAATTCTCATCTTTATTTTACTGGTGGGGAGACCAGGATTTAGAGACCAAGAAATCACAAGAGCCTTAAAAGCAGGATGGCACTAGAGCCAAGGGAGAACCATGGTGCACTCTGCTTCAGCCACTGGATAAACCATTAATTAATCTGAATTTGAGGCAGCACAAAAGCTGTAAACAAATGGGAAAGCAAATTATAAATGGAAACAAAAGCGAATGGTTCTTTTTTGAATCCTACAGCACCACAGAATGAAGTGTGGTTACCTAATTGAAGACACTTGCTGTTGAACAGTCACAGTGAATAAAAGTCCGTCAATACAACTGGCACTCAATTGTCACTCTGTATAGCGCGATGGGAAATAATGGGTTCAAGCCACCATATAAGGTGCTGCTACTTCTTCCTTTTTTTTCATCTCAGTGCTTCAGTCTTTTTCCTCTCCCGTCAGGCTGTCAAGACTCATGCCCGGACAACTGCCCTGTGGGGAGGTACCGCAGCCGCCCCCACCCCCGTGCTCCCACGGGGTGCAGGGCAGAGCCCCCTCCCCTGGGCACATCGGCTGGCAGAGCGCTTCGGAGGAGAGAGCAGAAGCAAAGCAGCAGGAGCCATATGAAAAATGCTTTTCCAAATACTGGCACTAAGGTTGTGCACATCAAGCAGAAGCTATAAATCCAGATAAAGAACCACTTACACACAGAATAGCATCAGGATGCTCCGTCCCCTGGCTTGTACTCAGCTTATGCATGTGCAATGCTGCAATGAATAGTCTGGAGAAGAGGAGGCTGAGGGGAGACCTCATCACCCTCTACAACTCCCTGAAAGGAGGGTGCAGAGACGGGGGGATGAGTCTCTTTAACCAAGTAATAAGCGATAGGACAAGAGGGAATGGCCTCAAGCTGCGCCAGGGCAGGGTCAGACTGGCTCTTAGGAAGGATTTCTTTGCAGAAGGGGTTGTTGGGCGTTGGAATGGGCTGCCCAGGGCAGGGGGGGAGTCCCCATCCCTGGAGGGGTTGAAGAGTCGGGTTGACCCAGCGCTGAGGGATCTGGTGGAGTTGGGAACGGTCAGTATGAGGTTCATGGTTGGACTGGAGGAGCTTCAAGGGCTTTTCCAACCTGGATGATTCTGTGATTCTGTGAATGAGGTGCTGTGACCATACAGTTACTTGCCTGCACAAGCACATTGTAGCACATCAGGCCTCTAGCATCAGTATGGATTTCAAAATAAGGAATGATGATGTGGCTTTTAGTGTGGTGCCAGCCCATGGTTTAGGAGCATCACAGAGTGCCAGTTCTGCCACTAGTTTATCGGCTGACATGAGGTGAGTCACTATATAACATTGGACTGCAGTTTCCCCCTTTGTAAAGGGCAAGGATGAAGCTGACCTGCCTAGAAAGGCACCTGAAAACCTATTTGAGAAACCACTGCTTCTTTTTCTCCTCATCATTGTTTTAAAAGGCAGTTTCACTTTACTCTGATGCTTCAGCTTCTCAGAAAAGCAAGCAAGAAAGCAAATTAGCCCCAGAAGTTTTCTTGATGCTGTGTGAATGAATTGCACTGTGGTTATGTCAATATCTGCTACTCTATAACACAGGAAGGTTATTGGTAATCTTTACTGTTTGATAAAAAAAGAAAAAAAAAAAGCATGCTATTTTTTGTTAAATTACTGTGTTTGGGTCCTTGTTAAAGTTGCTCATGGTTTGCAATAAAGTACAACGTTCACTGATAATAGTTATAAAGCAATGTTAATATGTGCTGGGGTGAGTTTCATGCAAGTAATCTCTGTAGCTCATAAAAATGACGCTCCAGTGTATTTTACCATCATGGCAAGAGAGGCTTATAAAACAGCTGTGCTGGAAAGTAAATAAAATATAAATGACTCATATAAGGGAACAGTTTCCCCACTGTGGAGACTTTGGGCACTGTATCACTTTTTGTATTATACTGTATTAAGACAATTGCTTTGATCTCAGCAATAAAGAAAGTTGGCTCAGCTCCTTTATTTTTGCTTAACCAAACTGAGATCTTTTGCGGTAATTTTAGTGTGACTGCTTAGAAACAAGCCCAACAAAAGAAAGTGCTGGCTGGGCTCTCTCTAATCTTGGGTTACCTCAATGGCCAGCAATAAGGAGGACTAGTTCTGGGGCCCTTGTCCTTTGTCATCACCAGACTTGCCACAAAACATACTGAACCAACATCAGGAGATCTCTTGCCTTACCTGCTTTGAAGATCCACTCCAAGTATCCATTTAGTTCCCGCTCAATTTGCTGCTGCCTACGGAGTTTCAGGAAAGCTCGACGATTTTCTACCCTCTCTCGTTCTTTGGCAAATTCACTTTGGAGAGAGAAGAATGAGAAAACCCATGTCACAAGTGGTCAGGGAAAATACACAGCCCTTCTTTTCTCTTTCAGATTGTATTCACAAAGCTTGTGAAGTTGATGACAGCAGTAGCAAGTGGCTACATGTTGTTATCAACAGCATGCTACACGTTGTTATCCAACAAATTACTACTTGATTTATAGCTCAGCTGTTTCTCTGCCTCTCTCATCCTGAAAGAGAACTGCAAACTGCCATGTGCATATGCTTCTTCTAGGGCCACATCACATCCATTACAACAAGATCCTGATGCACAACCACATACATCTGTCCAGTCATGCAATACAAATTATTATCCCCAACGCTAAAAAACTGTCTTCCACCTCTGTCCATACCACTCCCTCCACACCACTCCCTCCACAGCAGGATTTCCTCTAGGAGCACAATATTATGTCACAGAGACACCAGCACTCTTTTGGTATTGGAAGAGATCTACTCTTCCCTGTTAGCCTTTCTTTGAGTTTTCCCAGGTTTAAGATGACTTTGACAAACACAAGTCATGTGAACGAGTGAGGATGGGTACTCTCGGGTCAAGGTGAAACACCGCAGATGCTCTGGGTTGAAGGTAACAACGACCCTGCTATTTGCTAAAATCACATGGAAAGCAAGGATCTTGATATCAAATCATTACAACAGGATTGTTACAGGGGAGACAGAAAGTAAGGTTCATCCAACCATTGCAAAATCTTGTCAAAGTACATCCTACTGCCTAGTTTGAAATGATGCTGAGACAATAGTGTAGCTATCACCCTAAGACACCCACAGTAGGGCTTTCCTCAAGCTGATTTGCATCACCTCTGGGAAGTTTCTGACGCCCCACCTGAAGATGTACATGGCCATCTAACATTTATGGAGCTCTGAACCAGCCTCTGCAACCCCTCTCTTTGAGCACACGCTGGAGTGACTCCCACAATAGCTTAATCTATATGGTCAAATGTGGGATCAGGTTTTTGTCCCTCGTGTACATCATCAATTCACTCATTCTCTCCTTTGACATCTTAAGTCTGCTGTGACCTTCAAATCTTCAGTTAACAGTGAATTGTTACAAACCTGTAGTTAACCACTGTTCTTGACTAAAATCTCACCCAGTCACCTGTTCATCACCCACACATGCTCCTCAAAAGCCAGCAAGGAGCAGGAGATGGGAGGAAGGCATAAAATAGGGGGAAAAGGAGCTGCAAAAGTCAGAGGCTGATTTTATATTCACAGCCTACACTTTACCCTTCAAAGCTGACACTCTTGCTTCATTTGGCAGGACTGTCTGACCTGTGGAGAAGGGACTGCAGGGAGGACTTGGCTCAGCACTGCAACACACACCGGTACCGGCCACTGATGTGAGAGCTGCCATCAACTGAGCCGTTATCTTGATTTTGGCACTGCATCCCAGTCTCCTGATTCCCCTTTCCTGTCCCCCACCTGACAGCACAGCCCGTGACCCCATCCTTGAAGGAGAGGAAGCTGAAACATCACTCTGAACCGACTAGTCCTTGCAATTCAGCACATGTCTGCAGGGTGATTCGGGATCCTGCACGTGTCAGCTGGATTGCCGATTTTCTCCCTCTTCTTTTCTAATGTTCTCATTTCTGGTTCATTGCCTGTTGGTTGGGGCCACAGACCTTCTCTCAGTTTTGATTTCTCTCTGGAGCGGGAGGAATGAGATCAGACAGCACAAGGTGACAACATGCATTTAAATTGTCAGACGTGGAGGGGCCACATTTCCTGTGTTACAGGCTCGTGTCACCGCAAATTTCCCAGAGCTGGGCTGTGCCAGAGGGGAGCAGGAGGCAACACCCAGTGGGGAGTTCCACAAAGGACTGCAGTGGGCAGGAAGGGCAGATGAGCTGTGGATGAGCACCGCTCCCTCGCCTCTCAGGGGCAGGCAAGGGAGAGCTTTCCTTGCAAAGCCTTTCATCCTCTGCCAGCTCCTATCTGGCCTAAGGAAAGTAGAAGCTACCTAGGACTTGTCTCTTTAATCTCAACTTTAAGCATGTAAGAAAATGAGGAAGAAACTGCATTAAGTTGCAAACCTTCATTAGTTTCTGTACAGCCATGTATGCTTTTCACAAGACACCAGTGAGGAATGTTGCTGAGGTTAAAGCCACCTGCACCCTCTGGTCCCCTGGAGCTGGCAGGTTTGGCACTGCCGCAGACACTGGGAAGGCAACTTCCAGGAGAAGACAGTACCTTGGGTCTCATCAGATGCCTTCTGAGTGCTACAGAGCTGCAACAAAATCATCCAGGTTGAAGACTGGAAGGTCTTGACGTATGGTCTTCCTGGCAAACTAATGCATCACTCGCTCTTTCTCCTATCTCCAGGAGAGAGGTTTGATGAAGCTAGAAGTTGTCAGAAGGCTGTGCTTTTCTCTATGAAATGTATTAATAAAAGTATGTGTGTCCCTTCCACTACATTCATCACCATTCAGGAACTGAAATATTCCCCATTTGCAGCAACTGGAAAACTCACAGAATTTCTGTTTGAGAGCTTCTAAACAGAATTTCAGATTATATTCAAAGAAAAGGGAGGAAAATGTATATCAAAATTCCATATTTCATCTAAAAATATTTCAGCTGAAATTTTCCTGCCAGTTCTAAATGAAAACACAGAAAGTCCCATGGGAATGTTTGGTAGCAGTAAATAAGTTTCCTCTTTTATTCAGCATAATTGTTATTTATGCCACTGACTTGCAAAAATCTCCCAAACCACCAGAAAGGAAACCTGAGCAGAAAATATGCTGCCTCCTTCCCAGCTTTACCTCCAGGATTTTCTTCATAGCTGGTCCTCCACACTTTCGCCATTCTGGAATGAGTAATAATGTTCACCCACTCTCATCCTTGGCTCTCATCAACCAGCACGTGTGCTCCAATAGCCCTCCAAAGTATTCATCTTTCAGCACTGTCCAGACAGGCATTAAGAGGAGGAAAGTGGGAAGGTTGGTACTCCTACACACAGCACAGCAACAGGAGACACTGCTTTGGAGGAAGCCGAGCTCTACCTGCTTAGATGTCTACGATGCATTTTAGTTACAACATGACAGTTGTGAATAACTGATTCTATAGAGACAGCAGGAACAAACAGAAATCAAAGAAAGGGCATTCATCATGGAAACCACATGCCATCCAGTAAAGCTCAATGTGTCACATTTTTCTTCTCAAGAGTGGTCAGTGCTTAAAGTCACCAGGAAAATGGATGATTGTTGCTTATCACCTTGGTGGGTGGACAAATTAAATAAATCTCATTGTAAATATGCACTAGAATAGCCACTTCAGGGAAGTTCAAGAGCCCCTCCCCAGCCACAGAAGAGACAAGGTCAACTTATGAGTAATCACCAAGGTCAGTAAAAGATTATAGAACAATGAAATTCTTACAAGCACTTCATCCATGCTGGTCTTAAATTAAAAATACTGTCACAGCAACCAAAAAGGAAAAAAATAAACAAACCACAATCTTCATCCCTTGAGTCTCTGATTAACTTTCCTATATGACAGCAGAGACCTGAGTTGTTGCATCATGTAATGCTCCTCCTGCTCTTGGGTTTCATGGCACACTCCCAGGGCCAGCGACAGCAGGCCTGCTGCAAGACTAATCACACCATTAAACCTCTGCAATTCAGGTTTTCCGCTTAGAAAGCAGACAGAAACACTTCCCACTCACAGAAAAGAGGCAGAGAGAGATGATATAGCATTACTGTCATTGCTACCACTAATAGTGCTGATGATTAGCGACTGGTAATAACAACATAGGTAATTAGCTCCTCATTCAGAATAATACCACTGAGCTACACATGATCTCATGGAATCTCAGATCTTAAATGGGAGAACAGCCTTCATCTATTGAATCCAAAGCACTGTTCAGAGGGAGCAGAAAGAAGCACAGATCTCAGAAAGACTCCACCGGGGACTCCTGGAAAGCAGCTGTAAAGAACTTTCAGAATTTTAAGTCTAAAACAGAAATAAACAATCTGTTTTAGGATTGGCTTCATTTCCAGTCCAAGTACGTCAAAGCAAGGAATAAAGTTGAGCCTGGATGGCACGTGACATCTCGGGACTTAGTCCTGCCTGGAGAAATGCAGCCCTCAAGAATGGAGGGGAGCCAGATAATTCAAGTGGGAGAGCTGCTGGCGAAGGAACCAGCCAGGATTGCAGATGTTTGACTGAGTTACTCACAGGCCAAAACAAATTCTCCAGGTGGAGAAACAAAATTGGCCAAGACAGGAGGCTTAATTTGCAAGCTTTGTTGCTTGAACGTGGAGCAGTGCCCAAGAACAAATTTGATACTTGTCAGCAGCCTGTTAAGCAGCCCACGTCACTCAGGAGCCGGGAGGGACAGGCTGGAGGTAGAAGATGGAGAACAGCAACTCCTCTGGCTGCCTGACATGCAAGTTGAGGAGCATCACTGCAGGAAATACGTGCTGGAGGAGTAGCAGTGTTACAAAATTATGCATGTTGTGCTACTCAGGGGCTGCCTGGATGAGGCGAGGTGAAGCGTTAAAAATTCCTCTCTGTTTCAGTTCACCCCTTTTACAATCAGCAAGGAAGGAACCTCAAAAGAAACTTGGTGCCAATTACCCACCCAACTTTCAGTAAGCTTTCAGCAAGAGCAATGCTGAGGTAGGAATTTCCATAAGAGGTTGCAAAGGGACTGCAGAGATAAGAACATGCACTTGTAGCACAGCAGACATATGAACATGCTGGATGATAAGAGAGGTAAAGATGAACGCAATACTATGTGCATTTTTCAGTAAACCCAATCTCTTATGGTCTTGGCAGGCTGCAACAACTTGCTCAGAGGCTGTACATCACTGACGAGATCCTCCAGAGTGCCTTAGAGTAAATTCTCAACACAGGGACTGCACACACCTCCAAGCCTCCCAGCATCCTGGGAGCATCCACATGCAAGCAAAACAATTACATTTTAAGGGTGGAAGTCCACTTCCTGCCATTTATTTTGGCTAATTAACCGTAAGAAGGAAACAGAGAAAGAGCTTTCAGTTAATTTTTCCTTTCCCTCTCAAATCTGTTTGTGATGTTGGAGTTTGCCACCTTGTCCTAATCCAACCAAATCCTGACTGCTTGAGTGAAGCCAGTTACAATGGTGCGGTAGGCAGATTCCTGCCGAGCCAACCCTCCTTGCGCTCCTGCTGTTCTGTAAGTCCTGCAATACTTGTGTGATTGAGTTTGCTACCTCATACACACAGTCCTGCAAAAACCCCTTGTGGCTCGCTTCACCAGGGTCTGATCCAGTTAATACTCCTAACATTTCATTCACTAACCACATCAGCATCCACATGTTTATAGAAAAGGAGATTCTTGCTCCAGGGAAAGAATTTGTTCTGCAGGTTCATATCTCTGTCTTCCTGGAGAACAGTAAATCCTTTATAAGGGGAAGCGTCTGCTGGGTGCAACAAAAAAGCCCAACACCTTTATGACTGTAACTGTTTATAGGACACCAACTGTTTAAGGACACCAACTGTTTAAGGACACAAAGCCTTGACTGTGCAAAACATTTATTTTACCTTCTGCAAACCTCTTCTTTGAGACAGAGGCAGTGCAGGAGTCCTAGCAGAGAGAGCCCATGGAGAGTGATCAGGAGCAAGATGAACAGTGGGGAGTGGAAAGAGAAAAGCAGATGCTCAGTGGCCTGGATGCAGGCGCAGAAGGGCCTGGGGGCCTGCGGAGCACCCTCACCCCTCCTGTGGGTGCTGTGGTGACTCAGGGCAGTGCAGAGGGAGGCAAGAAGGACACCCAATAGAAAGGGGGTATCTGAAGCACAACGGCAAAGCTCAGGATCTGAGCAGGGACAAGAGACACCATCTTCCCTCAATTCCTGAAGCATTTTGCTTCAGCACAGCGCACTGTCACTAGGGAACCATCATCAACAGCAGCACCAGTGACTCTTTGAACTCTCTTAGACATTAAAGGACCCACCTCAGCCCACAACACGGCTCCAAGAGCCTGAAAGGGGCTGCCAGGGAGGCAGCAGCAGGAGAACAGCAACCCTGCAGGGATGACACCCTGCAGGCCAACCACCTCAAAGGCACCAACCTTTGGTGTTCCTCACAAAAGTTGCTCTAGGAGAGAAGGAAAGGCAGCTACAGCAGAGGCTGAATTATTCACAGGAGGCAAGGTGGGAGGTGAAGGGAATCGGGAGAGGAGAGAGAGCATCATTCCCTTCAGTGCCCTAAACTGAGTGGATGCTGGTGAGTTAGATATATATATAGCAAGTAGAATCAAATTTGGCTTAAGAAAGAAAAAAATGAAATAAATCCAGGAGTAAATAGACAAGCAGTGCAATTTCCAGCTGCCTGGACACGAGGTGTCATAGCCCATAGCTGAAAAGACACAAACACAAGAGGACATGGCTCAGCTGCGTCCATAGCCAGCACCTTGCCCCCAGAAAGGCTACAAACAAAATGAGAGGAGATCAGCAAGGACATCAGTTTCTTTACCGTAGCATCAGATATCTTTACCACAGTAAGCCCCAGGAAGACTTCAGGATGAGCCAAGGTATGGTTATTCTCATTCACAGAAAAAATTCTCAAGTGCAGAGAAACCTGCAGGCAAAACTAAAAATAATTCAATGCCTTTGGCTTACTGATTTGAAAACATGAATAGAAATGCACGTAGAGTATTGCTAAAGCACTGATTGTAAATACCTCTAAAAATCAGGCCCAGGTCATCATTGAACATAGGCAAAGCATATTGCTTAGAAGGCCCATCTGGAACAAGAAGAAAAATCATGGAAATGCACCTCATTTAGGCAAAATGAAAATCTGAGGGAGGTGTAAGAAAGCACAGAGAAATCACACTGGAAAGTGCTGGAACAAGATGAAACCAAGCAACTGATTCACCTGGAAAACCATAAGTAAGAATTTCTTTGTGCTGATAACATTTGGTACCTCTAAGATATTGTTTTCCTGCCCATAAAGGGGGTTTGCTGAGAAGTCAGAGCTTTGAACCTTGTTATTAAACAAAGCAAGCCCAGAGGAAGACTGAGATTTCTTAGTGCTGAAGATGACAAAGCTCTGTGGCTCATCACCCACTCCAGGTTGTCCCATCAGCTGCACAAAATTCCAAAGACACACAGTGTTATATGTTTCTACCTCACTTGGAGCTACAACCGGCCAAGATCACCCTGGGCATGGTCTGAGGAGGCATGTCCATCTCTCCCAGACTGAGCTCAAATATCCAGACCCAGCTGGCTGCGCTGCTTAAGCCATCCTAATATCCACTGCTTCGGAGTAAGGACTGGTTCAATCAATCCTGCACAGCTAGAGCTGCTTCTGCTTCCTTCTCATTGCTCTAAAGAGGGAGAAAATATAGCTCTCCTCAACCAGCTGATAAAGGATGAAAGTATCACTGAGAGATTGATCTCTCAGCACTGAGCCAGGCTTCACAGTCACTTTTATCACTGAACAGAGCAGGAAGATGCTTCAAATGCAAGCCAGATATGGATACATCTTGTATTTCGAGAAAGAGAAGAGGAACAGCACAGAGGTGAAGCCTTCAATGCATCTTCCTTCCTTTTGTTTTTACATTCAGTTTGTGCTGATTTCGCTTTGATTCCACCTTATCCAATTTGAAATGCTGCAAGTGCCACAGCTGGGCAGACCTGGCTCGAAGGAGGCAACAACAAAGAGAGAAAAAGGAATTAAAAAGCACCATTTATCTCATAGTATCAGCCTACTGCAATTTCTGGATGAACTTCTGGCTCTGTTCATCAAGTCTCCACCCCAGAGTCAAAGCAGAGGCCCCAGGAAATTCAAATTTAGGTCTCCTATATATCATTCTTATACTACAGGCTTTAATTTCCATTGTGGCTTAACAGAAGGGCAAATAAAGGTAGTTCATCTCTCTTAATACAAAAAATACAAAACGGGTAAAGGATCAACATTCAATAGGTCATTTAGTTTGGTGAAATGAAGCTTACATGGAAAGTCATTGCTCCCTGCCCAGTTCTGCAAGAAATACATGTGCTTCTCCCACATTTCTTGTTTGCAATGATGGCTTTGTTAAAAAAGGTGATGAGCAAGAAACAACAGGAAATAAAAAAAAAAAAAATTTGACCCATCTTTCCCCTCCTTTGTCAAGCACAGGCTGGGGAAAGACTAAAAGCAATGAGAAAGCAAGCAGAATCTCTTATCTTTTTATGATGCAGCTCTTCTGCTGCAAATAATTAACACCAGCCGAAGTCAGATCACAGCAGGTAACAGTGAAATTGGAAAAAATTTGCAGGGAAAATGAATGATTGTTTCTGTAATGAGGGAGAAGGAGGACAGAAGAACGCTTTGCCATTATGACAGATTAATCAGCCTGATTCTTCTCCAGCCTCTGCATGTCTTGCAGGCTGAAGTTTTATGATCTCAATCTGGCAAAAATCCTCAGGACGGGAAAACATGTCATGAAACTCAGCAGAGCAAGTCACAGAGCGGGTTCAGTGACGTGTGGATGGGGCTGTGCTTCCTCCCAGGAAGCTGCTCTAACAGCACAGAAGCCTCAGTGACCCAAGGTACAACAGTCAGAAGCAGAAATCCCCTGGGGAGACTGGGGCACAGGACAGGGAGAGTGTTTAACAGGACTGTGCCCAGAGAGCATCACTCCATGCTGCAGACTGCTCAAAACAGGGTGCAGCAGTGAAGAATTAAAGCGCCGTTTACCCTGACCCTTGTTCGCCTGCAAGGTGCCAGCACAGTCTGTAGCTGCATCCCTTGCCAGGCTCCTGCTGTCACAAAGATGCTGTATCCATTCAAAATGTCTCCCTGCAGTTCTTACACCAGGTGGTCTCATATAACGAGAGGCAGGTGTTGCACATCTCAGGACAGGGCAGGTCTGGAGCGTGTTATGGAAATACTTAAGCAGGGAAGATACAAACTGGCCACTGCAGTGCCTCTCCACACTTGCAGCCAGATGAGTAAACCTCAGGAAAGATCATTACTCTTTACTGGCTGGTCTGGAAATACCTCAGGCTTCACCATAAATATTTGAGGACGTGACAAGCAGCATTTCTCACCCTCGAGAGACACAGACTCTCTGTATTCAAATGCATCATTCACAGTGCGCTGCCCTCTCTGGCCAGCACGCCCGCTGTCTCGCCACCCTCACCACTCCCACTGCTGCGTGAAACAGTGCCAAAAAGCATTTAGCCTTGAAATAAGTTAAATCATCTTCATCACAGCATCCCATGATAATGTTTATCCTCTTTGCACTGCGTAATCCAAAGCATCAAAAGAGTCACAAATGTATTGTACAGAATCATTCAGCTCATTACCAGGCAAAATTAATACCCAACTCAACACGCAAGCAGTAGAAAACGCCATAATCCCACCAGCCCATGGAAGAAAGCTGCTGGCTGGGCTGAGAGGAGGCTGAGGGCTGGGAGGAAAACAGCAGCAGGATGAGAAAAACAGCACTGGAAATCACTGCTAAGGGAAGAAACACCAGGAAGGTAAGGTGTACATGGAGATATGTGCCCATCTCTTGGTGGCAACAAGTGCCAGAACAGGATGGCAGACGGCTGCAGCCTGCTAGCAAGAAACCAGAATCACAGAATCATCTCAGTTGGAAAAGCCCTTGAAGACCCTCCAGTCCAACCATGAACCTCACCCTGACTGTTCCCAACTCCACGAGATCCCTCAGCGCTGGGTCAACCCGACTCTTCAACCCCTCCAGGGATGGGGACTCCCACCCTGCCCTGGGCAGCCCATTCCAACGCCCAACAACCCCTTCTGCAAAGAAATCCTTCCTAAGAGCCAGTCTGACCCTGCCCTGGCACAGCTTGAGGCCATTCCCTCTTGTCCTAAAAAGAGTCGATTTAATCTCCCCATGCTACAAGTCTACATGGAACCATTTCACCTGGACATAAGTAGCAATGGTGCCACTGGAGCACAAACATGCCCCGTGAGACCCTTCCCCGGCCACCTCCTGCCCATACCCACTCCAGAAGCTGCTGCTCAAAAGCTCGTGTCGCACGTTTCAGAAAGACCAGTGGTTGGGTCAGAAAAGAAAAGCAGAAGCAAAACCGAAATCAAGCACAGGGATTTTCCACTCCTAAAAATGAACAGTAGGCTGTATTCATTCTCACTTCTCTGTTATCGAGTTGGAAGAAGAACAGCAAGAACAGTGAAAAACAAGCAGAAATGCTGAAAGCTTGAGACTAAAAATGTTTCTGGGGGAAAAGGCAGGAACTGGCACTAGTTTTGCCTTTTAGTAACACCCCAATGACCAAACAAAAGATCAGAAAGTGTCTGTCAAAGCTTGGTTTCACTTTAGGATGTATTCCAAGCTACAAATAATGAGGAAAATCCCAGCTACTCCTGTAGGGTCTTTCACTTCCTTAGCGTAAGAACTCACAAACCAAGATGACACATTTAAACCACCTAACAGACTAGGAAAAAAACCGTCTTTTATTCAGCAGGTGCAGGCCTCAAAATGAGAGGAAAAGACTGCTGGGACCCTGTTAAAAACAGAGGCGGTGTTGATCTGTCATGCTAACCAGTTCAACATCAGAAAAATAATGAGCGTTGGTCAGGACTTCTCAGTTCAATGGAGGGTACTTTTTCCTTCCTTACTGTAAACTGCAGAACCATGGGCAAAGTTCAATAAAAAAAAACTATTAGGATCATCATAGGACATTTTCTGGTCAGAACTGAAGCCAAATCCCATGACATCCCAAGCAGCAAGCAACCCTGTGTTTACGGAAAACTGAGAGGCATCTGGGGTCAACCCTTCTTGGAATGACTTGGAGCCTGAACATTCTCATGGTGCCATCGATGCAACCAATCTCTTTTTCTATGGAAAGGTTGTATTCCCTGTGATGGATGCCTTTATTGCTGCCTAAATCACAAAGGTCTTACAAATAATCCAATAAGTAAGAATAACCACCCACCACAGTCAAAGTAAAAAGATGTATTAAGAGAAATATATTATGGATACATATTCCTATATATTTTCACTACTGCTGTTGTTCCACTCTGCACTGGAAACCTTACAAAACGCTACCCCAGTTTCTGGGAACCAAGGTGGCCCAGCTTCCTGAAACAAGGTTAGCATGGCTAGAATGGCTTGTCATGGTTAAAACAGAGAAATAAAGTCAAGAGCAGGTCTCTAGTATGAACAAAACCTGGTTCATCCTTTGGGTGGATGGATGGTTCAACAGAACTTCAACCAGGTGTCTGATCCCCTTTTTTTAAAATTTTTTTTTTACATTTCTCTTTTCCATTTTTGTGTCTGTGATTGGGTAGGTATCAGGCTTGGGCAGTCACCCCAACATGTTTCCAGCACATGGGTGGACAGAACACAGCTTGCATCTGCCTATCCTGAACAAGTGAGCAGACCTCTACAGTTCATGTGCAGAAGTGAATGAGCCTACTGAATGCCTGAGTGCTACCAAGGGGGGCAGAAATCTCTCCTCCCACTTCTACTCTCCTGGCCCTACACAGTCCTGATCTTCTCTTGAATAAGCTATGGCACTCAATAAAAGCTCCTCTAGAAGAAAATAATCTGTGTTTTTCTGCTCTATTGGTTTCTGCAGGGCTGTTGAGTTTTATCAGCTCATGAAGGGATCAAGCATCAGAGAGGGAAAACCAAAAGCAGGGGGAATACATAGTGAGGAAGAGAGGAAAATCCCCAACAAGGGACACAAACCCACATTACTACTACTCCACAACAAATGGGATGCTGTGTTCCTGCTGGAAAGCCCCGTATCTTCTGTAAACAAGCAAAGGCAGTTTCTGGATTCTAGGAGCTGTTTCAATTGCAGTTCACTTGTGTACCTACGACCACTGTAGTACTCCAGGAAAACTCTAAATCCTACCATATTCACAGCTAGAGAACAGCACAGTCCGTCTCTGCTTGTGATGTGCGACCTAGCAAGGGAGAGCTGCTACCAATTTCCCCAGTCGAGAGATCCACCTTTAAGCACTGTGGTGAGCAGGTACAGCACAGCATCCACTGCAACATGCATCTTGTTAAAGACATAGGAGAGCCCAACGTCCCTATTGCACCACAAGAAATCAGATGTTTGCAACAGTCCACACCCTGTGACCTAGGATCATTGGGGAAATCTGGATATTTGGTGGCACAGAGTCGAGCTCTGCTGGCAGTCTGGCCCCCAGTGCTTGCATCAGGGAGGGGAAAGGAACAGAAGGCAGAGCGCACCTTTTGGGGAGGTGTTTTAAATATTAACCAATTACAAGAGCACTGGCAGTGCTTTGATCAGCACGCATGAGAAGGACACACTGTACAGCAGGCAGAGTCTCATTTAATCTGAATTATGGAGTCAATATGCTTTTAATTACATCTTTAGCCAGGTACTCAGAGGTTTTTGTCATATCAACTGTGGCCTACGATTGTGGGTTATTTTTATACCAAGTTTTTACCAACACTTAACAGATTTCCATGTCTCTCTGTCACTTCCCTGTCTTTGCTTTTATTATAATTCCAGAAGAATCAGCAGAGGGGAAAGGTTGTTTGCTCTTTATTTTAAAACAGGTATCATCTCTTCTGTAGCATTTGCAATGCAAATTTTACTAACAGATGAGACTTGGGATCCTAACTGGGTCAATCTATCTACACTGCTCAAACAGATAAATGCAGGAGCTAAGCCCACTCTAATGTCACCCCCATCTGCAGAAAGGGCTTAAAGGAGGATCCAGGAAATTATAGGCCCATCAGACTTACTTCAATCCCTGGGAAAGTTATGGAATGAATCTTTCTGGGGGCTATCACAAGCCAAATGAAGCACACGATTGGGAAAAGTCACCGTGGATTCACCAAGGGCAAATTGTGCTTGACAAACCTGATCACCTTCAACGACAAGGTAACCTGCTCAGGCTGATGTGGGATGAGCAGTGGACATCATCAAAAGCCTTGGTGAAATCCAGGTAGACACAGTTCCCCACAGCCTCCTCCTAGAGAAACTGATATGTTATGGCCTAGACAAGTGTCTGTGCAGTGGGTAGGGAACTGGCTGACAGGCTGCACCCAGAGGATGGAGGGAAATAGCTCTTTTTCAAACTGGCAACCTGTCACAAGTGGGGTTCCCGGGGGATTAATATTGAGCCCAGCGCTGTTTAATATCTTCATAAGTGATCTGGGTGATGGGACCAAGTGTACCCTGATGAAGTTTGTTGACAATACCAAACTGAGTGGGGAAGTGAACAACTCGGAAGGTAGAGCCACCCTGCAGGAAGACCTGGATAGGCTGGAAGAGTGGGCTAACAAGAACCTTATGAAGCTCAACAAGGACAAGTGGAAGGTCTTGCACCTGGGAAAACATAATCCAGGAGTGCAGCACAGACTGGGATCTACCTGCCTGGGGAGCAGCTCTGTGGAAAAGGACCTGGGGGTCCTGGTGGACAACAAGCTCAACATGAGTGACCAGTGAGCTGCAGCGGCAAAGAAAACCAACAGGGTGCTGGGCTGCATCAACAAGGGCATCACCAGCAGAGATAAAGAAGTCAGTATCCCTCTCTGCTCAGCGCATCTCAGGCCACACCTGGAATACTGTGTTCAGGTTTGGTCCCCACTATACAAAGGAGATGTGGACAGGCTGCAGAGGGTCCAGAGGAGGGCCACAAAGATGATCAACAAACTGGGAAGCCTGCCATATAGGAAAGGCTGAGAGAATTGGGTTTGTTCAGCCTGGAAGAAGAGAAGGCTTAGGGTAGACCTTATCACCTGTTCCAGTATTTAAAGGGTGTCTACAAAGAAGATGGAGATCCCCTGTTTACAAGGAGTCACTTGGAAAAGATGAGGGATAACAGCTGCAAGTTACTCCTAGGGAAATTCCTATTGGACACAAGAGGAAAATTTCTCACAATGAGAACAATCAGCCACTGGAATAATCTCCCCAGGGAAGTGGTGGATTCCCCAACATTGGACACTTTGAAGATTCAGCTGGACAGGGTGCTGGGCCATCTTGCCTAGACCGTGCTTTTGCCAGAAAGGTTGGATCAGATGATCCCTGAGGTCCCTTCCAACCTGGTATTCTATGATATTAGGTATCTGCCCAATGTTGACATGGGTTCTCAAATAACTACAGAAAGGCAGGAAATTCCATTAAGATTTATGGCAAAACTATATAATCTAGTGTCAGCAGGAAGCTCAATAACTTGTTGTCATTTCAGATTATTTATATTGCCATAATCTGTGATAGCGTCTGCATACCTACTTCAGAAATCTGTAGCTTCCTTATTGCCCGCTAAGGAACACAAATACATGAGAGGAAATAGCTCAAAATTAACAGCAATGAAAAATACTCAGGTAAATGCTTTTTCTGTGGCTTTCCAAGGTACAGACATTGGCATGCTGAAGCTTAGCCCCTGAATGCTGATGACGGTATGTGGCAAAGTATTGGAAAATAAAATACAACCTGATCAACAGGATTTTTGTGAAAGAGGACAGTAATGAAGATCACACACAAGCCTAGGAAATCAGTGACCTAACCTCAGTTTTGCAATTGTTTCCTGGGGACTTTACATCCTCTCTTTCTACCCCACTGTTTCCTCTCTGTAACATGTGAAAAAGGGGAGCAGAGTACTGCATCGCCCCCAGGATACAGAAAGGATAATACTAAAGGTGCACAGATTATGAAAATAAGAAGCAGGTGAGTGATTGCTGAGTTAACCCTGATCATGAGCTATTTGTAGAACTCCTAACCCTAAATCAACTTCATTTTATTGAAACAGGAATGTGGGATATTGCCAAGAATCTCCATTGCAGGAGCTGCTAGCTGACACTGTCACTGGGACATGGATGGCACAATGTACTGGAGTGAAATGGTACCCTATGAAAGTCAACATGCATTTGCCAATGATCCTTTCTCCATGCAGAAACCCATGCAAAGAATAACCTCCAGCAGAAATTTCTTTATTTCTTAATACGGTGCTCTCTGGGGCTTTTGGCTAGAGAATATAATGACAACAGTCTTTGCCTTCAGAGAGTCTTTCCATCTTTCTGGTGCCTCCTCATCACCAGTCCCCATTCAGATATACTCAGTTTCCTTCATTGCTCAATAGCTGCAAGCCCACCAGCAGCCTGCTGAGCAGTGTGGTCAACACCTGTGCTATGATGTTTATTCTCTTCAGCCTCTCCCCAGGAATTTTTCCAACCAAGGACGTCAAACCACTATGCAAAATAGAATTTAAAAGCTTCCCTCTGTGAAGATGATATTATCTTCCTTACCACGAACAAAGGGAAGCCTGATACACAGAGCTGCATTTTTAATAGAAGATACACATTTATATAATATTCATATTTTGGACCAAGCAATGAGAGGCTTTCAGGAGAGCCAGACAGAGGTCTCAGTCTTTTGAATCCAGCACAAAGGAACAGGACCCTGCAGGCTTCTGAGTTTTGTTTTAAATCACAAGTGTCATTGCAGCAAACATGGGTTGACCCCACTGTGGAACGAGGAAGATGAGCTACCTAATGAACTGCACTCAGCCCTGGCTCTGGTGCTCACTTTAAATCATACATCAGACACGTATGGTCACGAAGGTCTCCTTTACAAAGCCTCTGATACAACAGGATGTCCAACAAATGGCTCTGATCGGTTATTGATCATGACCATTATTCCTGGACTGAAGGAACAGCAAAGCACAGGACATCCTTCCCCATGACCCTCTCTTGTAACAGCACGTCTCCCAGTCCTCAAACAAAACTGTACTGCTGCCTCCCTGCTCCTGCCCCCAGCATGTGCTTTGAGGACAAGGATCCTTAACAAAATAAAAAAAAAATGAGTACAAATCTGTTCTTTGGAAAAGATTTTTCTTTCTCCAGTAACTTAAAGAAAAAGAAAAAAGGTGCAGCACTGACGGGCTTTTACCACGCAGCAGTGTTAACTCTTTTCTCTTTTCCTGTGCTGCCAAGAGCCAGAAATAAACCTAGATCTTTGTAGATCTATGTAATCTAGATCACCTGGATGGGCTAAGAAGAAACTGTGTGCAAAATGAGGTGCCAAAGTCTAAGAGCTTGCAAACCATTAAGATGAGTCAGGTTGTTAATTCCACATCAGATTTCCACAGACACTGGGGACGTTCCAGTCAGGCTTCAAACTTGGCATCTTGATCTCTACAATGGTCCGAACCCAAAACTCACATGCAACAAACACCGAATCCTTGGCTGACCCCCAGGGTTTGAACATCAAAAGACCAGTGTGTCCCCAATGTCCAGACATTGGTTTAAACAGCTAGAGATTTAAAAAAAAAAAAAACAAAAAAAAAAACCACAAAACACAGAACCACCACCACCAAAAAAACCCACCCCAAACAACAGAACGAAAACCTGAGATCTTTTAATTGCTTTGTGTTTGAGCTTCCCCTTTCTCCATGCTGCACAGTCACACCCAATGCATTGTGAACACTTTGATGTCCAGCTCCAGCACTGAAGTATTTATACCAGCATCAGTGGGTTCCTGATGGGTTTTCAAGATGATGCAGGAATAAGTGTTGGCTGCACAGGGCCAGGTCAGTATAATTACAGGGAGCTCACTTAACTCTTGGGTCTGGATTCAGAACCACCTCAATTAATCATTTTTCACAAGCCTATCCCCCATTCTATGGCTCTATAGTCTTACAGGAATACCCCACTGCAAGGAAAGGAGAGGGTAGGAAATGTGTAAAGGAGAACAACGTACAGTGTGATGTATCACCCCATCTTCTCTTTTTCAGCTACATTATCCCACAGTGCTAAAACCAACATGTCTTCTGTTTTCATATCCAGGTGAAGACTAACAAGTCATTAGTGTCTTACCCTGATAAGACGCCCAGCACCAAGTTGAGCATGAAGAAAGAGCCAATGATGATGAGAGGGATGAAGTAAAGCCAGTTCCAGGTATTTCCTGCAGCATCATTTGTCTGGAAACAGAAAAAGGGAGAGAGAAAAACAAACAGTAAGTCAC
The DNA here is from genome assembly GCF_031877795.1 of Strix aluco. Lineage (NCBI taxonomy): Eukaryota > Metazoa > Chordata > Aves > Strigiformes > Strigidae > Strix > Strix aluco. The sequence goes on along the minus strand of NC_133950.1, from coordinate 6,115,656 downwards.
CTCAGAAACAAAATACCAGAGAGGAACTGCAGGGCAGAGGGCAGGGGAGATTCCCCTCAGATTTCCATGGGTTTGTGCCCCACTGACATAGGGGTTAGTTCTGTTATGTTCACCAGTTGAAATGCCAGCAAAAGAACTGATGAGTCAAGCTCATTGTCCCACTGTCCACACCACGGTTTGTTGTCAGCTCCGCTGAGATGCTTCATCTAATTCCACAGCTCCTGGCTGACCCTGCTGCAGGGCCAAAACATGCTTTTAAGTGACCTGGGTCTGTGCAGGCTTTCTACACCTCCCTCCTCCCTCCCCACCTCAACTCTAACTTCCCATGTGCTGAGCATCAGTGTCATATTTACATCTGAATTGAGACACACAAGGACGGGAGGGAACCACAGCCTTCCGCTGCAATTAGGGCAGAGCGTGGCACGGAGCCCAGAATCTGTGCATGCACACAGAGCAGGAGAAGACAAGAAGTCTGCAAGAAAACGAGGAATCTTCAGAGTGATTGCAATTCCACATCTGCTTACTCAGCACTTACTTCTGTCATCAAAACCCGTCTGAGGCTCCCTGAGTAAGCAGCAGGCTAGATTAAGGGGAGGGAAGGGTGGTTTAGTTTATGACAAAGTTTCTGCATTCATCAACCACAAGGGAGCTCTTTAAGGAACTGCTGAAAAGTAAAATGCCACATGGCCATTTTCTGAAGCCAAGTGCCTAGAGAAACGCAAATTCTTCTCTTGTGAGTGAAGAATGCAGCAATTTGAGAATCTGATGCCGGGTGTAAGGGAGGGGAAAAGGGAAGCGAAAAGAAAAGACCCAAAGATATTGTCTTCCTCCTCCTCCTGCAGAAGGTAAAGAATAAAATGAACACAGAGCTCACCTACCTGCCCAACCGCAGAGGCTGGCAGAAGCCACAGTTTCTGCGCTCTCAAACACCAACTTGCAAAAAATGCATGAATTCTAACTGATATTGGTACCTTTTACTTATCTGTGGTGCTTTTTGGTCACTATTCCCAATCATATTTGCAAGTGTGATTTTGCTTGCAGAAGGATTCACAGAAAGAAGTGCTTTAAATGTGCATTGTTTCAGCCATGCATGCACTTGATGCTACCTCAAAATGTCTCTACATAGGTAGAAGTCACCCAATAAACAGGCAAAACCAACGTGTGATGTGGGTGATCGATGTCGTAGCATTTTTTACAGGTAATAACATTTATAGCACTGATGCAAGTAAATACATTCCAAGATCTTTTTAATATGGTGCATATCTGCACGAATTCTTCCTCAAGTAACATGCTCTGGATCAAGCACATGACAAGCATTTCTCCAAATAGCAAACATCTTCAGAAATACCTGTGTCAGTTGATCAGTGACTCACCCGAGAGGAACAGGGACTAACTAACCTCGCCACAAACCACCCCTGCTAAAGGCAAAACCAGCGCGTGATAGACAAATGAATCTGAAGAGAAAACAGGCTGGGAAAATGAGAGCAGAAAAGACATGGAAAACTGTGGAGCCCAGCCTCTCGTTGTGTATCTCCCATTCAGCAAGGCTGGGGACTGCCGTCAGCCAGGCAAGCGGGGCTGGAGATCCAACCCACAAAGAAGAGCTGGAGGAAGGGAACAGATGGGAGAAGGGAAACCACATAAACACGCAAAGAGAGTGCAGCAGGTTCACTGCTGCCAAATGATCGTTTATCATTTATTTATTCATTTGAAGACCAAACTTGGCGACAGATCCACAATTCCATGCCACGATCAAAGCCCTTAAAAATGAAATGTGCTGAAATATGACTAATTAACCACCCTCCTCTGAGCATTTGCTAGACTACCTTATGCTCAGGGCAGGGCAGGGACTCGCTCTGTTTGCTCTGCCTTGCACACAGAGATCCAGGACAAACTAGAGGGCAAAATACCAGGCAAAAGGGTCAACAGAAAAGCTCTCCTGAGAAAGTAGAGCCTTCACAGACATGCAGCATCTTTCCCAGTACTCCAAAGCATGCTTGAACCCAATCACAGTTTATGGCACCGGCTTTGCCATGGTAAGATGCTTTAATGAATCAAATCTGTTTGCTGCCAGGAATACAAAACTCCTCTCCTGCAGGGAAAGCTCCCAGTGTCCTGCAGGCACCTCTGGTTGTGCTGAGCAGAGGAGACAGCCCTCTGCCTGAAGAGCCACTGGGGCTTGGGCTGTGGCCCAGCTCTAGGTTTGCTCATTAAGCAGGATGAGCCAAGTGATCAAATCAATTTTTGTGTTCCAGCTAAAACATTTCACTGGTGTAATGCCTGGCTGAGTGTCAGTGCTACTCCTAACCACAAATCTAACCCAACAGGGAAGAAGGAGAAACAAAATACTTGTCATGATGTGCCAGAAATGCATTCAAATACAGTAAGGGCTTACAGAAGGGCTCCTTCACTGCTCAGGACCCAGGGAACCCACCGGTTAGTAACAGCTGAGGGGCTCTTCACAAACACCCCCTGAACAGGAGCCACATCCAGCTGAAGCCTTGCTCCAGGAATGCCCTGGGCACCAGCATGAACAGTTCATGTCCCTTAAACTTGACAGCACGAGACTCCCACAGGCAAGGTGCTGCACAGAGCGAAACTGAAGCACAGGAAGTCTGAGGGACACTTTCAGAGTCACAGTGGAGTCTGGCATCTAAAGCCCATACGACCTGTCCAGCCCCTGGAGTGCTCTTCCCAAGAAGCCCGGCTGCTGTGGCTCCCTCCGTCTAACCTCTGCTCAGCTCCAAGCTGCTTCCACCCCCTGACCTGGCACTTGTACCACAGATGCACCCATCATGCCTATTCACAGCTGGTGCCTCCTTCATATTTTTTTTTTCTTTTGCTAAAATTCTAACCTAAATCCCCAACAGCATCCTTCTAGCCTCTTCCATGTGACTCTGCTTCATCATCCACCCTGAAGCCTGATGTCACTGCTCAGCAGGAGTGCCCAGGTCACAGCTGGATGCCAAAGGACAACCTTTATATGTTGACTCTCTGCACGGTTGGCTTTAAGCACCTAGGGGCTCTCTCCTCCCTTTCATGCAGCACCAAACACATTGCCAGCATCCCCAAGCCGTGACAGCACAGCCACCTCTCTACAGAGATAGGTGGGTGAATACTGTCATCTATAACAAACGCAGAAGCTAAAAGGCTGCTGTCATGCAGGGAGATTAATGCCCTGAGCTCCCAATACAGCCAAAGAGAACAGAGTGTACTCCAGCAAAGCACAAGATACTTCCCACAACCAAGCCTTTTGTGACTTGTCCAACACCATAGAAAGACCAATATTAACACTCACTTTTGTCTCTCAGACACAGAGACACGTTAGGCCACTGCTTCATTATGTTAACAAGATGGCAGCTGTGTCTAATTATTAATTCATTTAAAGATACGTTTTGAAACGATTGACTTGAAAGCAGCCTACTGCTGCTTGCAATGTGCTGCAGAGACCAGAAATGCTTTTATATTACCTTTCATCTTCCTCTCTGCAGCCCTGGCCATGGCCCATGTTCCCGGGGCGTGCAGGGAGGCAGAGCCCTTGTGCCTGGCTGCCCCGAGATGAGCTTCTTGTGTTGCTGGAGCTTCTTGCTCTGCTCCAACCAGCTCCATCCCACCACCACTGCCATCGAAGCCCTGCCCGCTCTGACATCCCTCTCCCAGTCCATTCGCATCCCGGCAGCGCAACGCCAGCTCTCCGGGGACCCTGCCTACTTTCAGCTCGGCGCTTCCCGCGGCTGGGGCATCACCAGGGGAGCCTCGCAGCCTGCCAGCCTCACAGCCCAATCCCACACACTGCCGACTTCAAACGGGGCTGATCAAAGGGAGCAGGAGCTGATTTGGTAGGGGAAGAAGCATGTAAATACTCCATAGAACTTCCTTGCCAGCGAGGCTTCCATCAGCAGTGGGGAGTTACTGGGAAAACTATGACAGCCGATGCAGAAAAAAGACCCAGCAGCCCCCAAGGAAGGGAAACCTGTGCAGTTCTACCCAGGTTGTTTAATCATGGTTTGCATCAGTGATGAGATCGTCACTCTGGAACCCCAAAATAACAAACACACAATTAAGTGAAATTTGGTTTACACACAGCCTCACGAACAAACAAGTGACTGCCTCTGTTCAACGGGTGGAAAAGCTTAGGTTTCAGGAGATTTTCAGACTACAAATTAGAGCAAGTCAAATACAGAATAATCTCCAAATTCCTGCCCCTCTCTTTTCTCTAAGCAGACAGCACACCTGCCTACACCCTCCTACTCTCCTCTGGCTTCTGCAACAGAACCTAAATCGGTATTTCACGTGGTGAGAGGGATAGGGGATTCCCACATACCTAGACATGTGTGCCACCAGCAAACTGGCATACTAAAGCCATGCCCCAAGGGTGAGTCTGAAGCCTGATGGATCCGCAATCCAAAGCTGACAGCTTTTCCTAGCTGGTGCAAACAGAAGACTTGCCAGCACACTGCACTGCCCGCAACCCCATTCAGCACATGCCAAGGACCAAGGGAGCCGGGTGGTGATAGCACATGTTTTAATAACTTATTCAAATAAGCTATCAAACACTGCTGAATCTGATTAAATCCTCTTGGGCAACACAAAAACAGTAAAACAACAAAGACCTTTGCCATAGGAAAATGCTGGGTGGTGCATGGCAGGGACTGGACACCCTGATTGGAGACTGTTGTGCTGCAATGAATCTAAGCAAAAACTCTCGCATTTCAGCCCCTGATTTCCATGTTTCTGATCAAAACACCATCAGTCTCTTTACCCTTCTCCCCAAATCATCCCTGTCTCCACTTGCAGTCCCTTTATTCCTGTACTGGAAGGGAAAGCTCAGGGATGTCCACATGCAAGGCTACACCAGGTCACCTCTATCACCACAGACCCATATGTGAACACACTGACTTTATGGTAAGCCTGTAATTAATATAAATTATACAGACTTCCTGCTGCTGCACAGGGTAGGATGTCAGTGCAGGCCAGTTGCTGGGCACTGCCCACGCAGCGGGGACTGACCCTCCACAGCAGACCCCCTTCAGCACCTGCACCTCCATGGGCACTGTCACCACGATGCAAACTCACTCCTGCTCACAGCTGGAGCTAAGGAAACACACTCCAAGCTCATGGCTCAGGGTCAAATTCCCTTCTGCTACTGCTATGGGTGGCAGGCACCTCTCAAAGAGAGTAGCTGTACAGCAGCCTTCACCTCTGCCAGTGCCTAAAGGCAACTAAAATGCCTTTATAGGTGTTTTTCTATTGACTTCAGAGCTTTAAATGAGACCTCAAGGACAGCATCTACAGAAGCGTAGTCACAGACCACGCCACCACGTACCAGCATGAACCTGAATGTCAAACCCCAGAACAAGGTCTAGGCTGGTCCTGCTGGCAAATCTTCAGCTAGGGTTCCCTGGCTGTGCAAAGATGCTGCTTTGGGCTCTCAAGCTGTTAGAAACCCATTCAGACTTAGTTGGTCCTCTTTACCAGTAGAGCAACAAAACAACCCTCTTTGCCTCTGAACAAGGACCCATTCTGGTTCTTACACAAGTTTCTTCTTTCAGTCACTTTTGGCAGGAGTAGCAACCCTGAGGCGATTGCCCCAGATCTCCCAGGAGGAAATTCTGCCACCATTTAGCTCAGCACATTGTCCATCAGTGTGAAAAACAAGCAACTGATGGGCTAACACGTAATTCTTTGGAAATGCTTCTAGAGTGGGGTTCAATAAAGAAGGGATCTAATTCGACAGATACAGCCAAAGCTGAAACACCACAGACCATTAGCTGTTTACTATGTTTTTAATCAAAATGTATAGTACACCTAGAGTTTACTCACTTTAATCTAATCAATAGCAGGGCTTGACTTATTTGGGGCAATTAAAGCGTAATCTTCCCTTCAATAAGTGCTTTTGCATTGAGGAAAACTCTCAGCTGTCTTCAATAGATGAATTCTATTTATCCTTCATCTGATTTTTCACAATTCACTCCTTGCTACTTCTGTTAATTAGAGATGCTATTTACGGTTGTTTTATTTCTATGTGCTTCTACTCTCGGGATTAGGTGAACACAGAAATTACTAAGAACAAAACCAAAAATATTAAAAGCATGTAGAATGAGCACATGGAGCCCTGCCTTACCTAGCACATTCTCTCTAGGCACTAACTCCTGCTGAGTTCTTCATCAGAGACAGACAGACCTTGCGCAAAAAGGTATAAGGGCAGAAAACCCAAATTTACTGAGAAAAACCATTCCGAGTTCAACCTGTGGAAACAATGATGACCTACTCTATTCACAAAATAGTCACAGACTCAAATGACATTTAAACCAGTCACTTCTCTGGGACACTACATAGTCCACATTATGATAGTATCCCAGTCAATCTTCACTTTTGGAAAGTGCAAAGTGCCTCCACAGATGGAGAATGAGGTATACAGGCTTCATATGAATAAGTTCAAATCCAGATCTAACTCACATCTGAAGTCCCTGAATGCATAGCTGTTGTCAAGCATAAACTTTGCCTATTCTAATTCAGAAATACTCATTATTGTTTGCACTGTATTTGTAAGCAAAAATCCCTGGTGGAAAGTCTGACCCCATTCTGCTGAAAGCCCTGGAGAAAAGACCTCTGACCCAAATCCAACCCGGTGGAGCCTAGGCCAGTGTCTTTGTCAGATTAGAGCATGATACATTTGGCTTCCCCCTAAAAAAGATAATCTCAAGCCTAAAATCTAGCAGGACATTGAATAGCTTTAGTGTATTTTCAGGTTTTATTTTAAGCAAAGATGACCACAATAAGGGACTGGAGGGATTTGTGTAAACTTCTTAAAATATTGGAACCTTCAGAAATAAGTCCAGGGTTCTAGGAGATAATGAAGGGGCCTCAGTCTCTCATCAATAACATTCTGGGAAGAGCTGAGAAGTACTGCATCTTCCTCATCTCCCTGAGAAATTCATACCTTAACATCTCATTCAGTAGAACTGTGAAATATTTTTTCTCTACTCCACTCAGTTACTAAAAAGTTATTAAAATTTATTGCTTTCCAAAAATATTAATTTTTCTACTTTTTTCCCTGCATCTCTTTGGATCAACTGAAAACAGAACACAAAAAAAATATTTTTTAAAAAGGCTCTCATCTTTTAAGTCTTATGTAGCCTTTTTCACTCAGAAACATCACCAAGCCCTGCACTAAGGAGGTCTCTATCGATATCTCCAGCTTTACAGGTGAAAGGACAGCTGCTTCCACATTTCCCAGCAGACCAGCAAGAGAAGCCCCATTTCTCAAGTCCTGACCCAATGTGCTGGCTTACACAAAATACCAGAATCTGCAGAAAAGTCTTTTTTTTATCCCCAGTTCCAGTTGAAATACAATCTTGGCACAAAGTCAGTCCAATAACTTTCATTACTGACTTTCAGATGTTACAGTCCATTTGAACAGAGCATCTGGTGTTGCAGCTCTGCAGGGACATGACAACCAGGCATGGGGGAGTGCTGGTGATTGACCCGTCAGAGCAAAATTAAATTGGCAGAGAGGTGCATTTCCAATTGATGCTCAGGGGTTGTACCACCCACGGGAGGGAGATGACAGAGCACCTGCCTGGTGTGCTCATCTGTGTGAAGGATAAAACTAAAATGGGTTGGTTAATTAAATTAGTGGTCAGTCCAAATCACACTCCCACACGTCATGTACAGCATGTACAGCAAGACAGGGTTGGTTTAGGGTTCAAATACTCCCCTTGAGCATACCTCTATCTGGGATCCGTGGGTTCAGGTCATTCAGAGCAGGTGTCCTTGTATGTAGAGGGGGTGAATCAAAACGGAAGTGCCCCTGCCCAGCAAGATGCAGGGAAATTTGGAGTTGGGCTTAAACACTGTGCTTCTTGTGGGTTTAATCTGTTTATGTGTGCTTTGAGGAAAACTCCTTAACTGGAGGTTTCCACATGTGGCCATGGGATAGACAGGATCTCAGGAAGTCCTAAGGTCCATATGAGGTCCAGCTAACAAATCGAGACTGGAGGATCTCCTGATCTCCTCCTAGACCATGTTATAATTGTGCCTCGTGGGCCTTTATGGTAGGTCCTGAGTGTGTTTTGGACACTAGGAAGGATTTCATGGCAGAGGATGTATTTTCTGGGGGCCCTTTGGGATGGGGTACCTGTTGTCTTGAGGGCCAGCAGTCGTAAGAAAAGCATTCGAGAACCCACTGGCCTCCACAATCCTTTTCACATCAAACCTTGGCCAAAGGCAATCAAGTCCTGGGTTTAACACCTGCTCAAATTGAACTCTCTGGGAAGAGGCGCTCTAAGCTCCTTATCCATTTACACTCAAATCAGTATTCCTGAGAAGGTCTTCTCTCTTCACAGAACTCTTCGCTCTTTCTTTTTACTTTTCTCTTCACTCTTTCTTTTTACCTTCAGGATAGAGGTGACTCCACTTCGCTGCTGTAATAACAGTCCACCTTGTTCAAATCCCCCAGTTACTCCTCAGATCCATCCATAACTCCTGGTTTGCAAGTGGGTCTCAGATGAGAAATCCTGAAAATCCTTTGAGTCTCAGAACACTAAGATCGACAATGTTTTGAAACACAGATAATCCTTCTGCCCCAAAAGAGAAGTCACTTGCATCCAGCCCCACAGCCACTTGTTGTTTAGAGGAGCAGAACACAGAGCTGTCCACTACCAGGATCAAAATCAAATCCAGAGTATTTCACATCCTGCAAACAAAAAGCAAACTACTCCTGGCCTGAGACCACATGAAACCAACCTCTACCGCAGACTCTAAAAGCCTTGGCAGCACCAGCTGTGGGTAAGGGGTGACACACCAGGCCTGGTATTAGCTCTTATCCCCTTGGACCAGGAGTCCAGATGAATCTGTAACAAGCTTGGGGTGCTAAAGATAAAGCAGTCCTTTGCTGGAGGTGTTGGACGCTGCATAAGAGCCTGTCCAGGAAAGAAGAATGCAAAAGGCAGCAGCCACAGTGCACCAGCAACTTGTACCTGAGCAGAAGGCAAGAAGGGTTAATTTGATTCCAGAAAATCACCTTGAAAACATAACTTAGTTTGTATTCATTTATCACTTTATATTCTCAGAAGCCACTGTCTTACTGTCACTGGCTTTAACATCACACCAGCCACAATAATTGGTAAAGGTGCTTTTCTTTCCCCGTTCTAAACATACCTAAAGCAAGAAACGCTGTCACAGTCCTGCCTGCCCCATGCCTTCACATCAGGCAGCAGTGCCCATCCCCACCATGCAGCAGCATGGCTCTGAGGGAGTCCTGCCCGATGTCCTGCCAGAGAAACCACTATTTTCCAGACTGAGCCAGTGCACTGCAGAGATGATAATGCAGATCTTTCTGCTTCGCCGTAGGGCTGGTGATCCCCTGCCTTGACACAGCCTTGCTGCTTCCATCCAGTCCCAGAGCTACCCCTCTCCCCTGCTTGTCCCCGCACCCTGCAGGGCTGCCCTGACACCCGGAGGTCCCAAAACAGCCACAGCACATTTGAAAATCAAACACACAACACTCAGGCAACAAGTGTGATACCTGTACCTTATGTTTCCCCAGTGAACATACAGGTACCTTAAACAAAAAGGTGAAGCCCACCTACCCCCATCACAAACCACAATGATGCGCATCCTCTCTTCCAGGGAGAGAAATCCATTTCACATAGTGGGCAGTAAAAACAGAGGGAAAAGCAGCTCAAGAGATATCTTCACAACATCAAACAAGAGGGCAAAGCTCCAATCATTTTCTATGGGGCAGAAAATCCATGTGGAAGACTCAAGCAGAGGAGATCATTGTTTAAAAAAAAAGTAAATATATACACCTAGATAATTATCTCTTTGGTTTTTGATACTTTAGGATTCAAATTTTCTAACTTTTCTATCCAGTGACAACAGTTAAAGTCCCAAATAAGAGAGGAAGGGAGCTATAATTCTCTCAAGCACATAAATCCAGGAGCTGGTCTTTCAGAGGAAAGCATCCAAATGCATAAAATCAACCCAAATACCAGAAGACTCTCAGTAAAATCCTAGAAGCTGGCAGCATTTTAATTTTGCTACAATACTGCTGTCCATGTATGAACATGCTTTAACTATAATCATTGCATGCAGTAATAATTTTAATTCAGCCAAGTTTCAATAGAAGTAAATCCTTCCCTTTGTTTCTCCCCTTCTCCAGCCTTACAGAGCTGGGGAGACTGAAAAAGCAAAAATGCTGATATTTTATGCCTTGATCTGAAGGCTTATGGCAGCAATAAATCAATACGTAAATATTTCTTGGATTCTTGATAAAAAATTCATTCTTTCCCCAGCTAGTGTGGACTCACTCAGTTGCTTTATTCATGAGCGTGCCTGCCTGGCACTGTGAAAGCTCTTTCACGATCAAAAATTACAGGCTGGCCAAGGGACCCTACCAATTTTTTTAAAATCTTTTTTTTGTAATCTCTCCTCCCCTTTCTCTTATTTTTAAACAGCTGTTGACTTTAATTATGAATGTAAACTTGGTCTAGGTAATTCCTACTGGCAACAGGTAATGCACATTCACGAAGGTCAGACCTATGGTGGAGGTACTCAGGAGAAAGCATTACCCCAGCAACCACACAACCACCCCGTGAACCCCACTGGGCAGTTACGGCACTGAAGCTGTCTGGAACATGCATTTTATGTAAGTGAGCACCTTCTGCAAGGTCACACAGCAACTTAATGTCACAATGATGAGCAGAGCCCAGAAAGACCAAAACTAACCTGAGGCACCCAGATGTATCTCATGGGCTACCTGCAACCCCAAACCCTTTTGTTTGGCAAGGAGTCAAGCTGTGACAGCAGACCAAGGCACTGCCTTGCTGATGACCATGGTGCTCAGCCCACAGGTCACCCAGCAGGGCCAAGGAGGCATCCACATCAAGCCAGACCCATTTATCTCAATGTCCTCAAAAGCAATGTCTAACAAAGAGCAAACCTCCCCTCTGCATTCAATATTCATCATCATTCTAAAAGCCAAATAGCTAGTAAGACCAAGTAATTAAAATAGTTTCACCTAAATATGACTCAAACTGAGATGCTAAGGGGGCAGCCAATTCATCCAGCAAAACTCCAAGATACTCTGATTCAAACTAGCACCTCCAGCGCCTCATATAATTATCTTCAAGTTTCTTTTCTCTGAGCATGCAACCGAGTTCTGTTCTCTGAGAAGGGGGAGAGAGCATTGCCAGGTCCCCATAGAAGGTTAGCACAGACACTGTTGGGGTTGGGTTGTGCAGAGTTCAAGGAAGAGCTGCTCCTTGAAAAACAGGAACTGCTTTTAAGTTTGACATTCTTGGAAAGCAAGAGTGCTTTACATGTCATTCATTGCTTGAGAAGATTCATCTGTAAGTCAAGTTACACTCAGAATAAATTCGGTGCTCCCTTGATGTTTTTTCTTATACTGCAAAGCCAACCAACAAGGCTTCAGGTAGCTTCTATCTTTCACTAAAGAGGCAAAGCTGTCTTCAGATGTACTCCTGAAGTCATGAGGAGGGAAAAAATACACACACTTATGTATACACACAGACACATGTATTTAGAGCTCTGTTCGGTTTGGTTGCTCATGGATACATGTGATGAAGAGATAAGCATAAGGATGCATCCAGACCAAAACATAGTTTTTGCTCATCTAGTGAGTAGATGCAGGATAAACTTTTCCTCCCACTCAGCAGCCCCTAAGTCAGCAAGACAGAGCCAGTCACAGACCAATTCCCAGGACACTGAAACAATCCAATAGGCAATCATTTTCTGTCTTTGAACATAGGAAATTGTGGGTCAATGCCCAAAATCACTGTAGATAAAAACAGTCCTAAGAATGATGGACAGGCTTCCTCATCATCTTAAATGCAGATCTAGATTTTTCCAGACTTTCCCTCTAAACACTGCCACCAAAAGCTGCTCAAGAAATTTTCAGCAGTAGAAAACCATTTAAATGAATTAAAGTCTTGATTCCATTGTATAAAATTGTAACAATAGGCTATTACATGCGTGCATTCTTCAGCAGAGGATTGGGATTGAGCAGAGTAGCAACATATTTAGGCTTGGCCACCTTCTCATTTGTCTTCTAATGAGACTATCTCCAGCAGTACAGCTTCTCTCTCGCTAATTATAAGCAGAAAATACCCTTGTAGATATATCTACAGCTCATAGAACTTAGCTGGAGCTGAGAGCTCAGTCACACAAACTTCAGAGCACAGCAAAGCCCCCAAGTCCAACAGTCCTTTGTCAGTGCAAACCCAACTTCTCAGGACGAGAGTCCAAAGCTGTTTTATCACTACCAGTTTCCTGTTTCAGACAAAACAAAAAAAAGTTACTCATGAGCCTCTCAGCTCCATCTAAAGACGTTTCACAAGGTTTTATGAAGACATTTTAAATAGAAAAGGACTGTCTGCTACAGAAAAAAAAATTCTTAACCACAAGCCTTGCCAAATTTTCCAAATTTGAATGAAAACTGTCTGTGAAATTCCAAATTTAAGTGTGAAAACATTTATTATAGTGTAAATTCATTAAGTCTGCAGAAAACTATGAGAATAGCCCAGATCTTCTCTTCTCCATATTCCAGGAGTCTTCGCTGATGGGCGCACTACCGAACAACAAAAGGTTTTTGCCACAGACCATGCTAATAAACAAGCTAACCCTAAAATAAGCAGATACACGCAGCTTTTTTTTGTTGTGTTGCTGAGTTGGTAACTCAACCATTATCAAATTCTTCAAATGACGCCTGCCCTGTTTAGGAAATATCTGGTTAAAAAAATGGGAACCATCCACTTTTTTTCTCTGGGCTTTGTCCCATGCCCTATGGAGCAGCTGTGCAAGTGTTGGTCTCCACTACTGGAAGGTTTCACCATGCAGCAATCGGTGTCTGTGATCAGTCCCTGACCCTGTGAGGAGCTGACCTCTGGCCGGTGAGCTCGACAGCTGGTACCAGGATTGCTGCAGAACCACAAGCTCTGCACAAATCAGTCCAAATTTACCTGCTTCTCTGTTCACAAACAAAGGAGAAAATACATTTAATCCAGTTAAATGAGAACTGGTGCTTCCACCATAACAGTCAATGCAAGTTCTCCAGCTGCTTGGGCTGTACCCTGAGCTCTTACATGGCCACAAACCCATGGAGATGAACTCTCTTGCTTTAGCATGACTTTTCAGCCTGGACACCAATAGGCAAGGTGACTTTGATCTAGAGTTTCTCTGGTTTCATGGGCAGTTATCCTGCTTTCCACAGTTACTGGGCAATTTTGCTCCTGCAGGGGATTCACAGAACATTTGCTGGATTTTGGCACAAAGAACACAAGAAAGAATAAGAAAATGTTGCTGGAAAAAAACATCTGGATTAAAAATTTCCTATTTGAAAGTCCTCTATAGCACTGGGAATTTTATCTGTCGGAAGAAAACCAACAAACTGCCCAAAGAGGTGGTAGATGCCACCACCCTGGAAACATTCAAGGTCAGGTTGGACGGGACTCCGAGCACCCTGATGTAGTTGAAGATGTCCCTGCTCGCTGCAGGGGGGTTGCACTAGATGATCTTTAAAGGTCCCTTCCAATCCAAACCATTCTAGGATTCTATAAAAAGAAGGAAGGAGGCTTGAATGTCACCAGTCCTGACCCTGAAGATAGGCAAAGGAGAATGATGGCACCTTCTGCCAAAGAGCAGCTTCAACTTGCACCTTGCTATAGCACCCTCATGGCATATGCAACAGATTGACCACAGATGACCTCTACCCCAGCAGACTGTTCCCTGTCTTCTCTACTGCTGACACACCACAGCAAACAGCCCTGATAGCACCCATCTCTGAAGTTCCCTAAGCCCAGCACCCCCTGAGCTGCCTTGCACCCACACGCCAAGCATCCTGCTTGTCCCCCCACCAAGTCACCCAGACACAACACCACACCAATACACCAGCATTGTACCCGTTACGCAGCCTGCCTTTGTCCCTGTCCTGTATCCCAGGGCATGTGGTCTGTAGATCAAAGAGCAAAGACTTTCTCCTAGAGCCCACACACAGCCAGCCTCTTCGGTTGGACGACCCAGCCACACGTATTTTGGGTTGCTGTAGGAACTACAAGAGCAAATAAACTCTCCATTTTTGGTTTTCTTAGAAGCATTCCGTTATTCTCTTCCACTCCAACCACAGATGTAGCAGTCATGGCATAAGCAAACCAGCATACTTCTGAAAGCATGCAGCTGCCTTTTTCATCCTGTGCAGGAAAGCAATTGTTGGGCATGTAAGAGAGCTGTTTGTACCCTCAGTGCTATAATGTTGTCAAGCTGCAAGTGAATTTCTTCAGCTGGAGTTTTCACTTCTTGGCAAGCACTGATGATTAAGCTGTTGTTTGGAGAGATTTTCATTTCTTTTCAGAGAGCAATTGCTCTGTTGAAGGGGCTCTTTAAGTTTGTATGATATATGTCACTCTCCTGCTGTATATCTTAAATGACTCCTATTAAACCTGAGGGTGGCCACCCCACACTCATTTTGAATATACCTTTACTGAGACATGAAATAAAATGCAGAAGATTCAATGAGGCACTTAAAACTCTTGCTCAGCTTTACACATTTGCTCAAGTACTTTTGTGAACAGGGTAATTTGCTGTATCAGGGCTGAAATGTTCCAATCCTTTTAGCCTTAGAGGGAATGTCCACATGGGCACAGGGTCAGACAGTCTGTGTTTCCAGACAAATGGAGACCCAGGCATGGTCAGAGACATGCATCGCACCCATCTTGGCATCTAAATAATTCAAAGCCATTTTAGCCTTAGACGTGCTCCACATTTTCTGTTACAATATCTTTGGATTTCTGCAAAACCTTCCAGATGAGGAAGTATGCAAAGCCTGCCATGCAGTAACAATGCATCCCTAAAAGATCTGGGAGTTCAGCCCTTCAGCAAACAAGCCCTATGGCCTCCAAAATCCAGGAGGAAAGCATGAATAAATGGATATCAGCCAAGGCAGAATTTAGACTGGTATAAGATTGGTTTACTGACAGCTCATCATTCCACACAGGATCCATCAGTTACACAGATTCCTCCATTTACCATGTGTTTTTCTCTCACAGGGGCCAGCAGAGCAGTTCAGATAGACGGGAAACTTGTGCTGCTTGTTCAGTTATCTCCAAGGGATTTTTCAGCTGAACTACAAGTCTGCTGATGAACATGCCAATTTATTATACTGCTACACTACATATATCTGGCAAGGTCTCATTAGTAGCAAATATGTTACTCTAAAGCCTGGTGTGTGGCTTCTCTCTGGGGAAACAGGAGATGAAAAATCCAGTCCACCTTCTGCTCAAGAGCAAGATGCTTAGGACAGTTCGGATGTGGAGCCCTAGGGAGGGTTTTGAGTCACGGAGAAGATTGGTTATTTTTATGCCACTAGGTTTCTGCCTGGCAGCAGGGCACAGGTGGTAGGTGATTCTGTTTAGACAAGAATTTTTGAAACTTGAGAAAGATGCTGAGAACTAGATGACTGTCATGCACAAGTGATAATAATTTAAATGAATTAACTTTGACCTGAAAGACTCATTTTTTTTACATAATAATAAACCTCCCTGCCACTCAAGCAAAACACAAGTTGTAACAACATAATGGGATGGAGCAGAGTTAAAAACAACAAGAAACATGGGTGAAATCCACACCTCTATAACCAGCTAGAAGAAGGTCGATACATCAACCCAATCAAGACCTCAGAAGAGGTATAAACGGGACATGGGCAATGCACAGGTCACAGAGCAGGCTCTCTGTTGGGGTGGGTGGGTTTCACACATGGCAAGGCTCCAGCCAGAATTTCCAACGTGGTTTTGTGCTCAAGTTAATAGTTTCACTGATCTGTTCTGGGCTTTTCTTGCAAGGGCTTGGTCACCCCTAAGTCGGTCCCTGCCTTCTTCAGACTTCCAGTACCGGTTCTGCAAAAGCACCAAACCACAGTCTAGGCTCTTCCCTTCTTCTCCCCCAGCTACTCACTATCGCACCAATCCTGTACTCAGAGCTTTTGGCTGCCTGCTCCTAATTGCTGCCCAACTTTCCTCTAAGTGATTGGTGATACTGAAACACAAGAAATCAACATCAGCCCCACAGCAGCAGCAGGAGACTGGGAATTATCCATCACCTTTGTGTGTGCATGTAAGATGGCTGATTCTTATTAGCAAATTAAAGTTGTCCTAACTCAATAGTGAATGCAATTTAACACTAATGTTAGGGGATTTTCTCTTCTTTCTGAAACTGCAGGGAGAAAGAGCACAATTACATCCATGCAGCACCTTAGCACAGCATAGGAGCTCAGCTCCCATCTCCATCACGAGTGCACAACACCAGCACATTACATTTGCGCTGCTGGCTCCGTAACGCAGCGCCTGGTCCCAGGCATCTCCCTCAGCACTCTACATTTCCAAAAGCAAATGCACAATGACAAGAAAAGTTCAGCACCGGTGAACATCAGGTCCCAAGGGTAATCTCTCCCCAAGACAAGGCTATAGGAAATTCTACTCTATATATGTAACCCAGCTGTTAGGCAAATGCTGTGTGCTCTTGGCTCTGAGATGCTCTAAAACACTGAGGAGTCAGAACAGGCTCTTTGCTACAAACAGAACTGTGGTGGCACATTTCTTCACACACCTCTAAGCACTGCTTGCTTTATCATTGTTAATTTTTTTCATCTGTTTGCTCCTCACTTCCCACAGGGTGCTGCATTATTAGATCTCCAACAGGGCTATGTCTACCTCTTTGAAGACACAGGTAGATCTTGAGGGCCTGGCCACATGCTGTGTTCTCAGAGAGCGCGTCAGCCCATGCAACACAACATCAGAAAGCCTAAGTGAAAGCAAAGCACCCTTGCTTTCATGCTGCTCTTGTGCAGCTGTTAATGCCAAGTGTGGCATCAGTCCCCTGGTCTGTTTTGCTGGTACTGCTCTCCTCCAGCCCTGGGTCCTGAGATCCCACATTCAACTGGAGCAAAGCTTGCCCCTTGGACACAACAGAGAATGCAGTGTAAAAGCAAGAAACCCTATCAGAAATGTGATTTGTGTGATTCAGAGTGGCAAAACAAAACCTTTCCTTGTGCTTATTCTTCCTGATAACATAATGTAAGGAAAGCACTTCAGTCAATTTTCCCTCCCTTCTCCTGTCTGCTCACACTTTTGCTGTCCAAACAGTTTTGTTCCTCAATATGTTAATTCAGAACAAGGAGAGCTGATACACACACACGTGCACAAAGAGTAATCACAGAAGACTGAACCCATCATAAAGCCCCTCAGCCACTAACACTGCAGGCTGACAGCTCCAGGACACAAATATCACTGTAAACAAAACCTCATTTATTCTCATCCATCTCAGTATCTAGCAACTATGGATTTGTGCTTTAGTGGACTGGTTTCAGGTCACTTCTAACAGACAGCAGACAACACCACACCAGGTGTACTAGGAGAAAAGAGCAATTTCAAAGCCACCTTCGCAGAGTTCCACAGGCTTTACTACTGCATTTACTGCTATACCAAAGTAGGTGCGACAGTCACACATTAGGAAAGCCAAGTGCATAACCTCACAGGAAACCATAATCATGAGCAAAGGGCCAGCAAAAAGCCACTTAAGTCACCTTTAAGCCATAACTTGCAAATTTAAGAGGTGCTTGAAAGTGTGGGGGCTCTTGAGCCCCAACGGAATCTCACAGGCTGGCAGCAAGCCAAGATGAAATCCAAGTCTCCGAGATGAGGGGATACTGCTTTATGTTATTTCCCTTCTGCTTTCTGTCACACATTCACCTGCATAATTCCTCCACCTTCCTGGAGGGTTTTACACAGGAAACTATCTCATGGTCCAGGCAGCCAGAGCTAGTCACATCCGAACTCCTCCTGAGGAACATCACCTTTGACTCCTCAACTCACAGTTGTGACTGATGAAGGCCAAATGTCAATGGTTCGATCTTTATAGATAAATGCCCCCAGAAAGGCATAGGTGAGCTCTCCAAACAACTGGATCAGATTCTCTTCTCAACCCTACAAGCTCCTACACATCCACCATCCCACCAACAAAACCATTTCTGTGGGGCTGGAAACAGAACAATTATATCCCAACCCTCCATTTCTGTGTCTTTATAGGAATCAAGAAATTCAAAGACACAAAGAGGAATGAAAAATACCAAGTGAATCATAAGCTATTCTAAATTCAGTGAGGGTAAAGTTCTAGCTGGGATCCAATTTAGGATAGACTTACATTTTATTTGAACTGTTCGTTCCTACTTACAAGCATATTAGGTTAGGCCCAGTCCACAGTCTTGAAATACCCACCGGATACTAATATTTGTCAGTAGAAAATAGAAGAAACATGGAAATCTCTTGCCATTAAGATCAAAAGAGAGTGAGTGTATACTTTGACATTTCTCCTTCCCTGCAAGGAGTCCCTATTTTGCAAAGCAAATTCCACCATGTAGCTTTGAACTCCTGTAGAGAAAAGATAAAAGGTGAAAACCCAGCTCTTTGAAAGTCAGCATCAAGACTTCTGCCAACTTCAGATGGAGCAGGTCTGACCCGTGATTTGGTGAACTGAGACCACATACCACACTCCTCAGCTCCTTAGAAGCTCATCATGCACCTCCACTGCAAAGGCAAGACTGCACCTCACGGAGGGGTAGAGACCAGATAGCTCAAACAGTGCTGGCTGTGTAACAACCACAGCAAGGAGCTCAGAAACCTTCCTAATCCATTTACAATGGAAAGCATTGCACTCCAAGCTAACTACAGCTACAGTGCTAGGTCTACCCTAGCTATCTCACCGAAGACTACCAGTGTGTCTCTTCTCTGATTACAGGTTTTGTATTGAATGCTCCTACTTAGCATAGTAAAAGAATTTTTTTAATTGAGGAATTCATGGGCAGGGACAAGACTTCAGACTTTGCAAAACAAGGTGAGCTTCCCACAGCAATCAGGATTGAAGGAGGAGAGTGTTTCACAATAGACAATAAGGTTTTTGCATTGGAAAAACTGAGAATTACTGCTGTAGAAAAGGAAACCAGGAGTTACACTATTGCCTCTTTAAAAAGTTTTACGCCTCCAAAAAGCCTATATGAGCAATATGCAATAGATGAATCACGGTCATTCACAGACACTCAGAATGTAAACAAGATGATCTAAAATACCATTGTTTAATTTGAAAACTAGATCTGAGGAAGGTCAGGACTCAGAGGGACTCAGATCCCAGGACACCACAGTTTCTCTTGCTGAGCATCTGCATTATTTCCTCCCACCTCTGTATCTGTCCCCAATACGCAGCCTCAGTTTTCTTTACCCACACTTTGCAACTTAGTTTGCCAAGAACTTGGAGGCCATCACTGGAAATATTCTCCTCCCTCAGCATCCTCAAGCTCCAGCAGCCACTGGTTACTGTCAGACAGCTATGCTTAAAGCATGATAACAAGTGCAGCATGTTAATACTTAGCATATTAAAATACTTTATGGGAACTAATGAATAAATTTACATAATGGTTCCAAGAGAAAATCTGATCACCGGTTACCACTTACCTCAGTAATGGCTCCCTCAAGCACAAGCAAAGTGGTCACATCACCCCCACCCCGTGTGATGCTCCAGGTGAACACTAGTTACTGCAGAAAGTGCCTACCCTGAGCGACAGAGCCCAGAGCCAAGTCTGTGTCAGCAGCACCTAATTGGGATGCGGAATGGTTGCATCAGCCCAGTGCGGGGGCTGGTCCACATTGCTGAGAGGCACAACTCCTGTCACGGGACCAGCTTGGGACTAAACTAGTCCCAGTTGCAGAAGAAATAGTCAGGTTTGCTACTCTTGACTATGTTGTACCTGAGCAGCATTGCTGCCCACAGTGAGCTGGTGCTCTAGGGTAGGTTCTTCCCTAATTTCACAGTCCAGAAAATGCTCTGCACATACTTCATGGATCTCTGATCTGTCTGCACTACTTTAATGCATTCCCAGACCACACTGAAGCCTTGAATTAGCAGGAGGTAAGCACACTCCATTTGCTGGAGAAATGGTTCTTCCCTGTCCTCAGGACACAGCAACTTTCCTAAATCACCTGTTGCTCCTTGGACCTTGTTGAGTAGGAACAGGCCACAGCTGACAGATCTGCAGCTCACAGAAGTGCTTGTTTGGTGCTATTGCTCTGATGTTATCATACTGCTGATTCAGAAAATTTTCCCCAGCTTATTCTTAAAGCATTTCACCCAATTGATGATTCAGTCTTTTAGCTTCAAGCATAAATCACCTTCCAGATAAAGTCTTGCTAGAAAGCTTTCATTGGCCATAATTAAAATGAAACTCTGTGAAAGTATAAACAGTGGATCAGCAAGGAAAAACTGGGCTGAGATTTGTGAACTTGCATTCTCCCTGCCCTCCTAATTCCTCAAGTTATCACAGGAGGAGTGAATATTTGCGAGGTAGATTACTTACTGCAAAGCTCAGCCTTTGATGCTATTTTTCTCTAAATCCGTAGGAAGGTTGTATCTGGACCACATATAAGGTCATCTCAATCCTTTGGAAATGACTGAATAACCCTTCACAACAAACTTCTCACTTTGGAAAGCCTGAGCCAAACCATCAAACTCAAGCCCAAACTCCCTCTTTCCTGAACATCCCTTTATACCAAACTCTTCAGCTTGCCTGATGCCACCACAGACCAACTTTTCAGTCTCAAAGCTGCTTTCAGGACAGAGCAAACTCTCGCTCTTTGTTAAATTAATGCTGAACTAGTAAAGCACATCTCACCCTGCGACTAACCACAGTCATCACCACTGCAAAGTAAAAAACCTAACTCTTCTGAATACCCTGCCTCAAATGCAGTAGAAGGAAAAAGAGAAGCAATGACAAAGCCCTATTGATGCAGGGCAATCAATCACTCGCCATCTTCCAGAAGGAAATGAACGGCCCATTAAGGAAGCGGCCCATTAAGGAAGCAGCCCATAACCTCAACTTCCCCATAATGGGTCTGGGTCCTAGACTGCCTGGCATCAAAGGGATTTCAGCCCCACGAATGGAGCCCGCGTGGGGCTGTCTGCTTTAGCAACACAAAGGGAAAGGGTTTGCACAAGCAAGGCAACAAACCTACCCCAACAAATCCAACGTGTGGCAGTGGGCACACAAAGGGAGGAGCGAAGGAAGGGCTCTGCTAAGCCTGAGGAACAGCAGCCTTCGCCGCTTTCTAGTCAGTTAGGGGGAGAAAAAGCACCAACCTTTTTTCTTACTAATTGTTGTGGTTTGAGCCCAGAGAGCAACTGAGTACCACAGAGCTGCTCGCTCACCCCTTCCCCCTCAAGGATGGGAAGAAAATAATAATGGTTTCTGGTTGGACTAAATGATCTTCAAGGTTTTTTCCAACCTAGATGATTCTGTGAAAGCAAAAGGCTCAGGAATTGAAATAAGGATGGGGAGGATGATTCACCCGTTATGGTCACAGGCAAAAGACAGATCCAGAGGGGTCTCTGCTCCAGCTCACCTCCTCCCCCCCTTCCACCTTCTGCCACTGACCGTGGTGTTTGCAGAGGTGTCCCCTCGCATCTCCTCCTCACAACTTCCACTCCTTCTCCCAGGTTCTCCTTCTTAAATATGTTATCACAGAGGCTCAGCCGCCGTCCCTAACTGTCTCAGCCTTGGCCAGAGGCAGGTCCGACTTGGAGCCAGGGGAGCTTTGAGAAGCTTCTCACACAGGCCACCACTGTAGCCCCCTCCCCCCATACCAAAAATCCCACTACACACAAACCCAGCACCCAATGCATAATCACAGTTTACATAGACCACATCTTGCCTCTTGTGGTCCCACAGCCTTTTACAAATCTTCCTTAAGCAAAACACTGAAGGTAGGTTCAGAGCTCAGCTCTGATGAGTATCCTGCATCAGGGAATGCTGGTTTCCTTGAGAAGACCAGAGGCTGTGGCTGGCAGGGAAACTAGCTCCACCACTGCAAAATTTTCCTGGCTAAAAACATTCTCCTCAGCAGTGGAGAACCCAAATGGTAAATCAAAGCTCCCTGAACAACTAATGACCTCTGACACTCACCCGCTGTCTGAGCCTGAATTTGATGGCTTACTTCTGTCCTCCACACACCAAGGAGAAGGACGCCAACACATGTTCACTTACTCCACTGTTCAAGTTCTGGATGCAAGAAGAAACGTCTTCCAGCTTCTTCCCATATCAAACCAGTGTAGGTCCAGTAAGGATCCAGCTGACTCAGGCAGCATTAACGTGCAGTTGCTGAACTGACTGGTGATGGATGGATGGATGGATGGATGGATGGATGGATGGATGGATGGAGTGCATTGCTGTTACCTCTGCGCGGTCTGACAACTGCACCCACAAACACCCACCATGCTGGTGTAAGGGAAAGAATGTTGTTTTCGCATAATAAGCCTGATGGGAAGGGCAGGAGCGATTCACCAAAGCAATCAACAAGAGCAGTTCACAACCATTGAAATCCCTGGCCTAGGGCTAGAAGGCAAGTGGTCTTTTTGTTAACTGTGATGACCCAGTACTTGGAACTGGCTTTAGATGGATGCAGATACCGAAAGACTTGGGGCGAACTTTTCCATCTTAGTACGCTTGCGAGATAAGCTCATGCATATTAATTTCTCCACCCTGGAGAAAGCCAAGGTTCATTTCCATGAACATGCGATGTATGAACACATACATGAAGGGGCGTATATGTAGGCGGTTCGGGAAGTCTGTACACCCTGTAGTACTCAGCCAATGAGGAATCAGGGGAGGGAACTGGCGGTTGGGAGAAAGGGATATAAACCATTGCATGATGGCTGGTAGGTGCGTCCACTTGATGGGGGTGCCCGGTCTTGCAAGAACGTAATAAAGAGTGAGTGCTTCACACCGCATCCTGTCTGAGCTATGGATAATCGGCAACTGAGCGTTTCTCACACTGGGTTTTTGGTCATTGCTGCGGTGTGGTTTGGGCTTTTGTTTCATTTTTAAATTTGATGAACTTACGAGTGGGTATAGAAGAAATCAAGACGAAAACCAAGCGGCCAGAAAACAGCAGATGACTGAAGCTGTGAAGAAGTTAAGGGCTGCACAGAGTGGATATTCTCCACCCACATCTTTTCTCAGCTACTAACCTGCAAAAGCACAGCCAGTTCCTCAGCTAGCAGAGCAGCACAGGGAGGGGGTGACACAGCACGCAGGGCAGGGCCAAGGGAGAGGGGCAGAGATGGCTGCTGGCACTAGTTACACAAACACCGTCTGCCAAGTGTTCCCATGGCATGACACACACCACTCACCCTCCAGCCAACAAGCAGACTGTCCAGAGGCCCTCGTATCCATCAGACACATGAACCGACCAAGCATTAAAACCTAAGCTGGGGTCTCAGACAATGCTTGACATTATACAACAAATACTCAACTTCATCTCACCCAGGCATCTGTTTCCAATTAGATTAATGGCTATCTAGAATGATGCTACAATAGTTTTCAAAGCAACCCCCAAAATCAATACCCCAATAGTAAGCTCTGGTTTTTGCATGTGGTACAAAAAGCAGTTTGAGAAAAGATGATCTAAGACACCACATATTGATTAATCAATTCCAGCCAGGATACTAATGGGCTTTTCTTACAACAGTTGGCACTAGAAGGAAGGGGTGGGATTGCTGAATGAGAATGGCAGAAACTGGTTGTGTGATGAAGTTTCAGGGCAAGGGGAGGGCATGCAGTGGGGAAATGGGCCCTTCTAAAGATTGCTCTGAGTGAGCAGAGACTAGGAAGAAATGGAGGAGCTGAGCAATGAATGGAGAAGATAATAAATCAGATATATTGGCTTCAAACACAGCAGAATTGTACCTTGCAATTTACAGTGGTTGATATTAATAATACTTTCCTGTTGCTACAGAAACCCTCACAGGAAGGTCTGCGAAAGAGCCCAGCATGGGTCTAGAGTCTATAATGAAGTAAACTGACATTTTGTAGCCCTACCGGCCAGTGGAATGGTCTGGAGGCATTATTAATGCCTACTTTAGTTATTTTTCCACATTGACACTTCTGGCTAGGACAGCGTGGGGTAATTCAGATCATCTATGCATGGCTGTCACATTGTCCTTGCTTCTACAGTCAACGAAAAGAAGCAGCCATCTGTATATTGCTAACTAACCGTATATTGCTAATCATCACCACTCGCTCTCTCCTTCCTGCCCCTGTACTTCATAAAGTCCTCTACTACCATAGAAAATGGAAGTGCAAAACAGCTGAACCATCCTCCAGACCCAAACCACAGCACTTTACACTGTAGAAACATGTGAAAATCAAAGGAAATCACAAAGCTGGGGAGGACAGGTCTGCCACAGATACACAGGTCCCTTACAGCTCCCGAAGAGCAGCTGTCACAATTTGCAAGGAAATACAATACAGATGCTGAAAACCAGCCGAAGGGCTCTATTCCCAGCCTCTTAGCAAGGGTTAGGTGCTTGCCTCTCAAGACAGGACACCTCAAAAGGGTAGGTATAAGTTACAGACACAAACAAGAGCATTACACTGTCTGAAAGACAGCAGAGTTGTTCAGTTGTTGCTAATTGGGTGAGGTTGCCCTACTCTTTATAAAACTGGAAAGAGTAAAACTGACCAAGAGGTTTTGACCTTGAGTGGCTGTGACAGACAATTTGTAAAACTGTATTGGAGTTTCTGAAACTAGTACTGGATCTCGGTGCTAACTTCCAGCTGATGCTGTTCACTGATGTAGATTACAAGTTTGATCACAAAGGCTAGACCCAGTCAAGAGAAGAAACCTCTAGGTACAAAATATTAATGAGTCACTGGTTTTGCAGCCCTATATTGTGTGATTTGGTAACCAATTTTCTATGGGACATTGTGAGAACATGCTCCTACTCATCCGCCCATCCCACAGCAGAGCACACCAGCATCTTGGAGCAACACACACCAATTCTTACACATGGCAACACCACACTGACACAAGACATCATGTTGCAGGTAAGCAAGTCTGCAGCCTCAAACCACCGCAGGCCACAATAGTGGTTCAAAGGCTCTTATAGGACCTGCAGAACAACCCTCAAGAAAATAGGAACAATCTTCCTAAAAAGCAGGGTGAGGTGCTAATCAATAGGGAGAAAATGTACAAACTAAATTACTTTTTTCCCAGAACCTTTTCCAAAGTAACGCAATGCATAACAGCACCCCAGGAGTCCTACTGCCCCATCAGCAGACTCACATTGTAGAGGATGTCTGTCCATCCCTCCATGGTGATGCACTGGAAGACGGTGAGCACAGCAAAGAGGATGTTGTCAAAGTTGGTGATGCCGTAGTTGGGCCCTTGCCAGTACTCCCTGCAGGTGGTCCCACTCTCACACTGCCTGGCAGGAGGCTCCTCTCCACAAGGAAAATCTCCCACCTCATCACCTGCAGAGAAGAACAGTGGGAGAAAAGTTACTGACTGAAGCCAGTCAAGCAGCTGGTGCCGCTGCATCTTCCTTGCACCACTGTGTGGATGTTACATTTCAGGCTTCCTTGTGCCACTATGGGCATGTAAAAGACATTACGCCCATGCAATCATTTATATACTGCTATGTTGTAAGAGCTGGTTTAGAGGTAGGGTGGAGCAGAGCCATCCCTGAAGTGCCTATAATTGATAGTTTGCCCCAGTGTTCAGCCCCGTCATGTATGAGAAATACCACCAAAAAAAAAAAAAAAACAACAACAAAAAAAACAAACCAAAAAAAAAAAAAACAAACAAAAAAAACCAAACCAAAAAACTCCCAACAAACTGTGTGGTAAAAGCAAGGGCTTGGGAATGGTACATACTTCAAACACTGTGAGCCAACGATACACCCTCATACAGCATAGCTAAGTGCTAAATATTGGCACTATGACATTAAAGCAAAAGGGCAGGTTCTTCACCAGTGGCTTAAGCAAGAGCTGCTTGTGGATAGGCCCAGAATTGTCCAGATACAGAAGTTCAACCATCGCTGCATGAGGAGCCCCTGGCTTTGCCACAAGGCAGTACCACACAGCAGTCTGCGAGGTGAACTAAGAGCTCCAGCCCCTCGGTAAACTTCATAATTCTGCCCCAAAGGGCAATGCTGTGGATCATAAGTACTTGTGGCAGGGAAAGCACTCAGCTGTCAGCTCATCTGCAGCAGAGACAGAGTTTCTCTGCTGAGTTTCATTTCAGACCCAGAGAAGGCAAAGAAGGATGAGTCTGTCATAGTTAAGGACCAGAAGGGATGGCCAGAAGGGTGGCCAGCATCTTCCAGGGTCAGCTGTGCAGTCTAAAGTGTTGCAGCCCTCCAGAGATGTTGTGAGGACCAACACAGAGCAGTTTGGAAAACTAAAGTGCTGGTTTTTCAAAGTAAATAAATATACTAAGTAATATTCCTATTTACAGAGGGGTGCAATTCAGGAAATATTAAAGGGTTTTAAAAGTGACACGTTATGGTAATGGAGCAGCAAACTGCACAAAATCAAATTCACCAGGGGGAAAACAAGATCAGCACTAATAATTAGGAACAATCATTCCATAGAGCAAAGTCTGCAGGAGGAAAACAAGATTGTCACTGTGGCTCCAGGATATATATAAAAGTCTCTGTATGTGTGTGACGTGTTTTCCTGTTGACTCAACACCTTAATGCAGGGCATCTCTCTCCAGCTCCCATATGGGTCACCACAGGCTTTCACAAGGTCTTAGTGAGACAAGCCTGCAAAAAGAAAATACCAAATCTGGCTCTTGCAGACCATTTGTGAGTACGCCTTAAAACAGAATTCAGTTTTATCTCTGGCCTTTTGTTGCCAGGTAATGCTCTGAAAATGCAATGCACATCTACTACGAAGGGTTGGGTTTTTTTTTTTCCTTTTTAAAAAAAAAGCCCAGAACTGGTCCCTACTCCCATGGCTGGGGAAGACAGAGAAAGGGGGAGTCTCAAGGAAAAATGGGAAACAAATGTGATGCCCTCCTCTTCTGGAACAGCTTCAGGGCACTTGGGCTGGGTCAGCTGAGGAGGGTGGCTGCTTAAAAAGAATCCTGTGTCAGCAAAACAGGACAGCATGGAGGATGCAGGGAGAGGAAAACAAGTCAGGCATCCACTGGAACATGCACTGCCATTAATTTTTAACCATTTTTCATTAAAATAGAGAAATGTTTCTACTCAGAACAGTCTGTCAGGCTGAGTGGCAAAGGCCCTAAATAAGCCTTTTGTCATATTTTGGTCCCCAGCATCCCTCCTCATTGCAGTTTATTACTGACCTATTCAGGGCTACAGGAACATTTGCTGTTGACACCTCTCCTTGGTTCCCCCCACAATGCACTGAAATAACAGCTGGTATGTCTCATGTGGCTCCTGATTCCAGGAAAAACCCCAGGAGTTTGCTCACTTTGGGGATTTGGAACAGAAACAAGCATGAGCAACTCCTCTTCCAATTTGCTACTCTCTGACAGGCATCTCTTTAAGGAGGTTCACATTTCCACACTCAAGCCAGCCTTTGGAGCCCGTGGTATCAGGCCTGGGTTTGTTAATGCACCTCTTTGGAGATGATGAGCACTTAGGTTTTAAAAGGCTCAGCTGATGGCTTTGTGGGATGCTCTGCTGCTCCGCTCACAAGGGACCGCAGCGCCAGGAAACCTCACCGCTCTCTGCCTTTCCAGAAACACCATCGCGCCACTTCCCGCCGAGCGGGTGGAATCGATCCCCATAATCCATCCGACAACCAGCTCGTTAGCCCTTGAGAAAAGCAGGGGCTGGTGCCTGTAAACACGGACGGCTGCCCACACCGCCCGGAGAGCGGATTCGGGGGGAGGTGAGCCCAGCCACACCGCGTCCTCCCACCGAGATGCCAGGTGCTGCCATGCAGAGATACACAACACACACAACAGTTTTTCAGCTGCACTCCCAATTCCTAGCTGGGAGCCACCCAGCAAGCAAGAGTCACTTACACACGATGTTACACATGACAAAAATCTGTTCTCAGTCCCCAAGCCTGGCACAGAGATCTCTCAGCCACCGCTGATGTCAGAGAGTTGTCTGCAGAGAACACCAATAGCTTTGGGTTTTATTTTTCCCTTTTACATTAACTAGCTTCTGGGGGGCAGGAGGGGAAAAAAAAAAAAATCAATCTTCTCTTTAGCCCACTGGCTACAGTCAGCCCATTAGTGAGAGAGCCCCAGAGCTCAGCCTGCAGCCGCTACCTTGCAAAGGAAGGATGCAAAAAATGACCTACCTTGGTTGCAGTTTAACAGACCTGAAAATACTACTGGAAAATGCAGATCTGCTCATAATTGCTTTCTTCCTGCCATCTCACCAAGAACACTTCGGCTTCCGACTCACCTATAATGTCACTGTTGCTATTATTCCTCTGTAATTGCTGCAGTAGCCCCAGAGACCTTGCAGTGGGCTGAGACCTGTTCTGCTCGGCATGAACACACACCCCCCGCAAAAAAGTTTCCTCTTCTACAAATTGAGTCAAAAAATTCATTTATTCCAGGAATTGTCGTGCTTCGCTCACAAATCACAACACCTGACTACCCTTTACAAGTTGTGTTACGTTTTTTTAACATTACATAGGAACACAAGCAAGAAGACTATTTCACCCTGCTTTTGCAAAGCTCTGTGTAAACCGAATATATTAAACTGTTTCCATGTTGTTGCTAGAAAGCACTGTGAAGGATGCCCAGAGATTTGGCAGGGATGTTGTTTTATTACCATTTGAATGCATATAAATAAATCAATATTAAGACCTATTAGGGATAATCACTGAAAATACAAGACTGTGTTTTAAAGACAGTCAATTGTACCTTAAATTGCAATCTTTTGGAGACAAGAACAATATTTTCATCTGTGGATAGCCCAGATAACCAACACATATTAACACTACTTTAAAGGAATATCAAAAAATTACATGGAAAAAAATGGCTTCTTTTTTTTTAATTGGAATGAGTTCTGAGCCATGGACAAGCAGCTGGCCGACAGTCTCCGGGCATCACTCCTCTCCACCTCCATCTTCTGGGGTTTATCACTCATTCACAGGCAGACACATCATTTACTCTGCAGTGCCCAATTTCGCTTGCCCTTCTCTGTTTGAAGGACATTTTTATCCTTTCTCCATCAAAGAGCTCCTTGCCTTCCATCTATTGTCTTTTTTTTATTTTTTTTTTTATTTTGGTTGCTCCCAGTCTTTCCAATCTTACTATTTCACACTGAAGCTTTCTCATACCCATGCAACTTGTCCCAGAAATCTTGCAAGGAAATTCAATGTTCAGTAGTTGTTCATAGAGCTAAACCCAATGAAAATGTAAACAGAGACCAATGAATAAAAAAAAAAATAACAAAAACGCCCACCCTTCCACAAGCTGGAACAACAACAATTTGGTTCTGTATTTCTACTATGAAAAAATTCTCCCATAAGAGGAGGCCCTAAGCACCTTCATCTCACTCTTGTGTAGACTGAACAACCCACTAGCATCAGTGTTACCATGGTGGTGTAACAGGCAGAGGAGAATCTGTCCCGGTACATGAAGGGTGAGGACAAAAGTCTGTTAGAGTGGGTGGGTAAAGACGGAGAGAATGCAGTGAAGGTACAAAAGAAAAAAGGAAAAGCAACACAAGAGCAGGATAGAAAGTGTCCCAATGAGATGAAGGGGACTAGAAGCATCATGATGATACGCTGGGAGGGGAGCAAAGCTCAGAGCTCACCTGTCTCATTAGAGAAGCAGGTTTTATGAAACTTCCCCATGTAAAACTCCAGCCCGATGATGGCAAACATCACAATGGCGAAGAAGAGGAGCAGCCCGATCTGAAGCAAGGGCACCATCGCCTTCATGATGGACTTGAGGACAACCTGCAAGCCTGTGGGGACAAGGAAAACACATGATCAGTGAGAGAAGGAAAACAAGGTCTTGGGGGTGGGGGCAATGTAGGAAAGAGGGGCTGTCTAAGGGAAAGTTCAGGATTGGCAATACCAGCCAATGCTGTTTATCCCAGGGTGTTATAAAAAAGATGCTACAGCCATAATGCACTCAAGATGTGAAAGGAGAGTTAACTTTTTCTGACCCCTTTTCTTCAGATCAGAAATTCAAAGGTCTCTTAAGCTTCAGAGACACAAAAAGGACTTTTTCTGAAGCCAGTGGAGTGCCAAGACTCAGCCTGGAGCTGGACCGGGTCCTTAGGGCAGATCCTGCAGCAGTGTGGCTTCAGCAGCAGAACTGGGCACTGCTGTGGTACCCACCAACCCAGGGAGGGCAGGGAGGGCAGGGCTGCACAGGAGCTGCCTCTCCCTCTGTGACACACAGAATAGCCGTGATGCTGCCGTGCCTATCACACCCAGCTTCTGGAGAAACAAAACCCTGTCTCCAGGGCTATCCATCCACAGCTTTTTCACTGGCACTAAAACTCATTTTCAATTAAAACCAGGGGAGATAAGACAAGAGAGGTTGGAGAGATGGAGGTGTCAGATAACATCATACAGACACACAAAACAAAAAAACTTCAGTGATAAGCAGCAGCTGAAAGCCACCTTGGTGGCCTGTCCTAAGGTATGGAGAATGAAGGATCATCATTGTCTTGCCACCTTGTACAGCACTACTGAGGTCAATATGGGTGCATGCAGAAAAAAAAAAAAAAAAGACTGAAGATCTGTTGGATGGGAAAAATACTGAGAATCTAGAAGAAAAACATATACCATGCTTGTGTATGAATGTATCTCAAGGTTGTACGTTTGCCACAGGAAAAAGACACAGCACACAGATTTCACAGCATCACTAAAAACGTGAGAGCAATTAATGCTCTGGGGGAAAATATTGTGCTGGTCCAGGACACATCACCAGGTGGAAGAGCACATCCTCCTGGGGGGAACATGAGACCCACACCAGGACAGGCACATCCCTGAGGCCACCTTACTTCTCTGACATCCTTAGACTGTCACTACCACAACACCATATTGCCTTGCTCAGGCAAGAAGTTCATGAAAAAACAGCCAGCAGCACCTCCTTATTAGAGATCCAGTTAATAAATGACACCTTTACCAAGCCTAGGCAAGGGCCTCTCCTGCGTGGGAATTCAGATTCAAGCCCTGCCCAAGAAAGGATGCTGATTTCAGGAAATGTTGGTGCTGTTATCGCAAAGCATAGTCCTTGCTCTATTCCTACAGCACCAACATTTCAGTCCCGAAGCAGCCAGGGAGGTGACAGAGCTGATGCCCCAAGCAGCCACCCAGGAGGAGAGGGGGTTGCCTGGCTGCCAAGGGGTTAATGCGGAGAAGAGCAGAGCATCCCATAGAGCAGTGGTTCTCTTTCACTGGTTCTTGCTGGAGGGAAAAATCTCTCTGTTCCACATTGAGAAATGAAATCCACTCCTGACAGCGATCCCCCGCTAGCGGGCAGAGCAGCTGGTGAACAGCAACAAATAGAAAGGCAGTAAGCAACGGTGTGGGGACTTTGATGGTTTCAGGGCATCAGCAAGGCATGATGCAGCTCCTCACCGGAGCATTCAGACCCTTCACATTAGCACGTAAAATATAACAAGTTGCCCACTGAGTAGCTACAATGAAGTCCTATGTGCTCTTTCCCTTTGTTTTTTCCCCTTATTAAAGGAATAAAGTCCCCAGTGCAAGATGCTCAGCTGGTAAAAAATCAGAAGATGCAAGCTCAGGGCTGTGGGCCTGAAAGCTGCAAAATTTGGGTCGCAGGTCTTCACACTCCATAGAATTAATTCAACCCCAAAGGTTGTCCTAGGACAAATCCCTGCTGCTCACCTGCAAATTTGGAAGCGCAGTGCTGAAATTAGCTGGCTGTACACAAAACA
Organism: Strix aluco; assembly: GCF_031877795.1. Lineage (NCBI taxonomy): Eukaryota > Metazoa > Chordata > Aves > Strigiformes > Strigidae > Strix > Strix aluco. The sequence goes on along the minus strand of NC_133950.1, from coordinate 6,083,901 downwards.
GGATGACAGAAAATCAGAACTTAGTAAGGGCAGGAGCCACAGACTGTGAAGAAGTAGGGGAAGAAAATATTGCTCAGAAAAGCATGTAACACCCCAAAAGCTATCAAGCACCTTTGGCTATGAAGATGACATTATCACAACACTCACTTGGGATTCCCGACACAAGCTTCAGGGGTCGTAACACTCGGACGGCTCGCAGGGTCCGCAGGTCAAAATCAGTCCCAGCAGTTGCTAGAATCCTAATTGTAAAAGGGGAGAGAGAGGAAAAATTGAGATTAAATGCAAATTCCTCTTTCCAAAGCATGCTGTGTAAAACCAGAAAATATTTAAGCTGCTTTAAACTTTATACCTGTGATCACGTTGCAAACTGTGTCCACTGAAAACCATCAATTCACACACTCCTCCAGTGCTGTTGAGCTTTGCTCAGACTATAAGAAAATCTACAATATCTGCCTGCTTATGAGGCCATTTACACACAGTGAGCAGGCCTGGCTCTGTCCGTTAAAGAGCAGCACCCTGTGCTTAAAGGAAAGCATACAGCATTTTTCAGGAGACAGTGAGAGGGAAATAAACCCCTCGGTAATGCTAGAAATTACCTGCCAGAGCTTTTCCCTATAATAAATTCAGAAATCCCTCAAGTACTGATGTCTGGTGTTTCCTAATATCTGAAGCAGTTTCTAGTTATATGGTTTACTCTGTGTGTGCAAAATTAATTTTTGTTCAGAGCACCTTATTTGGGGAGAATATCCAGAGAGTGGGGTGCAAGTATTTCCTCTGATATGCTGCAGTAACTCTGATGAGAAATACAGCTCCCAAACCAGAGTTTAAACTTAAAAATGTAAGTGCTCTGCACAGAAAATGAAATGGCTTCACTGTTTTAGGGCACAGCAGAGGAAGAAATATTGTCACAGTGTCCACAAGCCACAATGGTGCAAACTCCTTAAGCGAAGACCCTGCAAGGCACATTGCCCCACAGAGAGCATGGCAAAACTGTGTTAATTGATTACTGCAGCACTTCCTATGATTCTTCCACAAAAATATTCTTGATTTGAGACAGGGGTCCCCTAACACAGGCCAACCACGCAGTTAGTTCAGAGCAAAAATCCTCTCAACCAGTTCCCCACTAACTGCACCATTTAAAGTGATTATAAGCAATTGCCATTAGTTTTTGCTAGGTTTGTCCCCAGGTTGTTCTACCAAGGTGGAAGTGGCTGAGCAACCATCCACCAGTGGGGTCTGCAAGCCCCCAACCCCGGGGTACTGGGTGTACAAGATGCCACCACTTTGTTAACCACAACTGCTGAAAGCACTGCCCACGGAGACCCAACCTTGCCCACAATCTCTGACGCTTTATCAACCCCTCCCCAAGAGCTACAGCAGCAGGAGGGACTCGCAAACCTGGCTGCAAGTGGGATTCCAGAGGTGCCACAGGCAGAGCTGGAAGGAGGCTGCCAGACTTGAGCACTGAACCCCAGGCAGTGACCTGGGGATTAAGCACCCAGGCACAGCAAGTGTCCCGTGCCGGAGCACAGAAATGCTCTGAGAGCTGCTGAGCACCCACAGCGTCCACCCACGATTTATCGGCACCGGCTCAGGAGCCCTTTATCTTGGTTGCTGATAACAGGCTGCTGAGCATTCTGCAGAGTGGCCAGCTACTATAAAAAATACAAGATAAAGCAGAGTTTTTCAAAATGAGACATATAGTTTTACTATGTAATACGTATTACGTAGGAGGCCCGACAAACTCGGCAGCGGAGGACGTGGCTGTGTAGGGAGCACTCACAGCACAGCTACCCTCAGATAAAAACCCTGTCCTTGACTTACTGACTGACTTAGCACTGTTGCCAAGCATGGGCCAGGGAAGAGCAGGATCAGCATTGCTGTGCGGAAAGGGCCAGACCCCATCAGCAGGAGGTGCTGGAGATCAGGAAAAAAGCATGCTGAGATGTTGGATGGCAAGAGAGGCAGCAGCAAGCCAGGATCTGAGGACCAGAGTACCTGTTCTATAGGACACCTGTCCCTACATTTTCACAACCAGAAAATTCGTGTTACATCAGCTCTATTGATGCAGTTTGAGCATAAGCAACAGGAGACAATTTAAACCAAGAACCATCAAGTGCAGAGGCTTCTAACTTCATCTTCTGCACTCATGCCAATGATTTCATTCCTCTCCTCCCTTCCCTCCACCCTCACAACTTAATTGCTCACTCTGCAGTCTGGGAATAACACACACTTCAAGTCAAAAGTTAATCTTAAACATCCACCTAGGATGTTGCTACTAACAGCACAATTAGTCTCCAGTGAGCTAAGATGGATTTGTGCTGTCATCAGGCAGAGCCCTGGTTCCTGGTACAAGCTGAGAGGAGGGGTGCTTGATATGCTCATCATTTTTTTTCTAAAATCAAAAAGAAAATGGGAGTGAATGGGGGACACCATCAATTAGTCCCATGATGCCAGTAAATGTTCCAGTGGCTGGAGCTCTTCATTCCAGTCTTGTCTTCCTAATAGGCTTGATGCCTGCTCAAACTATGGCACACACACCCCTCACCCCCCCAGTCAAACCCCTAATCATTCATTAATTCCCACATCACTAGCGCTGTGATTCCCCAGCTAACCTACACGGGGCACCCTACAGCCCACCATCTCCCATGGCTGGAGACCTGGTCCATGGATCGTATCAAATCACAGTCAGATCGTACAGACCATCCATGTCACTGCTACATCTGCCCATGAATCAGCCACTCTTGAAAAAAAATACAACCCTGGCCAAATTTTGTCTGGAGAGAAAAACAGAAAATACAGCTACGTCCTAAACAAAGCCACTTTTGGTGGAAGAAAGAGAAGACTGGGAGATGAGGTAGTAGCTCTAGGTCTAAAAACCCACATTTGAGCCTTGCAGGTAAATGAGGCAGGTGGGGAGAAAACCCAGGTGGGCATCCAACGTTTCCTGCACTAGTCGAAGCAGGGAGGGCTGGATGCTGCAGCTTCTCACACTGCATGGTCACAACTGTGGCTCTGCGGCCCCAGGCAGGCTGTCCCAACAGTGGAACCAGGGGAAAGAGGGCCCTGGGGCTTTTAGATGTGTTATGGGGTCAGCGTCCATCCCAGGAGCCCTGGCACGTGGGGTCTTACTGCTCTGAAGGACCCAGTGGCAGAAAGCTGGTGCCCAGTCATTGAGAGGGAAGAGCCAAGTGGCAGCTTTCAGCAGCTGGAGCCCAGCAAAGCAGCTCGGTGGGGGGAAGATGTGCCAGGGCAGAGATGGTGCCTTTTCTCCCTACAAAATCAAAGCTAATTTACAGCTGCTCAGTAGTCCACTCCCCTAAACTGTTCACTGACATGCATGGGAAAACGCCCCACTGAGGGAAAGGCCTTAATTAACTTTGTGGCATTTGCATAAGTGCCATCTTTCTGTTTTACTTTTTCACCCACTCCAGCTGAAAGCTTGCAGAAGCCACTGTGAGTTAGGCCAGAACAAATTGGAAATTATCACTAAAAATAATAGAAACAGAGAGATCAAAGGAGCTGGCTGACAAGCACATCCTGACAATCCTGCCAAAGCTTCCCTGGCTGCACAGTGAGAACAAAGCAGAGGTGACGGGTGAGCCAGTGCCGGAAGAGGAAATCAGCTGTGAAAGGTAAAAAAAAAAATAGATTTTAGGAGATAACCTCACAAAGAATAAATGGCTTGATCTGCAGCCCTTTCTGTATCTTAACGGGTCGTACAGAAACACTGAGATTTGATAGACTTAGAACGTTGTCTTTGATAGCACTTCCAGTGGTTAAGTGCAACAAAACCTTATTAAATAATAATTTAATTAAACATCATATATAATATTTATATATATAAAATATTTATTTTATATATATAATTAATTATAAATAATTAAATAAGTTCCTCCATATAATTTGCCTTTTTTACAAGCAGGATGGTCGACCATCAAATCTTCCTTGCTTGTATGCTGCTGTGGAGGACCTGGGCACGCATCCTGCCAGCCCAGCAGTGCTCAGGACCGCTGCACTCATTCTTCGCTTTCATGATAACTTGGTTAAATGCTGCTTTCTGTATCACCACCTCCACTAACAAGCTCTGACTGACATCTGTTCCCAGAGACAGGCCAAATTTGTGATAAATGCTTGATAACTTTTGTTCTAGCAAAGCCTAGAATAAACTACAAAAGCAGCTTAATCCTTTGGGTAGAAAAGAAAGCAAAGAATAAAGGGAAAGTTCCTTTCCTGAACATTATGCTAACATAAATAATTAGCACTCCATTTCTTAAAGTACCTCGGAGCTCAGGATTTCTGTGTACTGGTTCAGCAAGACAAACACTGTTGTACAGTGCTGCGCTTTTCAGAGCCACCTGATAACAAATCTCCTTACCGAAGCCCTAACCAAAGAAAATGCCTTGGAACTCCTTCAGGCTTAGCCCCAGATCTCTAAATCTCAAGGACTGGAGTGGGGAAAAGCTAACCCTGCTTCTCAGAATCATCCCCACCTTGTCTTCCTCCTACTCCTTAATGGCCTTTTAGTGGATTTATTTCAGCTTTTCCAGATGATCTCTTGGGGAACAGGTGACAGAGGTGCTTTGTATCTCCCCCACGGTAGGAAGAGGAGGAGGAACAGAAACACAGAAGATATCCTAAGTGAAAGCCAAGAATAGACAATTAAAAATACACGGTTTTCTATACATGTCTCTGCTTATAGGAGCAACTACACCTTGGGTCCAGCCTCAGCAAAGAGCAACCGGTGAGGCCAGGCTCAACACACACACATCTGCAGGTGATGGAGCGCGTTTTCTGCCCGGTCTCCTGGAATCACTGTCTATAAATCACCACAGAGGCAGCTTAAGACATGCAGGAGAGAACTGGAACTGGCTGCAAGTCCAGCAGCTTCAGAGTGTCTGCTTGTGAGCAGATAACAAACAGCTATTGCAAAAAGCAGCAAGATTAATAACTGAGAATGATTAACACTTCCAAGGGGATCTCACCACCAGACAACACTGGTGCCAGGGCAGGTTCTGCTAGAGGAGGAATCGCTGGCATAAATTGTAAGCATTTTTAATGTAACCTCACTATTTATTATAAATTCTAGTCTTAGAAAGTAAGTGGAAACAGCAATTTTTTCAGAGACCTTATCCACAGCACCGGTTCCTAAGAACTGAATCAATCTCTTCAGCAGGAATAGGAGAAAGACTAAATACCCACCAGACAGCTTCCCACAAAAAAAAAAAAAAAAAAGATAAAACTAGCCAGCAGTATAGCAGCTGTCTTATGAAAAGAAATAGCAACCATCACTTCTTACCCACAGATTCAATCCCACCTAACGCAGACACGTTGGCAGCATCGACCCCAAAATCTCTGACACAAGCAGAGAACTCCAGTAAATCACCCCTGTTCCCAGAGCCTGGCTTTGGACACAGGCTGTCGACATTTAAAAAGCCTCAGTGACCCCCAGGAAATGGAAACCAAAGGGAAAAATAAATAAAATAAGTATCTACATAAATATTGGCTGACTAGTTTAAAGATATTTCCCGCCCATCTATGGGCAGTCTGTGTGCTGACCATTGCCTCTATCTGTGCTACCTGCTAGCTGTGACCCCCACCCACCCGCTCCTTCCCGATTCCTCCTCCGCTGCCTGGGGAGTGTAGGAGCTCCCTAACCCCATGGGAGTTGCCACCACCACCAGGATCACTGTCGTGGTGTTCATGGCAGCTAGTGACCCCCCTTGGGTCCTTCCTGCAAGGTTCTTCTGGTCACACACCACTGTGGGAACATTTGGGAATTTTACAGTAAAAATTAAGTGGAAAGAAATAATTCTTTTGAAATGAGAGATTCTATGGAAAAGATTCATTTCACTCAAAAAAAGGCCCATAAAATTCATCTTAAGTAGCTGGGCTTTTTAACTGGTGTTTTCCCTTCAAAAGCATATACAGAGCATTAAAAATTTACAAAGATATATATTCTCCATTTCTTTTTTTCCCCTTAAACTGCCTCTGCCTGCTGCTTTCCTGAACCACCGAAGCATTTTAACCCCAAACCAGCACACAGTGTGATTCTGACTGGAGCTGGCAAGACTTTCCAGGATCAGAAATACCAGCAGTGCACCAACCAGCACAGGACAGCCACTGGCCTCGCCATGCATGTCCCAGCCTTTGAATTAATGGTCTTTATTTGGAAACATCAACTTCTCCGGTGTCTGCCCTGCACCACAGCCAGGAACCATCTACCTAGCCAGGACAGCCTGGGACGAGTGGAGGTGGCCACCAAGACAGAACTTCCTATCAGGGAAGCTGCTGCCCAAGTGAAGGTCTGCAAGAGCTGTACGCCACACTCCTGTGTGGAGGAGGGAGCAAGCTCTACCTGCACAAGGTGAGCTCCAGTGGAATCACTCAGGCAGCGGGTGGAGGAGCTGCAGAAGGAAAGCAGCCAGTCATGATGGATTAGGGAGAGGGAACAAGAAACAGAGTATTACTGGAGGAATTGCAAGAAGAAATATCAGGTCCCTGTGGCACTGACCTCCAAGGACTACCAGAGCATCAACAGCAAACAGACAGCACTGTGGAGAAGGAGGTACCATGATCTCTGGCAACTTGTGGCAACAGGGCATCACTCACCCCCGTTTCCTCATAGGTACCAACCAGCAACAGATAATGAAGTCTTGGCAGTGGATGGAGTCAATAAGCAAGACTCACAAGGAGAAACCACACCAGTTGCACACACTAGAAGCTGCAAAAGGATATGGCGAGTATTAGTAGTGGGTGTCTGTCTGCTGAGAAGCACCTCAGCTGCATTACAAATCAAAATGAGTATTTTTCACCTTCTTAACTCCAGAGTGCACACTGAAGACATTGTTCAGTCTTATGCTGGTGATGTGGTTTGACTGATTTCCTTGCCTGGGATTTGAGGGCAGGTCAGCAGAGGCAACCAGCCAAAGGGTGCCCATGAGACAGCCCCTCAGATGCAGGCATCCGTTTTGTTCAGCGCAGCAAGCCTGGCTTGCATTTGGACGGCAGTGACACGGATGTCAGTCCCGCTGCTCCCTTGTTCTTCAGCCACTGCACAAATCCGCGTGCAATCGGTGACTGGAACAGTTGGAAAGATGCCCCTTTTCACTCAGTTTGATTTCATGGTGTGTGAGCTTTATCTTGACTACCAAAGACATAGAGCTGACACCAGGTCTGAGCCAATAAGTAGATCTGGCATGTTAATTGCACCGTTTAATTTATGGCACTATCAGGTTCATCTGCTGGCTCCATCACTCCATGTTGGTGACTTCCCCACCAGCTGTCCATAGTCCCTCCCATGTGAAAGGGCCCAGCTTGCCAGCTCTCTGTCTCTCCTTTGGATGACCAACACCAAGTCTAAGCATCCAAATAGACACTTGCACATCTAAGCCTACTCCTTCCCTTCCAAGCACACCTACAACGCAATGTACCAGGTCATAGAACCATTGAATGGTTTGGGTTGGAAGGGACCTTAAAGATCACCTAGTCTCCCCCACCCTGTCACAGGCAGGGACACCTTCCACTAGCCCAGGTTGCCCAAAGCCCCGTCCAACCTGGCCTTGAACCCTTCCAGGGAGGGGACAGCCACAGCTTCTCTGGGCAACCTGTGCCAGGGCCTCACCACCCTCACAGGGAAGAATTTATTCCTTATGTCTAATTTAAATCTACCCAACCCTTTCCTTAACACCAGCCTATTCAGAGCAATTCAGGCTGATTCCCTTGCTCAGATAAACATGTTTGTCCCAAAACTGACTGTATCCATCAAAATGGCCTCACTATGGTGAAGTATAAACCTCTCTTTAGTTATAACATGAAGGGAACAGACAGCAAAATAAAATACACTGAGGAAATATCAATATTCAACATTACAGGGTTGCTCTGCTTCAGAGGCACAGCCAATTTATTCCTTGGTCTCACAGCAAATGGGTGCATTTCTGAGCCTTTTGTAGCCAGCATTAAATTTGCCACCAGCCTTCAGCGTACGGAGCCGCCCAGATATGAATGCAAACTCTCTCCTCCTCTTTGCATGGCAGAAACGCTCCAGAGTCCTGAGACACAGCAAAACGAGAGCAAGATCCACCCCCCTCACAAACCACCCGCAACCTACTTTCCTGATTCTAATTCCTGAGCCAGGCTCCAGGGAGAAGACAGGGAGAGGAGCATCTGTAGACACACGCTCCTGCACTACAGCGAGACACACAGCAGTCAAGCAGCGTGCGACATGAGACAAAACGGATGAGGTTTTGCAGAGTGCAGAGAGCTGAGGGCTTGGCTCCTGCCCAGGATGAAGGAAGATATTCTGGTTATGAGGCAATTGCTCAAATAAGTCCTTGTTGCTTCTAAGCAGGAGAGACATGAACATTCTACACCACAGAGTAGAAAAGGAGGCTCATTCGCAATGACAGCTGGCAGGAAAATGCACATGTCCAAAACATTTTAGTGAGCTCACGCTGGGGAAACTGAGCACAGAGGAGTTAAAACCATCCTGCACTTCATTGTGACTGGAAAGTAGGTCATACCTTGAGTCTCACTACATTAACATTACAAAGGAGAGATGGCTGCTTTCTGTCCTTGGAAATGGGCATCCCAGAATTTTGTTCCTCATATCAGAGGAGAGCAGGAGCCGGAAGCCCAAAGCACTTTCCTGGAGCGTCTGGTGTCACACACCCCATCCCATGGCCTCTTGTGTATGGGCAAGCTGCGGAGGGGTTTAGCTCAGTAGCAAACAAGTTTCTTAATGAGGAAAGGCAAATTTCAGGGTCAACAAAATATTTCAAGTATTTTTACTTTATGGGGGGGAAGAAAAATGAGAGCACAACAAAACATCATTTGTTTGTTGTCAAGTTCTAAAATGAAGTATTCTGACTTTTAATGTGTTTTCCTTTTTAGTGAAAGCAATTCATGTCAAGTCTGCAAATATTTTTTGACTTGATTTAAAGCTGCCATTTTCCTGAAAAATACAAATCCCCAAATCCTGTGTGCATGAAAAATGTCACCCAAACTCGACACTACATTTCATTGCTGTGCCAGAAAGTCCGGAGGAGCGTGACTCTGCTCTCCGCTAACTGGCAGTTTGAAATTGGGCAAAAGGCACAGGACAGCTGGTAGGTGGATGGGGGAAGTATTTTTCTGCCAGGTGGGCTAGCAGGGCAGCACAGGCACTGCAGGAGGGAAGAGGTCTGAGTCACTAAAAGCACATCTTAACCCTCCTTCCTTATAGTACTCACCAAACGAGAGCCTCCTTGCCAGACTGCCCTGGGAGCAGTGATGAAGTCTGTTATTTGGAACCAGAACCACATCACTCTCTGCATTTGGCCGCTCCCCAGAAGTAGTTGTTCATAAGTTGAGCAGAAAATGTCATCACTATCAAATTACATGAGTGTTTAAAAAGCAAACCAAAACGGTTCAGAATAAGAGCTCAGCCTTCCCTCCTGGGGTGCTGAACTGGTGCTGCTGGAGCTGGCAGGGGAGGGACGGGGAGCAGCAGCCAGTGAGAGACTGGTGCAAAGAACAAAGAAAAATATCTGTCAATGCTGGGCATGTCAGTCAGGATGGAAAGGAGAGCTCTTGTTAGGTTACTGTCTTCTGGGCCTTTCTGCACTGCAGCCATTTCCACTGAGCCACCAGCTGAACCGTGCACTAGCTTCTAGAGGGAGTGCCTGGAGGAACGGCCTTCCTCTGCGTCCCTGCACTCCACCTTGCCACTCCATCACTGAATCCTGTAACAATCTAGCGACGGGCAGATAATCACCAAAGATAAACACGTCTTGAAAAACGATAGCCAAAAACATTTATATAATAAATGGGAAGGTAGAGAGTAGAGTGTTAGTTAATTCATGCTGCCACATTTGCACACTTCTTGTGTTCACTCTCCAGCCCTCAGGCAGATAAGCCTCACTGGCACAGCCAGATGGACTAGAACTGGCAAAAATGGATCATCAGCATCATCCATGCCTGGGTGTACTTGTGCGCTTGACCAATTAGAGACCCAAAACCACTCACAAACTGAACAAAGCCATCCTAACTAGAGAGCTTTACTGAACTTCAAGTGTTCCTGTATTTTTTTCCCCACAATATAGCAAAATATTGGCAAACAACGGGTTCCTGCTGCCATCACCATGGCATTGCTCCTCTCCTCCTGCCTGCGCTCTCGTCGTGTGCATCCTCCCAGCACAAGCACATGGGGAGCCATGCTATGTCCAAGGAGTGACACTCAGGTCGTGCTGCCACTTGCATACTGTGAGGTAACACCATGCAGGTGATGTAACCAATATACCAAAGTAACATCAAATCTGGTTAGGGGGTACACAAGCACCCACCACTCATTTGGCACTTCCTTACAGTGACCTGAGGGAACAGCCACAGTCCCTCCATGCAGGGGAGGACCCTTACTCCTCTGCCCACTCTATCAGCTGGGAAGGTCTTCTGCCAGGGAAATGCAGCCTCCTTCAATCTGCATGCCTGAGGCTAGCTAATTTAACAGTCTGGCTTTGGCACTGTGCTCATGACTTCCAGTTTAAGACAATCATGAGCAGGTGATACATTGAGCATTTAGTTCACAGCTAACTACTTAAGCCATGGATGAGAGCCAATACTGAATTCCAGAGAGGCTGGGACAGAAACTGGATTTGTGGTTATTCCCCTGACTGCTTCTCAGGGCCATGGGCTCCAAGAAACTACCACATTACACCACCTTGTTACCTCCTAAGGGCAGTGCTGTCTCCCTCACCTACTCCTGCCACCCTGTATCTTCCCAGACAACAGCCTGAATCAAGCTAGATGATGTTGGACTTGAGTTCAACAAGACAAGAAAATTGCACCCTATCCACCTCTGGTAAATGTCCCTACAGGAAAGTTCTCTGACAGCCCAATTTTTGGAGAAGGACAATTACTGGAAAGCCATTAGGTACCTCTACAAGCGGGCACAGAGCTGGGTTTCTTCCCTTTGGAAGAAGGCTGGCCAGGGAGTTGGTTCTTAGCTGTATCACAGATAGTCATGGGACCCTTCGTCACTGAGGTCAGTGGTCTCTGAGGGAGGTTGTGCCTATGAATGCTCTGAGCAAGCCGAGAGATGTGTATGTTCCTCGGACACCTCCTGTCCAAATCTGCTGCCTCAAAGGACCCAAACCCCCAGAATTTTTCCATCTGCAGCAAGGTGCCCCTTGCTCAGAGATGCAGTATTGCCAGTGGTCACACAAGTAGGCACCCCCAAAATCGACAAGGCTGAATTAAAAGTCATGAGACTGGTAAAAAAAAAAAAAAATAGGGCAATCTATTTGTCTTGTGATTCCTTAGCTTTTGTAGGCAGCTCGGGTCATGTTTTCAAGCTTTAGTCTATGAGCCATAAAAAAATACACATTTTCAAATAGAAGCCGAAACTCTCCTCTTGTCACAGGGATTAATATAAAGCATCAGATATCACAAGACTTGCAATATAATATCTATTCTTTAATGCAACCTCATTGTCACTCCCAAAAGATATCATTTTCCCTCTTTCTTAGAATTTCTCTTTTTTTTTTTTTGGCCAGAACTATCACAGCAAACATGCAATGTTGTTCTAAGGAAAACACAGTTTGCCAAGACATCTAAAATATTGTGTATTCCCTCCATCTGCTTCTGCTAAATAAACCCAGGGCCTTATCTAATATAATGAGTAGATGTTGGCAATAATTGCACAGCCATCTGTACCGTGCTTTAAACCTGTTGCAAGCTGAGCTGTGGACACAAGAAAGTCAGAATTTATTCCTTCTATACTGAAAACAGAAATTGTAACTTCCCCCTTCTGTTTTTTAGGATAATTTAGCCATATCAGCTCCTATGCTTGGTGCTTGGGGAACAGTATTTCATGAACGTGACAGATAAACCTTCTCTTTTCCCTATATTGTATAGATAAAAGCTCAAGTTCTGCAGCTGACAAGGTTCAGAGCAGTCCCAGGCGAGCGCTTGTTTGCAGCACAGCAGCCTGAGAGAGCTGTTTCTGCCCAGCATGGTGCAACCACAACACAATATGTTACAGCAAGGACTACACACCAGCGCTCTGCCTGTGCACAAGCCCTGCTGAGGATGACCATCCCAGAGGAGACTTCCCAGAAACTTTAAGGCTTAATTAGGAGTCTCTTCTGGCTGTATTCAGCTGCTAGAACCAAGTTACCATCAACCAAATTTGCTAGAGAGTTACTCACCTGGGTCATCCCCACTCAGACTGAGCCCATACCAATTCAAGAGGTCAAACAAGTCTCTTCTTTTTTTTTAAAAAAACCTTGTTCTTGCCCTGTTTGAGTCAAATGGAGCTATCATACCAGCTCCTCCCTGGCAAACCTGGGGAAATCGGGATCCAGCTGCAGCTTGCAGGACCACGCAACAGCAGGCTGGCTGATGTGCAGCAAGAGGAGGACGTTTGACTGAATTTACCCTCTGTAGGACATGACTGAAAGTGTCTGTAAGAGAGCAGTAGTGCTCAGCTACTTTGCACAGGAGTCAAAAAGCACCAAGGTCCTTGGATAAAAAGAATTGGAGAAAGAACTTGTTGCCTATGAAATCTAATTAACTAGATGCCCCCAGGTAGACATTGGCCTGGAATCAAGATGTTCAGAGAACACAGCATAGCTTCTGAGTGCTCAGGAGGCGACATTTAATGACTGCAAGGATCACCTCAACGCCAATACAAAACATGCCCATGATCACACTCTCTGAGCATTGGTGTGCCAGTCACGCTTTCCTCCTCCTCCCCCCCACGCTGCAGTTGCCCACTCTTTCCCCATTTTTCCCATCCCTTTTCACCCACCACAGCATGATAATCCCCTTCCCAACACCAACATGAGTGCACAGACGGCTGCTAGTTAGCAATGCAAGTGGGCAGTGCAGCCAGGATCCTCTGAGCAGAGCTTGCAGGATCTCAGAGGCCAGAGCAATGTCACTGGTGCAGGGAAGTGACATCTTTATAACAGGATAAGGGAATGTGCTTAAATTAATTGGCAGTTCAGATAACGGAGGCTTTTGCTCTCCACTGGGCTGTTAAGAACGCTGGAATTGCTGCAGATAAAAGTCTGGCAGCATTTTCATCATAAGCTCAACATTTCTGGGCTGTATAATCCAGCCATTAAAAAATATATGCTCTGGGCTGAAACCTGACATACCAGGTCCCAGCACAGCAGCAAATGTTTGTGTTTTCCAAATTTCCAGAGCAGTCCCTTTGGGCCCATTGGGCAGTTACAAGCCAGCAGAGCGGAAATGGAAGTTGCAGTTTTCCAGGGGAGGCTGCACTTGCATCAGTGGTGGGTTTTGGAGCTTCATTTCACTCCGCTGACCAGGCAGGCAAGTTTGTCTGCGTGCTGCAGCCACCTGAAATACAAGCAGAGAGCAGCATCCAGCAGAGAAGGCTGAATGTTCACTGGCACCGCTGATTTGCTGCGGCAGGTTTTCCCCATGATATAAAGACAGACCTGAATTATGGGGCAGGAGAGAGAGATCTGTGGGGAATTTCTTAGACAGCTGTCAGAGAGACGAGAAGTATCCTGCGGCCCACATCAGCTTTCTGACAAGGCAGCACACGAGAAGATAGCACAGAGGACTTTGGGATGTAGGCCAACAGCATCAGATGCTTTTTGTTGATGCAGCCTATTGCTGTGAAATGGTCCAGAAATCCCTGCTAGCTTTTCGGCACCAGAGTTAAGTGTTTTGTTAGGAGCTAAATCATCTCAGGTTTACCTCTACAGCCAATGGAGAAAAGCACGAGCAGAGAAAAAGAAGCCAAAAGTAGCGCTGGCAACCTCTGGTGTCCAAAATGCATGAGTTGGGTTCAACAAGGAGTAGCAAGAGTGACTTTAAGATCTGACAAGTTTAATCATTGAGTGAGCAAAACAAGTCACTGTTTCACTCCATGCTGCTGTTTTCTCTTTATAATATAACTCTCTTGCTTAAGCCTTGATTTTTAGGAAGGCAATGCTTTGCATTTGACTGAGTTTAAATCTTAGGGGGCTGGTAGTACCCAGTTCTAGTCTCTGCCCATTCAGTTCCTCTCCTGGCTGTGACACCCCTTCTCCATTAAATCACCTGACTCACTGCTCTCAGAGCAGAAAAAAGCCCCAGAAAAGCAGCTCTGGGGCTGCACCCACCAGCACCAAGGCAGGGAAGGACCTCTGAGCATTTTTCCAGTCTATCAGCACTGCATTAATTGAGAGTTTGCACAGAGCAGACCATCGTCTAGACAGCATTAAGCTCCAGCCAGGGAAGGTGCAGGGAGGACCCGGCATGGTTTCCAGAGTAAGCATTTCTGACATTTGTTTAGTCATCACCTTCCCTCCAGTTTGGTATCCTGAGTGATCCCTTCCTCTGGTAGCCCTGGAAACAACAGTTGGAGGCAACTCCAGATGTGTACGTGGCAGCTCCAGGCATGGACTGCTGCTGCAAGGTGGCACTGGGGCAGATCTGGGCTTTGTCCCGCCCCGGCCATTCTCACCACCACCCAGGCCATCTTCCTACAGCACACAGGTGATGACTTCGTTTGGTAATTCCTGCATCAAACCTCAAAGCAGGTTACTGGGATGATGATGGAGGACTGAAATGCACCCATGACTGTGAGGTCTGGAGAGACACCAGCAGTGAGAAGCACCTAAAAAATGCAAGTCCTTCTTCCATCAGTGCCCCAGCTCATTTTGGGGCCTTCAGCAACTTTCTCTGCTTTCTTCCTGCTCTGACTCTGCCTTTCCCAGCTTCGTTGGACCAGTCCATAGCTCAGGCCAGACACTGCCAATGGCTCTGCAGTACTCCAGCACCCAGCACGATGGCATTACCATCATGTTTCACGGCTCTAAGCACTACTTCAATTAAAAGAAACAGCAGAAGAAAGCACAAAACGCTGCATTGTGTAACTCCTCCATTAAAGCAGCCCTGGCAGAATGCAAATAGGTAGAATCTTAGTGGCAATAACTCAAGCAAATCAAGAAGTATTGCTAGTTCTTAGAAAAAACACTCAACACAAAAGGTTTTTTGTGCTGAAGAATGCCCTTTTCCCACCAAAAATGTTTGTTTTCAGGGAAACATCAATTTCAGTTTTCCAGTGGGAAATAACAAAACATTTTGGTTTCATTTTGACTTCAAATATGACTTTAGATTTTACTTTTATTTGGTAGTTTTTAACTGCAGTGATATTGTAAAGCTGGCTGAAAGCAGGCTTTTTCTCTTAAAATCAGGTTGAAACCTCCCAGGGGAAACCCTACCTTTTGAAACAAAAACTTTTGGAACCAGGATTTTTCCTCCACTATTTCTCATTGGAGAAAAAGTCTGGATTTCTGGGCAGCCATCCTTCAAACCTGGAGGGAGCCTGCTCTCACCCCAAGTTAGTTCATATCTCCTTGCCATCAGAATACGGTGTGGGGCTCTGAGCATCTGAGATGGAGACAAATGTTTGACTGCATCTCCTCCACATTCAGGTCACCTCTAGCGCCACGTGGGCCCCAGGAGAGCTGGGGACAGCATGTCCCCCTCTTGAGGCAGCCCCTGTGCCAAAACTGCTCGTGCACAGCCACCATTCCCAGCTCAATTTCTCAGAGCTCAGGGAAACCCACTCACCTCTTCAGCTGCTGATGGCTCAGATGACTGACTGCACTTTGATATTTATACAAGCGTGCTGCTTGTCACAGCAGTCTTCAGTAGACCACATTTTTGGCAGGCAAGGAAACTCCTTCTGTTCCTTGCAACTCATGGAGAAGCAATGGATTTATGTTGGCCCTTTTCTTTTGTTGTCATATTCCCCAGTAGCCTGGCATGGTATGGAGGCGAGGGAGGAAATCTTAGTCAAACACAAAAACAGGTTGCTGAGAAAGAGCAGAGTTTCAAGGTGGGTTTTGCATCATTGAATCAAGGAGAAGGTGGGGAGTGAATGCAACAATGGGGGCAAGCAAAATCCAACTCAGAAGGAGCAAGTTTGATAAGATGCATCCTTCTCCTGGAGGACAGGTCTCAGGGCCATATAGGACACAGATCTCCAGCAAAGTTTCAAGCAAATGAGGACATGTCGGGTTGTGGGAGGGGAGAAAAGGAGGGGAGCAGAGAGGGAGGCTGGAGGATGCCAAGCAACATCAATTGCATGGCTTTGCCAAGAGCACAGGATGGAGTTGGAGCGATAAAGTTTGCATCTGGGTTTTGCACATGACAAAATTTACAGGCTGGAGTAGAATCAGGATTTGGCATTTATCTCAGGCCCTGTTCTTCTTCAGAAAAAAAAAAATAAAATAAAGAAGCATTTTGGCCTGGAAGTTCCCAAAATCAACACTGGAGGTGTGCTTGGATGAAATCAGCAGGCAACTCTCTGAAGGACACAGCTACACCCTTTCCATTTACGCATCTCGCTTTAGAAAGGAGACCAGGGCTCCACTTGGCTAGATCTGCTCACTGCTGGGGATAGCTTTTTCACTGTGACTTGAGCATGGAGGTAAAGACATACAAGTTTTATCACATCTACTGCAGCTCTTGCAAAGCCCAAATCAACCATGGTTTGGTCACTGCTTCCACTGCTGTTGTTTCATGGCAGTGGATCACCCAGTTAATGTTCATCAGTGCTGTTCCACTGTGTTTCATGCAACCTTTATTGACCCTTTTAGAAGAAATGAATACACATGTATTCTGGCCATTGCTGTCCCAGTCCTCAGCATCTCTGCCTGAGCCCCCAGCTCATCCTCACATCGTGTTAGCCCAGCTTAAATCATGTCAAACTGACCTGCCAGGATTGATGTCTCCCCATCCCCAACACCTCCCGAATTCTGAGCACAAGCTCTGCCAAAGACCAAGGTGGTGAATACTAAACAAAGAGAAAGCTGAGACCACCAAATTTGTTACACTAGTGACTGTCCCTGGAGCAAGACTTCTAACTGCTCTACACAGAAATGAGAGGCTGGACCTGCACACACAGCTACATCAAGCCCCTGGAAGTCGCAGCTAAGTATAACAGTTAAACTTGCACCATTTCCATTTCTCTGACCCAGTTGCAGGAGGGAAGACTTTTTTCCCCTTTTCATTTTCCTCTCATTACAATTTTCTCCCTTGTTACACGAATGAGACAGCAGAATTTTAATGCCTCTTATGTTTTCTGAAAGATAACAGCAAACGGTACCACTCTGACCTTTTCAGTGTTTTATAATTTGATCAGCTGTCCAGACCCACTCTTCCCTTCTCAGTGCTCAGCCGGGGAGGGCAGGGCAGAGGGGACAGCTGGTGAGAGCACTACCATTGCTCCGAGTAAAACAGCAACGGGGCTTTCCTGGTGGGAGAGGACTGAGGAGCTGTCTTCTAGAGCATCAGCCCTTTGTACGGGATCAGCCAAAGGGCAGGGGGTTGGAAGAAAGAGGCTGACACAGGTCCCTGCCATGCGTCCTGCAGCGGATGGCACCAGGGTGGGGAGGAGAGTACAGTGCCCCAGGGAGGTCCCAGGGATATAGTTTTGTCTTTTGAAAGTCTGAGGAGGACAGCAATGGAAAAACATTTCTGTGCTGCTAAAGGGGAGAGGGTGGTTAGCTCTTCCTGCAGCACAGAAAGCAGCTTCCCTTGGTCTCAGCAGCTGGGAAATGAAGGTGCAGTGAAGTCCCATGCCTTATACAGCACCACAAAGACCAGCTAAGATCCAAACCCCTAACCTCAGGCTATTTCCCAAACACTAAAGCGGGTGCTGTCACCTGGCTGGAGTGGGGGACAGGGAGCCCTGCTTTCTGCTTTGCTGCTCTAACACTGGGGTTTGCCTCCTCCCTATCGAGCAGGGACCTGCCAATCCCATCCCTGCACCTCTGGCAGTCGCAGAAGGGACTGCTCAAAGAGCAGCACTCGCAGGCAGGTTCACAACAGTCTCGATGGGGAAACTGCTTACAGCACACATCAGTCAGACCCGACCTTATCCGTGCTCCAGATCCACAGCCCAATGCACATCAGACCGTGGCACCTCCGCTGTGGACAGGAACATCTCCAAACACAAGCTCATGCACAGGATGGTGCCTCCCCCTCCAAGCTGCTTAAACAGCACAAAGGGTTTCTCCCCCTTATCCTTCCTCTTCCAAAATCATCCTCTTCCCCAAACATTTAGCCTGAAATCTCCTCTAACAAACTCCTCCCCACCGTGGGGAGAAAATTGCTCTGGCTGCCATAGGCGAGTGATAACCTAGTAAATTTTAATCCTTGCCTGTTATTGTATTACCACCAGAAGTACATGGATTGAGATAAAAGGCTCACCAGCCCAGCCATAATTATATTAGAAAGGTAATTATCTCCTCTTCCACCTGACTTTGTGCTTTCTTTCTATAACAAGCCTTCCAGCTAATGTTTGCAGCAACGGGGCCAGCCACCACAAAATCGCTGGGAAATGTAAAAGCTAATTGTCTGTTCAGCATGTGAGAACCAGCGGATCAAGGCTCTGGAGAAGAAGAAAGGAGCAGGGAAGCCCCAGGCCGGGGCAAATCAGAGCTCCTGGCTGCTGCTGATGCCTGTGCCCCACACAGAGATGGTCCCGGAGGCACCTTCAGGCTCTCAGCTACAGGCATGAGCACCCCAAATCACAGCCACATGCTCTCAAATATCCATTTGCTTCAAGGCACCTGCCCCACAGTTCCTGCTCTTTCAGACTGTTTCCAAACCATCAGGAAAGTTAAGGGGATGTTAAAATAAAAAGACATTTTCTCTTTCTGAGCCCACTGATTAATGCAGTAAGGAGTGCCATCCCATCGTCACCAAACCAGCTCACCACGTTGCTGGCTGTAGATGGCAGATTACAAATAAAAAAGGAAACTGAGGCACAGAGCAGGAGAGGAACTTCAGTGCAAGACCGTGGGTGCCCCCAACCGTCACCCATGTTCAACTCCACCCAGATGGTCTCTCTGTGTAAATTTGGACCAAAGCTGCTTCTGGCCTGTGAGCCATCCTCACTCATGTTTCTAAGTGCAGAAGCAACACAAGGGCTCTTGTCTGGCAGACAATAAATTATCCAGGATTGAATGAGCTAAATATAATTTTAAACAAGGACACATTGTACAGATCACAACACGAAGATGTTGGCTTACATATGTTGCGTGTATTGTTTCATAGAGGGGGTTTTTGTGCTTTGTACTATTACTGAGTAGAATAAAATTACCATTCGAGACACTTAATTGTACTAATTACAATCTTTTTGGGAACATTTTGAAAAATTACTGTCTTTTACCAATGCATAACTGACCATATGATATTCTCTATAGTTTTGCCACCAGAGTTTCTTCTGTCTTTCCAAATTAAGAGGTAAGAAAGTACTTTGCAAAACCTCCCAGAAGGATCGGTTCCCAGCCAGCACAGCAGCTTGAGCTGTTTGTTTCATGCCATTGCAGAAGAGGATGTTTTTTCCCTTAATGATGAGTGATGCTCTAATGATATGGAAAGGTATCCTAAAAAGCCAAAAGTGAAAACACATTTCAGCTGAGTTTCCTCAGTATCAGAATTCGCACTAATTTTGCTAGGACTGGAAAGTTCGGTGTCTGTGGGTCACTGCTCCTCACTTTCAGTGTTTTCCATTTTAAGTTGGACATAACCTATCCCAGGACTTCGGTCCCAGCCCTTAGACACCATCCAGCACCCAACATTTCCAGACACCACAGAACCACCAGCATGGACATTGGCCTACACCTCCACCAGTGCTTTGTTAGGCACCAGCAGATGACTTCTCCCCATCTTTTCCCACTCAACAGTACTCATGACCTGCTCAATAACATGGGGTTTAATTTCCCCTTTGTGCTATTATACATCTCAGCACCTCAGACTGCTGTGTCCCTGCATCTTCCCAGTGATACGCAGAGTCCTCACGCAGCATCAGAGCTTTCTGTGCTTGGCCCCAACCCTCCCAACTCCTTCATGGACACAGTGCCCATCCCAAACAGCTTATAACATCCTCCCTGTGCACCGATGACCCTCCTGAGGGCCCCTGATGCAGTGAGGGGACTTTTGGGGGAGTTTCTGCTCCCTGAAGAACAATTGTGTGAAAGCTGAAAGTTTCAAACAATATTGGCAGGGCAGAGGAATGGAGGATGATTGCACTGCAGGAGGACACAGCAGGAAGTAAGTGCCTGCTGCATCCCACACCTGCCCTTCCAGCAGCATCTTCTGACAGTGCACGACTCCAGCAACAGCCTTTTACAGCTTTGCAGGATGCACTTCCCAAAACCCCACCAGTTCATTCCAGAAACTGCCTGGAAAGGAGTCTGCCACCGGCTAAACATAGAGATGGGGCAATAGGGAGAGGGAATTTGGCTGGAGGTAGTGTTTTATTAGGTTTAAAACTTTCAGTCTGTAAACAACTCTCCCCAGGTAGTTGCTGGGTGCAGCTGGATGAAGCAGAGGGGAAGATGTAAAGGCAGATAAAATCAGTTGTGCAATCTGACATAATGTTCCTTCCACCTGCCCTCACTGCTCCCCTCTGCTTTCAAATGCGGCTGTTTAGAGAGCCCCATGTGCTTACAGAAATACCTCTCTAATCCTTCATTTATCTGAGAGATCTGTCCCACTCATCATTTCCAAGGGGGCACAAGCAGTAGCACAGGAATCACAGAACAACAGAATTTATCCACTTCTCATTTGGGCAATGCAGAGCCCCCGCGTTCATCTGGACCTGTGCACAGGGCAGTGTGACCCTGCCAGCTCCAGCCTCCCCTCTGGCACTGCCGTCTCGCAGGCACAATCTCCTCAAGCTCTGCAGTGACACCAGAGCTAGGGCCAGACCCTTGAAATCAAGGCCCAGGGCTACGGAGCTGATAAGACTTCCATGAGAATCTTTATCCCCCACCTCGATAGCCAGGCAAAGCCACAAGGGAGTCAGCACCTCCCTGCAGCACAGCCAGCTTCAGTACCTCCACCACAACCACATAACAAGCAACTTTGGAAGAACAAACAAGTGGCAAACACTCGCTGCTCCATCTCTCCTGGGACAGGCTGTGCTCTCCCATCGCCAGCCCTGCAAGATGCTCCCCTCCGGCCAGGTCAAGACACAGCAGCACTTTTCTATGCTCCCCACCTCAATGACAGATCATCTTCCGTCACAGTAGCCAGCCTCTCAGTAGGGTGCAAGGTCAGCAAATCCTCCTCCGCAGCTCAGCCTGCGTTTGCCTGCAGCCCAGATAATTGACTCATCTGTAGGCTTTCATCTCCTCCCTGGGCTGGGAAGATGAAGTCAAATTGCACCTTCAAAATTCAAGCTGCCTCGTGCCACCCTTGCCAGTCAATAAATCCCTACCACCCTCACCCTGTGGTTTTCTGCGCATCTATGAAAAGATCAGGCCAAAGCACTTGTGGAAATCTCCCCTCTCATCTGTCACACAGCTTGCTCTGAAACATGAGCATCCTTTAACCTGCTTTTACTTATTTATTTAAGCAGGAAAGGAGGGAGAAAAACATCCCAGGCCAGCCTGTGTCAGCAATTAGGAGCATGAAATATCTGGCAGGAGCAGCTTTATAATTAGAGCTTTACTTTGTCCTTCTCTTCTCCCCCTGCCAAAAAGAAGTCACTGAAGACCAGCCACATCTGCAAGGTTGTGCTGCTTCCAGGAAGCCTCAGAGGACGAAGGCTCTGGGGCACCGAACCTGCTGGCTTCATGATCCCGTCGGGCAGGAGAGCTGTGTGCACTGGGAGTGCAAGGACTGCAGGCAGCACACAGACCGAGAGGAATTCTGTCCAAGGGATCTCTCGTTTGGCTGACCTGAAGCCTTTCACCTGTCCAACGTGGGACAACCTGCTGCCTCATTCCCTCAACTTATATGCACGTCCTTCCCATGCCCTAATGCACCAGCACCCAAGTTATTCACGCCTTCCCCATTGCCTTCACACTATGCACACACATGTGCTGCACATCTCCAGCCTGACACTACGTACCACGTTACCCCCCAACCCTTTCAAAACCTGGCATCCACAAACACACATACACCTGCATCAGCAGCCTGCCTTCACTCCACATCTACAATCACTGCCCATGTAACGATAAGCTTTTCTTTTCACACACTCGGCTATTTCCAGCTTGCTCCACACCAGGTATCTCTGATCTGTCTTAATTCTGAAATCGTAAACTGCAATTTCTACGGTACTCTGACATCATATGCTCTCAGGCTGGAATAAATAAGCTGACCCTAACATCTATTTATTAGTGACATTAGCCCCTTATAACCAGAGCCTGTGGTGATCATCAGTGACAATAAAAAATTAATAAATAAATACAGTATAAACCTCCAAACATCCTGAAGGCAGAAGACAACAGCTGTGTAGCAGAGCTGTGCCCATTCCTGGGCAACATCTGTTGATATCAGCCAGGCCAGGCCAGCATCCACAGACCGTCCTAGCTCCTGTGTCCCAGGATCACGGTGGCTGGAGCCACCCCCTCCCCGCAGCGCCCTTCTACTCCAGTAAGTCCAGTGAATTAGAGACCAGCTCTGCAGTGACCCATCCTGGCCCCAAGGGAGCTCCCTTTCCCCCTAGAATGGATCCAGAACGATGACAATAATTGTGCTACCAGATTTTAACAGCCCCAGGTATGCAAAGGCTGTAAGAGAATGAAAAGGTCCCTGCCCATAGCCTCTAGTGTGAGATGGGATTTTGCTCCATGAAATAGTGGCAGTGGGGCAGAGGGACATGACAAACCACCGTGAGGCCCCCCCTTCAGTGTGTGTCCAGCTCTGGGGGCACCAACATCAGAAGGACACAGACCTGCTCGAGCGGGGCCAGAGGAGGCCACGAAGATGATCAGGGGCTGGAGCACCCCCCTGTGAGGACAGGCTGAGAGAGTTGGGGGGGTTCAGCTGGAGAAGAGAAGGCTCTGGGGAGACCTTAGAGCGGCCTTCCAGGACTGAAAGGGGCTACAGGAAAGGGGGGAGGGAGTCTGTCAGGGGGTGTAGGGATAGGACAAGGTGTAATGGTTTTAAACTGACAGAGAGTAGATTGAGATTAGATATAAGGAAGAATTTTTTTACTGTGAGGGTGGTGAGACACTGGCACAGGTTGCCCAGAGAAGCTGTAGCTGCCCCCTCCCTGGAAGGGTTCAAGGCCGGGTTGGACGGGGCTTTGAGCAACCTGGTCTAGTGGAAGGTGTCCCTGCCCATGGCAGGGGGGGTGGAACTAGATGATCTTTAAGGTCTCTTCCAACCCAAACTATTCTATGATCCTGGGGCCTGGTGACCTGCTAAATGTGGGCTACTGAACTACAAAGCTCCTTCCTTTCAGGCCTGAAGGAGCACCCCATCAGGGAGGTCAGAGCAGGCTGACTGTGCTGTGCACCCAATGCAGCCTACCCCTGGCATGAGAAACAATCTGAGCTCAGACACATCACTCTGCACTGGGGCTCCTCAGGGCAGGGACTACCACTCCCTTCACACAGGATTTCTTTCAGACAGCCTTAAAGAGCCTCAAAGCTCACGAAATTCAAATTAATCCTTCAGGGTCCCTCTACAGTCATCCCCCAAAGGCCATACACTGAGAAGAGGAGCACCCAGGAAGGGTGTGGTGAAGCATCATGGAAAGCAGCAGCTCCTCTTCCTCAGCAAGGCAAGCTGGACACCTCACCCAGATTCGGGCAGTGGACTTGCAAAGTCTGAAAAACATCTCACAGAGGCAGCCTCCCATCACTAACGTAACATCAATAGTAAGAAATAGCAATAATTTACACAGCAGAAGCATGGTGCTAGCTGTTTTACTCAGCAGACAAAGAGGAGCAATGCAGGGGGTCTTACGCCAGGCGTTTCCATTAGGAGCCATGTGCTGGTCTCCCCCCTCCAGGCTGTAAGTGCCAATATCCCTTACAATTTATATTACCTCAGTTTGAGCAGTTTCCTTCCAGCTCCAGATATTAATGGCATTTAATGAAGAGCAGCTGATGCCTGTTCATATTTCACTTCCAAGCAGTACATAGCAAAAGGGCTCTGGGCTTGGCAGGGACCTGCTCACCACGAGGAGCCAAACCTCCTCCCTCCCCTGACTGCCCCCCAGCAGAGGCTCTCTCCTGACCACCCCGGAGGAGGTTCTTAGCACAGAAAGGTGGTCCCCATGGCCCATTCATCAGGCACTGGAGATTAAGAAGAGGCATGAAGCAATCTGAGGAGAGGTAGACTGGTATTGTCATCTCTTCTAGTCAATCACAAGCATTTTTAAGAAGATTGTCCCATAGATGCCATTTCCTTGTTTCATCAGGGAGAAACTCTTAAGTGTACAACTCACTTTTGTCCCCTCTAATCTCCAGGGCACACTTTCCTTCCCACTGCACATCTGATGCCTGCACCCACGAGAGAGCTGCACGATCCCCAGACACAGCCCAGCTTCACACGAATCCCATCACCACCCTGAGCCCCTCCAAATTCTCTTGCAAAAGCGATGTGTAACCCAACGGGATAAAGGCTTTCAAGACATGCCCTCAAACCCTGCGTGTTAAGTCAGCAACATCACACATTTACCCTCGCTTCCCCGGATAGCAGGTTGGCACACAGCTGCGGTGATCTAAGAGAGCTTTTTCATCTTTAAAAGGCGTAAGGAGAACAAAAGGCAGATATACCTCCATAGCACATACATATATAACAGGGTAATAAGAACTCCAGCTCCTGGGCTTACAAGCCAGCACAACATTACTGAAATGACTCTGTAACACGTTACCCCCAAGCAAGCCAATATGTTTCAGGAGCAGCTGGATTCACATGCGGCATCTGTGGCCTGTGGCTGACATGCAAAGAAACCCCACAGGCTGAGAAAGGAAAGCGGGGGATTGCAGAGCGTGAGGGGAAAGGGCTGGCGCACACCCCACAGCACGGGATACATCCTGCACCAGGGAGCCCTGGGCACCCCGCGGGAGCCAGATGCACAATTACCCTTCCCAGCACCTTTCCCTGCTGCCAGAAACCGCCACGGCAAAGGCTGGGTAATATGATGGGGACCCACGTCAGGGTGTTTGCATGCTGTAGGCTGCAATGAATGAGGTTGTGTTCCTCTGAGAGGAGCAGAGAGATGCCAAAATTGTCTACACCTGCCTCAGCTGTGTGTGAGCACTGACAAGTGGCAAATCAATTCTTCAGCAGGGCTAAATCAAGGCGACCCAGGAGTGTTTCTGCTGAATATTCAGACAGGAGAGGGGGTCTGCCCGCCTGAAGTGCAGAGATACCCCTGCCAAGATGAAAACCCCTGCCCATCTGCCCAGCCCTGCCCACCCAAGAGACAGGTAATGGTTTAACACACAGTTTTCTACCTTGCACCAAAAAAAAAAATATTATAAAATCTGCACAGAGGCTAGTAACTGCTAGTGTCTTTGGAGAATTGTAGCATTTCTGTGATAAGTGGATTTCAATTAAAGCCATCCATAAAGAGAGTGGGCTTCTCTTCCCATCTAAATCAGAGAAACACATCAGAAGGAGCGGAAAATGTATTTTTAAACTATATACCTCAGGTGGTGGAGAGCACCATCCTCTTACACTAAGGGGAAAAACAAATTAATTGATACAGGTCAAACCAGAGCAAGACTCTCAATTATTCTACAGTAATTACCCTAATAAAAATTTAAACACACATAAGCTAACTTGGTATGGTTTAGCCTCAATATTAGCAACACGAGAAACTCATCTTCTACAGCTGCCCAAGGGAAAATTAAGAGTCAGTTACTGATATCCAGACCCCCAGACAGGTCTGCTTCATACAAACAGTCATTCAGGGCACATGCAAAGATAAGTTGCCAGCACACAGACGTGCAAATTCCTAGCTTGTGCGTGAACACAGCTATCACTTGAGGAAAATAAAATGGGTATGCAACACATTACAGCATCTTCAATCCACACACACAGTTTCCCTTACAAAAGCACTGGTGTGCATCCTAAATAACATGAGTTTCCTATTCAACACCCTCTGAGGATGAGAAATATTATTTTCATTCTCATTTTAAACACTGGGAATGGAAGAGAGCTGAGCAAACTCCTTCTGGAAAATACTTTATCAAAGGAAAATGCGTGTGGAGTGAAACCAAAAGTGCTGGCTAATTTGGGCTGAATACAGTAAATAGCCTCATCCAGGAAAAATGAAGAGCTGAAGGAGTAATCAAACATTTCCTTTCGGTGTTTGCTAAATTAGGTGGTTCAAAATGGTGTTTTAACTTCAGTAATTCTCTATATGTCAGCATAAATGAGCCTTAAAAAATATATATAAGAACAGTAAAACAGAGCAACACATCTTATTTTCATATCTTGTGACAAAAAATAATGAGAAAAGCACCTAAGGTCCACGAAGTATGCTGGAGCTTATTTTCTCAGCTTTGTCAATGAGAATGGAAAATAATAGACCAAACTCTAGAAATCAGGCTCAGAGAGATTGAAGCCTTGAAGCCCCTGAACTGCTCAGTCCACCCCTGTGCCAGCCCATGCCTTCACAGCTGAGTGGGCTGTACGGAGGTGTCAGGGGCTCCGAGGTGACAGATACCCTGGGGAAGGTGCCCTCACTGCCACCTGGATCTGCCACCTGGTCTTACCTAAGGTGACAGAGTTTTCCCACTGCCAAAGCAATGGGACCAGCCTGCAAAGCCACTCCCTGCTCCCCTGGGTGCTCTGTAACCAGAGTTGCCAACACATCTCTCCGTCTCTCCCAAAACTCAGAACTTTCACCACACAGGTGGTAAGTCTGTCCTGATGGTTCTGCTCTTCCTGGGAATGAGCAGAGCTGCAAAGGCTCAGAGAAGAGGAAGGAGTGCTTTAGGAGTTACCAGCCACACTTTATCCATCCCTTTTCACTTGTTGTTCATGGACCTGCTTCCTCTCACCTGTTGTGTGGCCACAGTTCATCAGAAGCTAATGTTTTAATAGGAAAAACGTGTGTAGAACAAGTCTTTGGCAGATTTTGGAGTACCTTTGTCTAGAGGAAAGTGTCCCTCATAACCTCCCAGTTAGGTTTAGTTGTGTTTGCTGACATTCAGGTCAGATATTTTGGTGCTAGGGAGATGGGATTGGGAAGAGGGAGGCTAAATTCAGAACTGCACCAGAGAAGGACAAAGCACTGATGCCACCCCTTTGGTGACATGCTTGCTCAGGGCACGGGAGGCCACGTTCCACCTGCCTTTGAGAGCAGATCTGGACTCACTTCTGCCAAAACAGGGTCCTTGTTCCTAGGACAAGAAAGCAGGGCTGAGTGGTTCTCAATGCCTCCTCTTGAAGCTGCTTCACTTGGTGCAGATGAACCTGTGCCGGGCAGGGAGCGGAAGGCAGATGGCCAACGTGCCCAAAGCACCCGCTGAGGGATCCTCCCTGCCCCCTGCCTCAACAGCTACTTATGTCATTTTTGTAGAGTAGAAGAGCTACTCCACCAGAAAGGATTCAAAATGCCTGGCAGCCTGATGATTAGAGTACTCTTTAAAAAATGCAACACTGCTTTTGATTTCTGTCCTAAAATCAAGCAGAGCTTAGCTCTGAAGTTTGCTCTCCTGAATCCAAAACCTCTGAGCATGATGCTGTAGGGAGCTCTTGGGCAAGTTATGCCTCTTCACTTGGAGCTGTTCCACATGACGTAAATACCCTCACACCATCAGGGAGGCGATCAAAGCGAGCGACTATGGTTTCACCCCTACAGCAGGACACCTATATTCCTGTTTATGAGACATACCATTTGATTAAACACCAAACCAGATCATGTCAAGAAGACTTTTAAAACAGGACAAGATGTTCTTATTTTGTTCCTTCAAGACACAAAACCTTCAGTTGTTCATTCTGGTTGCCCAAACCAGAAACTACTCCTGATCTCCAAGCTGGTCCCAGACTGGGGAAAGGTCATTCTGCTCCATCGTTGCTCCCATCAGCAACAACCCTGGAGATAGTTAGAAGGTGCGCCCTGCAGAGGCATGTTGCAACACACAAGTATATCAGTCTAATAGCTACCCAGTTGCATACTGATGCCTAAACAGCTGCACTGGGATCACTCTTATCAAAGTGAAGTAAGATGAGC
The DNA here is from genome assembly GCF_031877795.1 of Strix aluco. Lineage (NCBI taxonomy): Eukaryota > Metazoa > Chordata > Aves > Strigiformes > Strigidae > Strix > Strix aluco. The sequence continues at coordinate 6,055,955 of NC_133950.1, read as the reverse complement.
ATTAGCACGGCACTGATGCATCTTTCCACCTTAGCTGACGGCCGGTGAGCATGTGCAGATTGGGAGTGCTATTTCTGGTCTGATGTGCCCTGGGAAAGCTGCAGCCCAGAGGTTTCAGGCCTGTTGGAAGCTCTGCCTGTGTGAGGTGAAGACTGTGCTGTCACACAACTGGCAGCATGCACCGCTCGCAGGTGAGCCAGCTTTGCTGCTCTCCCTAAAGATACTGCTGCCCTAATGCAGTTCAGCTCCCTCCGGTACACACGTAACTCCCCAGTGTGTGCTTCAGATCTCCCCTCAGTGCCTGAACCAGGGGTCAGGAGTCTGTTAAGGCTCCAATTAAAATGGCAAACTGTTATTTTTCATGTTATAGAAGAACTCTTGAATTCTTGACAGGAGCAGTAATGTTTCTTATTAGGCCCACTGGGAAAACAGAGCAGCTTTCAGGAACTCATTCGCCATTAGATGATTGCTATAAACAAAAAAATAGTAACGTGTATTTTCTTGCAGCTGGTCTAACAGGAGACTACACCTCCCAAAACACCTGTCTCCCCCCACACTGCTTAAACAGCCCCCACTGCTCAGCTCCAGCCCTGGAAATTCATGCTTTTAGCTCAGGAGGTCACCAGACTCACATTTTATATTTCAGACAAAAGAGCAGACATCAAATCAGAATTATTCAAACCTCATCCCCTTTCCAGGTCACAGTGCAGCCCATCACCACCCCGAAGAGATGCTTCCCCCAACCCCAGCAGCCCCACTGCACCCCACAGTGTCAGAGATCATTTTGGGGCATATTTCACACCAACATTTTGAGATCTCGTGGATCACTCAACATCCTGACACACACAGGTGAGTTTGTTCCCTGCAGAAGGAGCTGGGGACTGAAATGGCTTTCAGGTCTGCTGCTAGCAGCGATGCACAGCCTGCCTGTCCCTGCCCGTGTGCCTTGGGGCTGGAGCCAGCCGCTCAGCCGAGGATGGAGGCAGGCGGGCAGCCGGTGTACCCCCTCGTGCTGTGCATCGCCTGCTGGGATTTCCCAGCTTGGTTTCCAGCAGCATGGGACAGAGCCAGAGCTGGACTCCAGATGCCTGTAACTGGGCCAGGGTGTTCATGCTGCCAGGCCAGCATCAAAACCCTCTCTGGAATTCAGGATCAAAGACAGGAAGGCAATTTAACAAGCACAAAGGTTCCCACTGACTCCTGGAACTGCTTCCACATGCAAAGACCCAAACCTGGCTCTCCCTTGAATCCTCTGCTCTTTAGCAAAGCTACAGCTCTTCAGCGCACTGCCATGCAGAGAGATGCTGGTGTAAGCTTTGCTGGCTAGCACAAACCTTTTGCTCCCCTTTCGTCACATTGCCAAGCACTTCCATCACCACGATGGGCAGCACCCAGCCTGCAGACCTGCCAGCCACATGCAACACGACTGCTCCGAGCTGCTACAGGGGCTTTGAGTAGGATACCAAAAGGGATGAGTTAAAAGAGCTGAGTCTGGGCAGGGAGCAGCAGCAGAGACCAGACGAGGGTTGGAGAGCAGCAGCTCTCCTCTGGCAGCTTCATGCAAGAGAGGCAAATTCTGCTGATCTCAGCAGGCTGCAGAGGAGGTGGCTTAGAGACAGGAAGGGGGTTATAAAGCCTCCTCTGTCTCCAGGTACAATTTAGCTAAATTATGTCACAAAGAGTAGGGAAAACATTACAATGAACTGCACCAGAACATTCATTTCCAAGGATGTCCAGGGCACAAGAAAGGAAAATATTGATTAGAACTGGCTGCAAATTTTCTGGAAGAACAGTTTTCTGACAGAAAATGACAATTTGATCATATCAAAATTTCCTGCTAGAATGGGTCAAACTCATAAAATCTTCATTTAGGAAAACAGTCACAATCTGTCTTGTCATTGGGTTGAACGTGTTTGTTCTTATTTTGAAACCACATTGACTTTCATTTTATTAAGACTCATGCCAAAAATAAATTCTAAAAACAAAATAAAAATATTTTTATTTCCCCCCAAACAAACCATTTTCACTGTGCTGGAAGACTCATATTTCATCTTTTGACACTGCAAAAAACCCCAGGTTCTGCCATAACTTTGAACTGGTAAGAGTACTTTTTGCCCAAGAGGGTTAATAGGATAAAACTAATTCTATAGAATATTTGCAATACTTGTTTTAATTCCTAAACTGATATCAATTGTAATCATACCTCTCAATGAGAAGGGGTGAGGCTGAGGCTAGCTTGGGTGTACTTTTACAGAAACATTTTCTCATTTGGTAGTTTTGGGGTTTGGTGGTTTTTTCCCTTTGTTGGGTGGGGTTTCAGTTATTGGCTACAAGTCATGGCAAGATCCTGTTCAAGAAGACTGGAGACCTACTGGCAAATCCCTCTGCCTCCAGCAGACCCAGCTGGAGATGCAGAGTGTGACCTGTCCCCATGGATGGGTGGCAGAGAGTCCCCTGACTTTTCTGAGCAGGAACATGTCATGGGAGCAACTGGGGTCTGTCTTCCAGCTGCTGTCAAAAGTGGAGCAAAAAACTGCAGTGTTAATAGTAACGAAAATTAAGCAAAATACCTGAGGACCAGAGTCACAACAGTATTTATGCATCTAACTCCTAATGATTTCAAAGCAAGCCAGGAACCAAATCTTTCATGGATCCAGGCCGGGGATATTATTTTTCACACCTGCTCTGTCCTCTATGTTCTTTTCCCTGTTTTTCATTTTTTTTCTCCTCTCTTCTGTCATCACACAGTTTATTTCATTCACCAGTGCCTTTGCCTCGTTCCCTCTGGTACTCTGAAGGCATTAATTTCATTTCCATTTTTCAGACATTAAAAGCATTTCTTTTGAATTCTGGTGCCTTCAGCACATGAAATCAGCCTCAGCTGCACTTAGAAAACACCAGCCTGATCTCATTATACGCCTGTTCTTCATACAGTATTAAGGCAGAGGGGGAAACCTAGCTGCCTTTCAAATAACCCTTTCCATTAACCATGCTCCAAGTTCGGAAGCTGAATGGAGAGGACACACCACCAGGTCCAAACCCTGCTGCTCGCACTGCATCTCTTCTGCTGTTTGGGTTTCAGAGGTGGCCAGGAGTGGTGAAGTCTGCAATGAATTTTTTCTAGCACTGTATTTTAAAAGTGACCATGGAGTGACTGACAAGAAGAATGGAGCCAGGGGCTTCCAGAGCAGAGGAGACAGGGTGCGCCTGTATCTTGACCAGGCACTGCAGAGCCACCACCCCATCTCCCCAGAAGAGATTCTTGTAGATCTCGCTGGAATAAGGTAGGAAATTCCTGCCCCAGTTGGAGACAATCATCCCACCTCGGGGATGCGGCTCTTAATGCAGCTCAGCTCAATCTGTCCTGCTTTGCCTGCAGCGAGCCAGGAGCAAGCTTTGGATCTGGGTTTGGGTGACCTTATTTCACCTTCTTCCACTCCCCCTTAAAGACATGGTGCGTTTTCCTACAATTTTCCCTAAAGTTACCTCCTAAGAGGGAATTAGAACCTGCAGCTGAGGACAGTAATTTCTCATGCCAACCCACCCCGATCAGCAAAAGCAACATTCCACACGCATGCAGCCTCAGCAGCTCTCCCTGTCTTGCAGATTAAACATACCACCACCACCTCAGTAAGCTTATGCCATAGAGCCAGGCTCTGCAGCGAGAAAATCCCATGGAGCCGTGCCCCAGGCAGAACCAGGGGTGGATCTGACCCCACTCCTCAGAGGCTCACCACCCCAGGGCCTCACACGCTGAGCATCATAAGCAGTTTATAATCCGGGCAATGTAAGCACCACCACGCTAAACCCACAGAGCACTCCCTGCTTTGTTCCCCAGTGCTGAGTGTGAATTCCACTGCAATGCAAGCAGCGGCGTGAGTAAGACCCGACTTAGCACAGCTCCAGGGAAGCAGACAGCACCTATGTTATACATACAATAAACCCAGCCAGCTTTTGCGGGCTTTGCCATTCAGATTGCTCAGCACTGGTATTTCCCTTGTGCGTGCACTAACACACACAAGCTGTGCAGCTCTTTGGTCCTCACTTATCCCAGCAGCTTTACAGGTTGATTAGGATTTGGGGTATATTTTTAGCCTTTATCCTAAAGTGAAAAAGCACCCAACCAAAAAAAAAACAAAACCCAAAATCATTAGACTGAGAACTATCAGTAGTGATTAACAAAGAGAAAAACAACAAATGAACTCCCAAAACACACGAGCCAGGAACAATATAGGGTAACTCTTTGAAAAGAAAGCTTTTCATCAGCCTCAGCATGGCATCGAGCCATTCCTATCATACATCATTTCCCTTGTCTGACACACAAAACACCCTGGTGTAAAGTCTATTTCCACTAACCACCAACAAACTTTTATCATTAAAAATAAAGCAGGATCATCTACTGTTAATATGGTCTGGATGCAGAGCAGCAGAGGCTGCCAGGGCCTCGGGGTCATACTCGTATCCCCCCCAGTGCCAATCCAAGCAGACGGTTGCGGTTTCCCCACAGCTCCCGCAGCACTTTACATGGCTGCAGGTGAATTGGTGTTTGCTCCTCTCTTCCAACCAGGCAGACAACCAGGAGAGACATTAATTGCCTTGCCACTGGGAGCCTGGGAGAAGGAGCCCAGGGACACTTGGATCCTTTCCCTACATTTTTCCCACTGGATCAGAGTGCCTCATAGACTCCCAGCCCACGCCACATCCACTTGTGTCCCCCAGGGCTCCCTCTTCTCCCCAGGAGGGACTTGGGAGAGGAGCCCTGCTCTGCAAAGCGCTTAAGCACATGCTCAGAGTTGAGTTTGTGCTCAAGGGTTTAACAGGGATGTATTGAAGGAGCTGTTCAAGTGCAACAGCTTCCCAGAATAATAACGGGATAAAGGCTAATGCAGCATATAACCACTGGAGAGTCTGTGAGGTCTCACACACCCTAAGAGCAATAAGGGTCTGCTCATCTCCCGTGTCCCTTCCCTCCCTGGGAACATGGATGAAGCTGTCCAGGCATGGAAGAGCTCACCGGCTCCAGCTGGAGCCTTCAAACCAGACAAAGATCAAAATCCCCCAGCCTGGATCCTGCACCCATCTCCAAGCTCCCTCTACTGTTCCCAAGTGCATGTTACAGTCCCCGATTCCTCTGTTACTTTTCCATCTGCAGCAAGACCACAGCAGAGATAATGTCCTACTGCCACCAAAAGATACTTCCACCTAGGTGGGTCTATCAGCAAGATCAGTGGCAGCTGCATCAGGAGCAGGAAACAGAGCAGCAAGTACCTCTGAAAGCTTTATCTGGGATGAAGGTGATGAAATGAGAAAAAGCAGAAACACTCAGGATAAGATAAGGGGGGAGGAGAAAATCACCCTGCTGCAAAGGGGTCAGATGTTCTGCTGAAAAGCTGTGAAAGCAACCACATTAGATAAGTGTCTGAGATGCAAATAACTGTCCCACTCAGGGTTCTTCTGTCTCTTCTGCTCCCACAAGGCACTGCCCAATTCTTCTCTTTAGCAAGAATTTTGCCATCCGCACAACCCTCCAGCAAATGCCCAGGACATCTTGCAGGGTTAGCATGAACTCTAGTTTTTCTCCTGCAGGTTCTTGATCTCAAACCCATCTCAGTGTCTTGCAGTGACCAACCTGTCCCGGTTCAGAGACAGAGCAGCGGAAGGTGACCAATGCTGCTGCCAGTATCACACGTGATAAGCAGGGCCCCTGGCCTGCCCCTCTGCCCTGGCCACCTCAAAGCATGGCCCCGCTCGCCTTTCTCCTGGCCGTGGGAGAAGACACCATGCACCCCAGAAGAGCATCAGAGTCCAGCCTGACTAATAGTAGGAGCAAGAAGCAACAATAACCCTCCAAGGTCCACTACAGACTTCAGCAAAGACAGAAAATGAGTTTTATCAGAATATCCTGAATTCCTGTGGTTTTCCAGACTCTTTGGAGTTGATTTCATGCAGACTCAACCCAAATGATACTCGTTGTCCTTAAGCAGTTTACAATCCACCATGCACTTGGACCAACCTCAGAAATTTCAATCTGTTTTTTAGAGGAAATGAAAGAATGCACCTAGTACAGCTTAAAGACAAATAGATGTTTACTTGGATCATTTGTCTCCTGAGTGGGTTGCAACTGCATCTACGCATGTGGAGAGGCACAAAAAGAAGCGACAGGTTCTTATTATTGAGGAGACTAAAGACAGCACACCCCTGCTGCACGGCATCCCCGGCAGTGCCTGCCTCAACTGGTAAATGATTCATCTCAATCTCCAGAGGATTATTCTGGTAACTGCTGCAGATCCACCTTGGGATGACAGAGCAAAAGTAACAGAAAACCAATCTCTTCACTCCTTTTTTTTTCCCCACTGTAAAGACATAATTTCAGGATTGGGATATCAGAATCAAAGCTAAGGACGATCTGGCTCCTTACACAGAGATTTTTTTAAACCTGTTTTCAGCTGACAACGTTAAAGCTGCTGCCCGTAGATTTATTGGTGAAATTTATGAGCCAGTGAGGAAAGCCACCAAAAGAGGAGGAAGCAGAATCAATTCCAAATCTTGGGACAAGAAACATGTTTGAGTGGGATTCAAAGGTGTTAAAGCCAGTAAGCCAGAGAGAAAGAAGCATGAAATAAATACATATACCCTCTAATCCCTAAGATACTTTGTCTGGAGGACACCAAGCACTGTGCTGCAAACTAAAAGCAATAACTCTTAAAGGACAACCAGGCCATTACCAGACAGATAAGAAATGAGGATGAAAGCAAGAAAAAAAGCATGACAAGTTAAATACAAAAACATGTGTCATCGCATTTATAAGGGGAAAAAATAGGAAGAAGAGTTTTCCTTGACTGGAGCTTTATTTATAATTAACCCAAATGAAGGAGGCTTCTCCCCAAGTCCCCCCGGGTGATGGCTTTGCTGCCTGCAGGAGTGGGGCCGGAGATCCCAGCCATCACACCCATTCCATGGCCTCCCCAGCACATCCCAGTTTCCTGCACAGCACCAGCCTCTCTGGAAGGAGCCTGATGGTTTTTCAGCTTGGCCATCGCTCATGGTGCTACTGGGAGATTTTAAGGCAACTGGAAAAGGGCTTGGCTGGGCATGCACAGTCACAGCCACCCTGCCCCACCAGTGCTGTTCATTCCCACCACCATGTTCCAGTGTTCAACAACATACCCACACCTAACAAGGTCTCATGCCCTAACATGGACCACACAAGGTTTCTTGTTTAGACATGGCACCAAAAGGGCCTTCCTCAAAGTCCCTTTCCAAAGCAGGAATGACAAACACATGAAGCATCTTATGTCCAAGTGCAAAGGAAAGGGCAGTGTTTGCCACCACCTTTGCCTAGACTTACTTTTGTCCAGTAGCTAACTCTGGAGAGAGCATCCTCCTGCAGCTGTGGCAAGAGATACACACACCCCTGTCCTCCTACGGCCACCTGAGAGACAAACCTCTGTCTCCAGAGTCACCTTGGCAGGGCCACAGACCAATGACCAAGAGAAAAGAGAGGAACAGGACTCCAAAATTGTTTCTAAGTCTGAGAGGCATATTTCCAGCTTCTCAGATTTTGTATGTGTATGTGTGCATATCTATATCTATATATATATATCTCACATACACACATCATTTTTTACATCAACCCCTTGTCATTTGGCACCTGGGGAAAACAGGAGGTTTATTCTTTATTCTGAGTCATTTCTCTCTTCAACACGAGCACGAAGCTCAGCAAGACCTGGTCTGCTGGATATGCCGAGCTACACTCAGACAGCGCTTCCTCTGCAAAGGCCTCCTTCTCCTGAAAATACATTTAGAAATTCCTAAAATGAATCATTTACTAAAGAGAAAGGAAATCTGAGGTCACAGCGAGAGAGCCGTGCTTTTCAGAAAGGCAATGAAGGGCCAGGGCAGACATGCTGCTCCAGGTGGAGAACACAAGGACTAAGCAAACATTACCTGAGCCACCGAGTAAACATTACCAAGAAAACCGTGCCAGCATTGCTTTGATAATCCAAACCATTTACCCTAATCCATGAGAACAGAGCACTGAGGGAGAAGCTGGCAGGAGGCAGAGTTGGGGCCAAGTGAGAAATAACAATCAGAACACCTGGCTGCAAAAATGGTCTAAACATCCCAAAATAATTAGCTCCTCAGCGTATTTCATTTATCCCTTGCAGCAGGAATGAATGAAAATTAATAGGTATTTAACCAGCAACTTGAAGCCTTTAATACAGAAATATTTCCAAGTTGGTAAGGGGGGAGGAACATAGATCCAAATTTCCGCCAAGTTCTCAAGGACTGGATTAACAGACTGGTAAAATTAAAAAATTTAAAAAAAGAGAAAGAGAAAAAAAAAAAAAAAAAGAGGAAGAAAAAGGATTGAACTTGGAACACCAAAGCAAAATAATTTATGGGAACTTTTTTTAAGGTTCAGCTCAGTTTTGGTTCCAGCAGTGGGCAATGCAGGGAGGTTATTGTTTCTGACCTGACCCTCAGATGAAAAATAACCCACAAGGTTGCAGCCTGGCAGGGTGGCTCAGATCAGGGGCAGATGGCAGCTGAGCCCGCCTGGAGCCAAGGAGGATTGGCTGGTGCTGAGCAGAGTCTGTGATAGGGGCCATACCGGCCTCACTCAGCCCTGCTCAATGGGGCCAGATGCACCAAACCTCATACACAAAGAGGTCGATGATGGTGAGGGATGTCACAGGTAGACAAGCAGAGCACAGCTTTCTCTTGCAGCACCATGCTGGTCCTGTGGGATTTACACCTGGCAGCATGAAAAGCTCAAATGCATTTTAGAAACGATTCCAGCAGTTCTCCAAACCAGTCTGAGTCCTTCAACCACTTGCTCTTCACGTTGTCTGCCTTTATCAGAAGGAAATTGCCCACAGATACCTCTGCAAAAGCATTTGTCAAGTGAACCCTCAACTTTTCCTCTATCCTAGGAAGCCACCTGCGGAAGAGTGCTCCAATATCCACCACCAATGCATCCCTCACCAGAGCATCCTCATCCTCACCTCGAGCTGACTGGGATAGGAGCTCTCAAACTACAGTTGAGGTTAAAAACCCAAACAAAGGGAGAGGAAAGACGGGGGGCAATTAATAGGAAGGAATTAATTTCTTTAGTGGTTCCAGCTCCATCAGGCATGAAAGTTTTGGATGCTCTTGGGGGAGGGAAGATTCTTGTCTCAAGGCAAACTGGCCTACTCACTCTATTTATAGACGAGAGGCAGCATTTTAGCCCTGCTGCGGCTTAGCAGAGCCCACTTAGGTGCTCTACACATTATGCAAGTGCTCCAGAGCCAGGCTGGTCCCCTGGCCCAACTCCACATGTGGGGGTGGCTGCCAGGAGCACAAGGACGTGTCCAATGTGGGGCAGGAAGGCCCAATCCAGCATGAGGGTGGCAGAGTCAATGCCCCACTGCAGGCACCATGCTGCAGTGTAGGAACAATGGTGAGAAAGACTGAAGCACAAGACATCCGTCTTCTCCACTGGCATAAATTGGGCTCGGAAAAGCAATGTAGTGCAGAAGACTGGGAGCCCCAGCTTCCCCTAAACCCCTCAGCTGGAAAGCATGTGGAACCGCAAGCAAAAGAAGGCAGAAAACGGAATTATTTGAAATCTCTATATTGGAGGGAATGGCGACAAATTACAATCGCTGGCCTAAATACCCCTGGCTGGCTGTTCACCAGGGGGCTGCTCAGGGAGAGGATGGGGCCATCTCCTTCTCCCCCATCAACTGACACCCAGCGAGCAGAGCAGGGGCTGCTGCAAGCAGGACTTTGGCCTTCAAGGTGGTGTCTGTGCTTCTGGGACCAGAACAACCACTCTGGTCACGAGACATTGTCACGTTCCTCAGTTTCTGTTTCTCACACCGTTTAGTTCATCTCTCACAGACATGAAGTTCCTCAGGAGGCAGATGTCAAGCAGTCATCATGACACAGCCAAATTAACTATTACTCATCTTTTTTCTCTTATCTTTCCAAAGCAAATTTAGCCTTCTAAAGAACTCTTTTCATGTCTCCTATCTCAGCTATTAACAATAAGAGTAACAAAGGGAGCCATCAATGGGAATTTAATCCTGGTCTTTTAGGACAGGGTTACAGGCATTTGTAAGGATAAGTCTCAGGAAGCCAGCCATTCACAGTCCACCAGCACAAGAAGGGCACATTTATAACAACAAAGTCTTATAAATCTCATATTAGTGGAAGCCCGTAAGACTGAAAATCTGTGTTTTTATAAGCAAGCCCCAAACCTAGGTACAGTATACATATATAAACACCAAGCCCTTCCTCACATCGATCAGTCCTGCCCTTGGGAGCTTGCCATGGGAGCAAACGGGGACAGGATCAAACTGAAGGGCCATGAGGGTGAGCTGGTGCTCAACAGTGAAACAGGAACAGTCTGTCTTTCCACAGCATCTGCCCCCTTGCCCAGCACAAGGGATTGAAATAAAGTCACCAGAGAAAAACATTTTAATCTCAACAGGATAAATTACCAGCCAGAGTCAATTCCTGCAGAGATGGGGGCACTTAACACACGGAGCAGTGGTTAGTGCTGGGCTTGCTAAACACAACATGGTATAGTGCTTTCTAGGGATAATTCACCAATACCCAGGTATTTCCTGGACATCTCTCATCACCCCACCAGTGTGCCTCATTACTTATTTATCATCCTTGCTTAATATTAACCTTTGAGAAACTGGTTAATACTTCAAATACAAATGCCACAAGAGTTCATCCTGTGATAATCACAATCTTTGGGCCAGAGGGGACAATCACAGCACATCACTCTGGAGCTTGTTGTTAACTTTGACCTTCAGCACGAACAGAGCAAGATTCGTAGCTGAATCAAGAAGCTACTGGATGGATCTGCAAGGAGTCAGCCTTCTCCAGCATGACTCATAACACCTGCAGAGACACCTTAAAATTTACCTTCTAGACATGGCCCCACCTAAATTTCTCCAACATCATGGTGCGTCCTGTGGCATGGGATGCCAAGAGGCAAGAGGGCAGCCATGCTTGCTGAGGCTGGACAACGCTTCCCCATGCAATGCCATGCCACGTTGCTATATCCAGCATAACTCAAGAGCCAAAACCACCATCAGCACGTGAGCACGGCTCTTTGCCTGAACCAGTCACCTTTGCTGGGAGCAGGGGCATCTCAGCCAGGGCAGAATGGTCCCTGCTGGTGACACCCAGGCTATTGCCCCTGGAGTGTGTTGCACCGGTGTGGTGATACACAGCTCGCACCATGCTGCTTGGGTCCCTCTGGCACAGCATCACACCCCACGTCAAAACATCCCCTCTCTGGTGCCTTGGGCTGTGCTTCCGGACCCTCCAGCTGAACAAACAGCCCTGATGCCTCCTACACGCTGTTAGCCTAATTAAAGGGGGAAGTGTGCTGTGCTGCTGCTCACTACAGGCACGCGAAGAGAGAAACATCAGACAGCTCCGTGGGAGACCCCCTGCCGTCAGCCGGTCTGATGCAGCAGGAGAGAAGGAGAGGCTGCAGAAAAGCAAAGGGATGGATCGAGAACAAATAACCCAAGGCACTGAGGGACTGGCCTGGGCTGAGGGAACCATCAATTAAAACAAGCTCTTCACTATTCTTCATTAAACTAATCTTCTGATGTTTACTAGAGACAGTGAAACTAGCTTTTAGTTCTTGCTGAAGGCCAAGAAATGGTTGAAGTAGGTGTCAGGCTGACATTTCAGGCTGCCCCAGAGGAAAGCAGTGGTCTGGGGTTTGCCAAGCTGCCTCAGACCCACGTTGGATGTCCTCACACCAAACCTGCAGGCAGGTTAGTGAATGCGATGGGTTGTAGGAGACACCTGGGAATTGTCCACACACAAAAGCATGGGTCTGCCACAGGAGCCTGACTGCTTTTGGTCTGGTCTTGGGGTGGGAGACGCAAAGAAAACAAAAGCACGAGCATCAGCTCTGGGTGTGGGAAGGGGTACAGATGGCTGAGACTGACACTTCAGGGAGGAACGTGGGATCTTAGCAGGTTCCTGAAATATTACCTTTGTCTGTCTAACAAGAACTGGGTGAGAGCTGAGCGTGTCCCAAAACAAAAGCTCCTAACGAGACTGCTAGCAAGGAAGGCTCTAACATACCAGGTAAGGACTGAAAAGAAAATGAGGACCCTAGTCTGCAAACACATGTGCACACCAAGATAAGAGTCACAGGTCAAATTTTAGTATTTGACAGTTCATTGCCTCTGTTTGTGTCAGGCTCTGTCACAGCAACACAATGTGGCATCAGTCCTCACATAGGGATGACACCAAGTGACAACCAGCCATTATTTACCATCCCCCAGAGTGCAAAATCCACTGTTAACTTCAGGGTGGAGAGAAAGAAGGAAGGAAATCTGACAGCAGTTCAGTGATTTAGAGCAAGGGGCTCCATGCACAGGTTCTTACATTTAGCCTGTGTGTGCCTCAATTTCCCCAAGGGTGCAAACAGGGATTAGTAATAGCAGTCTTCCAATTTCCAGGGATTCTCGCAAAGCTGAGTTAATGTCTTCAGATATTCCAGTAAAGAAAGTTAAAAGCATGTAACACTGTTCAATTAACACTTTATATTTGCCATGTAGCTACAGCGTCCTAAGAAAAGCTATTTTGTAGGAAACAAAGCTGTTCTCCTCCACGTCTTAGAGAGAAATGACCCTTTGTTGGAAGGTGGGACGCAGCAAAGCAGCAGTGTCAGTGTCTGTCCTTACTCCTCCTTCCTACACAAGGGCAATAGCTTTTAATGTGAAAAATTAATAGAACAATGCTGAATATCAAGGATAATGCCAAGTACGTTGTCTACAAGATACTGGCAATGCAGCTGCCTTCTCAGCAGTGCCCTGAGTTGCTCCGGCAAGAAATATCCAGATTGCCACTGCATCAGTGTTATCCTCCTGTGGATTAAACACACCTTGGGTAGAAGGCAAGGTAACTGCCACCTCCATCCAGGAAAGCTGAGTACAGGTCAGCTGGCACAGCTCAGAAAGCCTTCCTCTGTCCATTCCCTTACTCCCTTCTCCCCAGGCTTGCTCAAGTGTTTCACATCTCAGCTGGGAAAAAATCAATGTCCACACACAAACATGGATTGCATTGACTGGTCGAAGCTATGGTGAGAGAGTTGGGTTATCTCATGGTTACAGAGGGAACAGGCTGCCGAGAAAGCAAAAACCAAACTAAACCATTTCTTTTTTGTTCTTTTAAATATCAGCTGCTTTGGGTGAGGATATGACAGTTTCCCCAAAGCTCTAAATCCATTTGATTCCTTTTAGGTGTTAAAAGAGAGGATCCCTCAGAGACCTAGTGAACCCAGTTTTTCCAGGCCACTCAGGTGGTTTCAGCACACCAGCTCTGTCCTAGCGTGTCCACTGGCAGCGCACGCCTGGGGATTTGGAGGTGAGCATTTGCCAGTAAGCCTGTGCCAATAATTAGGTTGTTTCTCGCAGTGTCCCCTGTTTGGGATCTACCATAAGAACCAGCTTCTGGCCAAGACAACTTAGTTTGTGATTCTTCCCTCCTCATTTCAGGGTCTTTAAGCTACCTTAAATCACTTCCAGCCTGCTCTCAGGGACTTGATTCACTATAATTTGCTAGGTGGTGCTAATGAGCTCAGCATCATACACAACATCTTCCTGTGCTCCTGCTACCCGTAACAACCTCTACAAACCTCAGGGCTCCACCAGCCCGGAGCTCAGAAAAGCTTCAACTCCGAAAGCAAAGCTTTCCTTGTTCTCCATGCCCCATCTAATGTTTCCCAGTAGAGAAAGAAACATGCTTTAGTGCCTTTTTTGCAATGGATTCCATATGCACATAAGGTACCACGCTTATCCAGCATCCAGGAAAGCCAGTAGGTCTATGTTCCCCAAAGGCCACCAGCTCCAAGACCAACATCTAAGGTTACTAAACAGTGTCTCTTGGGAACACAGGTCAGCCACAGGTCCTGTTCCCATCCAGAAAACCCAGTTATTCACCTAATGGGCAATTTGCTGCCATCTGGACATTCAGAGCTTGACCTGTGATATGCCAGACATCCCAGTGAAGTCAGTGTTTGGCACCAACAAGGTGCTACCACTGCCTAGCACTACTGGAGAAGTGGATGCTGACGAGCATGACAGCGCAGATCAAATGAGCGTCAGAGCTTTCAGATGGATATTCTCAGTCTGCTTAGCAAGCGCTCATCCTCTTCGCTTGGAGATGAATGTAAGTTTGAGATACAGGTGTCGGGCAGAGCAGAGCGTGGGAGGGCAGCCTATATTCTGTTTCTTTCTCTACAGAGTTCGTATCAGCTCCTAACTTTCACGGGCAACCAATTTACACTGCTAAATGTCATTTTGCAATCCTGCAGGCTGAACAGAGCCCAGAGCTTTTGGTCCTGAGCAGTTCTCTGGGAGAGTCAGTCCTTGGGACTCACGGAGGATTTTCACCAGCAATAGAACACCTTAAGGTTGTTCCAGCAAAGATCAACTCTACTTCAGCATCAGGTGTTAGTCACTGAGAATATCAAGGAAAAGAGGTGGCTGTGAAAGCACCATTGTCAACAAATCCTCCCCTCCTATGGCTGCCTGAGTTATACCTGTAAGATCGCAATCAGGTTTCACTGCAAAGAATCAGGACTCTGAATCAAAACTCCCTGCCCAGGCCCAGCAACCAAAGACAGAAGCACTGCTCTAATAAAGGAGCACAAAACATGCTGCTGATTTGATGTTATTAGCTCCTGGAGAAGCACAGAGTCCCACTAACCTCTTTCCCTTTCAGTAGCTGACCAGTGACAACGCGCACCCATATGGAGGTGTGCTAATATAAAGACATCTCATAGAGAGGCACAGCAGTTATGGGGATTTAATTATCCTGCTTTTTGACACTGAGGTGGAGCTGAGGACTTGGCAAAGGACGTGAATGAGTGTGCGCATGCAAGCTCAGATGACTGAGCCCGGTGCTGATAACCATGTGGATGAGCGAGTACGTCTGAGGGAACAAGTGGGCTAGAGACGTGCGTGCTACGACAGCAGCGCTATGCATACCTAACTGCTCCCTGCTAATCTTTCATCCCAAATTCAACACAGGCTCATTTTCAAGTTATGAATTGCAAAGGACCCACAATCACACTCAAGCAGGAAAAAAAAAAAATAAAAAAAGAAATCAGACATGGGAAAAGAGGACCAGGGAACAGGAAGCCAAACACAGAACTATTTCCAGGAGGAATAACAGCCATATGGAAAAAGTTACCAAGATGATGAATTCTGCCTTCAATATGTTCAAGAAAGAAACTACATCAGACCCAGTCTGGGGGTGGCCAGATCCTTCAAGAGGGGGAAAAAAAAAAAAAAGCTGCCACCCCAGCTTGAACTTGAACATTTGGTGTTTCATTTGCATCTTGGAATGAGGCAACTGTTATCATTCAAACTTTGCATTCTCCTCTTGGATCTCTGCCTTCCCGGGTCACATTTGTGGCTCTCACATAACCAGGAATCCCCCTGCTACAATATGCTTCTCCTGGCTCGGCCCTGAAACCAAATTCCAGAGCAGCTGACATGGAAATTTACCATCAAACAACTATTAAAGTTTTACCTCAGGCTGTAAAAACTGGTTTATGTGCTCTGCATAAAAAATGTAAATATGCACTCATCTCACGTGCTCTGTGGCATGCTGCCACCGAGCTTCTCACTGCAGTCTCCTCAGATTTCGGAAACCAGACTGGAGAAGCGTAGGGATGGTAATTGAAGCCCCAACCCTACAAGTCTGCAACTCCCTGCCTATGGCCAGAGACTTGCTGGCTGCATTGCAAATTTCAAAGTCCACCTGAACAAGCCAAGGCTATTTTCAACCATTAATTAATTTAGTTTCATGATCTCCATCTCACCCAGGTCTCTTCCTCCACTGCCACATCCAGTTTCATCACCCCACTTGAAGGACTGGGGGAAAACAAAGCACGACAGAGCCATGGAGGGTTTGCACAAAGACAAATCAGGGCAGAGTAACCCAGTAGCACAGCAGCTGCCCATGCACACTCTTATTTCTCTCTCCCCAGTGCACAGTGCCCCCCAAGGCAACTCCACTATGTGGAACTGCCCCCGTGGAGACATTTCTGATGCCTAATCTTCTAATGCAGGTACATCATTCAAGTACTTAAAGTTAACTGGGATGAATCCAGACTTTTCTCCAATTAATGGCAATTTCTTTTTCTACTTTGCATCCCAACTTCATCTTCTTTCTTCCTTTCCATGCAAATCACCACCCACTTGCCTCCAAGGGTGGACAGCCTTTGCCAATACAAGTACCCAGCAGAGCATTAAAGCTAGAAACTATCAACCATCATTGGGTTTTTTCCATCACCATCAAGCTCAAAATCCTCTTCTATTCAAGCTACAAGTGGGCTGATGTATATCTTCTGCAGATGTCTGTGTTCAAGGGAAAAATAACCAACTGCAACAAAATCCTCTTTTGGCTAATAAACAGAAAGTAATTGCAGTTTGTTTCTTTGCTGCAAAAGGAACTGTGCTATTGATGGCATTGGCTGAGAGTGCCTAATTTGTATCAGCAACTTGTATCATTAGCTTTACACTCTCTTGTTAAACCCTACCCACAGCGTAACCACATCTCCCTTGATCATCTGTTTTGTCCACCTGACACCTAGACAACGATGGCAGAGATTGTTATTCTTTCCCATTCCTTAGTATAGCACACAACACAATAAGATCAAGCTGCTTTTTTCTAATTCCTACACACTACATAACTCAAAAAATAAGCATAATTAGATATTCTCCAGGGCAGCAATAATCACAACTGCCTGCTAGACTATGAGCTCCATGTATGAAATGTAAGGGAGTTATTTTGCCCAAGATGCAGAAGTGATTCTGCAGTAATGAGGAATCCAAAGAGATTTTGCCATAAGAAAGGTTAAACAACCGCTTCTCCCTTTCTCCTCTATAAAGCAACTCGCTGATTAATTTGGAAGGTAAACAATAAACAGTGATTATGTGCATAGGAGTGATGATTCAGCCAAAGAAGCAGACCAGCATTTGAGTAACAGGCTACAAACATGTGCTTTATTTTCTCAATGATGATTTTCCAGTGAGCAATGGAACAAGATGTCTTATACAGCCACCAGGCAACAGCATGGTCCCAGTGTCAAGAGCTAATCACATGACCACCAACCCAAAGGACCGACGTGAAAGCTTAAAAAAAAATCAGCCCCATAGGGGATCATACATTATAGGCCCAATTTTTTACATCCAGGCAACAGTAAACACAGACCAGCTGGGACACTTCAACTAGCAATAGGATGGCAGTGTCTAGGAGAACATGCTGTGTCAAAAAGATCTTCTGGAAAAGTGAAAATGTATCAGGACACCTGCAAAACAGCTACTTTTTGCCTGTATAACGAAGCTCTGCAAAATGTAAATGGGTAATGCAAGAAAAACCTGCTGGGAAAAGTTCTATAAAGACATAAAACCCTGAGCCACCGAGGGGAAGAAGGAAATCATGAAGGAAAGCATTTGTGCTTCTGTTTTATGCCTCATATTTTCATTTTGCCTCATCACAACCCTGATTTGATCATGTCTGTTACTTGGATAAAGAGAAGATGGAAATGCTTTCTGTTGCATCAACAAAAACCAGCATGAAAGATAACTGCAGAGGCAGTGAGCCAGCTCTGAGGTAGCTGTAGGTCAATGTTGTTCTGCAGCACTCAATAAAACTGCATGGACTTGCAAAGAGGGAGATTGTGACCTCCTCAGATCTGTGATCAGAGTGATCTGTACTTAAAGCAGTTAGCTTGTAAGCCCATAATATTCCTTTCAAATGCAATTACCTGTATGTGGATGGGGAAAGAGACAACAGCCGCATCTGCATCTGGTCCTTTGAGACTGTTGCTGGGCAGCTGCGAGTTGTATGAGGACGTCACTAGAATTGAAGGCACATGAGGATGAGTCCAGTAAATTCATCTCCATGCCCATGGCTTGTTCCCTACCTGGCCGTACCTGGCACATCCAGCAGCACAGCCTGGCAGACTCACTTTGCCTGCTTAAACTCACCTGCCACCAACACAGCAGGTGTCTTCTAATAACACCTGCAAGGTTTATTATATTGGCAGCAACCAAGTGGTTAACTGTTCTAAGAAATATATCCAGTTTACTTAAGCAAAACAGAAAGGGGGCCCCATGGTGTTGACAACTCTAACAGCAAATTAAGAAGCTGAAATAAAATGCACCATCAAGCAAGCAGCTGGAGTGAGGCCAGAAATCAGAAATAGATGTAAAGAAAACTGGATCGAGAAATCAGCTCCAAGCAGGCTCATTGAGTTCAATTACTAGAAATTAGAAAAGGAAATGGAAAAATTTATATTGTAAGGACACAATATGTTATGTGACATCAATGATGGCTGCTCTGTTTATTATCACTCTCCTAATCATGTTCTTATAGCATGGGATTTGCAATACCAGATCGGAATGATATGGATACAGGAGGACAGCCTGCCACTTCCAGGCAGAAATTCACAGCTTACATTTAAAACATCAAACTAGAAGTGAAATTCAGCAGCCAGGGTCTGTGCCCATAACCCCGCTGACACTGCCATGTGCTCGCATCTCAGCACTGAGCCCCACTCACAAGGCTGGAGACAGGCTGAGGAAGACAGAGAGTTTTCCAAAAGAGTTCCAAAAAGGATTATTCTTCTAGATTTTGAGACAGTATAGTCCTGCTTTCCACAAATTAGCCAAGAGCACTAAGAGAGCAGAGACATTTATTTAAAAGGAAAAGAAAACCAAACAAACAACTCATGGGCAGCCATGCAAGACCAAACAAAACAACAGGAAGGGAAAACTAGAAAGTTTGAGTGCCTACAGTTATAAGAGCTGACAATGCTGCAACCAGTGAGCAGACGGAAGCTGAGTATCAAAGCCCACACTGAAGAGATTTGAGATCATATTATCCAGAAACATTCAGACCTCCAAGAACAGCTCTCGGCAGCTTCACCTCCCTGCCAGCAGTGTCAGCTTAGGGCTCTCTTTTCTCAGGACCTCTCCTGAGCCTGACTGTCTCCTCCCTCCTCTGAACCTCTGGACCAGGAAAAATCACTTGCTCTCTCAGCAGTGTCATAGGAGTGACCCGTAATGATGATTGCCCCTCCTGAGCTCTGGGGGAGGGGAACGGGGTAGGCACAGATTTATTTTTACATCCCTACCTTCCCTTTGTAACCAGACTGAGTTACAGCACCCAGCCAGTCAAACCTTGTAGCCTCCTGCTCGGGCAGGGTCAGGACTGGGAACCAGTTCATGTCTCGCTCCAAGCTGTCACTTATTGCAGCACAATATGGCAAACCAAATACGTGCTAGGCTGAAAACCAGCCAGGATCATGTGGCGACAAGTGTCAGATCAAACACAACCCATGGCTAGCTCAATTCGTCACTGCCCTGGTATAAAATGCTACCCATGTGATGCTGTAACATTTTCCTTTCCTTTGAACTACAGTAAATGACTCTTCAAGTCACAGGAATAGACACAAACTATAAACTCAGGCTGCTGGGCATAACCTGAAAATATTTTAAGAGAACAAATCCTCTTTGGCTGCAGTCAGTGGGAACCAGAAAGATGCCACTAATCAGACAGAAAACTCATGTTCTCTTGCAGAAAACTGCTGGCATCAGTTCGAGTTTGGTTGATGAGATGCAGAAACACGTGGACAAAGAAAGAAAAAGCCCACATTGCCCATATATCACCAGACTCACTCATCTGGCTCAGCAGAGTGCTAAAGCAGCCAAATCTTGCTCAATCTGCTTTTGTGACACACGGACCTTTCTCTCCAGATGTCCCAGAGACAGGGAGGTTGGGAACATCACTGAAATCTGAAGGTCTTTGTGTTTCCAGCACAACGCAGCACTGCCAACAGTGTTCCAACCCTTCCCACGCACTGTCCCCTCATCTACAATAGACCTCCCAGGAAGGTCTCTGGTTTATTTCTAAAGGGGGCTAAAAGAGATGTAAAAATGAAGTTTATTATATCAGAAACTCAGAAGCCTTCATCTCCTGTCTGGGGAGACAGGAACTAAAAGAGGTTGAAAGCAGTTGCCTTGACCTGATAAATGCCATGAGTCCACGTGAAACCACTTACTACGGCTCAAGCTCTCCTTAATGTTTGGGAGAATTTGGCCTCAACTCCTGAAATCCTCTGCTCAAAACCAAACCTCTTCCAGCAGGGCCTTGGCTTTGTAATTGCTCATTTGCAGTTTCCCTTCATCCCTTCTGCTTCAGCTCTACCTCTGTCCTTTGTGTCCATTTCCTACTCTTATTCCTTGTGCTCAGAGGCTGCAGGTGAAGAAATTCATCCGTACAAGAGAGAGTGCTCCTCCTGAAATGAAGCAGGACCACAGAGGGTCCCCAGAAGGAGGGCAGCTCAGATTTGTCACCAGGTCTGAGCAATCCCCATCCCATATCACAGTCCGTGACAGAACTCAAAAACAGGTACTACTTGCACCCCAACTTGGGGAGCAGCCCTAGAGTCCACTTTCAGCAGGACACCAGCCCTGGTGACACTTCATCTCACTATCATTTTCATTCAGCTTTCCCCTGGCAGATATGGAGATGGATGGGGGAGCTATGGGAAGAGCTTTCTCTCCAACTCACTGTTTAAATTGACTTAATTTCTTCAAAATGTTTTCTTTTATTAGATTCCAGGGAAAAAAAAATCGTATGTGCAGTCACACAAGCAAAAGTAAAGAGACTCTTCCCTGGGTTTGCTTATTTAGAGGGCTTATTGGCATATGCGTCTAGAAGTTCACTCCTTCAAAGCAGCCTGTTCATTGGGGTCATATTCTTCCAACAAAATTCATCTGTTCCTCCAAACTGCACTTGGAGGCCTCCAGTGCACTCAGCAGCTGTCTAAAAATCCTACAAAATAACTCTGTCCCCCAAGGATGTTTAGTCTCACATTAGGCATTTAAGTGAGTTTTATTGTATTGACAATCCCTATCCCTAAGGAAGGGCAAGGCCAAAAATATCACCTTCATGCTTTCGTGCTGTGCAGATCCACATGCAACCGTCCAGCACGTGTCTACCTGCACGTCCCCAGCATCCCCAGTAGCTCAGAGGCTACCGCAGCCTGGCAGGCATTTGCCCAGCCCACAGGCTGCTGGTCCGAGTCCAGCCCAGAGCAGCAGGGATGCAGAACCACCATCTGACGGCTGGTTGGTGGCTTGCGTGAAGCAAGTGGGTTTGGTCCAGGTCCTGGCGGGCAAGTATCCATGTGTCCCAGACCCACTACCTGCAAGAAGAAGCCTGGATAAACGCCAGGCACGAGCAGGATAGGGTCCTCTGAGGTCTGCTGGCAGGGAGGGCACACGGGCACCTGCCCCGTGGTCAGACGCCGTACTCCAAGTCTGGCACCTTGCGCTGAGAAAGCCACAGCTTTGCATCCCATTTGGGCAATGCAGTTTCTCTGTTACATTTGGGCAATGCAGTTTCTCTGTTACATCCCTTTTCCACACTCACCAGGCTCATAAGACACCCAAGTTGCACAACAAAGAGCCCCAAAGCCACAGCTAGCCCGGCTCCCTTCCCGTGCGCAGTTCAGGAAGGTGGTGGAGGGCTCTCAAGGAAAGCTGGCAGTTGGGGCTTACATGACTATTTTTCATAAGCAAAGGGAAGGGGTTTTTTTTCCCAGGAAGGCCAGAGCATGGAAGAGAAAGCAAGAAGGTGGCGTAGGCCTGTAGCACCAAGGAAGGCATCAGGGTCCATCAGAAACAGGAGAGAAGCTGTCAAGGAGAAGGGGGCGATGAACATGCCAGCAAGGGAGACCGCAGGCGAGCAGGGGTGGGTGCTGGAGATGCTGGGGAAGCTGCTGAAGGGGTGGAGTAATGTTAAAAAAATGTAAGCAAGAAGGGATTCTGGGTGTACAACTTGGGACTTGATAAAGCAGCCCTGATTTTCAGAAGGGAAAGGAGGGCAAATGCCTCTGGACAATCAACTTGGGATACAAAAAACCCAGTCTGCTCAGGCCAGATTCATCTGACAACACGAGGGGAGATGGAGAGCTTCAGAGGGAGAGAGAAGAGAGTGTCAAGCACAGAGGAGAGGCCGTTGGGTCCTTCTAACAAAGCCAAAACCAGCTCTGCACTCAGCCTGTATGAGAGTCACAGTCCCAGGAGGCACCAAGGTGATGTGGGGCAGTGGGATTTTGTCCATACCCAGCAGAAAAGCCTTATCAGCTTGACCAGCTGCCTGTGCAGAGTGGGCACCTCTGTGCAGGAATATGAGCTTTGATGCTTGCAGCAGCACAGGATGACAGCATCGCTCCTGAGTGGGCGGTGCAGCCTCATCCTTCATGAATGAAAATTTAAAAAAAAAAAAAAAATACAAGAAAGAATCACACCACCCACTAGCAGGTATTCTATAAATACCATGGCAGGGGGTGTCTGCAGAGGAACTGGAGGTATTGACTTCATGGCGTACTTACAGAGCCGCATATGCAACTTAATTACCATGTAGAGCACTTTGCTGAAGACGTTAAGCCGTGCTGCGTAGGTCTGAGCTAACAGAATCAGTCTGGCTGTTCTGCTATGGCCATGCAGCCCCACTGCTGAGCAGAAAAACTATGAACAAGCCCAATTCCTTTTCCTAAAGAACAGGCAGATAGTTGCATTTATACTACAGTGGCACCTACAGGCATCCCAACCTTGGAGAGACTTTGCAGCACTACAAACTCTGCTTGTGAGATTCTGGACAAAAACACAACACCCCAAATCCCTCCTCAAGCATTTGAGATCTAAGTCGAGCTGGAGAAAGTTGGTGCAGCTAGGTGCTGACCTTCATTTCAGTATGGAACGTGCTGAGCTTTGCAACAGCTAGAGCAGGGCAAAATTAAAATATTTGGCAAGCTTCAGCTGAGATCACCTACCTGATGTGCTCACTAGGCAAAGAGAAAAGAGGAATCCCAGCAGGACCCTTCATAGAAATCAATTTAAGGTAGCAAGTCATTGCTCTGTGGCTGAATCAATGCCGGTCAGGGTCCAAATCTAGTCTGAGCTGCACATAAATCACAAGAATGGCTCATTTCTGGATCAACATACCCTATATGACAGTGATCAGACCCCAATCCTTTAATTCTCAAAAGTGCCCCCAAAAACCTTCCATAATGCAGGTTGCAGCAATGCTCATTTACAAAGTTTAAAAAAAACCAACAACAACAAAAAAACAAAACAAAAAAAAAACCCCAAGCACATAATAGCACAGAGAGACCTGTCTGTTAAGAAAAATGTTTGGTTTTACTGTTGCAGAGAAAGAACATTGTTACCTGGAGAATGAGCCTAGAGGAAGAGCTGAAATAATGGGAGCTGCTGGCAGAGGGAGGGGAAGGGCATGCTGCATGGCTCACGGGCGGCAAAACAGTCTCGGGCACAGGCAGAACCTGCTTCCAGGGGGCCCTGGAGTCACTTTTACCAATATCTTAAATAACAGAAAGCATTGTGGACTCTGCCATGGCAGTGTCAGTGTGCAGCAAGTCTCAGCTTTACCCTGCAGCAATCAAAGCAAAGGGAGAAATGAAACATGGTCCATCTCCCAGGAGGGTGCATGGATGCTCATCGGCCTCACATTTAGCCTGTGGGTGCCCCAGAAGTACAAAAGAGCTCTGTTTCCCTGGCACATAAGGTAAAACAACCTCAAGTTGCCAAGCAGAATAACAAGCTGGCTCACAGCGGGTGACTGCGCCACAACCAGAAGCAAAGGCTGACCAGGGAGCAGGGGACCAGGACTAGCTGAGCCCAAACCAGTGCCTGGACCCATCAGAGTTTTTCTCACCAGCTGGCTTGATGGTAAGAGCTGGTGCTGGGAGCCCCACGGATATAATCTCAGTACTCTGCAAACACGGTTATTTCATGGTATTACAAGGCTTACAAGAACCTTACTTACGGGCTTATACGCTCAGCACAGCCAAAGCTTTAGCAAGTTCCCAAGCTGCTTTAAGGCGAAACAATTAAACAGCTCTAAAGCTACCTGTAGAAATATATCTCTTCTGCATTATCTTCAAGTTTTAACTTGCAGTACTAAGATGCTCATATTCTTTACTTTAGCTTCATATACTTTAGCTTACTGTTGAGCACTAATGGGATGTAACTTGTGATTTAGTCCTTTCTGAGCACAAAGCACCTTGCAATCACAGCAGCTCAATCCTCCAACCGCCTACAAAGGAAGGCTCACGTTCCCCTTTTCTCAGTGGATGTGTTTGAAAAGAGAAAGCAAGGACTTTAGCATGGCAACAGTGGTGCCAAGTGCCAAAACACAGGTTGCTGCTGCTGCTCCCACCCAGCCTGCAGAAGTCGAACCAAATACGCTGCTCCTCCAAACATGTCCTTCCAAGAGAGCGTTGAATATGGCAAAACTTATTAAAAAGAGATGTACACAAAATTTCCCAGCATTAAGCAGGCCAGTGCTTACACTCTCACTGGAGTTGTATGACTGGAGATCTCTATTCCTGTCACTCCACCTCTTTTATCAAGAATGTTATTTCAGCAAGAACCTCTGCATACAGATAAAATAACAGCCCAAAATATTTTTTCCACACCTTTCTGGAAGAATGTACATTCCAGAAGGAGACAGAAGTTGATCATGAAGTCTGGGTTGTTCACACAGGAACAGCCAAGTCCTCAGTGTCATCTTATGGAGCCGAACTCCAAGGCCAGCTCTCAAGTCAAAAACTTTATGTATGAAAAAAAATCCAGAGCTAGAGCTGTCTAGCAGCTGAGACCCAGTGCTAAGAGTTTTGATTTTCTCTCACCTCTGCTCTCTGTCATGGAGACACTGGACTCAAATATCACACTACTGGTTGTAAAAAACAGAATAATAATTACCAGACACTGACTCAGGGTCTGGGCACCATTAAATTCATTATCCCCCAGTGAGAGAGAACCCACATTTCCCCACTTAGTGCTTTTTGTCAGGGCCAGACACACTGATGTCTGGAAATGTGGGGCAAGGGCAAAGCCCCTGCAGTGGGCAGCACTGCCTGTGCCCTGGGCCGACAGCAGGCAGGACCTGCCCTCCCCAAAACTCCTACTCTTTGCTTTTACCACCTCTGGTGAGTGCCAGGACCTGGCAGCCTCTCCCTGTGCAGGGACACCTGTCCCGTCCCCAGCCCTGCCAGAGCGGTTGTAGAGGCAGGAACTTCCCTTGCAGACCTCCATGGGTTCATCTTCATGAGGATGTAAGAGGTGGGCTCTGTGGTTAATGCCCCTGGGGCAGTGGGGAGAAGCCACTGTGAGGTTACCCATCTCCTTGGGGTGCACAGCCCCACCCATGCAGCCACCCTGAAGCCTCACTCGGCCATGGACTCTCAGCCCTGCAGCCCTGCGCGTCTGCCCCTCCCTCTTTCCTTTGACCAACATTTCAAGCATGCTTATCTCATACAAAATCTAAGCAATAAAAGCACTTTTAAACACTTTCTTATTCAGTCATTTAGCACGATGGATGCTTAGGACCACAACATGAGGAGATCCATGGCATAACCGTGGTTGGGGCCAGCCTCAGCTACTTTTGGTGCTTGTGGAGATCGTCTTTTTGTACAGTTATACCTTGGATTAATTCCCACACTAGTTATCCTTGTGCCTCATGTCATGTGAAAAGTTGCAGCTCCATCATCCCTACGGAAAGCTTATGGCTTAATCCAGCACTGGCTGCATCAGACAGGGATGCACGGCTAAAATGCCAGCGGCCAACATACCTGGGTCTGAGCTAGAGACTTTCAGAGCAAAACATGATAGCTCTGTAATTCGCATCCTCCATGGACTGGGCACAAAAAGGGATAAACATAACTAACCAGTTATCAAAAGCAACATTTTGATGACGCCAGATCCAAAGGATAACATCTCAGTCTCTTTTCCAACATAAATTATTGCCTGAAAGAGCAACCAGGTAGAGAATGAAGTTCCTCTTAGAGACCAAAACAAACAAACCTTCCCCTACACTCACAGTCTGGCCCAGCTCGAACTGCCTTTCTAGATCCTCTTTCTCTAACTGAAAAAGAAAGGAAGGAAAAAAAAATTGCTTACCAAGATGATTAAATAAAATGTTAGCTATTCCAGCTACCCACTGGCTCTGGGTTTGACGTCAGTGCTGAATGCATTAACTATATTTGTCGCTCGAGATCTAAAAATATCTGAGGCAATAAAAAAAAATAGGGCAGTGCTGGGAGAACTGTAGGTCCTTAAGAGACGCAAGGCCCCTCCAAGCCTTCATGGGGCTCATTGTGCCCCAGTAGCTGCCCATGTTGTTGCACAGCCCATAGAACTGGGATGTTACAGAAAAGCTGTTGCTGATGATCAGCCAAAGGGAAGGGAGTGGGATGCTGCTATGTGTCTGCCATTAAGACTGCTGAATTGCCAAGAATGCCCAAGGTGTTTGAAGCATTTTCCCTCTTACCTAGCTTCCCAAACTGATGAACAATGTAGCTAGTATTTTAGAACTAATAATCTGTATTTTTAGGGGTAAATAGAGGAAAGAAAATTCTCTTTAAATGATGTAACAGAACTGTGTGTTGAGTTTGGGAGCCAGCCTTGATCTTTTCCAGTCCCTTCTAACATTTTTCTTCTTTCAGCAAGCTCAGTCTGCTCAGGTGTCATTTCAAAAAGAAAGGATTCAAAGCAGAACAAACATCTTTGTTGGCAACACGGACAATGGGACTGAGTGTACCCTCAGCAAGTTTGCAAACGACACTAAACTGTGTGGTGCGGTTGACACTCTTGAGAGAAGGGATGCCATCCAGGGGGACCTTGACAGGCCTAGAGGTGGTGTGAACCTCATGAAGTTCAACAAGGTTCAACAAGGTCCTGCACATGAGTTGGGACAATCCCAAGCACAAATCCAGGCTGGGCAAAGAGCAGATTGAGAGCAGCCCTGCAGAGGACTTGGGGGCGTTGGTTGATGAGAAGCTCAACATGAGCTGGCAATGTGTGCTCCCAACCCAGAAAGCCAACCATGTCCTGGGCTGCATCAAGAGCAGTGTGGCCAGCAGGGTGAGGGAGGGGATTCTCCCCCTCTACTCCACAAACCATTGTGAGATGCCACCTGCAGTGCTGTATCCAACTCTGGGGTCCCCAACAGGACATGGACTTGCTCGAGCAGGTCCAGAGGAGCCCACGAAGATGCTCGGGGGGCTGGAGCACCCCCCTGTGAGGACAGGCTGAGAGAGTTGGGGCTGTTCAGCTGGAGAAGAGAAGGCTCCGGGGAGACCTTACAGCGGCCTCCCAGGACTGAAAGGGGCTACAGGAAAGTGGGGGAGGGACTCTTGATCAGGGAGTGTAGGGATAGGACAAGGGGTAACAGTTTTAAACTGAGAGGGTAGATTTAGATCAGATCTAAGGAAGAAATTCTTTACTCTGAAGGTGGTGAGGCCCTGGCACAGGTTGCCCAGCGATGCTGTGGCTGCCCCCTCCCTGGAAGGGTTCAAGGCCAGGTTGGACGGGGCTTTGAGCAACCTGGTCTAGTGGAAGGTGTCCCTGCCTGTCACAGGGGGGGGTTGGAACTAGATGATCTTTAAGGTCCCTTCCAACCCAAACCATTCTATGATTCTGTGAAACACTAGAGTAAAGCCTAAAGAAGCTGTTTAATTTTGTTCCTTAACAGAGAGTGCACCCGGCAACTTAAATATCCTTCACCCCCTCTTCACGGTTTGCTGAGAGTCAGGCTGCTACTTAAACAAAGAATTCCTATAGGGGTTATTCCAGAGTAGTAAATATCTAAGCAGGGAAATCAGCTGCAGAGAGTCTGGGCTGTTGCGAGTTGCTCCAGGGTACATGCAACAGAACATAGAAAAAGGGCCAGAAAACTTTGGCTACAAGACAAAACCAAGAGGAAATAAGTCTGGGTTTTGTTTAAAGTTATGGAAAGCAATGTACATCAACAACTCTCATTTTTACTGTTACTATTTGTGCAGGCCCTGATCCAGCAAAGCCTGTAAGCATGCATTTAACCACAGGAATAAATCCCTCTGGCTTAAGTATGTTACTAATGTTTCACTGATTAGGGATGGAGTCAAGCATGTGCTTTGGACTTGTTACAGAGGCCTTGCTTGGTGCATAGTGAATTATGATAAGGAGAAGCTCAGATTACCCAAAGTCCCTTCCTGTTGCTGTTTCTGTGACACCTGAAGAGAAAGGTTTGCTTCACTAGTATTTTACAACAGGTTACTTCTTACTCTGTCAAAATTTGCATAGGAAGAATAGTGGCAGGAAACAAAAACCAGAGGATTTGACCCCTACACTTGGAGGGACCATTGTAGTAGTGTTGTTGGATACTAAAAGAACACACATGCACAACGATTCTGCAGACTCTCAGAGCCAAAGTCCTGGTAATACAGCAAGGGATGGTGAGGAGCAGCTGATCCATGCACATGGACGCTGTGGGGAAATTTCTTCCCCCAGGGCTGGAAAAGGCACAGAGACTTGGGAGATTTTTCCCTCTGCAGAACCACTGCTGGCTCTGCAGCCTGAGTCACAGGGGTTTGTGCATCTACAGCCAGAGGTTCTAGGTACAGGCTCCGGGGAGAAGTGAATCAGATGTGTTATTAATCACACATACCTGATGAATGACGTGAAGCAGAGACCAGCAAGTCAAAATCAATTTCCTGGCTCTGTAAGCTAGCACACAGCTCGTGCAATGAGAAACACACCACCCATCTCCGGCCTCTGTGTTATGACCCTTCAAATTTTGCCCAGGGGAATACAAGCGTCTGTGGCTTCAAATACTGTGTGGTGCATGCACAGGCAAAACCCTACCGGGATGTCCCTGAGAGACAAGGTGCCCTCCCACAACATAGTTTCTTCAGTATATCAGACACAAGCCAGTCGAGGAGCCGAAACAACATCACAGGTCTTAAGCGGCTTATTAGTCCACAGTAATAGAGAACAAACATAACTGGGTTAAAATGCCAACAGCGACAAGATGGAGAGCAAAATCTATTTCACAAAAACATGGATACCTCAAGGTTGCAAACTGCCTAACGCAGAAAGCTTTAATGGCAGTATAGATGGATAAAAGATATTTCTATTGCCATCTGGAATATTTAACTTTGTAACAGCAGTCTGCTGAATCCCCTAACCTGAGCCCTAGTAGAGCTGTGGTTACCTCCTCCAGCAGAACTGCAGCTCACTCACCTCCTTCTGACACTTCTTCTTCTCTATTGTGCGAGATTAACATATGTCCAATCTGTTGAGGGTTATGGGAGGAATTTCTCACTAAGAAAGGTTAATAAACAAAGAAGTCCTGCAGTAACAATACAACCGCTGTGTGAAAACTTAATTGGATCAGCAATACATCAAATATGCCAACACAGGGACAAACCTGCAAAACGATTGTTTAATCTCGGCCCTAGGTCATGGTTTCAATGAGTGCCTTGCAACAGAGACTGCTTTTAACTGCGCTGAGAAGTAGGTTACAATATGTTGGAAATAAAAGCTGTTGGTAGCTGTCTCTTTTTTTAAAAGCAAAAAGTTATTTCTTTAGAGATTTAAACAACCCAGACAAATATCAACTGTAATCTTCTTTAAAACAATACATTTTAGGGAAGAAAGACTTTTTTAAAAAACAAACCCAATACTTATTCAGTGTCAGTCTGTTTGCAATCAGATTAGACTGATGCGTACAGGAATAAATCCACCAAGCCGGGGACAGCAGAGAGAAGCTCTTGAGATCACCCACCTAAATCTCCATTATCCTGCCACAAGATAACGGGGGACATTTAACCCACAAAGTGCAATATTAAAAATTTTACATTTTCAAAATAATTGTGAATTAGATGATTTTTCTTGGAAATGTCACAGTGAGCCAACATACCCCAGGAAAGCTGTCAGCATTGTCCACTGAAGCTGCACTAGTGTTTAACATAAGTAAAATTTCTATCCTCCGCTCTCATTCGATGGGAGCAGCTCCTGTGGTACTCAATTCACAACATTACTTACAAGATTTCAACCTCACTTTGAAGCATAATAGATTATCCTCATCAAAGCAACTAATTTCAACGAAGGGGAGTAAGCTGCTAAAAACTGTTCCTGGGTGTCTTGATTGTAATTAGGAAAATTTTAAAAATGAAGAGGAGCTGACACCAACAACCTGATGATGTACCATGGCCACATCTGCTTTAGCTAAATAGATAATGCGTGTATTTACTAAAAGGACCAAAGTCATATAGCCATCGCAAGCAAAGGACATTTTAAAAGCAGTCACAAGAGAAAAAAAACACAGGAAAGATCGTTCCCCTCCTGAATGCATGGAGAAGTATAAACTTCATAGTGACCAGGAGCAAGTCTTTTTCTATTTTTTTTGCTATTTTTGTGGTTTACTCTGTATCTGGGAAGGAAATCCATTTTGATGTGGTATTAGCAAAATGGCAGCTTCCCCTGGGAGAAACCATTCACAGTTGCAAATACCAGAGCAGTTGTATTTCTCATCAAATCGCTCCTCTGAGAGTTGAGAATAGGAATAATGAGTTGCAGTAGGAAGAAGACGGTGAAATCTTGTGCATCGAGTGTGCTCAGCGGGCCAGACGTTGTTCCCAGGCATGCCTTTGAAGAACAGGCACAGCTCCCTGAAGATTAAGGCAAACCTTTAATCACCAGTATAGATACTCACAGGCTAGAAGTGCGGTGTAAGCATGTCCTCTGCATGGATATATGCCCGTGCACAACATGGCTTGAGTATGTTCATTGTCCCAAGACATCCTGAAATGCCAGCAGGAACCCAGCCCACAGCCTCACACACCAGAGGACCACCCCACAGCCATAAGAGCCTCTGTCTGTCCTTGCCTCAGGTCCTGCAGCCACACTAGTTTGGTTCAACTCTCCTACCAGCCTTGCCCCATTCAGAAACACCAGATTGTTTTCCATGTGCTGGAAGGATGTCAGCAAGACTCCAGTGCACAAGATTCAAGATCCGGGTTTGTCAAAGCTGCAAAAGACCAAGAGTTTGGAAGCCTGATGTTGCACCTACTTTGGGGCAGGGTTGGGTATGGTAATACTAAGACTGCAGTGCTGCAAGCATCCAGTGCTGCTGTGAGCAGACAGATCCCACCATCCCTGATGCTTTCTGCTTGGCAGACACATACTCTGTCCCAAAGGGGATGATGCCATTGTCCCACAGATTCCCTCTGTTTTGTGACTCTTTGTTATTTAACCTTCTCAAAAGGCTTATCCAGACTCACTTCTAAGCTCACCCTCATTTGTTCCCTCGTGTTCAGAGCAAACCCCACATGGGCATGGCAAGGTCCCCCCGGAAACCACCCCCCCGTCCAGCCCACCCCAGGGTTGCTTCCAATGGCCCATCCCAGAAGGTGTGCTCCATCAGGGCTGGGGTGTTTTACCCACTACCCTGCTGCTGCCTTTTCCACACAAACACTACACCCCCTGCTCCCCCACCCCATACTGCCTTGGGAGGGTTTGCCCAACACACTCCTCTTAGGGGACAGACCTTCAAAGACTTTCAGGGCACAAATTCCTGAAGTCCAGCTGTCTATTAAGCAACATAGTCCAAACACAATCAACACTGGAAAGAAAAGCCACAGGTTGGGTGCAGAAGAGAAAGGGAGGTGGGAAATACCTGGTCCTGGCTGTAGGTTTAAGGCCAAGTCAGGGAGAACCAGAGCCGCTGCAGATTTTCTGCCATGTGGGATATTGTGTGCCCAAACACTGCTGAGAACCACCAGCACTTCTCTGCATCACCCACCCCTTCCCCTGTAGCATGTCCCCTGAATCCCCAGGCTGAGGAGAAGTAATCCAGTTCTCTTCAGGGACAACATTCCCCTCTCTTTTGTCTCTGCACCAGTGGATATGCCCCCACCAACCCACACACTGTGGCCTGACCCCCTCCCTTCGCTTCCCATGGCCGTTGCAGGATTGCTACTGCTCCCCTCTTCCCACCACCTCCCTTCTCCCAGCCATGAGAGCACTCATCCTCCCTCTCCCATCTTTCAGCCTGAATTATTCATTGATGTCAGCAGTGGTGTAGAAGCACAGACAGAGAAGACACCCGGTGCAGAGACACTTTGGGAAGCTGTCACCCCGCTCCCGGCTACACAGCCGCTGCCAGTCCCCCAGGGCTGGGCTCTATCTACTGTAATGAGCTCCAGAGGCCACCACAGTATTCAGGCCCCAGCCTAAGGCACTAGCCCCAGGAGGAAAGGAAACAGCACGAGAGCATCTCTCTAATGGTGCAGCACACAGGCAGTGATCAAAAACTCCTGCTGAATATGGAGGAGAGGAGATATATGCTCACACATAAAACATAAATGCTGTCGCACATCAATATTGATGTTTCCTTGCTCCCACAGACCCAGACCAAGGATAATTACATGCAATTTTTATGCTGCCTCCGACATACTTCAGTCTCTGAACATCAAAGCACTGGTAGGTAATGCTACAAGTTGCCAGGAGTAGTGTGGATCAGAATGGAGCTTGCAGAGAGAAGCAATGGGTGGCAAGGTGGGTAATTGCAGCAGCCTTTCAACGTTGCAGATGCTGCCTGTGGTTACAAAGGGAATAAAGTAGGTGATCACAGGCCGGGCCCAATTATTTGCTGTGTACAACCCCAGTACCCTTGTTGAAGCCTGGAAGGGCAGGGCACACTGGCTGAGTGCCTGGTGGGATATCAGCAAATCTGTGCATGGCTCTGGAGCTAAGCAGAGGGAAACACCTTCAGAAAACACCAGAGTACCAGGGAGAAGGAGCAGGATGTCTGACCTGGCACGGAAGGGTTAACAGCAGGATGAACTGGAGGCCAGATCCCTTCTCAGCCTCCCATCCCCAGCACTAGGAAGCAGGTTGCTGCAGTGCCTCCAGGGAGCCCTACTGAAAGCTTTTACTGGCCTGGCATGTTTCCACACCACCTCCATCATGGAGAGAGGCACACCCCTATCTTCAGACCATAAATGCCTCTAAATCAGATGCTGGGAAGCATTTTCCACAGCCTTTGGGGGCAAAAGTAGACTCTTGTCAGCACTGCTGATGAACAAGCTCTTGCTTTCTTCAGGCCGTGAAAGCAACTTCACCTGTGGCTGCATAAAAACAAGGATCACTCACAACACCACTCCGACACACCATGTCCTGCTCTGTGCAGCAAACTCCACCCCACTACAGCTTTTCGGGGAGCAGAGGGATGTAATCAGGCACAGCTTGGACCAACTGCCCCCTCCAGTTGCTTCTGCTGGCCCCTCTCTTCAAGATACGGCAAATTCACAACCAGCAACATCCAAACTTCTCCATCCCAGAGACATGGATGTAAGCTGCATCCGTAGTTGCAGCACGCGGTGAAACTGAACGCACAATTTAACATTTTTTTCTTGAATGACAGTTTTAATGAAAGACATTTCAGAGCTTAGAAAATCAGCATAAATGATCAGTTGCTAATCTTGTTCTCCCAGTAACTCTGGGAAGTCAAAAATAGACTAGGCAGAATAAACTGGGGGCTGAAAACGGAGGTGGGGATGGAAGTGGGGGTATGTTTTGCTCCTCTTTCTGAGAAATCACATAGCAATTGCCACTGATTAAAAACCCACTTTTTTTTTTTACAAAAGGCACAATTTTGCTGTGCCACTAGTGTTTTGCAATAGTCAAGGCTGTCTCTGGGTTTAGAGGGAACTGAATAAGCCATTTTTTGTGCATCTTTCCAGCCTCTAACCTTTTAGACCCCTAGCACAGCTTGCAGACCCCATACATGCCTGCCATCGCACATATGGCAAGGACAACACAGCCTTTATCACAAGCTGGGAGACCACCAGTGCTCAGGAGCTGTAGCTCTGGAAATCCTTGGAGCAGAAACTTTGCAGGACCAGAGTGGTTAGGAACAAGGAGAGATGAGTGGATGACAGATTTTTCTACCTCTAAATAAGCACAAAGCCACGAGATCCCCAGTTCAAGACAAATACCAAGAGGACACCTTTGCGTTCGCTGGACAGAGCATTTGTGTGCGTACACAAGCATGGGGGTTACAGCACTGTACTTTGTTCATCAATGTTTCAGGTTAAAGACCAGTTCTGCTCACTTCTTTGGCCCCAGACAGCACAGGGAAGGGTGGCAGGTACATAATGAAGAGCTGCGCCAAGCCCCAGTCGGAACCAGTTCACTCAGGGGGCTGGGGCACTGCCCTGGTCCAGGCTGATACAGCAGGTGACATCCCTCACTTTACAAGGTGGACAAGACATCCTTTGTTTGACTTCCCTCTTTCTATCTGTCCTATTCTACTCAAAATCTTACCCTTGTCCTGTCACCACAGTATCTGAGCTCCCAGTGGCAAAGTATTAATCTTTACAGCATAAGAAGGGACAATTTTGACATCAATATATGATTTGTAACAGCTGCTATCTTCATGATAGTGTCTTTTTAGTACTTCTTTTCATTTCTATACTTTTTTATGAGGCTATTTTCTTTATTAGTACATTTTTATATCTTGTGCAACACCTTAAGTGCCTCCAAGAATGCACTTTATAAATAAAATTGTTAATAAGATTAAGGATTTAACTTCAAGAAAAAACACAGTTTGCAAAGTTATGAATCCCATGGCCATTGTTACAGGCCCTTCTTGTTTGTGCAGGTCCAGCAGGTTATTAGTTTTGGTGACTATACTTCTGACAAAGCGGTTGGTGTCTCAGCAGATCTCTGCAATTCAGATATATAACAAACAGGGCTTTTGGAGATAATATATTTCTTGTTTTCTCTGTAATTCAGATATCCGTTCCAGAACTATAACAGGGTGGATTTTCTTTCTTTTTATATCACTTTCTTAGAGGCTTTTTAAAATTTTAATGGTACCTGAACCACCAATTATCTGCAGCCAACAGGACAGAGAAGAAATACAGCCCATCATGCCAGAAAGTCCTTGGATATATATATAAATGTGGCACTTCTGTGGCTACTTTATTTTCACATGCAGCAGACAAACAGGAAAATAGGGAAAACTAGGGCTGGATGACCCTAGATCATTAAGTTATCATTACATATGCAGCTATAGTGTAAATCAAGAAGTACCAGACACGGATCTGAGCTTGCTCCTCCTCCTGCAACATGCACTCCTAAATTATGGGGGACTCGAGGCCTGGCTCAAGTAAAACTCTGGTTCTATGAGGAAACACAGCTCTTGTTTAGTTTAACCAAGGAGACGAGGTCTTTAACAGTGAAGTCTCAAACTCAGCCACCTTCTTCAGCAGGCAGGCCTGTAATTTCTGCTGTCTTCCCTTTATCACGTAACAGGCAGCTCTCATGGCCCGTCATTAAGGATAACAGCATAGCCTTTGTTCTCTTTCCAAAGGGGCTTCATAAGCTTTATCTATCAAATGAATAGTCATATCTGTGTCACTATGGGGAAATAACAGGCAGTTTCAATCAAAGTGATGCCACAGCATGGGAATAGCAGCCTGAGGTTCAGAAACCAGCCACCTTCCAACAGCGCGTCATGCAACGCCACAGCAGCCCTAGCAAACTCAGCATGGCCAACACCCCACCACACTTCATGCAAACACTGAGTTTTACATACAAAAGACACATACCTAGTCCCAAGAAACCTACATTCTCAAGAGACACAGCAGTCAAAGGTGTAGTCCAGACATCATGCTGTTACCCTCTTTTCACAGAGAAGAGTTCAGGAGCAAGCACATCTTCAGCCCCAAAGGTGATGCCAGAGCCCAGATCTCAGCTCAGCTGCCTTCTGCACCCAAACCTCAGCCAGCATCAACCTCTCTCTTAGGCTCTAAGGGAGAGGCTTGTCACCCTTTGCCTTTTTAAACCTTCCCCTCACTCACCTGGTCTCAGGACTACAATTAGGGTTTGAGCCACCTGGCAAAGATCAGCTCCAAGCTATTACCCACCTGGTAGCTGGACTGAAGGTGGCTCAAGACCTTCAAACAAAACCGCTCCTGCTAAACTCAGTGATGTTTTGTTTTTCCCATCAGTGCTCCCAATACTCTCAAACAGTTACCTAATGAAGGGGATCTTTCAACAGGATCCCTGGGGAAATGGGGCAGGTGCTGCACTGACAAAATAAATTTTTCTCTGAGACCATTTCTGCATTTGGAGTCTGCTTGTTGAGTTGAGAAAAAGTGTGTTACAGCACCACAGAGGCCAAGATTTCAGGATAAATATATCACTTGGGTTTCACAGGAGGCCAAATGGAAAGTGTGGCCAGGGCAGCAGCATCCCATGGGTGGCACCCTGGCAACAGCTCAGTGACTGGATGGAGGCAGCATGTTCCTTCTCCGTAAACACTATTATCTTCTCCATACTACTCTGCTGTGAAGTCCTACTTCATCTTTGAATCCAGAAGTCTCCCAGAGCCTGAAGATAAAGTTGCTTTGCTTATCAGAATCCACCTTCCAAGCCCCATGAAACAAGTTGTCACTGTACAAGGCAAAGACCTTTGGCCCATGGAGTCCATTTCCAGTGGTAGCCCATAACTGCTTGTTGGAAAAAAAACATGATCAACCCACATTGCATTAATCGCTGCTATTCACAAAAGGAAAACCAATTTGTTCCTGATCCCTTCAGGTAATTATATTTTGCCCTGAAGCATGAGATTTTTGTTATGTTTAGTCCCATTTTATTTAGAGCCTGAAGAGAGACCATGAAGTCTCAGATAGGAGTGATAAAAGGAGATGATGCTCAAGCCCAGCCTTTCGCAAGTCAGCATCTGACCTAAGTTAAAATCATTCAAGCACTATAGGGGAAAAAAAAAAAAAAATCCTTCAGATTTTAATCTATTTGAAGAGGGCAGAAATGCTGGCTGAATCATGAACTCCGGGGAATATGAATGCCTCCCGAAGGAAAGAGGGCTTTCTTGTCAATGTTCTTTAAAAAGAAAAGAATGTTTCATGTGGGTGTGTGCCGTTGTTTTTTTCCACTGTAGAGCAAGTGTCCCATCTTATTTCTCAAATGGTCTTTTCATTGTTGATGCCTCATCTATTAATAATCCTACACTGGAAGGGGAAAAGAAAAAGCAAGCTTCTGTCAGACATACAAGCTGTTAGCCAGAGATGGACAAAAATAAACCAAAGCAACACAATTAACTGCAACACAGGTCAGTTGTCTGCAGTTACTTAGTGGCTGTAACTATAACCTTACTAAACTTTCCTTATAAAACATAGAGTTGGACAATGCTCTGATCCATAAGTGTCCTGGAGATTTGGAGTAGATTTAGAAGGCTTCTTGAACTGTCCAACCCCACCCACTACATCAATATGCTGTGTTTGGGTCCAAGAAAACATTTTGTTCTTAAAAACATAGAAGACCTAGATCATGCCTGTGTCCTAGAGTCAGGACATTCAGGGAGCTTCCCTGGGTCCAAGTGCTTCTTAGAGGTGTGCTGTGTTTTTACCATAACATTTACTGCAAGTGGGCTCTGAGCCCTTCAGAAATAGTGGTGGTTTTCCCCAAATACCTTCTCCAACTGGAGCAGGATTACCTCCTCCCTTCCACAGACAGGGTCCCTGGCTGCCAAAGTTGTCCAAGGAGATGAGGGTTGATCACAGGAGATGAGACCTGAGCCCATGGTTTGATGATGCTCCACCCTCAGTCACCACAACTGTGGGAGGTGGGCAGCATCTTCAGGGGGAGCCTGGGATGAGCTTAAATTTGCAACTTACTAAGTAAAATCTTCATTTGTTTTCACAGGTCTTCTCTAAACTGTGGCCCTTTGAAAAGGAACAGAATTTGCTGGAAACGTCAGCCCAGAGCTTTGGTGGTGGGTATGTTAAAATGCCACTGGTGAGATCAGTCATACTTCTGAGAGGTGTGAAGTGTATCAGGGAAGCAGCCAACTACCTGCGTCACATTGCAGGAGACTTGATGGTGCCACCACATTTCCTGCGAAGGCACAGATGCCGTCTGAGCCCACAACAGACCTGCTTTCTTGCCTGCTCACACAGCAACTGCGGGAAGAGTCAGCATTACTGAGACTCCAAGACACTCAAGATGGCAGCCCTCGAAGCAGGCTTTAGCCTGGTGACACGGAGGTGAAGAAGCAAGAATGAGAAAGATGTGAGCTGAGAGCCCAATGATCACCAGAGCAAAGTGAGGTGGTTCTCAAGATATTGCCACTTTACAAGGTCTCATCTGCACTGTCAGCTCCATGATACACTGCAGGGTCCCTGGTCCCCAGGGCACAGCCCCAGCATTTAGGACGCCTGTCCTCTTTTTCCTGCTGGACAGGAGTATTCCTGCTCGGAGAAAAACCATGACCATCAGCATCACTCTTTGCCATGAGTTCTGCTGCAATATTCCCAACCTTCCTCTTCCCCTCAGTTTATCCACCTGAAGGAAATTATATTAAATCATTAAAATAATTGTCTGTACTTTCAGGTCCTTTCAGAGGTCACAGTCTGGCTTGTTGGGTTGGGGGTTTCCATTTCCTCCCCATCTATTTACCTGCCTTCTGCAGCAAACACGTCGCCATGACTCGGGTAGGTGAGCCTCAGTCAACATGTCATGTTGTCTGGCAAGAACAAACCGCTGCACACAGCAAAAGGGAGAGATTATTCCTGTCACAGCAACAGTGATGGGGCAAAGGCAAGTTTGGAACCATATTTTCTTTGGAGAAGGCTAAAGAGAACCTCTCCATTCCCAAATAGCACCACAGTCACAGCTAAGCTGCTGCACAACCCTCTGCAGCACTTGGTGCACAAAGCAGTGGGACCAAGCCTTCTTCTCCAGGGTACGATGAAGGACAGCGTCCCTGGGGATCTCCATGACTGACCGTTTCTGTAAGGATGAATGAGCTGTAGCCTTGTGAGCCAACATAAGGGAAGGTGTCCAGCGAGCAGCCTGGACTGGGACTGCACCAGCCCCAGGAGCAGCAAGAAAGTGATCCCCATCATCCCTCTTGCACATGGGGAGACATTCATCACCTTCCCTTGCCAGCACCCAAAGCCTTCAGGCCATGTTGGAGAAAAAAAGCAGGTGAGCCTACTCCCAAAGACCTTCTACATGGAGCAGGGATGGGAACTGCAGCAGCTCCTTCATGGAGGGAAAGGGTGTGAATTACTCACCTGGAGTCCACACAGATCTAACCAGCCTGAACATCCCTAGCACAGCCCCTTTCCCGCTGCTTCCAACACCCTTCTCTCACACATTTTTCCTCCCACATCATGCACCGTATTTCAGCCTTCACCAAGCCAGAGCTGGTGGTCCCTGAGCCTTCTGCACCAGGAAACACAGAGGAAGAACATGAGAATGCACATTTCCATGTGCTTCCTGGCCTTCCAGTTTAAGGTGTCAAACAGCAGCACTAAACAATCAAAATACTACTTTATAAGATAATGCCAGCTATTGCCAAAGCTAGCGTGAAATACGTTCTACCTAGAGCCATTTAATTTCACTGGTACAAACCCTCGGCTTGTTGCCAAGATATAGAGCCCAGGCTGCGGTATATTAGCATAGGCTGCCTTATCTGCAGGGAAATAAACTCAGACCTGCTGAAAACAGTTGAGTGGAATATCACCATAGAAACTAGGCAAGGAAATGGGTGAAGTGTCTCTTCCCAGCTAATTTCAACGTGACAGCAACCAGAGAGACCAACCACTTTGGACCGAGGTGGGGTAAGCGAGAAGGATGCCTGGAGCAGCGCCAGTCCAAGAGCAGATGTGTGCCGGTGGGGAGATCCCCCACCCGCCCCCTGGGCTTTATTTTTAGCCGCAGGCAGGCTTCCTCCCCAGCCGCCCACCACCCCTCTGCGATGCAGCATCCCCCGTGATGCTGCCGTTGTGCCGCGCTGCCTGGTCCTGCACACCTCCGCCACGCACGCACACACCCACCGCCGTTGCAGAGCACACAGCAGGGACGAAGCACCCTTTTCCTTTTCATCTGCACATTTCAATAGTGGAGGAAGGGAATGATCTGGAAGCAGATCACAGAGCCTCTGAACCTTCTACCTTCAGCACAAATTTAAACCCATCCCCAGCCTGGAGACCATCTTGTATGCAACAATGCGTTTTCTGAAGAAAGAGGTGCCTCAGAGAATCCATCTTCAACTGCAGCCTGGACCAAATGCTTTGGAGAAAAGGCAGGAAAGCCCAGAGTGTTTCCCACTCACGCCCTTCCCCCTCTTCCAGGCTTGCAGGTGCCATGAAACATAACCATGACACCATGCCTCTAATGCAGCACCAGCAATGCTCAACTCTCTTGAGATGTCACATACACAGGTCCACAGCATCAATAATATCTAGAGACTAAGCTCCCCAGCTTGTGTCCTCTGTGAAAAGAACAAACATGTTCCCTTGCATGTGTTTTTTTATTATTATTATTTTCAATAATTACATGAAATTTCTACTTGTGCTTCATAAGAAAAGGAGCTGCTGATTCACTGACCTATCATTTCTTTTTTTTTCTTTACATTAAATGACCCTAGACTTTTCATTAATATTGCTTTAGTTCTACTATTTTTCATCTTGACAACTTCTATTTCTACTCCATATACTCCATTAGATGCAAGGATCAGAGTAGATCAGGAAAGGGTCTTTCACTGATATTATGACACACCTGTTTTTTTATCCCACTGTAATCCTAATGTGTTTATCACTGGTTTTGCTATTGCCATGCATTGAGTAGATTTTCCACTTGTTCTCTACAGTGTCACCCAGATCTACCGCACACCCTCTTTCCCAGTTACCACTCAGAGGGCAGTTATCAAACCAGAAGCTCAAATTATCCCTTCCATGGTGTAAGCTATCTTTCTGTGGCTGTCAGCAGTGACTTCCACCTGCTATCATCCTGCCCATCCTGCCCGCTCAGTCCCCACCTCCTGAAATCCTTCAGTCTTGGCTAATCTCACTAATTACATGAGACTTTGACCCTTGCAACTTCACAACCCACTTTTCTGGACCATTAACAAATACATTATATATCAGTGCTAAAACAGATGCTACTAGTGTTTCCTGCTAGCGGAGATGCAACAATTATGGTCTTACATGCAAGCTTGATTTCTTCTGAATCCCATTCCCAAAATATAGATGTGTAGCTATTGTACTGAAGAAAGTAGCTATATTGTCTGGCAAACCAGAGATTAATGACTGACCTACATGTTGAAATTGAGCCTCTAATTGGTTTCAGATCCAATTCATATTTGTATAGGCCCTAGTATAATGCAGTCCTGGATCATCCATGGACTCTTTTCAAATGCAGATAAATAGGTTAATAAAATAAAATGGGATGTAATAATTTCTTAAACTAAAATATTTGGGACATGATGATTGGAAACTAAGATTTGCCACAATTGAACCCTGCTTCTGTTGAAAAACTGTAACAAGAAATTCACTTATATTAAAAGTACTTTTCAGATTCTTTGAATTTAGGAACACTGGAAGAAAGCACTTCAGTTCAAAGATATCTGTATGTGCGGGGGGGGGGGGTGGCAGGGGGAGGGGTATTGTGTATATATAGATACATATATATAAAAACATACTTTTCCACTTTAACAGCTCTAGAAATGGCTCCTCTTTCGAAGATCCAATGTGAAATGAAAGAAGCTCTTGGTCCCAAATGGGGTATACAACTGACTAAACCTTGAAAAAAAGAACCACTGAAAAAAATTTTCAACAAGACTTCAGGTTTCTGCTCCTAAGTTTCATGAAACCTGCCCTCATCTTTCCTAAGCTGAGGGGTGAAACTGGTGGGACAAGCACCAGGAGATAAGACACCCTGAAAAGTAAGAGTATGAATGTATCAAACCTCCCAGCTCAAAAGAAACAAAAAAGTATGTAAATATATATATATATATATATGAACACACACTTGAGGGCAGAAGAAATTCCAGGTAGAGAAGTGTTTGGAAAAGGATGGACAGCCCAGCTGCTCCTCTTCTGCCTGAGGGCTTCCAGGACTGGCCTACAACTGGACCAGGGCCATCTCGGGCAAATTGTTTTATAGACGAGTGTAGAAACAGGCTGTAAGACAATCCTGTCACTGCACAGCTCAGATCCTAAAAAAGACCAGACAAAAGGAGACAAGCATACGGCGCACTCAGGGCGGTGATTGGCAGGTGACACACTCGATCCAGGAATTTGTTTTGAAAACTGTGTGATATTTTTTACTCAGTTTCAAGCTCCTTTTCCCTCTCAGGGAGAGGCAGAGGGACACGTGAATCCTTGGTTTGAGAGAGGGGGTGGTTATTGAGTGGGTTTTTTGCCTCAAATATTGTTCCTCCCCTTCCTCACCAGAGCCCCGTTTTACGAACATGCAGCTTGTCACAAAGAGCATTAAACCTTCAAAGCATTTTGTGAAAAAAAAAAAAAAAAAAAAATTAAGAGAAGGCTGCTTTCTTATGACTTGATTGAAATCCAGAGAAAACTAGGGGGACACACACACCCATCAATACAGAGGCTGAAGATGATGAGGGAAAAACAAAACAGAATTAAGTCAGGGAACTTTGCTTAGAGATACATCTTTCCGACTCTTGCCTGGGCTGGGTATGTCTCTACTTGACTGCAGTCCTTTCTGATTGCCAGTGTTTGAAGACTGTTCAACCTTCTCTTTGTTATAAAAAAGCACCTGTAACACTCCATGTTTTCCAGGAAAATGTTGGTAGGAGATTCTTAACCTTTCAACATTTCTTTTTTTTTTTTCCTTCTAAGGTCTGAACTGCTTCGGTAGACCCTTCAGATGTTTTAAACTGAATTTAACAGGCAAGACCTGCCACCAGCAATGCCCAAATGCTACACTAAGGAATCTGCTTTCTTCCATGTATTTCTTCTGGCATTACAGACTACAAAACACCAGAGTCATGCTGCTGCTTTGTGTAACAGAATATTCTTCCTATCAACACGCTTCCTCAACAGAGGTTTCAAAACAGTCCAGATAAACAGAATAAAAGCATCGTTTTCACATCATGCTAGATGCCTTCTTTCTATAGACTACCTTTTCAGGGCTTGGTGCAAGGCAGCTATCAGAAACATTATCTTAGTTTCCTTATTTTCCTGTATTTACTTTGTTCTTTTTACCTGTCAGGTTTAAGTACTTCCATGCCAGCAGGTAGGTCCCCTCTAATTCAAGAGGAATGCATTTCACAGGAGACTAGCAGCAGAAAATCCTGATTGCAGACACTTCCCTGGGGGGAAATCATATTTCTGAGTGTAGAAACAACAGAAAAATAATTGTTCCCACCTGGAGTTGCACAAGGGAACTTTTCAGTTTGTTGATCCAAATGAAGAACTTGAGAAAAAAGTTTGCAAAACAATATGTTTTCCTAGGGAAGAAGCATCTGAGGGAAGCCATGTTAGGTCAACCGAATATTTAGTTTGACCAGAAGGTAATGGATTTATGATGTCTGAGTCATTTAATTAACTTTTATTTACAGTTTAGATCAGTGCTATTTCAAAGCATAAAGTCAAAGAGTTATCATTTCAAATACATAAAAGCAATAAATTTAGGGGAATCCAAAATGAAGCATTTTAAATTTTCTTCCTTCCCCATTTTTGGGTTGAAACTTCTATATTTCAACAAATGTATTAACAGATTAAAAAAGAAATCTCATGTCTTCCTCCCTTACAGTATTGCTTCTTTCCCTGTGTAAGCTCTTAACCATCTCTTCGGCCTTCCGGAGAGCCTTTTGTTCAGCACAATGGGTGAACATTCCTTGTACTGGAACTAATTTGAAACCACTCCTACAAATACATCAGAACCAAAGTTTAGGAAATGAGGATGAAGGAGACCTTGTGTGTCCCAGCCCCTGAAGCATGGTTAAACCACAGTTAAGAGACTTCATGCTGTCTTTCCTAGGTAAGAGTCCAGGTGGCCAACAGCCTCTTAACAACCTCTTGTCAAACTCACCAAGCACCCAAATCTATAAACTATCATCACTTGCAAAAACAACTCTTTTCCTACCAAATTTTCCTGAAGCTGGCAAAGACAATATCTTTCTTTTTCCATGCAGCTCCTTTTTTTACAAGATACTTTAGATGAGAAAGCTCAGAAGACAGCCTTGCCCACCCACTTTTTCCAGCACTATGAACACATGAAAAGATGGTAACACTGCCCGTAAGCAGAGGTCCTGTTATTTTTCAGTTGTGCCATCTCCAGCCACCAGGACCACCTGAATAATCTATCTGACATCAAAAGCAATTCTGATATCCAGTTTCCATCCCTTCCCTTCCAGCCTGTCTGGATGAACCAGACTGAAGAGCTCTCCACCAGGCTCTACAGCATTGAGGAAAACGTGTTGGTCTGAACCATCCTGAGCCCTTCAGAGCAAGCCCTGAGCATCTCTACATGCCTTTCCCTGTCCCATACACCAAGTTGCCATGCCCTCTTGTTGCTTCAGGTCAAGATTTTCCCCTTCAACTCACCAAGATTTTTCTGAGGGTTTGTTGGACATCTTGTCTGTGCAAAGACACAGAAAGTACCACCTAGGCTGCAAGGAAAACTGTTCACAGCCTAAAATCTGGATGAAGAAGCTTGTAAAGCTCATTTAGAACAATCTGAGCGAGATCTCTGACTTCCTTTGAAGAAAAGGATCATTAAATATTTGGTCCAAACTAACCAAAATAAATTGGAATACAGGAAAACAAGGCTCTCTGTGACTCTGACCTCATTCAGGTGGGTGACAAGATTCTCTTGACAGCAATGACTTACACCAGGGAACAAGACCAGAATCACATCTGATATTTCTGCCTGACTAGGAGTACATTCAAGGCTCAACAAAATGGCATCATCCAGGAGGAATAAATGAATCAACTGGTTGTGGAAGAAACAGTCACTTCCAGGAAGGCAAACATACTCTGACACTGATACAGATGAACACCATCGGTATTTGCCATTGTCA
This sequence comes from Strix aluco, assembly GCF_031877795.1. Taxonomy (NCBI): domain Eukaryota; kingdom Metazoa; phylum Chordata; class Aves; order Strigiformes; family Strigidae; genus Strix; species Strix aluco. The sequence goes on along the minus strand of NC_133950.1, from coordinate 6,011,183 downwards.
TCTATCCATTTTAAGCATGTGGGTTTTGACCTTTGTTTTTAGAAGCTGAGAGGGGATCAGCAAGCTCATTCAAGAAATATCAGAGATTCTTCCTGCTGTGTTTGAGACCCTCAGATAACACTATTGTTCAAATACACAATGACTGTAAAGAAATAAAGTTTTCCATCAGAAAACACATTTCCACTTCTTTACTTCATCTTTCAGATTTCCAGATTTACATAACAAGTAGCTCCCAGTGACAGTGCTGAGCTTTTATAAGAGCCAGGGAATCTTCATCCAGTCTGCAATGGGTCATTTTTCTCATCATTCAGATAGTAATTGGTTTTATGTAAAACCAAACCGTGCACCCTGGACTTAACAATCATGATCCTAAATGTGTACCAGCACCTCTCTTAGCAAATGATTCCGGGATGTTTTACAAGCTCTAACAGTCACTTCACACAGCACACAGATGCAACCACTGGGATGGATGGCAGGGAGCTATTTCATAATGTACAATGATGCTCTGAAGATCCGGCCAGGAAGCTAAGAAGAAACCATATGCAATTAAAGGTGCAAGGAAGGCTTACGGAGGCAGATGCTAAGATGTGTCATTGCCAGGATGCTAGGACTAAAAAAAACCAGTTCAGCTAGAAGTGCCGTGTGGGCTCGGTGACCTTGCTGGGTTGGGGCCTCACTTTTATATCTGCACTAGGAAGATCTGCAGTGAACTTCACACCGAGCACTAGAGGAGGAGGAATTCAGCATGCTCTGTACCCGCTCCCCTTCCTGGTCTTAAAAAAGCAGGCAGCTGCCTAAATCAAACATCAAGGCAACTGCATTTTTGTTCTCTGTTTCTTTATTACTATTCTACTATCTCCCTCCTTCATTTCCTCTCCTAGAAGACGGGTAATAGTTATGTTTCTCTCTCCTCTTTCATGAGATATTCGATAATTGTCTGCTTGCCAGCTGCTGCAAGCTCCTTGATGAAAGATGCACAGAAGCTGGAAGCATGACCATTTCCATCAGGCCTCATGAAGTCTTGCTTAGGGGACATCTTTATGGAGCCATTTTCACTTGGTATATTTCAGTCTAGGGAAAAACCTGCCCCATGTCTTAGCCTGATATATGAAAGTTTCTGCTAAATATCATTACTAGTGCAAAAATACTGGGGTAGGTGCTATGAACAGAAGGGTGATCTCTGTCCTCCAGACCAAGCTGGTTTATAAGGTGCTAACTTCAACCTTAACTCATGACACGACAGACTTTTGTTTTTACAGATGGGGAAATAGAGGAAATTTGGCCCGAGGTCAGCTGTTATAATGGAGGAGTTCTTGCTTTGCAGCACCTCATTCATCCCATTTCATCAGCCACTTAATCATCATTTAATCCAAGGATACTCATTCGTTCTGGATTCTCACAGCCCTGCGGGGAGTCTTTCACAGTGTCATCCGAGATATTTAAAGCTGGGCGACTGGCAAGGACAGCTCGGAGGATGGCATCAATTGTCTGCATGAGTTCCTTGACACTTACTTTGAAGAGTTCCCTTGCACCAGCAGAAAAAAATAGAAGAGCGCTAAATGGCCCTTATGAAGATGAAATGGCCCAACAGCAACACGTTCATTTACTTAGATCATCAGGGCCATCTCACTCGTGATCCTAAGCCTGAGAGAGAGAAGTTAAATCTTTTTTGAAAACTTCTCTTAGAAGACCCAGTGCAGATCTGCAGCCTCCAGAGATTCATGCAGAGACAGATGCCCAAGAGATTATATTTAAATTTTTTAATAGCTCTGGTTGATTGGGTCAGTCCCCTGTTTAACAACACAGACTGATGGTCATTCAGGTTGGGGTCGATTTTTCCTGAAGCTTCTGGCACCAACTAGTCATTATAAAATGAGATAATTATGGAGCAGATTCATTAGCCCACAAACAGGTTTAGGTCTCTGATACATTGCTCAGCCTTTCACATCCTCAGAGGCTCTGGAGTGGGATAGAGAGAACTTGTCTGCATGGCTTTCTGCTCATGATCCTTCTGTTTCAAATGATAAGAATGTGCAAAAAGGCCAATCACATGGTCAGAGTTATACAGAATAGATTGAATAATACTATAAAAATTGACAATTTGAAAACATAACGGTGCAAACTACAACAGAAGAAACAGAGAAAAATCAGATTGTTAGCCTGTAAGACAGAGTAATCATCCTAAAAATTGTGGAGATATATTCATGTTGCTAAGGCTCCTTTCAGACACAAGAGTCAGTCCCTCATCTATAACCAAGAGAGCAATTTTAGAACTCAGCAAGATCAATCACAAAGCACTGGTGAAGTGGGAGAAAAGACTTTCCTGGAAGAGAATGGACTGAAATTTCCAGCCACTCAGTGACACCAGTTGTTTCTCAGTTGCACATGAAATAACTGGGGCCAGATTCTCCTTCAGTGTGCCACATGTACCAAGAGAAAGAAGCAAACCTGACACACAGAAGGACATGAGTTATGTTAGCTTATACCTAGGTTTGGAGTTTTTCCTCTCCTTTCAGCAGCAAATATCCTATCATGAGATGTTCCTAGAAGCATCTATTCACAGCCATAAGAACAGTGTAGAACATATTTCCAACAAAAGATGACTGCAACAATTTGCTATTTGCTCCAAAAGGGTCAAGAATGAGCTACAAATTGACATGCTGCTTGGAGAACTAAAAAGCAACAAGGCTATTGCAAATCACACTGGTGTCCAGGTCAAAGTCATTCAGAGATGTGCTCCAGCCGCACTCCCAGCCTCAAACAGTTCTACAAAACCAATTAAAAGGGCTGAAAATTTATCAGGACCTGGAGTCTATGTATATTTTTGGTTCAGACCAGCTTGAAACGAACGGTTTGAAGGACTTTGTGGCATGAGGGTCTAGAAAGTCTTATTCAGAGGTACAAAGGATTAGTTTATGGGACAGTAATTACTCTGCAGTAAAGGACATTAATTTGAAGTTACTTGGGTTCAAGATATTTCATTATTCATCCTGCACCCCAATTGCAATGATATCATTTCAAAGTAATGGATTCAAATTTACGCAAGTGATGCTGGATTAGGACAGAGAATATACTTTCTATGTTTTATGAGCATAAAGAGATCCATAAATTTTGAGTGAAAAAAGTCATTACAAAGAGAGAAAATATTTTAGCTGTCAATCTGCCCCTCTTTATCACTGAAGGAATAATTCAGCAGGATGCAGGAGCCCTGCAGACCCAACCATCCTTGCTGGCTCCCTTGCAAGCAGCGGCTGGAAGGTCCCCACCAGCACTGTTGTACCTTCCCACCTCCTGCCCACAGGGTGTATGAATGGCACAGCCATGCCCCGACCTGTGCGCATCAGTCTGTGACAACAGGGAAGGACAAGGTGAGCACAGCGAGCTGTGGGACAGGAGGGCCCATCTCTTTGCACTGTACAAAGGCAACGCCCTTCTACCTTCAGCCCCTTGAACCAGCTGTGGACCCATGAGAAGCCAATTGGACCTCTGCCAGAAACTGCACCACCCAAGCCAATCCCAAGCCAGAAATTCTGTACTGCAACATGGTCAAAAGATTTTCAGACTGATCTGAAACCGACTGAAGTCAGCAACAAGAGTGTTAAGGACCTGCCACCTACAGCAAACTGCTAGAACCTAAACACAAAACCTCTGCCCTTCCCACTGGTGCAAGGAAACACCCTTTCCAAAGATGTGCGTGACTCACCTGAAAAAGCAGCTATGGAGCAGGTTAGAAGGGGTCTCAGCCAGCACACCACCACAAGAGACTGTAGTAAGGATGAACATGTTGCAAAACCTCACCTGTACACAAGAGGAACATTTTCAAGCTGGGAAAGAGGACAATCACTGGGAGCTCCCTCATCTTCCCATCACACTCTCATCTTTGTGCAGAACTCGACACACCAAAATCCTCAGAGCTGTAGGTCCCGGCAACACGCACACAGAGCCCATGCTACAGGAACAACAGCACCACACAACTATAGACCCCAAACCTTTAGAAGGGCTGAATAAAGGGAAGGAAGAATAAAACCTCTGCTTAGGTTTGCACCAGAACTGAATTCATCTGTCAATCACACAAATCAGCCCAAGTCATCTGGGGTTTGCCTCTCCCCTTTGGAACAAGAAGTATCCAAGCATTAACATAAAACAACTGCAGTTTGCAGGATCACATGGCTAAGAATGTGTTACCTCTTCAAAAAAGGTCTCAAAAACAGCATCAGACTTGTTATTAAAACATAGAGAACATGATCCCACCTCAGCAAGAAAAGAGTAGCTATTTACTCCTAATGATTTAATTCCAAGAAAACTAGTTTGAATATACGCCTTAATGTTTCAGACAGCTTTTCCTATGCCTGCTAAACACTTCTGCTCGAAACAAATATAATCGTAATTTAATTTTATATATACCAACAAAATGCAAATTACAAGAGCAATAGTCTGGAGTCTTCATCCTTTAGCTCATCTGTATCCCAGTCTCCCCACTTGCAAACTATGAATGTCTGCTCATGGATTTTTTTTTTTTTCCAAGCATGCAGCCAAATAACTTACGCCACATTGTGTTTCTTTATAATATAAATAATGTTCACTTAACAGTGAATGCATTAGAGAACTACGTTTCCATTGAGTTGTCAATTCCAGAAATATTCTTCTTTCTGGTATAAATTTTCCATTCTCAGTCTCAGCTGAAAGGCAATTTTTCTCCCCACTTATTTCCATCCTTTCAGTATATCTTGCTCTTGGTTTTAATTTTAAAGTAACAGCAATATCTTCTGGTAAGAAACGCAACAAAAGCACAGACTTCTTCCTGACCTGTAGCTATGGTTTAATTTGGAGATTATTTATAACCCATCTGACAAACAGTTGAAGTTTTGTGAGCAGATCAGTACTGCTAAGGTGCATCTTTCACTGCAACCAGGCAAAGCACCAGGAATGGCACGGAGGAGAGGAGGAGAGGGGAAAGTGTCCACAAAATTCCCAAGATTTTCACATTGTGGCAGCTGGGAGAGCAAGGAAGTGACTACTGCTCAGGGAAAGAGGTATCACATTTTTTTCTTTGAACAGTTTAGCCTTATTTCCCCAAATGAATGTGAGGCAGAGGGTGGTGGCAGGCTGGGTTAATTTTCAGAGCCACTCTATTCACAGATCAATCTCCCTCCCTTCTTGTTGCCAATTGGTCAAAAGGGTAAACTTTTAAGGCAGCAGCTATAACCACTAATGTGCTTAACCAGCTGGGGGTTACAACCAACCTTGCAGAGCTGTCATCTCAACTCGCATTGGACAATCTGCTCTATATAGCTAGCACCTGTGGGCCCCAAAACACTACAATAACACTGATGAAGATCAGCATCTCTCTGTGCAGGTTTGCAGACAGCAGGAAACACCAGCAGGGATGCAGCAATGCCAACCTACCCCCCCCCATCTCACAGGTGGGCACCAACCAACTCCCCTGTGTCATGCCATGCAAAGTACCAATTTTTGTCCTGTTGAAACAAAGAGGCCCACAGTGGCCTTTGAGTCCCAGGGCACAATCCCATCTACAACAGCTTTGGCCCAAAGGGGACTCTGGGATGCTCTTTCACCAGGCAGCTCACAGCTCCTGACAAGTGGTATAACCTGGGGTTGAACAGGGGAAGAGGTGGAGGGAGGGAGGGAGGGAGGGAGGGAGGGAGGGAGGGAGGGAGGGAGAAGGTCTTCCCTTACTTTACTTTCTTTTTTTTAAAGTATATTTAGTTCAGACAATTTTTAGTATGGACAACCAAAATGAAACCAGTTTTAAAGAGAGGGAAGAGTTTTTATTCAAAGTTTCCACTTGAGTCTTTTTTTTACTTTTTCCTTCCGCAACTGAAACAATTCAACATGAATGCCAACTGCTTTTGTCAGCTTAAGTAAACATGAGAAATCCTCCCCATCATACACCACTTAAGATTGCTTTCTCCCTTGTTTCTCCTGGAAGGACTACATGATCTAGGCCAGCAGCTTCATCCATTTTCCAGTCCTAAAAATAAACAGTGTTTGTTCCTTGCCCCTTTTGCTTCACAAGATCTCAAATGTTAAATATTCAAACAATCCACTTATAGAAAACTGATTCATCTCAATTATTCTTGGACATTTTCCTCCTGAAGTACATATATACCAAGTAAAGAAATAATACCACTAAGTTCTTTCCTCCACAGTACAGCTATATCACCAACAACTTTAAAAATCACTTTTCACTAACAGATGGCAAACAGGGCTAAATGATGGGATGAGTGGTAGAAGGTTTCAGATGAGCATTCAGTGCAAGTTGCATAAACCGTCATCTTTAAGCTAAAGCGTCCACTAAGACGTTCTTTACCACCATCACCTACATGATTTTTTTCTTCCTGTATGCATCTACGCATCATGAGACAAGAAGTACACAAAGTTACCAAGAGACTTAAAGTGAAACACTCCCACCTCTTTTTATTGTTTATGGTTTTCTACTTCTAGGTGAAGTTTTCTAGGTGTCTGAGTGTTCTTCAGTAACTGATGAAGTGGCAGAACCCTTTCTTAAATCAAGGATAACCATAAGAAAACTCCAGTGACTTTATGAGAAGCTCTAGAAACCTTTCATTTTGGTCTGGTGCCCTGAAACTTGACAGGGAACAAGACCATACAGGAGAAAAAAGCCTATCACTGTTCCCAAAAATATGCTTTGAAAGTATTAAGTGAAAATTAATGGTTACTTTTGTCTTTCATATTCCTATACCTCCCTTTACACTGTGAAATAAGAAACATCAAAGTCTCTCTCACAGGGGTCTTGTGAAAGTGAAATAATGTTTGTGTGAAGTACAATGAGCAATATAACAATGAGTTCCATTTAAAATGGCCTAGAAGAAAAAGAAAACTCCCATCTTCAGCCCACAGTTTGAACAGTGAGCTGTAAATAAGACCCAGGGCTGTGCACTGAACAATAAAGATAGCAAATGAGATTAGCACAATCCCTTCTGCAGCCTCAGACAAAGCTGGAGCCCAGTGGAGAAGCATGGAGGTGATCAAAGACCAGCGTGGTGCAGACAGACTGCCAGACAGGGTTAATTCCAGCATTTCCCCATTTCCAATGAATTGCTCACTGAGAAAATGGTTTTGGGGCACAGACTCTGCTTTGTAACAGGATAAGTCAGCCTGGAGATGGACCAGGTGCCTGGTGAGATGTCACTCCTCCCAGGAGTATCCCCACCAAGCATTTCTGTGCTCCCAAGAAGGTCATCTCCTCCCCATTTATGACACAGGTGCTGCCAGGATGAGGCAGACCAGAAGCCTTCCTCCCTACCGTGCTGCACCCCACAGGAGCAAAGCACCGTGACAGAGCTGCGACACCAGCCATGGTGTGCGCGCAGCACGCACGGGCTGTGAAAGGCTCCGGGGGCAGGTGCGCTATAGAGATGCAAGTTTATATTTGATGGAGCGAGGAGATGACCTGTACCCCAGCAGCACAGCATGTGCCATCACACAGGGCACCTGGGCTGATGCCCACCCGCTCCGTGCACTCCATCGCAGGCATCTCCTGCCCCTCCGCTGACAAGCACAAGCAATGGCTTTCCATCAGGGACAGGGGAGCGGGGGGGCGTCGAGCAGCCCAGCTGCTCGGGAGATGGAGACCCATAATACATCAAAAGAACTCCAAGGGCCACAGCTTTCGTGTGCAATGTAAAATTAGCCTAAGCAGGTTGAAGTTCAGCTTCTTCAGGCTGGGCCATCACTCCACACCAGAAAACACAGAGCAATCACGGAGACTAATTAACAGAGAAGACATCTGAGCAAAAGACTGCGTTTTTAAGGATGCTCTGACTGCTGGCCCCCATCTGCCCAGGAACTGAGCATCGTGGCAGCATGAGAGAAATTTTTTTGCTGGATAATTTTTATTGAATTTCCCCCCCACCCCTAGATTTAGGTCAACTACAATGCTTCAGTAACTCAAGCCAAGTTTGCCAAAATGTTTCCTTAAAAGAAGGGAACATGGAGAACATTTTGTATGTCAACATTGTTAAATTGAAACCTTTACAGTTTGGTCTTTTCTACTTAGAAGGATGTTACATTTTAATTTCACAAATAAAATTGAAGTTATTGAGAACATTGAAAACAAAAAAAATTTCATAATCCAGATTAGACAAAAACATTACTCCTCATTTTACCCAATTATCTTGCATTTTTAATCTGGTTTTCATCAGAAACTCAGCTCTTTCAGTGCTTTTGCATGGCATAAAATAATTTTATAGATTTTTCAGAGCTACAAGCAAGCCGAAATAACAGTTATTTGCACAATCAAAGCAGTTGTGCCACATACATTTCCATACCTATCAGACAGCTAAATTTAACTGCTTAATTATGGTTGGAGAAGAGGGGAACAGTAAGAAAGGCTGCACCTGGCAGCAACCAACCATCTCTCCTCGCTTTGGGAGCAGCACTGGAGCCCTCTCAATAGTCTCTTCATCTTTTCATTCACCTGCTCGATGCTGGAACAGGATGTCAGATCTCAGCTTGTACATTTTGTCCCCATCTTAAATCTACATTTGAAGAACTATAATAAGTCTAAAAAGGAGAAAGCTGAGAGGTTTAATTACTTTTATCCATGTTTGAGAGATGGTCTCAAGTATAGCCAGGGTTCCTGGAATTGCAGCCCCAGTGCCAGGGAGAAAATGAACAACAAGAGACTGGCTAAAAAAATCCCCAGCTCCCGGATATTTGCCTGAAACACAGCGTTTCCAAGAACACTGCACTGTTAAGTCTGGCTGGGGCTAGTCTCGAGCAACGCCCTTTCCATCTCTCTGCTACAAGGTTATGATCGCATTAAACTTATGGATTTAGCAATCCTCCTCGCACACACACACAAACCAGACTTGGGGCCGGATGAGGTGGGAAGTGGCAAGAGGTGGGTTTTGCACTGCTGAATTTGCTTTAAAGCACAAGGGAAGAGGATCTGCATCCAGCACAGACTGCAGCTTCGCTCCACGCGCTGCAGGAGCCAGCTACCTAACACCAGAGCTTCAGCAACAACCGTTTGTCTCATGAAAGGCACGCCACAGTTATCAAGTTGCAAAAGCAAAGCCCGAACATTTCATTAGTCATTTCCATCAAGTGACCTTCCCAGGGTCTGCGGCATCTAAGGTACACCGAGCCCCAGCTGATCCATAGGCTGCACGAGGTGGCAGGCAGCAGTGCCAAGGGTGGGGGGGGAGCCCAAGGAGCTCACATGCCATCTTAGATTTCAGCCCTGAGATATTAAGGGAGATAACACACTGGCTGAAGCCCTTGCACAGGATGCGGCTCTGTTGAAGGGTACCAGATCAGCAGTTTTCTACCTGTCACCCTACGTCAATGCTTTAGCTAAGGTAATGGATGGCTTTTTATAGCTGCACCTTGTAAGTCCTTCAGTCAAGGCACACAGAGCAACCATGTGGGTCCTCATCCCTTTTCTACCAGTGTTTTAAAGACTTCATTGGTTGTTTTGGTTTAGCTCAAGTCCCTCATACCTAAAGAGGAAAGCAGACGTAAGTATGACCCATGGTTCCTCGTGAAGATGAGCACCCAGTAACAGCCACAAATTTCTTACGAACAAGAGGCAGTACTCAAGACTTGTAGGCTTTCCCTGCACCTCACACAGACACCCATACACTGCCTGACACTTGGCTGCAAACACCATGGGACTCTGCCTCGTGGCTGAGTCCCTCAGACCACTTGCCTGCAGCTGATCTGCCCACACACCATTTGGAAACGCTGGCACAAGGCAGCTGGATTTCACAGATCTCTTCCCTTCTTACAAACATTCCCACAAAATGAGCCAGAAGTATCAAAGTGTGATGGAAAGTGGCCAGCAGGGACATACACCAAGGCCTTTTCTCTGTCCTGATGAAGATACTCTGTCCCTCTCCCATGCTTTCTTCACCCCAGGTCACTATGGCTACTGAAGACTCCTTCCCAGCCCCACCTCAATCCATCCATAGCCTAGTGCAACGAGGCTCCAGGTGAAGAGCTTTCCTCAGCATATTCACTGCAATTCCAGCTTCAGTCATGCTACCTACACCAGCAGCAGGGCCAAAGCAACACCACCACTGCCAGAAACGAGCTACGTGGGAGGCAAGTGGCTCTCTGCCCACTCCAGCATAGCCCTGAGCACAGCGTGGGCACCCATTAAATCCCACCCCATGAAAGCGGCAGTGGAGCTTGTTCTCTCAGCCCCTCCATTATACCAAGTCCTGATCAGCCTCACAGCAAGGTGTCCATGTGGTTCACCTTTCCATGCCATACACACTGCCTGCACCACTCCTGCAAGGACATAAAGCCTCACTCTATTGCAGTCGTCTTTCCATGGGTAAGGATCCTCTTTCACAAACCGCATTACAGTTATTTTAACAACTTGGCCACGGACAGGTTGTTTCTCTCAATCCTCTCATGTTCTGGAGTAGCAGGCTGGGGAGATACCATGTCCTTGCTGTCTGAAAGAGCTTGTTCGCAAGCCTCTCAGAGCTCTCAGTTGTTTTCAGTTTTTAAACAAAAAGACCCACAGGCTTTTAAAAAGGAAGAATAGGTATGTAACTTTTTTCGTATGTTTTCCACGTGAAAAATAGTAGCTCTCAGTTGTGCATAAAATAAGATTTGAGAGGATGGTAAGCTGCAAACTAGGAATTAGAGCGAAGACATTGTTCACCGCAGGCAGGATGGGGACAGCATTACTTATCTGGCCATTTCAGAAAGCCACACAACCTTCCTTACTAGAGGATGTAACTATTAAAGATGCTCCAATGCATTTATCCTCTCAACACCCTTACACACTTGGGCAGTGTTGTTATTTCCCAGACGGGGCCAAGTGATCCGGTCTGTGCCAGCCACCATGCAGTAAAGCTGATCTCCATTCACCCAGGCTGGTGTCCAGCGACTGGATAGTCCTTCTGTTTGGGACCAGAGTGAGAACATGGACCATTTGTCACACGATGACGTAAGCTCATGGATGCACTGTAATGCAGCAGCAAGGAGTACCCAGACTTCTCTAAGGTGACAGATATCTGCTGCACAGTCAGAGTTGGATGACCAAGGCCTGAAGGAGCTCCTAGAGCTGACAGTAATTTTAGGCAAACAGCCCAACAGGATTGTTGGGACATTATCTATAACAGGGCAAGAGAATTACTTTGTCCTAGTCCCACTGGCAATGGGTTTACACCACAGCGCATGACATTTACCACTTGTTCCTGAACAGCTCGGTTAGCTTCAGCAGAGCTGAAAAAACAAAGATCAGGTTTGGTCCATACATATGACTGGGAAGATCAAGCATAGTAAATGTCTGCAGCACCAAGGGCCCAGTTTTGCAAAGTCACTTTTCTTGATCCTATCCATATTTCAGAACATCTCCAACTGAGCCCCATTAATGTAATTGATTTTTAATGGCATTCTCAAAGAAATGATGTGAAGATTTTAACAGGCTATTAGACAGAAATTAAGCCTCACCTAAACCTTCCTCCCTAGGAACAAAGATTTCCAAAGATGCAGGGGGGCTATTTCATTCCTGCTAATGGGCAAGGAGGTAGTACAGTGACCTGGGGAAAAGGGACACTAATTCCCCATATTCCACCCCACATGGCATTGATCCCGCCACTGCTAGAGACCAGAGGTTTGTAATTACAAGGGAAGGTTTTCTCATCCTTCCCACACAAGCAAGACCAGCAGGCACTCCCAGAGGGATCAGAAGCAAAAATACTATTTGATGAGTTGGAGGTCTTCCAGATTCCAAAAAGAAGAAAAATAAAATACATATCCTACTTGCTTTTGTTCTCTGGGCTCCTTCATGCCAAGCAGGCATTGGCTGATTTCTCAGATCAGGCCTTTGAAACCCAAACAGCTGAACCTGGCAAGTGGTTATAGTCAATGGCTTCAGCAGTGCTGCTTTCCTGGTGAGGCTTGTGCTGCAGTAAACCATTACAGCCTCTGTCCTTCTCCTGTGGAGGCACCAGGCAAGGACTTCCAACTTCTCCCTTTTATTCGTTCCCTGTACGCACCATGAGCCATATCTTTTCAAAATCTACCCATGGTTCAAGCAATTTAAAGCCAGGATGTTATCCTGGAGACTGACTTTGCCGTGGATGACATTCCTCTTTCTCTATTCAGCCACTTCTGCTCCAGCAAAAGTGGAGCCACTCCTTTTTTTTATTCTCTAGCAAATCAGTGACAATACTTCTGGACATTTTGACTCAAAGCATGTCACCTCCCCCAAAGGTCCAATCTTTCCTCAGGTTAAAATCTGACAGACACCCACATTTGCAATTTCCCTTGTGTGGCACGCCATCATTTTAACACATTCCCCGTGGTACACGAACACTGAGCTCCATGCAAGATTCTCCCACTCACTGTGAGTGAGCATCTGCATTTCTAGAAGATTATGCTGTTACCATCTATTTTACTTCTGATTCAAATTCTCCTCACTTGATTTCAACATTTTTAAAGACTTATTTTTACTTCTTTTGAGGCATTTTAAACTCACTTCTTTACAATACTGTCAACCATTTTTTTCCACTAGTACATTACAAATTTGGGTACCATTATTATTTTCATTTTTAAAGAGGTAGAAATGTGGATACAAAAGAGAAAAGAAATGGCCTAAAATCTTTTACTAGCCAATAACATGGGCAGCAAAGAAACACAGGACACCCCAAATCCCACTCCATTGCTCAATCTGCTAGACAAGAGAACTGAACCTCTGTTATCCTGGATCTGTCTCAGACACAGCATTATGTGCTGCTATAGTCTCATGTTCTTTCATGCCTTCCAATTAAAGCAAGGAAATTGGATCATGCTGAGCTTCCTTTGTCCTTTTCACCTCTTGTGAAAGTCGGGGGTTACCATAATTTTATACCTGTTATAATTAGCTTTAATGTAACCTGAGAGGGAAAAAAAAATACAATGTTCTTTTAATAACAGACTTAGTGAATCATGGAGTGGTCTTATCTTTTCCACAACTGGTAGCCAAGTTTAGTATTTCCAAATCCTCTTAAATTGTACCTAACCAATTTAAGTATTTTATTCATTACTATAGAAAAAGAAATTTAAACTGCACAACAAGCTTGGGATTCACCCAGCCAGTGCCGGCTAGGAGATAAGTTTGATCACAGAACTTCAGCGATTTGTAGTGCTTCTGCCCAGGAAGTGGGTAAACAAGGCTGGGATTTGGCACCAGAAGACAAGAAAAGTAAAACTATTAATTTCAGCACATGTTTTTCTGGGTAGAAATAATCTGCATAGATCACTGATGAGGATATAAGAAGTTATCAGCTAAATGTTTTTGGACCGATACGTCACTTACTTGGAGCACATAGCTATGAGCTTTTGAAAAGAATGGGATTAAAAAGGCATTTAAGGAGTTTGCTGGACTTCAATCTTTATCCTGTAGCAATAGCAGCCAGGATACTGTGGTTCATGTCTTTATCAAGCCAAGACTTGAGGCTTTCATCTCATCTTTTCCCCAGACCTACTTCTGATGACCATCAAGAGAGGTGCTACCCACCTACCACCAAATGCACCAGCCAAAACTGCCTGTTTCTTCAGAGTGCAATAGCTCAACTGCCACTTCACACAGCTTTTGGCTACTACCCTTCACCCAACACTGGAGGCCAGAAAAGTGGCAGAGATTTGTCTTGGACATCATGGAGTTTTAACACTTCTACCCAGCGTGAGAGCTTTGGTGCCCAACTTCTGGCAGCTGGATGTGTTTTCAGGTCTGACTGAAGCCTCATTCAGAACAGGGTCAGCTTCTGACAAAATAATTTCTCCTGCCAGAGTCTTCTTCCATGTTCCAAATTCTGCAAAGTTTGGAGTCCACAGCTGAGGAGAGCTCTCTCCTCCCAAAGCAAAATCAAAGTGATATTCCACCATGGAAAGAGAGCATTTCTGCAGCACCTGGCCCAATGGTGCCAGACCTCACTCCTCTACAAAACCAGAACACCATTATCAAAGTGGCATCTACATTATTAGAAACCACCTTGGATTCATTTTAAATGAGTGACAACTTTCAAACCCAGATCTTTCCCTGAAGATTTTGAGGGCAAACTTAACATGACACTGGAGTACTGAAGTTTTCTCTAAGCTGTAGCACAGCTTGCAAAAAGACATTTGATCTTTAAATCAGACATTAAGTGATGGAATACCACTACTCCTATTGATATTGTTTCATGTATAAAAGGACAAAGTTTAGCCTTGACATATACTGCTGTATTTCACAGGTCATGCTGTAACAGACTGGATGGCTGCTCCGGAGTCATGTCTTCAGCATGATTCAGAAGAAATTACAAGATAAAGAAAAGGACAATTATGAAACAGCCTGTTCACATTTCCACCTAGCTTATTTCAGGGAGACCAGGAAAAGGGCCTAATCATCCTCCTTCAAAAATCTGTTTCCTCTCTGCTGAATCTGTAGATGATCTCTAGGCTCCTTTGGTCTCAAAACCAAAAACAGGCCATTTCAGCTGGAGCAAATTCTTGTGATGTGTTCCATGAGTTAATTACATTTCCACTTGTAAAGAAGTTCTAAAACTTCAGTTTCTTTACTGATGCTTTTTGAATCCTGCCAAAATAGATAGATAAAAAACGGGAGGAAATCATGTTTTCCTATCTCAACCTTATGAGCCTTTTCTCTTAATTTTAACTCTCTTAGCCTTTTCATTTCTCCTTAAATGAACATTTCATCAACACTTTAATCATTTTCACAGCTTTCCTCCTAAGCTCCCATGCCCGAACTTTATTCAAGGATGCTGGTTCAGGATATTTGAGATGGGGAACTAAGCCAAAAAACAGTTCATTCTTTCAGTCTTCCTTTTTTCTTCTTTTTCTTTATCTGGAAAAGAAGCCGAGAGCTCCAATTTATTTTAAGTCCTCTTTGAACCAGAACCAAGCTATGTCCAACTAAGTATTTCTGATTATCAGTTTAGTTTGAGAGCTCTTCAGCACAGGGACATTTTGTAGCTCAAAAAGTCTTAGTCTCCTCTAAGTAGCTCATATCCGTCCTTCACTCCTTTACCTCTACATTACCCCATGGACCATCAACCGTTAGTCTGACACTAGGTGCTTCCTGTTTTGCAGACTCTTACAGGGAATTTTTACACATTTAATGAGGCGAAGGGGGGGACTCAACTTTAGCCTCTCTACAGAAACATCCATAAGGACCAATCCTCACAGCATTTGCAAATGGATTTATGGCATCAGCGTGACACGCTGAGAGCAGCCCTCTTCTATTTTGAGACCCCCGGTTACAATTCCTATTCCCAATGAAGCACAGCACCACTCCAATCTCTACTTCTGATCTCTTCCTTGTTTAAATCTTACACAGCCCAACATGAACTGACTTGAACTGTGCCAACAGTTAAACCCGTTATTGGCTAAAACCTGGGGCTTAACTCAGGAGTGACCTGAACTTCTTGCTCCAGAGGGATGCTTTAAAAAGTCTACGACAATCACGAGAACCACCTACACATACACACCCACCCCTGTAGCCAGCTCTTGAAACCAAGGCATCTTCTCCAGCACTGACAGAATAAGAATATCCACCAGAAAAACCTGACCTGCTTCTTTAATATCCCCTCCTGAGATCACTGAGCAAATTCTTTCATTTATTAATCAAAAAATAATGAAAGGTGATTTTTCCTGACCACCAGCATACAGAAAAATGGAGGAAGGAGGAGACACAAAGCCTTACATTTATAGTCAGCCATTGATTTGGTTAGTGCTGACCATGCCAGGAAGGAAAGATTTCTGACATGTATTTGAAGAGCACTGTTTAGGTGGTCGTGCTCCTTCATGAGGATCAGGCAACTTTCCAAACCCTCTAGCTCACACTACAGATTTGACATGTGCCACACGTAGGAAGCAGGACTTCTTTCTCAGCCTAAGCTGCCAGACTTTCCCATGGCACAAAGTGGCCTTCCCATGCAGCCAGGAGTTTATGCCCCATTCATCCTACAGCCACTGGTATTACTGAACTTATTCCCAGGGGATCCCTTCCCTCCATCCCAATTCAGTCAGATCCTTCAGCACAGAGAAGATCCAAGATAACTAAAGTTAAGCAAGGAGCCTACTTTGGTGTCAAAAAGCATCTCCAGGTACCCAAATGGCAGGTGCTGACCCTGGAGCTTGAGTTACCTATACAGAGACTTCCAGTACTGAAGCCTTGTCCTGGCCAGAACATCCCACACATCTTGTTAGTGGTTCAGCAAGAACAAAAGGGAAGATCAATTTTCCACCTCCACTAAGTTTCCCTGATGATTTCAGAGAGCCCTGAGGAAGGCAATGGTCCCAAAGCACCCAAAACCTTTGGGATGAGTTGTGGATCCAAGGACACGTGTGCAAACGGGACGCTGTTGTTCCTGACACTCAGGATTAGATGACAATTAAAACTAGGCTGACTTTTTAGACCCTCATTCTTTTCAACAACCACAGCCAGGTTCTTATCTCAGATGAGCAGGCACTTTGCCATCAAAAGCTGGACGCTTGGGAACTGGGACACAGCAGCAGAAACATTTGAGAAACAGGACCCTAAGAAATCCTGCACACTCCTCCTCATCTAATCATGAGACAGCACTCAACAACACACAGAGGACTTGGGTGTTTGGGATTTTGTTTGTTTGTTTTTAAACTGGGAGTCATTAAGAAAATGAACATTAGAGCACTTCATAGCTGAAATTGTATTTGTTGTTTTGGTTTTGAAGCCCTAGAATTCATACCCAGCTATAATAGCAGCTAGGTATGCAATGTTTTCCACCTATAGAGGAGAGCAAGCAGCCAAACAGATGCCCACACTACATGATTCCTAGGGCAGGATCAGACGTTAGGACCAGATCACAAGGTCCAGAGTCCTCTTCTCACCTGCAGTCTCCACTATTGCCTTTGCATGGTACAGCCTGTCCCCTCACAAAAGACAATATTTCCCTGCCACCCATCTCCCTTCAAGAGTCATAAAAAGCTAAAAATGCTGTCTGGACTCTGGACTAATGATCCTGCTTGGCTTTGATAAAGCCCTGGCTGTGATGAGAAAGCATACCTCCCTTTCACTTGGGACGGTCACTTTTACTTTACAGCTGCCCAACTTCAGGGCCTGCGGGCCAGGGAGATGTAAGCATCCTCAGATGATGTCTGACACTCCTCTCTTTGTGAGCAAAAAGCTTCAAAGAAGCATAAACAGGCATGAAACATGGAAAGCAGCACAAGATAGAAATCCGAAGAAATGCTTTTGTTTCATCTCTCTTTGAAGAAAAGCTATTTGTCTGTGCCTCAACTTTCTGGCTTCTTGCTGTGCGGTATCATCATTTATCAGTTCACATACCAGGTATTCAATACCTTGCAGTCACTTCTAATAAAGTAAGAGAGAAGCACGTCAATCTCATTATCTGTTTGCCCTTGAGAAGTACTCTGACCTGAAATGTTCAGTTTGCCACAACCAGAGCAGAGCCATGCTTAAAGGATAACTTCTGCCAGGGAAGGGCCATCCCCACCCGCGGGTCCTCTGAGGGTCTGTGACCATCTGTAGCCTTCCTCTAAGCACAGCCCTGAGTCCTCCTCTGCTCAGGAAAGTCTCCTTCTAATTTAGCAGCCAGCCACACAATTACACACCCACCTGCTTAACTCAACCTGCCTCTACCCACCCCCACCAAAATGAATGCACAAAAGCCACTATAAGTAACAAAAAAAGACGAGCCCTAATTAACACTCCAACAGGCTCAGCACAGCCTGGGACCCCCTTTGCTAGGCGAAACAGACCTAGAGGGAAAGCAAGATCCAGTCCCAAGGAACCTGCTGCCCCACTGGGCAAAACTGGCTGTAATAGTGCATAAAAAGAAACAGGGACATTTGCCAAGGTGGGTTTAGAGCCCACAAATCCTTCCTCCCTGTCCAACATCATCATCTTTGAAGGAAGCTGCTTCTTCATCTCCCTAAGAGCCCAGATGGCCAAGGGACAGAAAATAGAAGAACTTCAAACTATTTTTGACTGTTCAAACTGAGACCTCACACACCCTCTTCCCTTCCAGTTACTAATTACTCATTTTCTCTGCCTCAAAAAAAATGTTTGGTTACTTGCCTTCCTCCATTACTGCCCCCATACACCAGCCAGATCACTGGTTAACACCTTGCATTCTGGAAAACATGTACATTCCCTTTGCCTTGTCCAATTTTTTTTATCTGATTTGATTTTGGAAGGTACCCTCAGCTCTTCTGAGCCAGCAAGTATCCATCCATCATTGGAGCATAAAAGAAATTGAAAACAAGGATCAGCTCCATTAAAATCTACAGAGGCTTTGCTCTTCGCATGACTCATGCACAATGCTAATAGCAATCAGCCTTAGTCCATCACCACCCATACTGTATAACCATGCAGAGAGGCTTACTTGTTTTCCTTGTGACAATTAACCACGACGAAGCTTGTCCCTCTCAAAGTACCCATTTTCCCAACTGCTGTTGTTGCTCAGCTTTGCTTTCTAGCACAGAAGTGTCAAAAGTTCCATGTCAGAAAAGCAGAGAGAAATTTGCATCTCCCTGCTCCTAGCCCCTTTATTCCCTAGGAGTCTAGATCTAAAGCTTATAATCAAAGCACTGAGCATACTATCTAAAGTGATGCTGGCAGGACATCCAAGGGTTTTTATTTCATTTTAATTTTGCTTTTCAAATTATATTGTTCTATGGTTATTTGCAGGTGGCAAGACTGAGGTGTTCTGGGGAGTACACAAGAGCCAGTCACATAGGACCCTCAAGGGCTTTTGAATGCCCAAGAACATGCATGTGCAGAAAAAAAGGCTAGAGACTATAGACATCGATGTATATTTGACAACTTTAAGAATTCCAGCCCTCAACCAGGCATCCACTTCTCAAATACTTTCATGGTCACATCTCACCCCACACCCTGTCCAGGAGGTACCTCCACCTTGAAAGATCAGAGGTGATGCGCAGACCAGGCTAGATGGATCCTATGCCTCCCCCTTTGACAGTCATCACTGCAACCAAGGCTGCTGCTGCTCCTCATACACTGCACCAGGAATAGCATCTCAGACTGCCCACATACTAGGATGTTCCTGGTAACTAGCAAAGCTAACATCAAGGATGAACAGGTCTTTATTATGCTACTAAATGAGTTACCTTCTAAATTATTAGCATCACCAGGAGCTAGGAGCACATTTCTCAGTCATGCAGACAATCAAGATAATTCTAGCTTTTGTAATTTGTTCCCAACAGCCTGAGACATCAGTAACAGCACAGAGACTTTGTGCACATCATTTGGCAGCTCCAGGCCTGGCACATGCTGTCTCTGCCAGTCCCACCCAGCTGATCCAACTGGCTCAAGAAGCTACCAGGACTCTTCGAGAGTGTTTAATCCAGGCCGATTGAAAGCCAAAAAAATTAACTCTGCTCATAAAGGACAGAGCATGATCCTTTCTGTGCTCCATTTATTTACACCAGTCTTTAGCAACTCTTGGTGTTGGACAAACACTGCACACAGTTGTGGTCATTGTCTCCAAGAGGATACGATAGAACTAGGAAAGGACCAAAGCAACAGCACAGGTCAACAGTGCACAGAAAAGCTCTCAGATCAAGGGAGGTTGGGCAGCATAAATTTCTGACTGGGGAAAAGCTAGAGATTCATAGAACCATAAGCATGCAGAAAAGAAATTATTCTTCTCCAGATCTTACTTACAAAATCTGGAAGGCACTAATGGAAATCTCAGGTGGCTAGCGATGACAAAAGGGATAAGCAGCACCTTTTCTTGTGGTATGTAATTAAACCATGAGACCCATTACTCAGGATATGAAGAAGCCAAAAGTATAAACAGGCTCCAAAACACAACCAAGGGGGACAGTCTCCTTTGACCATACAGTTTAAAAGGCATCAGATCCATATTTTTTCCTTGAAAATCCCTAGATATCTGAATTTTGGGTATCAGGAAGATAAGGATCATTTTATCCACGCCTTGCTCCCATTCTTCCCCTTAGCAGCCACCCTATTACACCAGCTCCAGATAGAGAGGATATCTGTAGTTTAAACCAGTACAGCATTTTTTCAGACTACTGTGTCCAAAGCCCAGGATCCCAGGAAAAATCTTCCCATGAACTCCAACAGGAACAGGTCTGAACCCTTGAGGCCCTGACTCCAGTCTCATAGCTCTATCCACGGCCATGTGAGGGGTTTGGACGTAGGGAGGACTTTGTTCCCAAGCCAACTGTGGATTTCTGAGGTTTCCACCCCAAGACATGTTGCAGCAATCAAGTAAGAAGTCCCTTCACTCCTCCTTGGGAAAAGTGCATTAAGATCATATAGTCCCAGACTAGTTGAGAAATTGCATTTTTGTGTGATTTAGAGCTGCTAATGGGTGATGTCATCACTGGAGCGAATGCAATCCCATAAAAATGTGAAAATAAAATGAGCAAGAGCTATAAAATATACATGTGTCTCTCCACAATAGCAACAGGCACGTCACAGCAGGGCAGCTTTCCTCGATACTCATCTACAACTGGAGGAGTTCACGAGAAATAACTAAAAAAATTACAGAAGAGACAAAATCTTTCAAGAAGCAGAAATCTATTATTTTCCCAGGCCTTTATTAATAGCAAATCAGCATGCTTCCTTGAAAGTAAATGAGAAAAAGGCACCACAGCAGTACTGTGGAAAGAAACTGAGGGAGTGTTTTCTGGAACAACAAACCAAGCCATTTTGGGCCACTATCTGTTAGACTCCAGTTTAGCTCAATAGGATATCGATCCTGGCTGCATATAACACAGCCCTGATTCATTTTCTGATTAACAAGTTCTACTGCCTGATTTTGACAAACAAATGTCCATTGTTGCAGGTAAATAAAATACATATTTATCAATAATGCCGGTGTGCAGGCATTGAGTAGCAAAAAAGGGGGTTGGAAAAAACAGATGGAAAGGGTTACTGCATGATCACTGTAATATTTACATAAGGGTAAGTTCAATAAATGCAGAGCCTTCCCCCACAGCCTCCTCCAAAACACACCCAGACACTGGCTGGCCTTCTTCCTACGGAAACAGCTAACAAGAGCAAAGCTGCTCTTTGCTTTTATGGGTTTTAGCTAAAAGCTGAAAATGAGATCAGATTTTCTGACATTCACCGTTTACCTTAATAAAAATGTGCACTCAACAGGATTAGCAGGTATACAACTCTGCATGTGGTATCATGAAATGCATTTTCATGATCTTTCATGCTTACACAGAAGAAGGAGAAATCAAAATCCCTCTATAATATTGAAGATCAATGTGAAACTGAGCTTAGGAACTGAACACTGATCACTGCCTGGGAAACATGAAGTAACATTTTCCAGTAGCAATCTTGCACATATGGCAAAGAAAAGCTTTTGATAGAGTAGTAAAATGATATTTCAAAAACTGATGTCCTACCTATCTATATTTATAAGAACACATTAAGTATGAGTTTAGCACTGTCCTTTTTTATTATTCCCTAATAAATTTCAAAAAATGATCAAGTAGGTTTTGTAACACAGATCTGAGACTACGTCCCACAGAAATGAAAGTTAAGGTCCCACCTGTGTCACCACCTTGCAGCCCCTCCCTGGAGGAACAGCCGGGTTTGTCAGTAGTAAATCTTCTTCAGCAACCTGCCTTCAAACTCTCAGTGCAGAAATGCCAGGATGATGTCTGTCTCCAGTAAACGGCCTTGCTCAGACTTCCCCTTGTTAGCTGAGCTAGGGCAGGCAATGGGCAGATGAAAGGGTTTCTGGCCAGTGAAGGAAACCCAAGAAAGAGGAGCTCCTGCTTTCTAGCACAGACCCATGGCAACACAGGAGTGAGCTAAGAACATAATAGGAATCTAAGAAATTCAGAGCAAAACACAACAGGCTACAGAGAAAACACTAATTCAATCCCCTGTGTGATACTAGAGATCTTTCAACATTATTTCTCTACTATAGGTCCCTCCACCTCATTACTGGGTTTGGAAATACAGCCCCAGATTCAGAAAAGCATTTATCTAACCAAGCACACGAGTAACCCTGTTATTTTCAGTAGGGCCCCCCCCAGACACCAAAAATTGGGCTCAAGCTCAAGCACTTTGCTAATCCAGCCCTTGAATTACAGGATTAGAGTTCTGTGGATTTCCTCAGTGGAGATGACTCTTGGACTTAATGTCAACCAGTTTACACTTTGCCTTCCCTGCATCGCCTGCCTGGTGGGAAGTCCATGTACAAGACAATTTCAATACAGCCCAGCTAGTATCACCCTTGGAAACCAACAGCTTTGACGTTAACAGGATTGTACTTCAAAAAGAATACGCATGTTTGCAGATGGCAACAGGGTTCCTTATTACAGCTGTCTAATCAAGCCGATATTCCGCAATTATGCTCAGAGATCAAACAGCGCTGCAAACAGCACTCACGATAAAACCGGCACCAGTGAGATGCCGGTGTCACGCCTGTAGCGTCGCACATTCGGTTGTGATTCCACAAGCACGGCACGCACACGCGATGTTTCAGCTACTGTTGTAAAACTTTGAACATCTCAGTCACAGCTACACAGGTTTTTAAAAAACTATCTATTTTGATTCTTGGCCTGTGCTTATAAAAAAAAAACAAATCTAAAACATGCTTAAACAAATAGCAATATGGCTATAATTCAGGAAAGCTTTTATGTATAACCTTAAGCACAGAGCCACTGGAGTCAGCTGAATTCAAACGTGTACTTGAATGCTTTGCTGAAGGATAAATTAAACCACATGCCAAAGTCCTTTCCAGAATCAGGGCCTTTATTTTATTTTTTTTAAAATACACAAAAGGGCATAGTGTTAACTAGAAATCAGAACATACCATCGGTGCGAATAATTGTAGCATCTGTGCTAATTCTCTTTTCATCCTGGTACCCCCTATGCTTCCAAGTATGTAAATCTGATTCTCCTTGTGGCTCCACTGAAGTTTCTATTGATTAAATACCCAGCCCCAGCAGCAGGAGAATCAAGCCCTGCATATTTATTTTCTTCCTCTCAATACATAAAGAATTCCCTTTGGCCTCTCAATTGCTATATCACATGGTACTCTGAATGCAAATAGAATTACAGTGATAATGTATCTAATGAATACATTTGTATATGTATGCAAGCATTTTCCTAATAGCATCCTGCTCTACACCACTAACCAGACCAAAGAATATATATGTTCGTCACACACAGTAGCAGAGAAGGTGTGTGAAATGAGTTCATATTAATAACAAGAGCCAGACTGCAGTCTTCTGGGGAAAAAAAACAACTGAAATCCTTCCAAGATGAAGGCTGCAAGATCAGGACCTCACGCAGACCTTTTTAACATTTCCTTTGGAGCTTTAAAGCACAATTTGTAGACCATAAGTGTTAATGTTTATATTTACATTATCCACTAGTGTTACACTATATTTATATAAATAGATATAGAAACAGTTGCAACATATAACATAAAAACATCATGAGTATTTCCAAGAAAAAAATTAGCAATATCATTTCAAACCAGGGTACAAAATGCTCAGGTAACATTTTCAGCGCCATCCTTTATAACATGCATTCTCTTTGAATTATTCTTAGAAAAGGTATTTTATAGCAGACCAAATTCTTTCCTGCAGAAACTTCACTGATTTCAGAGTTGTAATAGCTTAAAAATGGGATGCATTTAATTCATTAGCTCACTCCATGTTGACTTTGAAAGTCATCCTGTAATGTCAGAAGATAGATTGATTTAAATCAGGTTCAAGTACCTACTGGCAATTAGAATCTGCAAAGTCCAAGAAATGTCAGTAAGCGTCTGGATAAGATACATGCCAGCATATATACAAATAAATATCCTCAAAACCTCTTTCAGTTGGTTCAAACAACACTTTGGAAGTGTCTCGTTCAGCACAATAGCCATTATTTAAAGCAACAAGGTCAGAAATGCAGTTTTTTAGTACTATTTTGCCGAAATCACTCCCACCCCAACTCACAGTTAAAAAACAACACAAACCAAAGCAAGAGCCCCCCTTAAACTCAGGTCAAGAGGAGGTCACTTACCCTGTGAGGACCACAACAAAATCCATCACATTCCAACCGTTTCGGAGGTAAGAACCTTTATGAAAAACAAACCCCAGAGCGATGATTTTTATACCAGCTTCAAAACAAAATATTCCAATAAAGTACGGCTCAGTGTCATCCTGAAAAAGAATAAAAATCAAAGGTGTCAAGGAGATAACTATGCTTCTGCACTGATAGCGAGAGTCGTATAAACAACTACATGCACCAACTTCATGTCCTTTTCAGTTCTCTGAACAGAGTTGAAAGCAAAAGTTTTAAGTTTACTGGAACTAAGCACAGAGAGAATGTCATTTTTTTTCTGAAAGTAAATTTGTTTTTTCACATTGGAAATTCCATTTGTCTTTGATCATTTCACTCCATGCTTTCCACCTTTACTCAATATTCTGGAGAGAATTTTAATACTGAAATTCTTCTCTAAGGGTATATTTATACTTGAGGTCATATATTTCTGTAGTTATTGACATGGAAGAAAACATGTGCTTTACAATTCATTCAGGAAACTGAAACAAGAGGATATCTTGAGGAGTAACAGTCAGCACAGCAAGCTTGCAAACACTGGCAGGAAATTATTTATTTATCATTTATTCCATCAGTTCTTCCTTCACTCTTTCTCCTCCATTTTCTCAATTTCCACAGCTGCAGCCTCAATTGTTTTCCTTTCACTGTGGATCTGATCCAGGGAGAAATTCCCATTCCCTTCCATTGACAGCAGCAGTAAGGTTTATGTCTCAGGCCCATGGTGCAGACTAAAGCATACCCTGGGATCACAGCTTCATGTCCTAGCTCACTAGATAGAAAAGTCAAGCTTAGCCTCCACAGTTTTACTAAACTATTTTTTTTTCATCTATGGCACCAGATCCCTCAGTATTATACTTTATTGATAAGAGCTTCAACACAAATTCAATGCCAAATGGAAGCATTCACATTTGGAAGAAAGATGTGGGTAAGAAGTGGGAACAAAGCAAGAGGTGAAAGCAATGGCCATCAATTTCAAGATCATGTTAATTAGCTTTGGCACCTGTAACCAATTTCCAAATGTGCCTTAGATCCCAGATTTCAGTTGAAGTCAATGGAAGTAAAGCAGCCCTACCCAGAAGGAAGAAAACTCCCAAATTAAGACATTAGAAATATTTATTCCAGTGGCTTTGGCATTTCTGACCATCAGAGCCAAAGAGTTGAGCTGCTGTTTGATGCACAGTTGTTCACATTTTGCAATTCTACTAATGACAAAGTATGATTTTAGTTCCCTTATACAGGAAGAACAGGGATGTCAAGTCTTGTGGCCACAGAACAAGGAGCAAAGCAGTTTTGATACAAGAATTTATTTTACAAGCACAGCAACTCTTGCTCAACTCTGACCCAGCACTGGCACACAGCCTCATGCTTTAGGCATAGTGCTTGTTACACAAAGCCAGGTTTTTCACACCTAGAAGACCAATATAATACCATACCCCTCCCAAAGATGCTTACGCACTTAGCACATCGATGTATGTCACTGAAGATGCCTCCAAGCTGTTGGAAATTACTACTTCTGGACAGGCTTTTCCATCAGTGGCTGAATTAAAGTTTTGTTTCCTTCAAAGCAGCACCCCACATTCCTACGCACCTCAGTGACCCCAGCTCCTCCATGTACTTCATCTTTCACCCTATATCATCTCTACTCACCTCCACCTTTCCTAACCTCACAGCCCCAGCAACTCCACCTCCCATTCCCCCACAGCCAGGCAAGGTGACCAGTGACCTGCAGATCACACATACATGCAATGACTGGCCAGACAGCAAAACAGAGCAGGTGACTTTCGAGATCACCTTTGGCTGAAATGGAGGGGGGGAAAAAAAAAAAAAAAAAACAAACAAACACAAAACCAACTGTCTTCCTCTCAAGCCAAGGAGCTGTTTCCACAGACAGCAGCACCTCCAAGCACTCTGCCCCTCCACAGGCCCTTACTGATGCTGCTTAGAGGAAACAGAAACTATCATTGACTGACTGAGAAACTTCCAGCTACCCATCTCAGTGCTGTTTACACACAGAGAACACTGGCAAGGCCATCAGACCTTTTATGACCTTCAACAGAAACCTTACAATAAGAGTCTTCTTCCATCAGTTTCTCCACAGCAAGAGCTAGAGGCATCCCAGGGCTCCAACCCGGTACAGAAAACAGGGAAAAAGGAAGAGGGGGTCAGAAATCATCATATGTGATTTCAGGAGAAGCTACCTTACAGCTCCTCTGCTTTCCCTTATGCATACAGGAGCACTCTAACAGCCTAGTCTGCCTGCTCTTCAAACCCACAACACCTTCTAGTTCAACAAGTATACATAATCTTTGCAAACAAAGACCTCCCAGCCCATCCTATATTTCCATCCCACAGCTACTAACATGCCTCTAAAAATAGCTCTTCTAACACACACACAAAAAATATACCTTTACCCACATATACTCCCCCTCATTACTCCCTCACTTCCTGGAAGCCTTATATCTACTCTGCTAGCACTCGTTTGCTCAATCTAGGTCAGGTGCCTTGCGATTACAGCTCCCAGCTTTAAAGAACCAGGCTTCAGGTACTCAAGGCTTTGATAGAAAATACTCTTCCCAAAGCTAGGACTACACAAATCTCTTAGGAAGTAGGTCA
This sequence comes from Strix aluco, assembly GCF_031877795.1. Classification (NCBI taxonomy): domain Eukaryota; kingdom Metazoa; phylum Chordata; class Aves; order Strigiformes; family Strigidae; genus Strix; species Strix aluco. The sequence goes on along the minus strand of NC_133950.1, from coordinate 5,984,509 downwards.
AAGAAGTTCTTGTCAGCTTCTAGGGAAGCAGGAAGGCTCACAGATGGGCTTGGGTATTTATTACAAAGAAAAACTGTCATCTATAGGGTTGGCAGTGAGTAGCTGGGGAATAAGAGAGGGTAGAAAGACGGTCTCTTCTAAAGCTTGTCTAAATTTACACTAATTTAGCCTAAGAATCAGGACATTAACAACAGGACGAAGAATAAAATTTATGCCCCATTAAGTAGCGGGGCCTGCTGCTGAAGAAAAGGATTCGCATGACTGGGTGTGATGGAAGGAGCTGGAGGGCAGGGACATGGGTGACATGCCCGGTGCAGCGCTGAAATGACACTGCTGTTGGCTCAGAAATCCTGCTGCCAGGGCATCCTGCCGCCCCCTTCAGACAGGAGGCTGCATCGCTGCTTGGGTTCAAGAGCAGGAGAGCAGGTGATAATGAGTATCAGTGTGCGTGCTTGGAAGGAGGGTGGAGAATTTGGGCAGCAGCCAGATCTGGGCCAGCAGGTTTTTTGCTGTGGACACAGCAAAGCTTGAGAGTGGGCCAAACACACATTTCATCAATATGTTTCAGATCAGAAACAACTTCTGAGTCTGGAAAGTCATTACTATTCCTAGTCCATGTCCTAGTGTCTTTCCTTGGCCTTTGGATGTGACAGCCTTGATAGGTTTGGGTGTGTAAGGCTTTGTTCATGCAAAGGTTAATATGAACATCTCACACACAACTGCACTGCCTGTGGATAGGATAAAGAATTAAATCCTTTAGTAAAGTGCAAGAGCTGTTATGCTGAATATCTGAGAAAAGTTATGTTCTGCCCTCACATCAAAAACATCCAGGGGAGTCAAACACTCAGAACCCTATAGTGGCATGCAGACGAACATCCTACAGACCCACTGGTGTCTTCAAACAGGGTGTGGCCCAGAGTGGGGCACAAAATAGATTTCTTGTCCTGCAAGTTCTGTCAGGCTGGTGCAAATCTATGGTCTGCTGAAGCTTCTCATGAAAAACTGAGAACTTGAGAAGGAGACAGGGAGACAACGAGTGTGCCTCAGCCTGGACAGCCCAGAGCATCATGAGCAAGGCATCCACCTGCAAGGCCATTTAGGGCTCAGATGTGAAGCTCACATTTGGAGCTCTCACCACCAGGCTCTGGGCCACTCAGTACAACTCCCTCAGCATCTTTTCAGTTGGCATCACTCCAGTGTGTACAAACAATGCAATATTTATTGGGACAGAGAGAGACTGACTCTACAACCTATTGGCTAAGGCACTCAGCTGATATGGACAGTAGCAAGTTTGTAGCATCTCTGTTCCAGTGGATAATTACTGATGTGAAGTAAACACTTCCAGCAGCCAAAGCATAAGAGACTCCCAGCTCAGAGCAGGCAAGAGCCTAGGGTGTAGGTCATTCTGCTGCTAGTGGAAGAATGAGCTTATTTCTCTTGTCTGAAGAGCAAGGACTTGAAACCAGTGCTCCAGTTCACCACTAAATGCTTTGACCACCAGGCTGGTGTTTTTTCAGAGCCCTAGTTTTGACCAGAATTTCCATCCTAGAGCCAAGTAATGCTTTTCTGTGCTACAAACTACATACAGAAAATGGACAGAGAAAGATTACTCATAACTCAGCCATTCCAGTTCTTGAAACACTGCATATACTGAGACATCACTTGCTCTTCCCATGTGCTTAATTAACCCTGCCTGACAAGTAACGTGAGCACAGAAAACAGCCAAGAGAGATTGCACTGCGGGCTCATATCTTGCGTGTCTGGGGAGATACATAGAAGCAAATTTTGATTAGAAGAGAATAATCATGAAAATGTTTGTATGGACTCCTCCATCTTTTTCTCAGCTTTAACAGACAATCTTGAGATTTTTGTCTTTGTATCTGTGGCACAAAGTATGCAGGCAGCTTTGGTTTTCCTTCAACAATTCTGCCTACATCTCCCAGTCATAAAAGGCTTGTGATGTGCATCTCATATCCTTAAGATCTGTTTAACTCTTCAGTGATGAGCTCTCACTCCAATTTGGAGATTTTAATGATCCCAGGAGAAGGAAATGTATATCCATAAATCATTAACCAAAAAAAAGGTCAATTCCATTCTGCCGATGACAGCAATAAAGCACCTGTTGTTCTGCATGGACTTATAATCTGGCTCAACAAACCTGTAAATCTATGGGAATGTTCACCCACTCTGGTTTAGCATGGATTTGTAACATATTCAATGAAACAACTTACAGTTTGTGAAGAGGCAGGAGCATTCTAAAGAGGTTTCACTTTGAAAACCAGAATACAGTTTTTCTTATTCACAATGTTTAATCTTTCCAGCATGTGTTGAAAATAGAAAATATTTCATGACTTGTAAAAATTCTCAGTGTTATTCTACAATAAATCCCTTTATAGTTCAGAGCTACAAATGTGCTGTAGTTAAAATGGCATCAGAATATCTGGATCAAAGATAATGCTGCACAATGGTGTTTGGGACAAAAATCAGGGGTTAATTCTTCCTTCATCACCAAGGCAGAGCCAACAAAGTGGAGACTGTGCATTTAACACATACAGTTATCTTACACTATTCAGTGGTAATGCCAGTGCCCCCCTTTGGAATGATTTGGGCAGGAACTGAAGGGGTGTGTGCGGTACTGGATGCTGTAAAACAGAATTAATACAATGGGGAAAAGGAGCAATAAAGAGCCTCTAGGATCTCCTTACAAATCTAGGGATCTAGAGGAACAGAGGAACAACTACTGCTGCTTAAAAACAACATATCACCAAAGGGTTACCAAGCCAGAACATCCACAAAACTACTTTTCCCCTTCACTAGTCCATATGTTCATAACTATGGAAGGTATTTCCCCAGCTTGGTCGCTACCCTGGGTCTAACCCTGTGCTTTGCTCACAAACCCAGGCTTGCCTTGCTAGCCAGTCTCAAAACATACAAAGACATGTTTAACAGCAGAAAGATCAACATACATGCATGCTCTTAATTTTTTCCTCACCTCTTCTTAAGTAGAAATAATTCAAACAGAAATAGACTAAGCAAACACAATGTGGGTGGGCAGCCAGCATGAGCGGATACACTTCCAAACAGGCAGTATCAGCTAGCTGACCCTGAAGCTCTTTCTAGATCTATCACTTACACACTTTTCCTGTTTCTGAAGAATGAGATTGTGAGAGTTGCCCACTGGTATGGACCAACCTTGGAAACTGAAGCAACCAGTGTTCAGAGGCTCTAGCTTTTGGCAGCAAGCCTAATATTCTCTTTGTTTGCATAATTTAATATCTACATGTAAAACACATACGGTTCCATATTTATTCATCCTTTGAACATGCAGCAGGATTAATGCATTTAAGCATAAAAGATGTTCCAGATCATAACAGCAGGAGAAAAAACAAACCAAATGTTACCCATTTTTTCTACAGTGGTGATAAATGGAAGAATGATTTTGAAGCTATTCTTATATTTTCTTTTGAAATAAGGTAATTGGCCTCATTACCATAAAGCCTGTGGGTAAATGATTTTCCTCTGTAAGCTGGTTTCTTTGTTTTGGAAGGGAAATGTAATTATCTAAACACAAAGTTTGCTTTGTAGGGTCCTTGATATATGCTGTAACAGGAAGATAGCTGAAAGACATACGAACCTAAAAGGTTACTCTCTTCTACCACTTCCTGGGAAAATATCACAGAAGTTCATTTGATTCTAGAGACCATACTGAGCATTAGGCAGTCCCTTCCTGTCTTGGTTTATAGACAACCTAAGGATGCTGCTCTTCTGATCATAATGTAAGGTACATCTCTTCTCCTGCAATTGGGCAGGGCTGGCTAGAGTGATGAAGCATTCTTGTGAAGATGGGATCGGGAGGCTAGAGTTATACTTGTTGTCACTGACTTATTTTCTCTGACTGTCAAGTCAATGGCCGTTTGTTTACGTGGATCTTTAAAACAGGTACAAGCACTCACAACACTGGGTGGCTGACTGCTTTTTGTATTAGACCAGAAACGAAAAATGTAAATAAATGAATACAACTCACCAATCTCTCTGACATAGGTGTCTTGTCTCCATCCGGCAAATGTTGTTCCAGAGCCAGCACAATACAATTGGCTATGATTGTAGCTAAAATCATGTATTCAAATGGAGTGGGGACCAGAAGTTAAAGAAGATGCTAGACAACACAAGGAGAACCTCATCCAAATCCCATTTCTACCTAAACAGTTATATTAGTTGAGTATTCTAAGATGTTTCATCTTTTTTGAAGACATTTAGTCTCCTTGACTTCCTCAGTTCTTTCTGGGGTGTCTTTGGAAGAAAAGTAGGAAATTGGCTTTCTTCTTTGAGAGAGTTAGTGAGTTACACAGAATCTGAGCTGCTCAAGGAATTTGGGAGCAAGAAAGCAAAAGGTCCAAAGGAAACAAAAAGCTATTAATGATCATTTTTAAATGAGACTGATAAACGGAACTGCCCCAAAATAGATTATACAGTTGAATGCCATCTGCTGAATTGTTCTTCAGAAATCCCCTGTCATTTAACTTGAGAACACAGTGAAAATACGCGATGGGCTAGAAAAGTTTGATTTAGAGTGTCTATGCAGGTCCAAAACATGAATTTGCCTGCTCCTGGTGAGAATAAAATCCTCAGCCCCTCTCAGGAGAGATCTCACGGGTAAGAAGGCAAACCCGGCACTAGGTGCCCACTTGCCTTTCGTCGTCGTCTGTAGCCCGGAGCCGCGCCGAGCCCCTGCGCTCCCAGGGCGGAGCCGCTCCGCAGGCGGCGGCGGGGCCCCAGGGCGGGCTATCGCTCCGCTCAGCACCGCGGACGGCTCCGCTCAGCACCGCGGACAGCTCCGACCAGCACCGCGGACAGCTCCGCTCAGCACCGCGGACAGCTCCGACCAGCACCGCGGACAGCGTCCTGCCCCGGGCCCCGGCCGGCAGCTCGCCCCGCGGCCCCGCTCTGGCCAGTGGCCGGTGGCTCTGCCAAGCCCGCTGGCCCCGCAGCGCTGCGGGCCCCCTCCCCACACCCCTCCCGAGAGAGACGCAGACGAGTCGCCCCAGAGATGGGAGAGGGGCAGACTGCGCCCAGCCTCGCAGGAGAGGCGATGCTCTGCCTGCCACCCGAGCTCTGGGGCTTGTTTGTTCAGACTTGAATGCAGGGAAGCAGAAATGGATGAGGAAGTACGGCAGTGCCTGTGATTTTATAACACGGACAGAACGATCAGTATGTGTGTCTGTTCAGGGGGAAGGGAAGTGCATTCACTCTACTGGTGTATTTTTTCCTGTTGGCCCCTCAGGAAGTGAAAACTGGGGAAGCCTGAAGGGGAGCTGGCCTCTGTGGCAATTCAAAGTGTTGCTAGGAGGCTGGGAGGAGGCCTTGCTGCTGTTAGCTGAGGATTAATAGGTGTGTGATATCAAATGAAAAGAAAACAGCCAGCTCCCTTGAGATCACCAGTGTAATGCACTCCTGTACACACACACGCGCATGCACACACGCGCGCGCACACACACACTATATCTACTCCCTGGCAACCTCAAACAGTCTGCTTTCCTTTTTCTCACGGCTTACAACCCCACTGTGGGCATCATTACAAGCAAAGCCCCCTTCTGAGGAAGATCTCTGCAGCTCACTTGGCCTGGGAGCTGGTTCTGAGACAGAAAGCATCTGCCCCTTTCCCGGTACAGCAGATGATCCTTCCCTCCACTTACTGCCTCCCTCTGCCACTAAGATTTTCTTTTTTTTCTTTTTTTTTTTTTTTTAGAAGAACCTAAGCTTAGTCTACGCACCTAATCAAAGTGACAAGATTCATGTTGACTCTAATGGCTTCAGGAGGTGATGTACTAAAAACCTAGCTGCAATGACTGTATTAATGGGATTCACAAGGTACCTTGGCTATCAGTGTCCCCACTATCAACGCAGCTTTAATGCTAAGGTGTCACCATTTTTATCCCACGTTCTTTCTTCCATTCAGAGTGAGGAAGAAGAGTTGAAAGGCTCTAAGATGGAAATAAGAATCAGGATTCATTAGCATGACTCTCACATAAGCCTTTTCATTTGGCTTAAATTGTAGGAAATGTCAATCTATGCAACTGTATATAGCTCACACCTAGACACACACTGAAATGCACGTACGCCTTACACACACCCCGGCACAGCCAAAAGCACACTCTGCTGTTCCCAGAGAAGCAATTTCCTATGATACCCAGCTGCACGGCCATACATTATGTCGGACACACGGATCCATGTCACACACACCCATTACACACACTGGATCACACACACACGTCTACATTAGCACCAGACACTCATCCTTGGCTGCCCAGGGGGATCTCTTTCCCCCAGTCTCCCTCTCCCCCTCCCCACCTTCTCCACCGTGCCCACACAGCCTCCCTGAAAGGATATGGCCATTCTGTTATTCTCTTGGCGTATTTCCGTATAACATTATCTTCACTGAAGATGAAGAGGGATCTGTTGACTGTGAAGCAGTTCTGTTTGACAGGGATGGGGTTGTAGAGAGCCATAGTCCTGGCCCTCTGAGCCATCGACTGCTTATACATCCTTTGGCCGGCTTGAGGGCCACCTTGCCGGCTGCTCCCTCTTCCAGCCCCGGCCGGCCCTCCACCTCCATAGCGGGTTGGCAGATCATCCCCAAACCGAGCCATTCTCTCAGTGCACGGAGCCGGGCGCTACAATCCAAACTGGCAGCCGAGGCGAGAGGAAGACGCATCACAGCGCGCAGCACTTCTCCCTCCGGGGGCTTCAGTTGCGGGATCGGGATGGATCGCAGCAAAATATATCGATAGATTTAAAAAAAAAAAAAAAAAAAAAAAAATTCCGTTTCCCTTCCTCCACCCCCCCTCGTCCCTCCTCGTACTCGCCGCTGTGGCTGCCCGGGGGTGGGAGGAAGGCGCCGGGGCTCCGCTCACCTCCCCGCACAGGTGCCGTCTCTCCGGTCCGACCTCATGGCCGGGGCGGCGGGGGGATGGCGGGCAGGGCGGGGGGGGGGCGGCCGCGCTCCCTTCCGCGGTGGCCGGCGGGGCTCTGGGCTGGGAAGGGGCTGCGCTGCTGCCGTGCCCGCCGCGGGAGCGCTCCGCCGTGCCCAGCCCAGCCCGGCCCGGCCCGGCTCGGCTCCGGCCCGGCCCCGCCGCATGTGATGCCCGGAGCCAATCGGTCGCCGCGGCTCCGCCCGCTCCAGTCACCGGCACCGGGAGGCGGGCGGGGATGGAGGGAAGGAGGGAGGGAGGGAGGGATGGAAGGATGGAGCCGGCCCGGCCCGGCCGCCGCCGCCCACCCGATAAATACGGCTGAGCCGCGGCCACTCCCCGGGGCCGCGGGGAAGGAGGGATCCAGCCCCCCCCCGTTCCCCCCCCGCCCCCTGCGCAGGGCTCCGCGGGCGCGCACAGCACCGGCCGGGGGGTGCCGCCGTCTGGGGCGGGGGGAACAAGCGAGGCGGCCCCCGCGCCTGCGCGCCGCTGCCCAGATGTGCGCTGCCCAGATGTGCATCGCCCAGCTGCTGCACCCATGGGTGCCCCCAGCCGCGGCGGGGGGGGTCCAGGGGCGCGGGCAGCGCTGGGCACCGGAGCTGCCGCCAGCCCCGTCTGTGCCACCGGGAGCCCCGGGGAAGGCTGGGGGCAAAGTGGGGGGACGGTGGGGGGGGGGGAGTGTGTGCAGCGTGAATTTGGGGCGCGATGGGGGGACTGGGGGGGGCGGGATCATGGGGATGCTCATTTCAGATGCAGCCCCTGGGCCCAGTGGGCACCGCCGTGGCAGGGACCGATGCAGGTGGCGGGGGGGGGGGGTGCGACCCCCACACCGACACAGACGGACGAGGTGGTGCAGGGCTGTGTGCGCACGGGCTGGCTTGAAGCAGAGCTGCGCCCTTCTGGACAACTTACTCTGTTTCTCCTTGGTTTGAATGACTCCTGCAGAGCACTGGATACCTTTAATCCCGTATTTATGGATGAAATCCTTTAATCCTGTTTATGCCAACACCCTCTGTTGCTCCCATCCACCACAAGTCAGAAAGCTAACTCCTCCTTGTTCCTGGAGCGCCTCACGTCAACAGTTGCTGCAGTAGCTGGTGAGGATATGCTTTTGCATTTAGGCTAAATCTGGGATACAAACTATTAACTGCTAGAAGTGACCCTCCAGAGAAGTCAGGGCTGTCAAGAGAGGGACATTTTCACTTCCCTCACAGTAAGGAAACCCTGGACTCTGCTGCTAATGTGTTTTTTGCCTTAGTCATCCAAGCTGTCTCAGTTCAAAACCAACCCACCAACTAGGCAAGTCTGTAGCAATAACATCTGTTGGCTTCGGGAGACAGCAAGAGGGCTGGCAACATCCACAAATGGCACAGCTAAGGGCTGGCAATACGCAAAGGGTGACTCTTTGGAAGAAACTGGCTTCATAGCCAGGGGTTTGGTATCTGAAGGGCTTTCTCACGCTGCAGCACAGCCACAAGACACCCTCGGAGGCAGCGCTGGCTGCTGGGGTGAGTCAGGAGCAGCACTAACTCAAGGAGCCACAGAGAGAAGCAGCAGGGGAGGGTGGTGCATCACATCCTGCTGCCTTGGGGGTCAGACACAGCAACGGCCACCAACCACCCTGACATGGCCACGGCCACCCAGTTTCTGCAGGCCCTGTGGCCCAGGTCAGCAAGAAGAAGCTCCAGTCTGTAGGTTGCCTTCCTGTACACGTGCTGGGAACACGGCAGAAGTGGACTTTCCCCCAACCCCAGTTTTGGCTAATTTGAAGATTAAACTGAATGCTGGAGTCTTTAGGAAAAACTTTGCCTGGAGAAGGAAGGTGAAGTCTTTGGGAAATGAGGCCTCGTGCTTTGGCTGCCACCAGGTTGCTCCATCTCCCACTGGTTCAGGATCCCTGTTACACTCAAACAGACCCTGGGCAGAGATTAAAATAAGAGCGTTTCCTCCTAAGAGTCTTCACCCCAAGTGCTGCCGAGCTGACCCACATGACTGGATCATCAGGAAAAGGTTTCTTTATTTTACGGAGGGAGAGGGAGGGTTCAGGGACCTCACAGCTCATAAGCTGAACAGGGCAGGAGAATGCTCTTTCCTTTTTAAAGTTTCTCCTAAAAACATTTTCATTTTCATCCCCACTGCCTTTTTTTCTATAATGAATTTATCTTTTCATCTGAAAATCAAGTTTCCCTCAGCTCATTTATTTAGTTGTCTAAATTTTTCACTTCTCTGCTTCTGGTCACTAAATCTAATATATTCTGTGGTTTTATGTTTTTCAGTGGAAAAATCTGGCTCTTTCTGTTAGCAGCCACTAAAACAGGAAATGCCATTTTCAATAATCCTCTACCTCTTCTGATGGAAATCAGCATCTGGAAAAAAGGAAAACATCGGTTTCCACAAATCTTCATGTCTGCATCCTCCTGTGCTTACAAGAAGGGAGGAACAGACAGCTCTGAAATGACACGACAGCTCTGAAAAGTCCCATTAAAGTGCTGTCTTTTGCATCAGGTGGTATCGAGGATCAGGTAAAACTCTGACCCCCACATCCCCTTCTCTCGTCCCAGAGCTCCCAAAGCATCCTGCCTCTTCCAGGAATAAACTCCCCACCACAGCACTGCAGTGAAGTCAGCAGACGGGGTGGTGGGGGTGTTCGTGACGGCGAGAAAATGATGCGAGCAAGTCGTGGGGATGTTCTATTAAACCACAGTTTGCCCTTTTCTCAATCTGCATGCTCAGGGCTTTTTTTTTTTTTTTTTTTTCCTCTCCTTTCACACCACAGGGAAGAGATCACACAGACCTTAAGCACTGAAAGCCTTAAAGACGAGAAAGAGATTGCAATTGCAAAGATTGTTTAGCTTTGAGAGGAGAAGCATCAGGATTTAGTTGGGCTTTTTAAGATTATGAAAAGAGCAGGGGAGTTAAGAGAAAGCAAAACATTTAGAGCATTGAAACAGGTCAGACATCTATAATCTACCGCTACAGGAGGGCAAAGAGCATTTCATGGCAAATTCTAAAAATGGATTTGGTCATGAGTAACACCTCCTTAGGAGCCCCAAAGACAGAGATGAGCAAATCACACTGCCCTCCAGCACTGGCTGTCCCGGCTTCGGCAAGGAGCCTTCCTCCTCCCTGAGCAGCTTTGCCAGGCAACCAAGCACTTCCCTGGACTTTCACCTCCATCCCAAGCACCAGGCCTGAGGCAGGTGACTGGGCTTAACGGAGCAGCACTTTCAGCTGGAAAGGCAAAGCCTGCCTTGCTGAGACAAGGCAGAGAAAATGGTACAGTATCGCTGGTCTTTGTGTGTAAGATGACTGGGATCAGGGCAAGCACCAGTGGCACTATTTATTTGCCCTAGCAAAGCAGCTCACGGGGACTGTCAGGACAGTCTGGATCCACCTCTGGGGGGTTTTCTTCTTGAACCACAAAGAAGTGGACTTCCAGCTTGCTGTGCTCCAGAGACATGAGCACAGCTGTCCTATATGAGGGACAGTGGTTAAAATTTAGGGACACAATCCCAACAGCTACTCAGCTGTCTTCCCCTGCCAAGCAGGTTAGGAGGGACACATGTGCAGCAGGAAAGTAAAAGATTTCTTCCTTTATTAGAGGAAGGGACTTCCACCATGTCTTGACTCCCCTGGGCCCTGGCCCACACATTTTGTGGCTCAGAAGGAAGGTCAAGGTTTCCTGGCACTCCTCGGGTCCAGGTGAACTCAGGGGTCAGGCAAGTGCCTCTCAGAATTTGCAAGGTTAAGGAACAGAGCAGCTACTTCAATCCCATACATCTTGAAGCTCTGGACCCAGGCTATTGCCAAACAGAGCAGCTCCCAAGAGCATATTTCCTTTAAAAAATAAACAAACAGCACAGACTGCATGCACATCACCTTCCAGCCCACAGGAAGGTCCACAGCTCCAGGCCAAGAAAAGCATCTTACCGAGGCGTTCCTGGCCAGCGATTTCCGCTCTCCTCACTCACACACATGCCTTTTACACCAGCTGTGCTAGAGGAAAATCCTGCTGTGCTGCAGGTAGAGAAAATTGTTAAAGGTTGTGCTCGAGATTGCCAGACGATGCCAAATTGCCAATATGCAAAAAACATAAGGGAGGGCAGTGAGAAAGGTGCTCTGTTACTTTTTATCAAGAATAAAAGGATAAAAGAGTGCACAAAAGGAAAGAGAGGCCTCATGAAGATACAACTCCTCTTATGCACGTGTCATGATCATGGTCTCATCTGTAATACAAACAGTGTCCTAAACCACTGGGGCCAATTACTGTTAGCTGCTGTACAAATGCAGAGTAAGAGAGACCCTGCCCCTGAGAGTCATCGGTTGGGCTGGGAGTATCGATGGCAAAGCCTCTGGGTTGTATCTGGCTGGCACAGCAACTTCGTCTCTGCACAAAGGGGTGCACAAACCTCCAAGCTAGCACCATCCCGACTCCACAGCACCACACAGCTCTTCCCACCCAGGAGATCAGCTCAAACGCACTATTTACAAGAGCTTAGTCCAAACAGTTAAAATGGAGGAAAGGGAAAGCGAGGCACAGTGCTTACAGCCACACAGCAGGTCAGGGAGGGAAATCAGGTACCATGAGTTCCAGCTCAGCGTCCTCTCCACATCACCTCTCCACCTTGAGTGAACCCCAGGAGACCAAGAGCGGTTGCACTCGTTCTGTTTCTCTTGAACTTAATTCCTTTGTAGATGGACCATGACATGAAACCCAGCAGCTGTTCCTTGACTGGAAGACGTTGGCTGAATTAAGTCTGCTGGCATCTTTGCTTCGTGTCTCAGATAGCTAAATAACCAGGCAGGCAGTTCAGAAAGTATTGCAACAAGCAGGACCAGAGTCTGAATAACAACACACTAGAAAATTCACAGCAATGGATAACTATGAAATCCCAGGACACAGTGAAACAAGGCTGTCCTTGTGCTGAAGACAGACAAGAAACCTTCTGACTGGTCCCCACTTACAGTGTTACTGCACCACATCCAAGCCCCAGCAACACCACAACTGTGTTTGATCTGTGGAAAAGCAACCTGCCTGCACAAACCCAGTGCTCATGGCAGAGGAGATGTGATAAGATAATGGATATTATATTTATATCAGTGTTAACTATTTTTATATCAATATTAACTATTTTTATATCAGGCTTCATATTTTTATTCTCCTTGGCAATTCTAAGGTCTACATCACTTGTTTCCAGGACTGACCAGACAGCAGGGAAAGGCACCAAGTTCACACTTTCTCTTCCATTGCTTTGGACCTCAATTCAGCTGACTTGATCACCAGAGAGAGGGATTCGGTAAGCCTTAGCCTGTCTCAGTATATATCTGCCTGTGGTACAAAAATGATTAGACATCTAATTCTCCTTAAGATTCAGGTCTGTCCTCTGCTTAGGCTCTTCTGAAAATCTGCTTAGGTGCTTCTCAACATCTAGATGTCAAAACACCTTTTCAAATCTGACTTTAGACAAACTAGTGTAATGTATAGGCTCAGGTCTTCCTGAGCATCAGTCTTAAAATCCAAGAGCGAGAAGTATCATAAGAACTGGTAGAGCATCAGGACTCTACTGGTCCAGATCACAAGCTAGATGAGTTGGCAAAGGAAAGTCAGAGAAGTTTGTGAATTTCATCAGTCACTTGCCCAAAGGTTAATGCGAGTTGAAGACAGCCTGCTCCCAGGTTCCTTTCCACATAAACCCAGCAGTGTCTGTACTTGTTCCTCGCAGACATCTGCTGTATATTATGCAAAGCTTCCAGCAGGTCAGGTGCATGTCAAACCACACTGCAAAAGGAATCACACTTTGCCTGGATTATTTTCAGCATTATTATTGAATACAGACTGATCTGGGACCAAGAGCTTGTTGTGTTCTCAGTGATGGGCAAGAGAAGCTATTCAGGCATAAAAAGAGAAAATACAGAGAAGTGAACATACAGGGAAATGGCTCCATGTTTACAGCTGCCGAGTTTTGGGTTGAGAGGCCCAATGACAAGGTGTAGGAGGGCCCAGATTCCCAAGGTCCTCTAAGGTTTTGAAGAACTTGGGGGCTGAAGAACAGTATTACACGAGGAGAGTAACACACTGCAATGACTTCTTCCTCACTTGTCGGATGGCTGTTGCTGTGAAAGTTTGTATTCTAAAATTAAGGAAGATGATGGTTTGCTTTCCGGACACCTGCAGCTTCCATGAGTGTTTCTGCACCTAACATCTGCAAGAATTTGGCACCTGTGTATGCAACATCAGTTATTAGGCATTTGCATGTGCAACGTGTCTGAGGGAGGGCACGTAGGGGGAACAGATAACCTCTACAGTATTTTCATGTGCTGAAAAAAGAGCCTTTGCTCTGGAACAGCTGGAAACAGCTGTCTGGGCAAGCTTATCTTCCAGAAGGCATCGCTACGGAGCAAAGAAGTAATATTGAGTAAAAACAGTATTTGAAGTGAGAATTCACCTTTGTTCTTCGATACAGACTGAGGAAATCCTGGCAAAGCTAGAGCCAGTTTAGTAGCACTCACCTTACACATCACGTCTTCTTGCAGAACACTGTTGTAGGGAAATGTTCCTTGAAGTACCTTTGAATCCTTTCACCAGCATGTCTCAAGTCTTCCCAGCTTCAAGACGGTTTTGGTCCTTTAAACTTAGGAAAAGGAATAGGTTTTAGGGACGTGTGGTCAGATGATAGAAAAGAAGAATTGGTTTCCCATATGGGGTCTTCCATTCATACGGCACAAAATAACAGAGACAATGCATATGAAAAGGTGGACAGAGTTGTCTTAAAAACCAGGCATTTAGCTCATTTTGACTGAATGAGATCGCAGATACATTCAGCCACACATCAAACACGCAGGCAGAAGCAAAGCCAGTGCAGTGGTAATTTCTCCCCCTTCCCAAAACCCCACAGTTGCAGGAGTTGTTTTGGCCAACATGCAGTGAGTGCTATCATCTGCTGGCAAAGTGCTGAACCAGAGCTGGGAGTCTTGGGGTCTACCAAGGCTTTGCTACGAGTGCTCTCAGAGATCCTGGGCACATGGACACACCTAAGACCTTTAAATCACTATATTTCCACCATCTCGAAACAGGCATTAAGACATCCTTTGCTTACCTTTTCTCTGTTTCAGTTCTTACGTCTGCGATCCTGCGATGCTCTTCCCTCTGAAGAGTGCTCAGCTCAGTGAAGCTTCAAACCCACTCAGGACCTCCAGCCTACCTAATACATAAACTTAAGAGACAGACTGAAGGTCTGATGAAGTGCTCAATGAGCTACAGTTAATGTGCTGTTATTCTGTCTAGGACCAGATCAGGAACCATGCAGCAAGCAAGAATAATAGGAATTAAAAAAAGCAACGCACACGCCACAGCCTCCTAAGATCTGAAAGGTTAATGCACACAGAAAGGGAGAAACACAATAAAAAGCTCTGGAGCTACAGATTAACTTTCACTTCTCAGAATCTATTATTGTTATTAAGGAAGATATTGAAAGGCAGAAATAGGCTCTAGATGCCCTACTTCCACTGCCTTGCACTGGGAGTTGGGGTTTTGTTTTCTTTTATGCCTTTCAGTATCTTCCCCATTTTTTTCCCAACCTGCAGTGAAATGCAAATGACCACAACTTTGATAAGCAGCCTGAAAGCTGAATAATATTGACAGGCAGGGAATCCCCCAGGCTTGGGGTAGGTTGGTGCATTGTAAAGCAGCTCCCCCATGCAAAAAAATGCTCTTTTGTATCTGTTGGCCAGCCTGAGCGAGGCAGAGGGCAGCCAAACGCCTGCACCAGGAGATAGCTCCATCTATAATGGCACACCTATTAGGCAACCAATCCGTTTAGCTTGGGTGCTCATTGTTTATTCAGCTAATGATGAAAGTTATGTCCACATTCTAGTGTAAATTAAGTATTCAGCTATTTTACAGGCACAGTAAGTCGGTCAGCCTTAGCCTCAGTAATTAGGGCTTACTGCTTAATTAATCTCTTGTGGTCACGCACACGATACAGCAATCTCTATCGGGCACTCTCTTACATGGTAAAGTGAAGAGATGCTGAGGAAAAGGAGGAGTTAATCCTTTAAGCGTATCACTTATCCCCATTGCACAAACATTAAATGAAGTGGGGGGGACAGGGAGAGCTGCTCTTTCTCACTGGTGGGAGAACATTTGGGTTACGATCCAGTAAAACCACTCAGGACATTAGCTTATTGCCCAGGAGACTCGTCATGCCTCAGACAGGGGACAAAGCAAAACCCACAGGGACTTGCTCCTCATAAGTGGGAAGGAGAGAGCTGCTACACCTTTGGCTTTAGAAATGCTGAGCTAATAGAGCTACGCTTCCTCCTTACCACAAGCCTACAGCCTCCCAGCCCCTGCCCCCAGCTGCTGCAGCCCCAGGGTCGATGCCCATGGCAGAGGGGTTGCCTGGGAAGAGCCACCCCTGTCAGTGCCACGTCCTTGCCAGGAGTAGCAACAGCCCAAGGCACGGGGTCAGAGCCCCCATGAAGATGGGGAGGGATGGGGAGGATACAGACAACACACGACAACAGTGTGCAACCAAACAGAAAGGTGGTAACGCTTGAAAATCAACCCCCAGAGCCACAGGACAGGGGAAGAACAGTCAGTGGACCAAGATTACTGCCTTAAAGGGGTAAATAAGCAATCTGAAGATTTTATTTAGGTTATAGAACAAGCATAGAGGGGCTAAGAGGGTACAAACTAGTGTCAATCCCAAATACAGAAGTGGGTGATCACCAGCATTTTAAGGTGCTTCTCCCATTAGTCAGTGCCAGCTGCTCAGAGCTAATTCAGGATGCCAAGGGAGGCTGGAAACCCTATGGAGGGACGGGAGCACACGCTGCACCCGGGCTGGTGGCTAAGCAACAGAGACCCCAGTGAGGGTCTGGTCTCCTCAGACTGCCCAGAGATGCTGGGAAGAAGGTGGGAAGCTGCCTTGGAGGAAAACCATTCACCTACAGCCTCATCTTCTTCACCGGCCCAGCCCCACGCTGCCGAGACAGATACCACCAGCGACAACCAGCCTTTTCGAGGGGGAAATTGTCCATCACCGTCACAATTCTCAATGAGCAGATTAACGGGCAGGAGCCACCCCGCAGCCGTGGGACAGCGGTGGCTAACGCAGCCCCGCGTGGGTTCCTGCCCACGGGGCCACTCGGCCCTTGCGCGGGCGGCAGCGAGAGCCGGGGGATCCAGCAGCCGCTCGCTGCAGCCTCGGGATTTTTATCGGGCTCCAGCGCCCTCTGTTCCAGCATGGACAGAACTGAAACTCCTCTCACCCCGCAACACATCCCGGACGGGGCTGTGGGTACCACCGACCCACACTCACAGGCAGGGGGGGACTCCCCACACCTCTGCACTTGGGTATCGCCCCATTTGTCACCTCTGCCTTTGGGTCTCCCTGCCAGCACAACCCCTGGGTCTCAGCAGGGTGACCTGATAAATTAAGCAGGTTTCTGGTTTATACAACACTTGGAAAGACTAATGATTGGCAAGGGAAATTGCTGGGGGAGGTGTACGACCACCTGCCCAGCCCAGGGACGTCAGCTCCTCCAGGCATCAGGAGCATCTCTGCAGCCAGCTCTGCTTATGGCTCCATCGGGAGCACCAGACACGGACTCAGGGCTGATGGTGGGTTTTAGGCAGCTGCCAGTGCCACACTACACAGCTCCTCCATCCTCCCAACAGGCACATGTGGCTCCTTTGGACGTTTATACAGGCACTTGGCCACTCCTTGCCAATTCCCCAAGCCCTGGGAGCAGGCAGGAGCAGAGCACCCACTGCTTACCCGTGCTTCCACTGCTCTTCCTCCTGCGATGCTGATTTCAGGGAAGCCAGAGCCCTGTCAGGGTGCTTGTCACTGCAGAGGGGTCCAGCTTCCCCACCATGACCTGGGAGATCCTTCTCCTCCTTCCCCATGGTTGGGCAATGTGAGAAGCTGGTCTGCACAACAGACAGGTGCTCCTGCAGCTTCTTTTCATGCTCATACACCAAACTCCTTAAACGGGCCAGACTAAACAAGCCAATCTGTCTCAGCAGAGGGAAGCTGCTAGCATTTATTCAGAAAAGCTTACAGCTGAGCCTCCCAAAGCAACAAGTCACACCTGCTCCTCAAAGGAGGAGAGCAGCAGCTTTGCCCTGTGGTAAGTCCATTCAGTCACTTGCAGAGATGAAGGGAGGGTTTACATCCATGTGCTGGTTTCCAGCGTTGGAACCTGCTGTAAGTAACTGAGACATCATGTGCAAACTTAGACATTTCTAAATTCTTTAAGGAAATAGTCTAGCTCTTTTTGGAGGTCTCAGAAAGGTCTTCACATAGGTGAAGCCACTTACTCAGGGATATCTGCTCTGCCCCTTGTTGTTGCAGAGGTGAGCATCTCCACCCAAAGCCCTGCCCAGCTGCTTCCTAACCTTGGGGCACCTCAAGTCTTTAAAGCTCCAACTTTCCACCAGAAAATTTTCCTACATTTTTAAACACCTATCACTGGTCATGCCTGAATCTACCCAAGCCTTTCAGTGCCAAGTGAATAAGCCATATGCTCACACTTACAACCAGCAAGCATCATGGATCAGGCACTTCCCTTCTAATGTGATGCACCCTGGCAGGAGTTCCTGATGCTCTCATCATTGGGATACTGCATAAGAGAGGCACCACCACCTCCTCCAACCTAGAAAGTCTTCTCGGAAGACCAATGTCAAGAAGAGAGCATGCAAGCTATGACTTGAGGAATAAGCATGATAGAAACAGTTCAGAATCCGACAGCTATGTCCTGTTGGGTAGTTGGTGGAAAACTTGTACCTTTCTCCATGATATTTCCCCCAGTTACCCTTTGGGAATCTCTTTCTTAGGCACTTGCCTCTTCCCTTGTACCTGGTAGGTGCCCAGATGCTCAGTATGGACTCCCAAAGCTCTAACAACAACAAAATGAAACAAAAAAATAAAATCTTGCTATATACCTGGAGATATATATGTTAAAAACATACATATAAAAATATAAATGTGTATATATATGGATTCTTTAGCACTGGATTCTGTCAAGTCAGGTCTTGTATGCTTCCACTTCAGTGCAGATGGAGGGATGGCAACATTTCTCTCCATGACGGGGCTATTTGGAGGAGAGAAATTAAAAAATCGCAAGATGCTTCATTCCTGTTATAAACGGGTTGCATAAAACAGTAACAGGTCACAACCAGGCATCAGGGACACCATAGCATCACCAGCCTCTTCGGGCAGTGACATTACAGTGGCATTAGGGGCCAGCGGGTGATCTGTATACAACGCATGATAAAACCCTGCTGTAATCATTCAGCATCAGGACACAAGGAGGTGGCATCTCAGGAACACAACTCTGATGATTTATGAAGCACTCAGGACTCTCCAAAGGCATTATTTATTTGCATTACCAAGAGAACTTAATTATTCCTCCTCACATTAGAGGAGACACTGAGAGCTTCTATTACTGAGAAAATAATTTTAATCAGCAAACAGAGCACATGTCACAACCAAACATTTATCGCAAGGAAAGTCAGATGGCTGAAGAGTTCGTATTTCAAACCCTCCCTGTATACAGCTGAACTGCACAGGCTGACCCATAAACGAGAGAAACTGCCTAAACGTAACAAAGCTGAGCAAGCTTTTCGGTGGGTAGTGCTGCAGAAGCAGCCCAGCAATGACAGAAAGTGGGAAATTAGAGGAAGAAACTGCAGCTAACATTTTCACATCACAAGAGCTGGCAAGAACAGGGGTTAAAAGTAATAAATAAAATAAAGCAAAGCAGATTTAGGACCAGGAGGTTCATCTTCTTGTCTGAGTTTTGGCAGCAAGTGGAGTCCAGTGGTCAGAAGAGGGGCCTTGAAGGTATCTGGCAACTATTCACAAGCACTAAACCTATTGCCAGCTTCTGGAAAACAACCACACTGTAAACATCTCTAAAGCGTTTCCATTTTTAAAAATCACTTTAAGGCAAAGTTTCAAAAAGTGTTTATAGCCCAGTGGGAGTCTCATAAGCACCTCAGCGATAGGCACCCAATTCACGATGAAGTCAGCACTTGCTGTAAAGTGTTTTTCATCTCCAAGAGCAACTGAAAGCATGGTGGGGCATGCCTGCTGATGGGGCTGTAGTTCCCAAAGGTGTCAGTGACACCAAAGACATGGTGATGGGCACCATCCAGCTTGCACAGTCTGTAATCTCCAGGCTGGGGCAGTCCAGAAGGTGATGTCCCATCACCAAACACACAACACAGTGCCCAGAGTGACAACAGCCCCTCAAGTGCTGCTGCAGCTCCTTCCCCAGGAGCTCACTGGTTAGACTAACTTGGAGCTCTAAGTCTTTTTTCCCTGCAGTTAAAGTTTTTTGCAAGACAAAAACTAATGTCATTAAGAAAACCTATGGGAATGCAAAGGGAGGTCACATGTATTTTAAAAAATCTGATTCAAGTCCATGGTTGCATTATTCTTAGTTAGACAACGCTCCTGTGCCATCACTTGGTTTTCTGGAATCAGGGAAATTGCCTGTGGTCTTAAAATAACAGAAAATCTTTTGTGATCTGAACCAAAAAAATCCAGACGCCACAGTCTCTCTCTCCTTGGAATTTACTCCATCTCAATCTGCTGCTGGACTTGGACCTTTCGTAGAGAAAGAAAACCGCAAAACTCAGGGACATCTGGTACTCAACACCCGGCTGAGGAAGGCAGGCTGGATGGAGGCGAGGCCATCCAGCATGAGCAGCCTGCCTTTCATGTCCAGCTGTTTGATCTTTTCTTTAACATCTAAGAAGCCTGTGTGATCATCAGATCAAATGTTTCTTCAAAATGCTTCTTCAGTTAACTCATCCAGGACCTCTAGTGTAATCAGGACTTCTGCTTTCCCCAGGTTGGTTTTCTTCCATGAGTGCAGTGATGCGATGGCCTCTTCCCCCATCCTCCTCAGGAAGAGGCGAGTCCCCGTGTTCCTGTCAAATGATGGTATTCGTTATTCAAGTTACTCCTTGGCGAAATACAAATGTACAGCCAGCATTTTAAATACTGGCATCTCTACAAGTTAAACATAGTAATTATGGCTCACAAGCATCCAGGGGAGGGACACGTTTCTCTGCCAGTGAATGGGGCATTCAGTATCCTCTTGACATCGTCTCCTGGAACGTGAAATTAGAGGGATCATCACTTGTGTGGAATAGAAATGTGCATTAATGCCAGTGAGCAGGGTGGTCAGCTCAGCTCCCAGCACTCTGAGTGGGGTCATTTGCTGGAAGCTGCAGAGCAGCCCAATGAGAGCTGAAGGCTAAGACCACCAGGATCAGGAGTCACTTGATCACCAGAAGGGCTTGGTGTGGAGTAGACTGAGCTCTCTACACTTTGGAGCAATAAGAACAGAGTTAAGAGCAACAGGAGCTACTGTGGGAGCAGGACTTGACTTTTGGAGTGTTTGAGCTGAGCAAGGTTGATGGTATCTCCCATATGGGCAAGAAGGTTGTGGCAGCGATTTGGAAGCAACCTGACAAGGTCATCACTTGTTTTTGTGGCCTAGGCTAAGTAGGAACAGAGAGGAATGGTCCATTTTTGTGCTCGCAAAACTGCCAGGACCACTACCCACTCTAAACAGCCCCCTAGCCATTGTGGGTTGCCGGGTTGGAGAGGACAACAGCCCAGATGAGCCCCACTGAACCACCCTCCTGGACACAGCAGAGACAAGTCTGCCAACCATTTCTGGGGAGGAAGAGTGGACTGCATCACTTGAGCAGGTAGCCATAGCCACACAGGTTGATACTTCTATCTGAAAAACATGCAGAGGAACAGTACACCTTGTAGAAAAGGTGGTTCTCAAAACCAAGGAGAGCGTGTGGAGGCATGTTAATAAAGCCTGGCTTTCTGCTCAGATACTAAAATCAGCAGAGCGCACAAACAGGGGAAAAGTTACAAGCAAAAGTCACGTGTAAAACAGCAAGCCTGCCTGCGACTGATTTACACTGTCTGGAAAGAGAAAATCTGGAAGGAGCATGGCTATTTTGCCCACTTTGAGGTCTCACCTCCCAGCCAGGATGGAGGAAGAGGCAGGGTAGTTGCATACAGCTCTGCTCTTCTCTTCAGTTTAATCCCAGCTCTGTCAGTCTCCCCTGCCGAGTCAGCCTGCAAACACCAGGTCCAGCACCATGCTCACGCTGCCAGGCACAGTCTTCATCCATCCATGTTTCCAACC
Organism: Strix aluco; assembly: GCF_031877795.1. NCBI lineage: Eukaryota > Metazoa > Chordata > Aves > Strigiformes > Strigidae > Strix > Strix aluco. The sequence goes on along the minus strand of NC_133950.1, from coordinate 5,963,351 downwards.
TTTCCGAGCACTTCGTTCGTCTTATATGTAACCAGGACAAAAATTCAATATTTTAGTTAGAAATCAGTTGCTTGCTTTAGTCCTAAAACATTTGGTAATACACAATAGCTGAGCAGCCCAGTTCACTGTTTAGAATATTTCTCTTTACTGAGGTCTTTACTGTTCCTATCTCAGACAGTTTAATAAAGGATTAGTTCTTGGGAACAACCACATTTTTCACTTAACTGAGAAATAAACACATCAGGCTCATTTTGCTTTGCAAGTGACATAAAAGCAGGAGCTTAATACTTTCCAAGAGAAGTCTTATGCACTCTTGGTGTTCCCTTCTCATCCCACCTTGGAGCCCTATAAACCCTCTCCTCACTCAGAAGGTGATCCTCTCCCTGCACGGAGCCTGTAAAAAGAAAAAAAAAACATAGAGGAATTTGGGGATTGCACAGGATAACCCCAAATATCTGTGCAACTCTGAGCAGCAGCTCCCAAGGCTGGAGGACCATTAGACTGCATCCTCATTTCTTCCCTCGTTGTCTTCTCCTCTCGTTATCTACTGAAGACACAGCTGAAAATAACATTTAATAAGTCTGCTGGGCTGCAGGACACAGCCTGTGTGAAACTGCAATCCAGCAAGTGTTCGGCATCTCTGATCTGGGGGCCTTTCTCCTGGGATGTGAATAGAAACAGCTTCTTAATTAAGTCCTGGGTATTGATTTCATTTTTATCCTATTAACTGCTTTGCCCTACATGTGTTTGCTACACTCTGTAGGATTCCCCTTACCCCCGCCCTGTATACATACAAATTGCAAAGATAAAACAGCTTCATTAGTCCTATCTACTCTTCAGGCACCAGTTTCATTTTTTTTTTTGCTTTAAAGTGCTCATAAAAGAGCCTCCTTGACAGCTTCCAGGCCTGCATCTCTCCAGCAGAGTGAAGATGCATGAACCAACATCAAGAGCTCTGCTACTTTTGAAAGAGAAGAAGAAAAAAAAACTCTGTACAGCCCATAAAGAAACCCATCTTCTGGGTAACCTCCCACACCTAGCATGGGGCAGGTGATGGAAGCTGGAGGGGTCAGAAAAGCAAAATCCCCAGAGCTAATGTCACTTGTTGATCCTTTTTGTTTTGTAAAACATTAGCAACAGTTTGTACTTAAACACTGAGCCCCAGCAGAGTCTGAGCAGCACAAGGTCAGGTCACCCTGTGTGGGAGCTGCTTTTCCTGCTAAGAGGAAAATCAAAGCTTTTTTTATTTTCCCTTACATGACCAGATATGGGAGAAAGCCTCATTAGGGAGAGGAGCAAGACAAATATCAAGTTAGAGAATGAAAATATGGAAAATGGAAAAGAGTAGAAAGACAATAGGTTGAGGTGAGCAAGCAGAAAAACAGCATTTTCCATGAAAAGCGAAAGGCACTGAAAGGTTTGAGAGTTTATACCGCAACATCTGCGGTTACTTGCATCAGTAACCACACAGTTCATGAACTTACACAACCACATGGTCTTTGACCCAGAGAATTTATAATCAAAATTAAGACATCGCACAAGAAATGAAAATAACCAGAGGGAAGACATATTTAGACAAGTGAATAGGCAAGGCATGTAAACATTTTGGGAAAAAAAAGCTATTTTCAACTCTTCATCATCATGTTTTTTAGAATGTCAGAGAAGGGGGCTGAAGGAATGAGTGTTGGCTAGGAAGCTCAGGGAAGATGTTCCCTGCAGAAATTGGAGCTGGCAGAGATATGGTGAGGATAAAGCCCAGCACCAAGCCCAGACAGCTTGGTCAGGGTTTTACAGCACTTCCCAAACCTCCAAGTGTCAATAATTTGAACAGTGAATTTAACTTTCTCTAACATGAATATCTGCTAGCTTTCAAAAGCATGGTTGATCGCCAAAGACTTCTGGTAAAGCTTCATATTTGGATCTGGGTTGTTTTTCCAAAGCAGAATTGAGTTAGATAATTTGACTAGTTCTAGGCAGTACTTGGATGTTTACACTGTTTCAAGAATTAGCTTGAAAATTGTCCTATGTGCCAAGTGCCAGCAAGGACTGACTGCATAAGAGGTAGCTGAGCTCTATTTCACAGTCCAGGTTCTTCTTTCTCTGTTTTGCTTCAGGGAATAAGGTTCAGTGACATCAACACAACATGTCCCTAGATCCAGCCCCGAGCTGGAAGAAGTCACTGTAGATGTCGTCGAAGCCACATTTGCTGATGCTGCGCGAGGATCTCGGTTCTGCAGCTCTGTAGACCAGGCAGCACTTATTTCAACTGAATTAGCAAGAAAGGTCTGGAATGGTTAATTGAAATTATTTAGCCATAATGTTTTGCCCTTCTCCTCCTCTCCCCAGCTTAATGTTTTCTAAATTGAATTCCTTTAACAGAATCCAATATGCAGCAAAACTGTTGTTCCTGAGAAATGTACCATTTCAGGTCTGGCCGATCGCCTCCCCCGCGGCTCAAGGAGGCACCAGCTCCCAGCAACCCCTTTTCTGTCCCCATCTTCTGCCCAGCAGCAGCAGGAGCCAGGCACCGCAGAAGCAAGTTTCCTTCGGTCCAGGTCCACGGGGCAGGGAAGACACTGGGATCACACAGGCAGCACAGCATCTCCTCTTGGGTGGCTGCATCTTGCTTCCCATGCTGGAAGACCAAAGAAATCTGTGCTTAACCAAGCCACACATCACTTGTCTGACTTTTTTTCTGCATGCGATTCATGAAGAATTCTGGAGACATTGCAAATAACTGGAAAAAACTGATTTTACATAGGCCAGTAGACCTTGAGATCCAGGCGCCATCCGAAACAATGTGTATTTTTACCCTGCAAGGAGGTTTCTGCACATAGTCAGGGCAAATGCAGAGACAGCAAACAGCATGTTCATGCAACAGCAGAGGGTCTGGCAAGTGCTTTTCCAAGAAACAGAGCTGCAATGCCAGCAAGCAGCTCCCAGCAATGGTGCAGGGGCGGTCACCTTCCAGGCGTATAGAAACACAACCCTCACAGAAAGTGAGATGCATCAGTCTGCATAAAGCCGAAATTTTGCACAGAGAAACTATTTAAAGTATCACGCCCCGAAGCAGAGGTCGCTGTACTTGGGGAGGTTGCTTCTCTGTAATAGCAGACGCTGCACTGCTGGGTCTTCTGCTATGGGAGAGCTGCAGAGCCGTGCCGGGAGGTCTCTGTGTCCTGGGACATGCCCAGCACAGGGGTAGGCACGGTGGGTAATTATCACAGATACACGTTCAGCAGTCACATCACTGAATTCGGAGCACACCAAGCCTGTGGGTTTAACACCCACTTTACCAGCAGATACACTGCATGGAGAGACAGGGATGGAAAGTTTGCAGGTCACTTGGTATTCTTCTCCCTTCTCTGAAGTAGGTTAATGAAGCTTGCAGTAGTACTTTCACAGCAAAAAAAATTAACTAAAAATATATACCTGCCCAAACAATAAAGTATGTTTTCCAGGCTAGTCTTACAGAAGAAACTTAGTCTTCTTAAAAAACAATATTATACCAGACTCTTCATTTCCCCCAACATCTTCACAGGTTTGGCCCCAAATCCCTGGATTTCTATTCTATTTGTCTTCATATGAGAGCGGGAGGGTCTCCTCTAACAGGCACGTACAGGACCCAGCACAGCAGCACCCTCATTAATTGCTAATGACTCAGGGTGAGGTTTTCAGATGCCCGCGGGCAAGTGAGGAGCACAGAGGACCACACAATCCACTGGGAAGTTTTATTCCCATTTTACTGACGGGCAACTGGGGCACAGAGGTATCTTCCAGCTACTGAGAAGATGCACTGTGTAGGTACAGGTAGGAGGATCCATGCCACCGCTTAAAATGTGCAAACTCCTTAGAACATACAAAGCCTCCATGTGGGGGGAGTGAGAGGCAAGGCAGGGGATCGCTCATCCACCACCACATGCAACCAACTCTGGGGCAGAGCAGGGCACATTCAAGTCTCATAGCTGAGCAGTTTAGCAACCTTTGACTTCAAGAAGAGAATTTATACCCAAATGGAATGCAGGGATAGCTTAGGCACAAAGTGCATCAGCACAAAGTTGCCTGAACCCGTTTAACAGCTGGCAGCTTGGCACTGCCCCGCTCCAGTCCCTGTGCACATGTGGGTGCTGATGCTGAGTATCACGTATCTGGCCACTGAGTCATCAACTCCTGCTCTTTCTCCACCCTGAGGTTTGCAGCTCCAGCATCCCGTCGGGTACCTAACTCAACCCACTCTCCCAGAAGAGCTGCGGCTGCTCCAGGAGATTTGCACCGTGGGCAGAAAAGTAGCTCTCTGCCACAGCAGGAGGGAAAACGCAGACAATCGTCAGCAAAACAAAATGCTTTCATGCCACAAAAGTTCTTGAACTTCTTCCAAACCAAGTCGGTGTTGAAGAGATGTTCATGATATAAATGAGAATATTCTTCCCAATCCTTTTTTACTCATTTATACAGTCATTTTGTTAATGTTGCAGGCCATGTTTGCTGTTCACAAATTCCCAAGCAATTTATTCCAGCTATTTTCCTCCAACAGCTGCACGACTAGAGAGAAATTCTCTTCCCAGCAGAGGCAAAGAAAAGGATATTTGTCTTATTATGTCTGGGTAAAGCTTATCTGCTGTTCAGAATTATATTTACAGAGCACAACAAAGACAAAGCCAAGCGCACTAATTGCTGTTGCTCAGGTGGAATATTTTCTGCCCACCCTGAGCCCTGCATCAGTGGGGCTTTATGCTTTTATCTAGTATGAGTGAAGCACACAGAAGGCTTTTACGATTTACCCATCACTGCAACTTCATTGCCACTATATTTTCTGAAAGAAGGAAGAAAAACCTCAATGATTTCTTGCATGTTGTTCTGCTTTTCAAACAAGGATTGCTGATTTTTTTTAAGCTCATTACAAATCACAGACAAATACATCACCATTTAAATCAACCTCGCTCAGAAAACACAGGCGGAGGCTCCTTCAGAGGACAGGGCAAACTCTTGATAATCAGGTGCTTTACCTTCAGAGGACATGGTGGGGCCCAGATACCACTTTTCTGGGCTCTCAAGGGATGAGCACGATGCAGTAAGCAACCCCCCAGCAGAGAAGACTTCTAGCCCCAAAATCTTTGTATTTTCCACCTTATCAACACCACGGATCCTCAGCTTATCTCTGCTCCAGCTTATTTAACTACAGAGCATTCCACTGACCCTGCATTCATACAGCAGAGCCCAAGTCAGGCACCAGCACACAGCTCCCCAGCACTGGTGTTTTAAAGCATCCCCCGGAAGGGTGGCAGCAGTGTGGAGTGGGAATTAATTTGCCCGTAAAGAGGTTTGGCTGGTAACACCCTTTCCCCCCTTTCCTTGGGAAGGGGTAAAACAACCCAAACACAAAACGCAGCTGTAGATGCTTTGATGTCCCCACAGCTCCCTGTCCATGCCCTGTTCCCCAGCCACCTCCTTAAAATTAACTCAGCCCAAAATGCGCTTGGCTCTGCCTGGGCTTAGAGACATTTTATGCCTTTTGCAAACCCACCCTCAGTAGTTAACTGGGTGCATAGAATCCATATGTGTCCAACACTTTCTATTCCTGCAGCAGTATTAAAGACTTCTGCAGCCAGGAAAGTTGGCAAATGGATCCCTCTTAAAATAGCCAGCCCTTTTCCTAATGTAATCTCTTGTCATTCTTGTTAGATAGCAGAGCTCCAAGTATTTAAACAAAGTCTTGGCTTACTGTGCCGATGCCCTGCTCCTACCAGGTCAGCTGGAGAGGTTTGTTATAATGATGAATTTAATCCCAGCCAAATATCAGGTGTGATGGATTAATAAGAGCATTGGGGCATAAACCCCCTGCTCCCAGCAGGCCTAGGGAGAGGGTAAGGGCAAGGGCAAGGTCAGGGGCCTTCATTTTAGGTACCTGCAAACCTTTCAGACCTCCAAGAGAAAGGATGGGGAAGAGCTGCTTAACAAACCCCAAGTGTTGTCGTAGCCACCTTCTTTAGTGCTGATCAGGGTGTAACGTGGTTGAGACACTTCATTGCCTGAGTTTCCTTCCTTGCACTTCCCCACCCATCCCAGAGGGGCTGGGCAGCAGTTAGTTATTATAGATACAAACTTTCCAGGCACGGGGGTATTTCCTTGCTGCAGGGGCTCCTGAGGTCCCTCTGAGGCAGTAAGAGCAGAGGGAGCCCAAGGGTTGGGCTCTGCCCCAGCTCCAGGAGCAGTGGGGCTCTCCAGGCTCCACACGAAGCCCTCGGTAGCTGGGGCCGGGTCTCGGGCTGAGCCACATCCTGCGCAGGAGCAGCAGGCGGCACCGCACGCTCCTCGGCACGGGACTGGGGCTTTGGTTTCTCTTGGCACCGCGGTCCCCAGCGCTGCCACCTTCCACGGCCCACAGGAACATCCAGGAAGACTCGTCCCCTGTGTCACCCACCCAGCATGACCAGCAAAGTGGGAGCCCCCGCAGTTGCTTAACACAGTGGTCGGGTACTGGGTCCTCTTTAATGACTCTCGCATTGGTTAAACAGAAATTAAAAGGCAAAGTCGAGCAGGAAAACTCAGGGGTGAGGCTGACCTTGTTCAACCTCCCCCCCCAATTAAAATGGCAGCATCACACCTCTGCTTGCAGGAAACCTGAAGCAATATTTGCTTTTTCTGGGGATTTCGTCCATCAGTGCTAATGTCTGGGGAACAGACGGGCAGGGGCTGAGCCCAACCTCCCCTGGCATCAACACCTCTCCCCTCGCCTGCTTCATCGCTCCCACCCTGTCTACAGACTTTAAACTTGAACCTCAGCCTGGTGCGAGGCTCTCATAGCCAGCAGCCAGGACATCAAGGCCTCTCCCTGCCAACAGCGATAGCACCCGTAGCTTTTCATCCTGCCCCGTAGCACTAGAAAGGAAATTAAAAGGGCGATAAGGGAGCTCTTTCAGCAGACGAGGGAATATTCTGTGCTATCAGCAAGATAAACTAATATTTCTTCCAGCTCTGGCAAAGGCTCAGGAATGAGACATGGGGTGAAATTGTACATTTATAGAGATTTTATAACTCTTACCTGCCAATCTCAGGCTGCAGGATAACCATCGCCCTCACCCACATCTCCTCAGTGAGGGAGGTCAGTGCTGTGGGACGAAGGGAGAGACGGACTCTATAAAGAGGAGAAGCCGGATCAGCTCCAGTATTTCAGGATAGTTTTGTGGCTTCTCTGGGCCAGTTCAGCTGCAGGGAGCTGGCTGCTGCCTTTCAGGTGCCTTTCTAACACCCCTGTGCCCCAGCAGCCCCCAAGAGAGGAGCCAGCACAAGCTCCCCAGCTCCACGACCTGCTCGGTGTGCAGAGCGTTTGCAGAGGGAAATGCCATGTGATCCCGTGCAGCTGGATTTGATCCGTCCACGTCTCGTCCACTGGCCCCAGAGCAGGTGACCAACCCCTGTAACATGCTCCCCCATAGCTATAGGGGGGGCTGATGCCCACCAGGAGCAGGGTACAGGAGGGAGGTGAGCATTTAGCTCAGTGCCATGGCCCAGCTCCCCAACAAGGCACCCCGAATGGCCTGGCCCCACTCCCGTAGTGAATTAGGGCATCCCCCGACGTGCGCTGAGATGTGAGTGTGGTGCAGGACCCCAAAAAGGGCTGTTGGACCCCAAAAAGGGCTGTTGCACCCTGTCCTGCAGAGCCCAGCTCGGTGCAGACCCACTGCACACACCCACCTTGGCCTGGGGGTCCCCAGCCTTCACTGGGGGAGGGCCAGTGGGAAGAAGAAGGGGAGCAGGGATGTTCCACACGTGGAAGGAGAGCAGCATCTCCTCCAGCTCTGTGAAATCAGGGGGTTTGCCCCGTTACCCCCCTCCTAGCCCTGTGGCAAGGGGGGGATGCTGCGGGATGCACAAGAGCCCCCCACAGCTCAGCCCCATGCCCCACCTGAGCTCAGCCCCCAAATCCAGCATCCAGCCCCGATCCTGCTCCCACCCATTCTGGGGCAGCTGTGCAACTGTGGGGACATCCCAAAGCATTGCGAGGAGAATGCCAAAACCCCCAGGAAAAGGCAAATGAATGATTGAAGGATTCTTTGCGCTTTCAGCAGAGCTGAGGGGAGGCTCCCAGCCCCACACAGGGCGGTTGCGAGGCCTCGTGTCTCGCTTGGCGGCGGGTGAAAAGGGAAAGGAATCCTCCCGTGCCGGTAACTGCCATGAGCAAAGTGACTACCAGCTGCTTGAGAGCAAAGCCCAGAGCAGATGCTCTTGCTGCATTAAAAGAAAAGAAAGCTCTCTCTTAAACAAAAGCAAAATCAGAGCTACAGACACCTCCTCGGGCAGCCCAGGGTGTGCACAGCGAAGGCTGAGCACCAGCGGTTCAGAAGGAGCCATCAGTTGGTGACAGAGCAGCGTAGCTTCAGGGAAAATGTTCACATTAAAATTGCTGCATCCTTTGAACGAAACATCTCAACAAGCCACTGCCCCCAGTCAAGTGGAGTCAGCAGAGCGGCCGAGGAGGCTTTGCCTCCGTATCCCGACCCCTTTCTCCTCCCTGCATCCCTGGAGCAGCTGCCGAGCGGGGCCCGCTGGCGTTGCAGAAATGCCTGTTAAAATGGACAGCCCTTCTCCGGCTCTTCCTTACCTGTGGAAATGTGGTGGGGCCTTAAATGTGCCTATTTAATTTGCAGTTATTTGCACAGAAAAGCAAAGACATCACTCGATGGTGCTGGGGGTTATTTGTGATTATGTGTAAGCCAGCGGGGTTCAGCCTCCACCCGTCTCCGCCGGGCTCAAATCCTCTCTGCACCCAAAACCAGCATCGTGCGACCCCACCCACCACCGAAAACATGTGTGTTTCCCACCCTCAACCTCAGGAAAATAAATGATTTGGGGGAAGTTACATTCAGAGATTAGATTTCTCTGGGCGTTTTTCACTTCTTTCCTTCAATTAAAGCATATTATTTTCATGATAATGATTAATTATACAATATTGGAATGTATTATTATAATTAACATTAGCCTGTAGTTAAATGGCCTCGACATGTGAGGGCACGTGGGTGTCGTCAGGGGTCCTGCTCGCTTTCCCCAACAGCTCTGGCTGTTCCTAACGGGACCCTTTGCAATTCCAGTGGCAAACCCCACCATTTCTCATCGAACGAACCCAATCTAAAGCCATTGGATTTTATTGACCAACTGCCCTCGAGCCACCTGACTTGTGAGTGAGGATGGTGAGGGCATCTCCAGGGCTCTGCAGGTGATGAAGGCTCCTGCCCAGCGGGTGAGAGGTGGGCGAGCGTGCGAGGCCACGGCCAAAGCCCTCTCTGCTTCTCCCATCCCTGGCTGGCATCGGGCCGGGCTTTTCCTACCATTTATGAATATTTTTATGAGCTATTGACTGGCAGTGACTCAGAGAGTTGCTTATTTTCCCGACGCAGGTTGAGGGCGAGGGTGCGCGGTGGCTGTGCTTAGTCACGCCGCCTCAGCAGCCCCCACCCGCGCCTGGCACCCCAGGGGGAGCGCCCAGCACCGCTGCCCCGGGACGTGCCCCCCACAGCACCCCCAAACCCAGCCCCTGCCCCAGTCAGTGCTGCTGGCCCAGCCAAAAACCCGCAGAGCCCTGCAGTTTCTCCCCGCTGCCTCCTCCTGTGATAGGAAATGTCCCTGGGGTTTGCTCGCAAGTAGGAGATTCTCCCCCTCACCTCTTTCCTTGGCCTTTTTTATTTAATTTTATTTAATTGTCTCCATGCAGGTGATGGGGAAGCATCACAGGTCCCTCAAAGCCTACACCGAGCTCTGCACAGAGGTGGGTACCAGCACCGCCCACCCCACAGTGAGTCCAGGCTCCCCAATCGGATGCCTTTAACCCTGAGGGATTATACAAAATTTAAAACCAAATCCAAACCCTCCTCCCCAAATCAGTTTTTTTTTTTTTTTTTGCTTTCCTAATTTTCCTTTTAAACCCAATGATGAGAGGTCTCAGCGCCAGTCCCCTCCGCTCCAGCCCCACACGGTGCCATCCCTACCAGCACGGCAGACAAAAAGGCCAAACTCCTTTTAAAGCACTTTTTTTTTCTTTTTTTATTGATTTCATTGAAAACAGAACAAGAAAATGATCAGAGCCAAAAGACTGCTCCTTTAAAACTGTCAAAAACATTAACAGAAAAAAAATAATAATAATAAACATGACGGCATTATGAATGTTCTAGAAGAGATGAACAAAAAAAACTGTTACTGCACTAATTACAGTATTTAAAGATATATGCAAAAAAAAAAAATTAAGATAATGACCTGCCCAGCCACCACACAAAAGGTGATGGCGAATTTATTCACACTACAATACTAACAATTTAAAAAAAGTTTTGTTTTTTTCCTGCATTTTTATACTAAAATCACTTTGTTCTTTTTATACAATTGATAGTTTATATTCACGTGGTGAGCAAAAATCACACCAGAATCAGCACCGTTTTGTTTTGTGGTTTCTTTTTGTTGTCGTTTTGCCTTTTTTTGTTTTTTTGTGGTTTTTTTTTTTTTTTTTCTTTTTAATGCTAGTCCCCAATGTTTCAGTAATGGTAAAAAATAAATCAGTTTATTGAAACCTCATAGCGTGTAGCTTAAAAATTAATCGAAGGTGCCCAGCGTTGAGAAAAGTGATGGGAACAGACGAGCTGGTGGCATCTGGGATCTTCTCGCCGTGACATGTCCTGTCTGCTGTTCGCCCCAGCTGGCAGACGCAAGTTGAGGTTCTCTATAATATATATATCATTCACTTTATTTTTAAAAAAAGAAAAAAATGATTTTCTTAAGAAGTTAGTGTCTTGTACAATCCCCTTCAACCTTCCCTCTCTAAGACCGCTAATGCGACGGGGTGAGGGAAATCCTTCCACGGACGAACCGAACACTGAGACAGTAACACGGCCGAGCGGCGCAGACGAGAGCTGGTTTGTAACGGAGAAAGCCCGGGAGGGAGCGGGGTCTTAGGGGAAGCGTCTCTGGTCAGCTCAGGAGAGAGCCAGGGACCAAAGGGATTGTAAGGACTGTGGGTTTCTTCTCATCGGAAGAGAAAAAAGCCAGTGGATTTGGTAACAAGGAGGGTATTTGTTAGAAATGCCCTCTAGCTCCTAGGGAAAGGCCCCACCGCAACGTCCTGCGAGATGTGGGAGAAAGTAATGATTAAAAAAAAAAAAAAAAAAAAACAACCAAAAAACCAAACAAACCAACAAAAACCAACCAGCAGAACCTGCCCCAGGGCTGTGCCAAGCAAACTCAAACGCCAGCACCTCCCCCTCCCTCCCCGCTCCCCCCAGCTTTTAAAAAGAAAGTCCCATCAAGTATTCAAAGTTTATTACAAGTGAACTGGAGATGACTTGGCATGAGCGATCCATTCAATTAACAATAGTCGGAGGACGGGCGGCTCTCCCTTGGCTCTGACAACACTTAGCACATTAAGAGACGGAGGCCAGGACAGCTCGCATGGAAAAAAAACGCAACAGCCACCCCTCCACACGCAACTGTGAAAACCAGCAGCTTTCCAGGACCAGGGAGGGGAGAACAACATCACGGAGGTGGGATTTGCTTTTACTTATTCCTCAAGTAACAGTCGGTGGCACAGCCCTAAGTGTCACGAACCCTTGGCTTTCCTTGAGCGGGTTTTTTTTTTTTTGTTTGTTTTTCAGATTTTTTTTCTCTTTAAATGGAAATTCAGACAGTATGTGAATCTATAGGGTTAAAACAAGTCAGTCTCTGGGGAGCGGAGCCTCAAAAGGGGCCGGCTGCCGTGGCAGAGCTGGTGTCAGGGAGCCCGTTTTCCTGCGTGTCCTGGGACGAGGTGCTCGCCTGCCGCTGGGCCAGCGCTGAGCTCGAGTGTTTGCACTTGGGTGAACCACACTGACAGCTGAAATATTTGCCTTTGATGTCCCAGAACCTGTCTCCGTAGTCAAAACTGCAAGAGAGAGACAAGAGACAGGGTCACCCGCAAAGCAGAACCGCACAGAGCAAGATGCCCAGGGTCAGCAACCTTCCGTGCTGCCACGCTTTGGGTTTTTGCAAAGCTTCAGGGGATGGAGTGTGCTTGGGGGATCCCCAGGGGACTCTGGGGACGTGGCCCGGGGAGCAAAGGGACGGAGTGAAGCAGCTCAGGAGCAGCAGAGCTTCGCTCTGCACACCCCTTCCCCAAGCGAGGCGGTGGCTCCCCGCAGGAAGGGCAGCCCCGGGGACAGCACCTACCCGATTTCTTCTCCGGCTTCTATATGCCTCGTGCTGAAGAAGGCGATCCTGGGAAAGCGGAGGTCCTGATGCGACATGAAGACTCGCACCGGGATGAGGTTTGGCTCACAGAGGTGGTTTATAAAGCGGCTGATGTTGCCATAGAAACGGGCATCTATGCAGTACACCTCTCCATCCTAGAAGAGAAACGTTGCATCGTTCATTAGATGAGGTTGGGTTCAGTATTATTACCGCTACTTTTAAATAAAACAAATGACCAGACTATTGGTCATTCCACTAATACTCTAGAGAGCTTCAAGAACAACCACCAGCAGGCAGGACACCCGCTGTGGGTTTAAAAGAGCTAAACACACACACTTTACCCTGAAAATACAGTTTTCTGCATGGCACAAGCCCAAAGACCTTGTAAAATGCCCCTGCACTGGCTGGCACAGCAGCTCACCCCAGCCCTGCTCTGCTAAAGCACCAGTTTGACATAGTGGGATTGATGTTTGGTGCAGACACCAAAGCCACTGGATAGAGGAACAGGCGTCTGTTCTGTCTTCTAATTGAACATGACAGCTAGGAAACACAAAGCCAGAGCCTCGAGAAAACACAGGTTTTTGCAGATAAAAGTGAAAGTGAGAAGACAGAAATCCCCTTTCCAGAGAGCCCAGAGAGCAGTAATATTTTGTTTTCCTTGAAAATAAAAGAACCCCCCTCAGGGCTTTTTTATTCCAGCAGAGAATGACTGTGCAAAGCAGAGACTTTAATTACAGAAGCTAATTTCAGTTGCAAAGAGGCCAAAAGCAAAAGGATCCATTAGCGGTGCTCAAACTCCCTTTTGGGCAAGCACCTTGCAATCGTTAATGGATGAGCTGTGCCAGATCACGCCACCCAACTGGTGCAGGAGCCCAGGGAAGATGTCCCAACGACTGGGGGAGGTGACACCCCACACGGTCCCTTATCACACGGTGTTACGAGCTCTAATTTCAATTGTAATTCTCATCACCCCCTCACTTTCATCCATGGAAATGCCATGGTTGGTGAGGACAACATCACCCACTAGCATGTCTAGTGACCATCTGGAAGGATCTGAGCTCTCCACCACGCAAGTCAAGATGAACACATTTTCAAGAAAGGAGCCTGCTGCCTTGACCAACACAGGCAGCGTCCTCACTGCAAAGCTACCGAGGCGGACAAGCCACAAAGCAAACTGCTTCCCACCTTGCTGCGAGGGTATTGGGAACTAAGAGTCACACAGTGGCAACCAGAGAGGAAAAGGAGAAACCGTGAACCTGCTCTGGGGTGTGATGAGTCTCCCTCTCAAGAGTGGGAAGGCACTGGGGTTTCTCGGAAGGGAGGGTGCCCGGAGGAAGCCCTTCTGGCCTGCAGGCAGGCTGGGGTCACCGGGATGTGGCAGCGTGCAGCCCCGGCCGCCGCCTCTCCTCGCGGCAGGGCCAAGCGTGTGAGCAAGGACTGCAGAGGATGAGCCTGCGCGTGGGAAAGGGGCGGCTTAACGTGAACAGAAAGCAACCACAGCAGCTAGAACTCAACTCCGTCTTTCCCAGAAATAGCATGTTTTTTTCCATCTCTCTAGTATAGAGACAAGAAAATCATCTCTTTAACCAGTGGAAGCTCAGGGAGCATCTGTTGTGCTATGTCTTCCTCCCAGGAACCCAGCAACGGCAGTAGGTTTTGGCTCTGATGTTTGCCCTCTTTCAGACGCGGAATGGGATGTGCCGGCAGGACCTGGCACACAGAGCGACTCACCACGCACCCGGCCTGGAGGGACAACTCAAGGAACAGGGACCACAGAAATGACGACCCAACCACTCTCGCTACAGCACAAGCCCATTCAGGCCACTCCTCCGAGACACACCAGGACCCCAGGGCTGCCCCTCCCAGGGTTGGGGTTTCCACCCTTAGTGATTTCCCATCTCTCAGGAGGCCACAGGACCCAGCTGGCTCTGCCCTGCCCTCCTCCACCCAGCCCAACGGGCTGCTTCTAATGATCACTCCATGACTTGGTGCCTCGTTTTCTACAGATGCTCCACTTTGAAGATACCCCCAAAAAAAGATGATGCTTATGCCTGTATTTAGGTCTCCCTCCTTGCTTCACCGAAGGCTTCACAAGAGCCTCAAGGCAGCTGGCCAGGGGCTAACCTAAAGGCAAGGCAAGGCCCAGGTAGGCTCTTGCTCATAAATGCACAAACCAAGCTGAAGTCCCTGCTGCTTTTCAACTTCTTAATTACGGTCTGACCCCACTGTTTTCAGACTGACTACAAGACTCGTTACTTATCTTTTTTCAGTTGTTGAATGTGTGTCACTTTAAAAAATAAAAAAGGCAAAAAAATAAAGCAAAGCTCCTTTGTCACTAGGTGATGATAGAAACAAGACAGAGCCTGTTTTACAGCCTTCCTTGGAAGCCACCCCACTCCTCTGAGTCCTCAGCTCACCTTTCTCCTCTTCTCCTTTCCCAAGGGAAGTCTGAAGGGATGGTCTTGCTTAAAAGCTTTAGATCACACTTTTCAAAGCAAGATCTCTGCTCTGAGAAAACCCTCCACAGAGCAGCGCAGGATAACTACCAGCAGAACAAGCCTCAAGTACCTGCCACGGTATCTGATGGATCCCTTTATAAGTGAACTTTTTTTTTTTTTCAGTATTCCAGCTCATCTTTTTATGAAAAACTTACGGAGCTGCCAGTCAACACAGCTGCAAGCGTGCATGTACACACTTGAGTATTAAAAACTGAACAACTGAACTCAGGATGCCCAAACGGTTTTGACAGAAAAGCATCTTGCATCAAAACTGGTGTGGGCAGCACGTACCGCAGTGCCCCAGCGCTGCTGGGCTCTGTTACCATTTTAACATGCCCTAAGCCTTACCTCAACTGCTCTGTATTTTGACTAAAATGCAGCGAGGGTGTAGCTCTCCTCTTTGCAGGCTTTCAGATCGTGCTGTACATCAAGATGGAGACAAACATTCTCTTTGCTCTTTTGCAGAGGCAAGACCTTGGGTTTATCTCATCAGACACCTTCAGATACAGTACCTTGTTGTCAAGGTCGAAGAGGTAGGAGTCTTCTTCACGGACGTCTGCCTCGGAATCGGATATCAGCTCACCAACGTACCTGGGGACAAACAGGAAAGGCAGAAATAAGATGCTCGTGCAATCGCAAGCTTGGGTTTAAACATCTCTTTCTGGGAAAAGGGAAAGAAAGGGATACAGCCCAGCCACTGATGGCGACCCACAGCCTGAGCAGTGCAGGTCATCTCAGAGCCACCCAGACAAACCGAGCTTTGCCAGCTTACAACAGCTAAAATCTGGCTCCAAACTCCGTCTTTTCAGGGCTACACTTTTAATATTAAAAATGGAGTCTTACTTTCAACAAAATTCACTTCTTCCTGAGGACTATGCTTCCTTTTGCAAATCTCTTTGTTGGCCAAGATCAACACATTAATCCAATTCTCCTTATGTTCACAGTCAGACTCACGCCCTGGCTCTCCTAGCACCACTGCAGTGCTTGTGCTGTTTACATCCGAAAGCAAAATGTTTGTGTCTGTCCTTCCTGTATTTTCCAGGGTATTTTGAGTGATTAGATAAACTACCTACCTTAAAAAGTTTTGTTTTAAAAGTTTTAGGTCTAACCTAACCTGGCAGGATCCCTGGAAGGATCTAGGCTTCTTTTGTAATCCCCCTCAAAGCAGAGCTGTGATCCCAGTAACAACCACCTTGTTGCAAAACCAGGTGCAAGGCAGATTCCAACCAGGTCCTCCAAGCACTGCAAACCACGTGCTGCTTGGCCCGGCTTGCTGAGAAGGACTAAACACACGCACCACCTCTCACACCCAGACAGATGCTGGTTTTGATGCAAACCCCCTTGTTGCAGGAGTCCCCACTGCACTGGCGTCCCCACATTTGTCTCCCTGTCTCCATCTTAGACAGTTTTGGACTGTCAAGGTTCAACATTTCCTGCCCTGCCCTGCTTGCAATCAAAGGAAGAGACACAACAGGAAAGGAACTGAGCCAGAGGGAGGATATGAGAAAGCAACAACAGCACAGTAGATTCTGGTATGTAGGTCTTCCCGGCCTGCAATACTAATTAATTATAAGCAAGGAATTCACAATATGAATAAATATTCTTCGCAGCATCAACAGAGACTTCCATGATCAGCAGCCATAATCACATCATTCCTCTGCAGCTCTCAAGGCATTTCTGAAGTGTTAACCAACCGTACCCATCTCCCCCGGTGGCTCAAGGCAGCATTTAACTCCAGGGCTGGGGAAGAGGAGAGCCACGAAACATTAACCTGGAGAGAACCCACGTGCTCCGTGACAAGGGATCGTTTGGCTGCAGTTCCCAAATCTGAGCGATCTGGCCAAGTCGAGCTGCCAGAGCAGGAGGCTGCCGCCGCGTGTGATCTTCCTGTTTGCCCCCACTGCATCTTGTTATTTATTAAGTGCTCCCATAAGGCTGCGGCATTACTGGAAATCACACGCTCGTTGGTGACCTAAAGCAATAGGAAGATGATGGCCAGAAAGGGAGAGAAATTGCTGTAGCATGGCACGGTAGTCAGCAGAAGCTGAGAAAAAGCTGAATAATGCTGCACAGAGAGGCACTCTGCTCAGGGACAGCCACTTCAGGTTTACAACTCAGTGAAACAAGAAAACACAATCTAATTAAAAATTGTTGGTTTGATGTTCCTTTAAAGACTATTCCTGTAACTCATTTCCTCTCCAGGAATGCTTAAAGATACAAATGGTTCCCTAACTTCTAACGTCCAAAGTTATGGAAGGATGTGCAAGAGGAGTTCCTACCCAAAAAAGAGCAGGAGCATCAGCCCCTTCATTTAAGAACTCCCAAAGTCAAGCCAGCATCTTTCTTCTCAGCATGCTGATGGCAAGTAACTACACCTCAGAGCTTTACACTGCCACTCATCACTGCAAGATCAGAGCACACTCCATGCAAAAATCAAGAGCAACAAGAAGTCCCTAGCACAGGCTCCAGTGTCTTCTACGGAGTGTGGGAGACAGGATGCCTGGGGCTTCTCTGGGTGAAGGTGTGGCTAAAATACCTGGCTCGATGCAGATGGTATCTTATTAGAACATCAGTTTTGTACAGAAACGAAATATCTGAAAACCACATAATGGACGTGCAGTGAAAGGAACAGAGCAGATCCTCACAATCCTCTGGTTTCTGCATCCCACTAATTCAGAGCCTCTCCAACAAAAGCCCTTAACCAGCTGCGCCACTTCCAGAATGAGCAGCTACACCATCTACCAACCAACCATGAACAGAGCAGATTCAGAACAACCCACAGCAACATCAGGACAGGGTGAGCAACAGCCACTTCTAAGCAGTGACAAATTTGGAGTCCAGGCAGAAACCTGCACACGAGCACGGCTCCTGAGCATCTGCCAGCAGAAGAGCCTAAAAACTCCATAGGAGCCCAGCGGGGCAGGGAGGATGACACTGCTGCATCTTTCCTCGCTAAGTTGATGCTTCCAGGACCACGCTGAAGGTACTGGAGGCCGTTAGTTGGAGGCTCTGGAGCAGCTGAAGGGTCTGGGGAGCTGAAGGGTCTGGGGAATCTTGGCGATGACAGTGGGAGGGCTGGCTGGCCACCGCGCTGGCCAAGCCTCGCTCCCAGCTGCCAAACTGCTCCAAGCGCTGCTAAACGCTCCCTGCAGAAGCTGCTGCGGGCTGCCAGAGGGACAGCCTGCAAGCAGAAACAGAAAGGGAAACCATTTTTGGAGTGATTACAGAGAGAAGTTGAAAGGTATCTGAAGTATGGAGCAGGCCGAAAAGCAGTATGTGTGTAAGAAAGGCATTTACACACAGAAACAGTCAGGACCAGAAGAGTTTTGCAAAATAAAAGCGTTGTGAGAACTACTCCAGATTTGCCCCCCACGCAGGTATATGTGAAAAATTATAGAACAGAAGTCATCCTTACACCAAGACAATTATCATCCTTCCAAAGCAGACTAATAACCCCCGTACAAAGCGACTACCCGCTCAGGGCTCTAATCCAGACGTTTAATGCAAAATGCTCTCCCACAAGAGCCAATCCTTGGAGCTGCTGTGTGCAAGCAGCCCCCGAGCACTGCCAGCACAGGGGCTTCTTTGCCAGAGAGGAGAAAAGGAAGAAAACAAGTCTATAGGTTGCATGTAAAGACTCACAGGAAGGACAGCAGTGCAGCTGGCTAGAGGAGGAGAGAAGGGCTGGAGCTGGTGAGCTGAGTAAATAACATGTGTGTGTGAGAGAGTGATGGGGACAAGGAGGAACATGCACGGGCAAGACATAAATTAGCTCAAATTTTTAGTATGCAGCTCATTTAGATAATGAAGAAGATAGCGCCTATCACTGAAACAGTGTCAGCAGCTCCTGGCAAGGGTGGAGGGAAGAGTCAGTGTGGTTGTGGTATCTGAACCCCATCAGCTCTGATGGGCTGCACGATGTGCCTGTGTGTTAATTACGCTGTTGCGCAGGGCCGCCGTTTCCTTGGGCTGCCTGTTCACCACTGCTTATTCCTCTCGTGTATTAGCATTCCATTAGGATTTGGTTAAATTGGTGCCTTTTTTGTTTGGGAGCCGTTTGCTCGCAGGCTCTGGCTCATCTCTGGATCCTGAACCAGGACACCAAGACCTTTGGTACTTAACCGGAAGCCCCTCCTGCAGACAGACTTGAGCCACTCCCCACAAATAGCAGTTTCAACCTTTACCTCTGAAAAAAACATTTTATCATTTGCCAGCTCCTAACATGGAAGAAATACTTGGCCAATTCACTGCAGATTTTTCTCTTCCTTTATTATTTTTTTTTAATTCTGCAATAATTTTACTTAATCCCCTGCCCCAATTCTATAAAACATCAATAACTGGTTCTAAAAAACTCCAGCACCTATTTTCATGAAGGGCACAAGTCCAGCCTTATTTAGAAGGTCTTCACTCACTGTGGTATTGCAATGACGCAAACACTTTCCAAAATATTTAATAAAGTACATATACCACTTTAAAGCCTAAAAACTGTGGGGTTCAATGGCAGTTTTTTCACTTGCCATAAATCTGAACATTTTTGTTCTCAAGTACTTTATCGAATCAGAGCTGAAACATGTGCTTAACGCCAAGTGCTTCACTGTTTTGCTGAATCAGACTAAAGCCAGAGAGCTCTGACACTGGAAAACCTCTTGAGAAGTCAGTACTGAAACAGAAAAAGATCGCATATAAAAAAGTTGTTTCAAATTGCCTTGGCCTTAAGTGTCCCATATCCACAGTGAACACGTGAGTTGAGCACATTTGCAGCACAACCCAAATGTGTTTTTCCCCCATCACTTCTGTATCAGAGGGGTAAGAAAGCTGAGAACAGAAACCAGCAAGACGGAGAGGGGTGGAGAAAGCTCCATGCTATGAGGGAAAGGACAAACAGCAGGAAATGGAGTTAGGAAACCTCTGACTGAGGGCAAGCAGCTCGGCTCGATGTCACTTATATTTCTGTAAAAACCTCTCCTTAGAGAGGAGCAAACCATCCCGGCCCTTGGGAAGCGATGGGTTTGCATGAGCTAATGAAAGCTGAACAACTCACTCGCACACAAAGGTTCCCAGTGGAATGTCTTGCATCGTTCGCACACCCCAGCCCATCTTTTGTGTCCGATAAAGCTGCAATCGAGTCCTGGAAAAGAGGAAATGAAGCCATGTTAGTGGCAGCACTCCACAGAAAAACAACAAATTTTCATAGAGAGATAAGCAAAATATCCAGCAACCTTCCACCACCACAAACTCAAAGATGATTTCAACATTCAACCCCCCCAGTTCTCACGCTGGCACCACTGTGGGTACGCTCCACTCCCACGGCTGCTCTGAGCACGTGGGCAGGTGCTCGGATGGAAACTGCCTGGGGACAAGGGACAGGCACCCACCAACCCCTTCTCCCCGCCCAGCTGCACCTTGCAAGGTGCACACCTAGGGACTGGGGAAGTGGGTATGGGACTGGATGCTCTGTGTGGTTATGCCATGGATTTACACGTGGGACACCAGTATCCCACCAGCAGCATTTCCTTTCCCTTCCATGCACACACCCAGCGCTCAGGGGAAGGCAGGGAAGGTGGAAGGTGTAGCTCTGCAGAGAGGGGTGCTGCAGGGGGGAGGCAGGGAGTTTACGGTGAATAAAGAACACCTTGAGCTAAGTGCTCCGATCCCTTTGCCCTCTGCTGAGGCCAGTGCATTTAGCAACTCCATCATATCCAGCTCCCTGGCTGAAAGACAAGGAAGAAACGCTGCAACTTGAAACTTCTTGGTGTAATAGCTGCTCTGTGGAATTTTACTGATGGAGTTTATAGGCAGAGAAACAATCCTGTAAGTCATTCTGCCTCCTGCTCAGCCAGAACTTGAGTTAAGTGCAGGATGAACAGTCTCCAGGGCTAGGGAAGGTTTGCTCTGTCCCTGAGGGAACCAAAACCCACTCTCAGCAATGCTGTTATCGGAATAAAGAGAAATCCGATGCTCACCTTAACTTCACCCTGTTGCTTTTTCCAGTACTTCTCTCCTCTTCCCCCACCCATTCCCTCCTTGCACTGTCAGCTCAAACCAGGGGCTGAGCATATTCTCATGTTTGCTCACAGCCCCTGGAGCCTTCACCAGGGTTAAACATGACTTCATGAGAACGATCACTCTTAGAGAAACTGGTTATAACACTGTATTTCAGGCTGGAGGAAGCTCCCCCATGTTTTGCCTCGTCCATCACAGCAGAGCAGAGAGCCAAGCTCAGGTTTAGGCTCCGATCTCAGCTTCCCAGCTGAGGTGGGTCAGCCTGCCAGATGGAAATGTATGCGCTGCCGAGCGGAGTTAATTTGGAGCAAATCTGATAAAGGAAGCAGCAAAAGTGGAGGGAGAGCACCCATGTGTCACACTGCAGCCCAAATGCAGGAGGTTTCCTCCACCACCTCCCCAGGGGCCTCGTGCACAGCTCTACCAAGCACCCGACCTTACCGCCAGCTTCCCAACAAAGCTGCTCTCCCAAACTCATGACTGGGTTTCCAACCCTTCCAGTCTCCCAGAAAACTACTTTAGCAAGGCAAAAATGCAAAAGCAACAGCTCCTAAATAAACACCCACATAGACACCGGAGCTCTGGAGCTTGGCAGCGAAAACCAGAGAGAGGTAAAGTTCTGTGGAAACGCATCGAGCTTTTTCCTTACTTATTTTTAACATTGAAAATGTCACTGAAACTACAAAGCTTGCAAAAAAAGTTTTGTCAGTACTACAAAAAATTTGCAAAAGTCTTTTTTCCAGTGGGATTCCTTTGAACTCAGTGCAGCAGCAAACTTCTCCATAGCAGAGGTCCAAAACAAGACATTTACATTTTTAGGCTGGCACCAAAATCCTGACAGCCTAATCTGCAGCACTGAGGCTGACAGGTATTCAGGTATCCAATTCAGGGGGCCTCATGCCAATAAGTTGGAAATAAGTCTGGGCATGCTGGCCTATATTTCCAATATAGACTGCTAACTTACAAGATCTTCTAAATTAAGGCTTTGCAGTTTCTGTTGCTGTTATTTTCTTCACAGATCTCCACCTCAGAAGTTACATATAGGCTGTTCATGCAAACCCCCAAACCATTTATATGTTTTATGGTCGAGCTGATGAAAGAACGCCGCAGTTCCCATGTGATGGCAACGGGGGCAGGGTGCAAATATTAATTTTGCTCATCAACCCACTGCTGCTTCATTCCCACCAGCAGCACACAGGAACCCACTTGCATCCCACCACTCTGCAGCAGCACCTGCCTCAACTTCTGTCTCATCTCAGGAATTCCTGGGTTTTTGTGGGTTTATGGGTGAGCTAAAACTAGAGAGGCAGAAAGCTCATGAGTTCGGTGTTGGTCTTGCCAAGATAAGCTGCATTTGGATCCTCCTTCTCACCTGAGCCCGTTCTGCACCACCCGGTTCCTACAGGTTCGCCAGCACGAGCACGCGTGATTACACTCAAAGATCAGTGGTGGCTCAGCCATGTTGAATTCAGGCAGGAGTCGGCCGTCCTGAAGAGGAGAGGCATTCAAGAGTGGGTTAGTTGTCTGTTCTTGTGACCCCTCCAAACCAGAGACAGGACAAGAGCAGAAATTCCCCTGAGTGTAAAAACAGGCCAGAGAACCCCAAGGTGGAGGCATGCCCTGACCTCCCCAAAACCAGCAGCAGACCTCAGCTTCTGCAGTGGTTTTGCTCTACCCCAACAGTGGCAAACTCACCACTATCGCTGACAGCTGACAAACAGCAAGAGACCGTCTAAATTTTTGCTGCCTGGCATCACCCCACTCACCACAAAAAAAAAAAAAAAAATCTTACAGTGCTGTGCAAAAAACCGGTGTGCATCATCATTACTATCATTTTGCAGTGCTGGAGGGGAGAAGCAGATGCTTAGTCTGTCTCTGGAATAAAGCCTAAACTTCCAGAGTACAAGGCCAGTACACCCAAGTTGTTCAGTACACCACATTATCTTCCCAAACAATACTTCCAAAAAAGCTACAATTCCATTATTTACCAACCGTGTAGGATTAAGGAAGCGATAGACGCAGTTCATCATATTTAACAAATTTGGCTTTTAAGGCTTGAAAGATGTAATCACCTATTAATGTGTAAATAAAATGGCTACAAAGGAAAGAAAGATGCCAATATTCCCCCTGGGAGAAACTTGCAGAGATTCACAGAACTTCTGATCTTAGCAGAACCTGTCCAAATATTAACCTCAAAACCTCCCTGGAGGATTGAAGCGTACTTACCCAAACCAAACCAGGCTTCTGGCAGTGTTGCAGTTAAAACATCTTTACTTTGCCTTCATCCAGAAGGATCACAATAAATAAAAGCACGCAAAAAAAATTCCCTCTACTACCCTTCCTTGTTTACATATTATAGCATTTTCTATGTTGCTCTGAAATGGAAGCTGATTTCACGCATGGATTATTAAGTGCTCTCTATCACATGGGTATAATTAATGGCTCAGTTGGCATGACAGTAACACAAATAAATAACACTAGAAAAGCTTCCCTGAGTATGCATTTTGTTATTATCACCTGCATCTTAAAGCTGAGAGTACAACTGTAGGCATTTTAAAACAAAAAGTAGAGGAGTTGTGCAAGGAACTGTTTTTAAGGTACTACTGTAAATCCTGAATTGTGCAAAGTTCAGCTCGTAAACACTGGTCTAACCCAACAGGAGGTTCTGTGTCCTCACCTTATCATACCAGCAGCGCATACTGAGTTGGCCACACATGCAGTTACTGGAGGAGCAGTCGTCTATACATACACAATACTGGAAGATAAGAAAAGGGATTAACTCCACACCACACACACATAACTGAAAGAACAACTTCTGTGACGGGGTCAGAGAGGAAAGCACAAGTCTTCACCTCCTGCTGCAGCTCGTTAGCCAGAAAGATAACCAGCCTCATCAGTTCAGTGGCATTTTTACTGCTTTATTTATTTCTGTGTGCAGTGAACGTTAAAGGACTCTGGCTTGCAGGAGAGGATCTCATACAGAGCCACCTTCATTTCTCATGAGAGGATGTCCCCCTGTGTTACTAACGTTCCTCCATGCCCTGTGAGCTGTACTCCACACTTGAGGTCAAGGAAAGGTCCAAGGAAGGACCAGAGCTGGGAGATGATGCAACATGATGTCTCAGTCCTCCCCTGCTGCTTGCTTCTTGCCACACAGGTGCTCCAGCTGGCTGCTTCCCCAGTGCTCCCCAAGCCAGCACAGTCCCACCACCAGTTGCTGCACAAGGCTTGAGCATGGGACCTTCACTTCAGCCTCCTGAGAGCTGTGCCCAGAGGCGGGTCACCCTCACCCTACGCTTTCCCATCTCTGCTTTCACAACCTGGCCCTTCGAGAACTACCAGTACCACAGTGCAGACCTTGGCCTGGACGCTGCAGTCAGCAGGAAGACAGCACGAGGAAGGTCTCCCAACAACTCACTAACTCTCCGGATACAGAACAGAGGAAAAGGATGAACAGGAGCCACATCAGCCAGCACCAGATGGCTGATGCTACAGCACACAGCTCAACACAGAGGTTAGCTTAAGTCTTGGAAATGAAGAAAAAGAGAATCTCCTAGAGCAAGAGCTGGAGTTTAGGACTACAGCCTGGAATTTGATGGCAATATTAGGAGCAGACAATCCCATCTTGAATGCAAAACTTATTCTGAGGTGCAGTGCACTACAGCATCTCTGAATGCACACACCGGGGCAGGAAAATACACGTGGATACACACAATCCCTCACCTGTAAATGAGTGATGTTTCTATCAATGTCCATTGGGGAGGTGACGCAGTTCTGCGAAACATATTTGTAGTTGCTAGGACAAGGCTCACTGTCCACTGAATTGACGCAGGGAATCGGGATCCGCTCATAACCCCGGGCGATGTCTCTGTTAGTGGGAGAAAGAGAATTGTCACAGAAGAAAAGCTCCCCCGAACAAGGGGCCATTCAAATGCCATCCTGGGGCAGAATTACTGTCTTTGATCACTGAGCATTCAAAGCCTGAAAGCAATTCAGGCTAGAACAGAGTTCATTTTTTTCCACCCTGCCTTAGAGATTGTTCTTTGTGCTTGCGAATATTTCCATTCAGAGAATGAATTTACAAACCATGGTCTGAATCAGCATGTGCTTAGTTTTTGCTAAGCCCAAACTGACCTTCACACCAGTTTAAAAAGCTAAGCATGCACTTACAGTCCTTTCTCAAACCAGGCCCCCAGCATCCCCCATGAAAGGGCTCTATTTCATGACCCATAAGCAAAGCCAACCGTATTCTCACCTGCTCACGACCTTCTCTATCTGGGCAGGCTTGTCAGTAGATGATTCTTTGAGAGTCTTATTCATCTGTAGGGCCACCCAGACCTGAGAGTTAAGGCTGGAGCACTGGAGCGGAGTCTCACCCTCCTTGTTCTTTAAAGTGACATCCGAGCCACGGGAAAGAAAGAGACTGCAAAACAGCAAGAAAGGATAAGCAACCCCCAAGAGAAACTGTGCAAGGGGAAAACGAGCTGAATCACATCCTCCAGCCAGCCCTCAAGGGACAAGGAAGAGTCTGTGGTAGTGAATAATCACCTGAGTTTTCTTTATTAAGCATGGTTCAGCGAATCCTTCTAGGTGAAGGCGCTGGCAGAAGCCACAGACTGGAGCTCTAGGCACTCATGAGAGCTCGGGGCAAACCTCGCCTTGCTTCAGGCATGACAGGTACCTTGCTGGTACCAGTCTAACTTCACACAGGCTTGAAACTCTCTCTGGCGGGGAAAGATATGGGGTGGGAAGAGTAGGCTGGAAATGGAAGAGTCCCACAGGAAACTGGTATTGGACTTGGCCCTTGTTTATACTCACCAGCTTCTGGTGACTACACATGATGACCTTATTCATAGCAGTGATGAAGCAAAGGAAAAGCCCTGTTACCATATTATGCCATGCTAGTTGTGAAAAAAAAAAAAAACCTTTAATCAAAGATGCCTGATGCCTTTCTGCTGGGAAGCCCAGGCTGAGCACAGCCCCTCAAGTCCTCTGCCCGAGACTCCAAGACCACTCCACATTTTCTCATCTTTTTTACACCAGCTCTGACATTTCAGACCCACTGCCCCGAGGAGCAGGGCAATGGAGAAACAAGCCCTCCATCCCAGTTTTGGTCTGTGCTTAAATGCCAAAGGTATTTCAAAGGTTCTCCCAAGATTGCCAGCCAGCACCCAGGTAGGAAGGAGTGACCAGGGGAAAGGAGAGAAGTGGCAGGGCTGGAGCCGTACTTACACGACACACTCGTAGCGGTTCTCTCTGGCTGCAATATGCAGGGGCGAGTCCCCGTGAATATTCACTGCATGTAAATCACACTTAGCAGCCAGCAGTATCTCTGCTATGTCAACACAGCCAGAAAAAGCAGCCCAGTGCAAACAAATATTTTCCTCCTGGAGGGAAAGACAACAGAGTAGAGGCTGTTTAGTGCATTAAAACCCGATCGCTTTGGGACTTCACCATCCTTAGCTCTACACCTGCAGCATGCAACATGTGGCTTGCAGTCTCCTTCCCTACATTGTTCCTTCTGGCTGGGACTGCCAGGATGGGCAGGGAAATCTCCACGCAGACAAGCAGGGAGTTCTCACTCCAGCCGCCTCCGCGCGCCAGAGACGGGGAGGCTGCACACAAAGCGGTCCATTGCCTTCCTTATAGACGCAGGCAAATCGTCTGTCTCTAAGGCACAAAACAATCTGGATCAATCCACGAGAGAGGTGACAGACATGAACAAACATGCTGGAAAAGGCTAGAAGCTGAGCTTCCCCAGCCCAGACAGACAGGAAAGCTAGCACGTCTCCCAGTGCTACAAAATTAAAGAGAAAAAGAGCACAGCGCAAGCTATAGGGTATATGAAGGTGCTAGAAAGTGAACCACGAGCCACAGGTAAAGCAATCAATCCGACTTCAGGCATCTCTTAAATACTGTATGTACTCATCTCTCACTAGCAGCACTAGAAATAGCTGAACACTCATCTTTGGGATGGAGATATTTTAAGCGATGATACTCTTGTTTTCTGTTACAGTGCAATTTGCAGCACACTTTGAACCCTTCCCCATGACAAGCTCTAAAGACATCGATTACAACAGTGCAATGATAGCAATGATCACCTAACTTTCCTTTTTCCTTTTTAAAGCAAAAATAAAGCACATCTTTTAGTCATTGCAAATTAACTTAGATCCTTCCTTAAATGGGGAGGCTATTAACATACACCAGGGAGCGGGGAGACCTTTTTCTATACAGTTTCTGCCTCCCATTATGGTAACATCTAGAAATAAAAACCCTAATCACATCACATACCAATCTACAGAAAAAATTAATCCTGTCAATTGCACACCACATGCTGCTGCTCAGACAGGTTACAGACACCTAGACTCACTACTTTGCCTTGCATCGGCTACTGCCTAACAGCAGCATAATTACAATCAAACGCATTTCTCGCTGAGTATGATGTTTCCCAGCACAAGTGACATTGCTTCTTAATGACTGCAATCAGGAGACACTGAACGAAGGTACAGTAACCGATATGCGATACATACATCTGCTAAGAGGATACTTTTCTTTCAAGTAAATTGTTGACTGAGCTGATTCGATTTTCATCATTTAATGTGTGATCTTGTAACAGCCAAAAGGCTTCTCTGACAGATCGAGCAAGTCAGTTTTGCTCGGACTCAACACTAGGGCTCTGAAGCAGTGTAACAACCCAAAAAGCCCCCTCTCTCGCCTTGACTTCTGCTTTTAGGAGCAGTATCACACCTGGGCCTGCCTGAGAACTATTTAAGCTACCACGGAAATGAGGCTCCTATCGAGAAGGGGCTTTTAGACTGAGGATGGTGACTCCTCAGCAACACCTGGATCTTTCTGAGACCCGTAAGACAAGCACGCTAACACCTACCTCTGCTAGCACCACACAAAACAAGGTGTTTAGGGAGACAAATATAAACCAGCTGCTTATATCCCTTGGATTAAAAAAGCACGAGGAGCCTTGGACAAGAAAATACCCTGCCATGAGGCATGCTAGAGTGTGAACTGATGGCAGGGTAGGTACTTCACTGTAACACCTCTGGGCAAAAAGCAGTGAAGCCTGTTACCCTTCATTTATCAAACTATCTCACATCTACAGGCCAAAGCCTGGAGTAGCTCATTGCATCCCAGTTCACACTCAAGCTTGCCTTGCAGGTACTTCTGGGGTTTCAGTATCCTTAGAGACAAAAAAGAAAAAATAAAAACATACTATTAAGAAAAAAAGGAGCAGTGCTGATATAATGAGTCTCCTGAACAGAAACATGGATGATTGGGGAAAAAAGGAGACAGCATCTCCCTTGTATCTTCTCTGTTTACTTGAAAATCCCCATGAAACTGGCTGGCACAGCCCGATACGCAGTGCTGCTGGGCCACGGAGCCCCCAGGGACTCAAGTACAGAGTACATCCCACTCGAGCAGGATTTACAGAGGTGAAGAGCAGGCCAAGAGCCAGCTCCAGCACGCTGAGCTGCCAGCCTGGGCACGCTCTGTCCACATTGGTGGCTACATGCCTGTTATGACTAGGAAAAGCCAGGCTTGTAGTACTTGCTGGCAGAGCATCTGCCCAATCCATCCAGAAAACACGAGCACAAGCTTATGCCCCTCAAAAGGCACGCAGGATGCCCCTAATCCATGCCCAGTGCACACTGGCCTGTGACCAACGCAGACTTGGTAAGTCTGGACTCAAGGGGGATCTGCCTGGTGGCAGCAGAGTAGACCCAGGTGGATTAGAAGCAGCAAGGCACAGAGCTGCCTGCAGTATTACGTACAGCATCCTTATGGGGTATGTTGGAAAAACTGGAGGAAAAGGACTTCTTGTCAGACTGTAAACTTCTTCCCAGAATATGGAAGAAAATTCTCCCAGCAGACACTGTTCAGTCACTGCCCCAAACCACCTGTGTCAAGGGACCACTGCACCTCCCTGCACTGAGCCCAAAATCTGCCTCCCTGGGCTTGTCTGGTCTTTAAATTGTGGTTAAAGAGATTGTGGTTAATTTCTGAAATGGATTCCAGGAAGAACCTTACATTGTCAC
The DNA here is from genome assembly GCF_031877795.1 of Strix aluco. Taxonomy (NCBI): domain Eukaryota; kingdom Metazoa; phylum Chordata; class Aves; order Strigiformes; family Strigidae; genus Strix; species Strix aluco. The sequence goes on along the minus strand of NC_133950.1, from coordinate 5,934,598 downwards.
GGATGTTGATGTCTGACCCCTTCGCAAGCAGCAGCTTCACCAGCTCAATATGCTTGTACTCAGTGGCCCAGATCATCGGCGTCCAGCCTCCGTCATCCTGAGGAGGGAAAGGAAAGGGTGAGACACACAGAATGGGCAAGTCGGTCTCCTGCTGGCTTCACAAGCCCCTTGGCAGCCACAGCAGGGTGCACCTTGCCTGGGAGCCACAGACCCCTTTCCTCCCCAGGTCTGTCTTATCACTCTCCTTCGATCCACACTGCTGCAGGGAGAGGTCCCTCAGGGTCCTGCAGAGCCCAGCGTGATTTGAACCAACACACCTCATTAGGCTGGAGTTTATTTGTAGCTCAGCCCACTGACAATGGATCTCCAGGTCGTTCAAATGCAGCTGACTGTCCAAAAGGCACAACGAACATCCAGCTCGTGTAAAAGTTCTTACAAAAGCTCCCTGAGAAGCCTGGGGGAGCTGACCCTTCCCCAGAACGAGGAACCCCAAAGCAGTGCTGTCTCACCCCATGGCAATGGATAAGCTCTGGGATGGCAACTGCCAGGCTTGACCCATCCCACAGCATGCCATGATCCCACCACCCCCGACTAGGAGGGGCACAGTAACACCCTTGAGCAACAGGCTCCACCAGCAAATTCAGGGTCAAGGAGAAGCTGCAAATCGAGGCACAGAGAAGGAAAGTTTCCATGAGGTCAGTGGAGGGGATTGCCTTCTCTGGCAGACCGGGAGGCCCATGGCACTGTCACCCTATAATGTTTTTCAGGTGCCCCCCAGCAGCAGGACTGTATTTGAGTAACCACTGTGCAGACAGAATGCTGCTGAAACTTGGGTCCCTGACCTGCGAAAAGCAGCTTCTGCCCCTCTCAGAAAGGCCTCACCTGGCAGTTGACATCCATCTTCCCGTTGGAGAGGAGGTACTGAACAATGTCATAGTGCCCCTTCTTGGCAGCCAAGTGCAGACACGTGGAGCCCTCCGCGTCCTGGACACAACCACAGAACAAGCACTCAGGGGACATCCCTTCCCAGTGTTTCCCATGTCTGCATGACACCAGTGATGCTCAGGAACACCAGAGAAGTTCACAGAGGACTCCAAAAGCACCCAGCCCACTGCCAGGAGGGGAAAGAGCAGCAGCGACCAACAGCAGCACTGAGCAGAGGGAGCTTTACACAAAGCTCAGAGGTGCAACCCATGCAGAGTAGGAGGCTGAGAGTGCAAAGGCTACAGGAAGAGATGCCTTTGCAAAGTCTAGGGAAGGTACCAGCCCCAAACCCTCACAGACTGATGTTCCCCTTCCCCAACAGACCCTCTCCAACCCTTCTCCATGTGCTGAGAGCCAAGGGGAAGCAGAAATCCCTTGCAGAGGCAGAGCTTGCACGTTACATCAGAAAAGCACCCTTGTCTCAATCTGAAATGCTCCGTTTATACAGTTCTTTTGATGTGTTTTATTAGCACAAGGCCTTATTCCAGCACCTGGCAGCAGGGCAAAGGGGTGTCCTGCACAAGGGCTAGAAGCCTCCTGAGAGACCAAGTCTCCAGCATGCCCGCAGCCATCTGCTGAGATAGGAAATAAAAAAAAAAACATGAAGGTTGAAAGGAAAAACGCCTTTGGGAGCTGAGAATACAGGATCTGGTGGAGATGGACAGGCTGTGAGTCATGGCGGAGACACTCCCACACTAACACCAAAGATCTCAGCGGCTGGAGCTTGATTTTTATCAGGCATTTATATCCCAAGAGCTTAGCACAGAGCAAGGCCCAGAGACCAGGAAATAGGAGGAGGAAATGAAAGATTGAAAACCAAAATTACTCCCTCCAGCTAAACCCCTTGAAGCACCATCGGAGGTGAGGGCTTTCGGGTGGAGCTGAGTGGAGAACGTGGCACAGGACTAGGGAGCAACCCTCCAAGCAAGGATGGGACGTCTACGGTCAGGGATTACACTGTGTGGGCTTCTTGGGGTAAAGGTGGGGTTTCTACACCCCCGTAAGTGCCTGTCACATCTGAATAATGCCACAGCTTTCCCCTTAGATGAGCATGAGCCAAGTGCAGCTTCTCAACCCTATGGAGAGCAGACATATTTTAATATAAAGTTTCTGCAGGTTTTGAGTGGGGCTTTTACGTCCTATTAACAGGACCAACAGCTTCACCCTGGGGTCTGAGAAGCCCCCACCCACCCCACCACTGTCCTCAGCATCCCCTCCACCCCGCAGGCCTGCAGGGCCGGGCTGGGCAGGCTTGGCACACACCTGCAGCAGTTAATGTCCAGATTTCTCATTGAAATCACTGGAGCTGATTTTAAACTGCAGTGTTGCTGCTTTCAAAAAGATGACTAATCTGGTGCAAGAAACTAATTAACATAATAAACTAGTCTAGACTTCAGACGTGATCTCAGGCTTCTAATTTGCTTTTGCAAGCTCAGGATTTTTTTTCCTTTCCTTTACCTTTAGAAGCAAAAAAACCCTTCCACCTTTTCCTCTTCTACAGGGATGAATCAGGTGAGAGATGCCTAGATTGCTCCAAGACACCTGTGACAGTGGCCAGCATAAATCCACATGTGCCTGTCCTGTCCTTTGCCCCTTTCCAGCTCAGACCCAGGCTCCCAAGGATCCATTTAAGGCTCAGGGTGGGCAGCACTTGATATCTTGTGCAATCCTCCTGGCCCTGCCAGCTCCTTCACAAAAAGAGCATCCCGGCCCTGCCGTACTCCCCAGCAATAGCAGAGAAGCACGCCAACAGCAGCAGGTTGTAACAATAAGAAGTTGACATGGGGAGGGTTCCTGTGCTCCAAATAGCAGCTGATTTATGGGACTAATAAATGATCTGTATATTTTCCAAGACTGCAAAGCAACCAGAGCATGCTAAAGGCAAACTGACAGCTGCATTTTATTGTATTTGTTTAAATTAAAGGGTAGAGTTTAAAGATAGGGTCCAATTTTGCCACTGCAGCGTGACTGCAAGAAACCACACATCAGTCCTTCAGAAAGCAAAGATTCCTCTGTCATTTTTGCTGGCTTGGCAAGCACCTAATTATCAGCACATTTTAAAATGTCACCCCCAAATTCTCATTATAAGAGTCTAGAGAAGGAAACTCTTGAATCAAACTCCAAATTCACTGCAATGGATTTGTGAAAATAATACTTAGTGGCCCTGTATGAAATCAAATACCCCCTATGTTTGGTGCCACAAACTAATGTAGCAAGTGGCAGCACTTGCCCCAAACTGCTCACAGCCAGGACACTGCACCATGAAAATAATACTACCAACCACCACAGCCTTGCCAAGCCTTTGTGCCCAAGACAAGCAAGTCCACTTCCCCTCTGCCTGTGCACTTCCATCCAGGACTTAAAACATATCAAGAAATAAATGGTGGACAGAGGCTTCTTCAAGAGAAAAATATAAGGAATAAACTGCTACCTTAGGATCTACTAGTGCTCCAGCCTTGATAAGGTATTTCACAGTTTCCAGATGGTTGTTTTCTGCTGCTTCCATCAGTGGGGTCCTCTGGTCTTCAGAGCAGGTGTCTATATTAGCACCAGCCTGTTAAGACGCCAAGGCAAGTACAAGGACAGCTATAATCACTACTGGTTAGCAGAGGAAGGATGTGGGAGTAGAGATTTAGTAGCAAGTTTTTTCCTGAAATTTAGCCATGATTAATCAGGGGAAAAAAAAAAAAAAAACAGGAAAGAAGGGAGTCCAACTTCACCTGTTTTATAAAGCAGCACACGCTGCCTGCCCCTCTCCTAGCTTCTACAGCCAGTAACCAGGGCATAAGGAAGCCAACAGCTGGTATTAAATAACTCTTGTTATTAACGGATTTTGTACTGCTACTTTCTAGATATCGTTTGTGCATCAGTTTGGAAAAATCCTCCTCCTCCTTTTTCCAGCAGCTTTGTTTTCCCTGGTCTATCATTTTACGGACACAATGAACAAAACAACCAGCTCTTCCCAATGGCACAAGCAGTAGGAACAACTTGCTGATTGCAACAGAGGTAGGAGCTGTAAAAAAACATCCTGGAGATTGGCTAACTATTCCTGTTGAAGTCAACGGTGACATTTCTACAAAGGTCTCTGAGCATATGTTCAGTCAACATGGAGAGCCTTGGACCAAAATCTTACTCTTTTCCAAATCACTACTGTGTCATGTATCTTGCTTGCTTCAACTCTTTGGCTTAGCTCAGTAACCCACCCAATACTTAAAAACAAAAGAAGATCTCAGAGACAGCACAATTCTTGGCAGGCCACGCATTGCATATATGAGTGAAGCACAGACCTGTTTACAGCAGCGACACGCTGACTCAGGTTCACCTGGCACAAGAAGTTGGCCCCATTGCTTCCAGGTGCCTCCCACTGAATGCATTTGTTTTGATTACTTTTAAATAGCTAGAGCTATTTAAACCAGACCAGAGAAGAGGCGTTTCAAGTTTAACAAGCTGGGGACATTCCCAGCCAAATACTGTGCTACTGCAGTAGCCAGACATCAGGGAAGAGACAAGAAGAGGAAGGATTTTGGAAACAAACCAACCCTACCGATACTCAGTTCAAGTTGTTTGTAATATCCCACAAATTTTGCTCCTTTTACTCAAACGAGTCATTCCATTGTCTTCACGTGCATGAAGTGAGTGAGAGCAGCAGGGCAGGCCCATAGCTGCATCTTCAAACAGCACTTTGAAAGCCTCTGACTCCAGACGCTGAACTGCAACGTCCCAGCAGGCTCATGTTCAAAGACGTGGCAATGCTGCTTTCTCAAAAGCCCCTTAAGGTTTCCCAGTCACACAGGGTAAACAAAACATACTTCCAGTCACTCCAGATGATGTATGTCAGTACAAAAAAGAAAAACCGTAACTTTTTAAATCCTTTTTCCTTCACATCACTTTGGAGCAGGTTCAATGAGAGCATCCCTATGTCTTTATCTATCTTCCCTCCATTAGAACCCAAATCTCAGGCAATAAGCCAAACTTGCGTCTTTCCTTCTCTCTTTTTCAGGTGTGGGACATTGACACTGCAGAGGAAAATCCTGCTGGTGTTACTCAGGTTTTGACAGAAGGGAAGACAGTCTGCTAGCTTCCAGGCTCCAGCGCCTACCTGCCTTTGTTACAAAAGAGCAACTTGGCAGCAGCGCGCAGGTCAGCGGCCGCGTGCCAGCGGTCAGCCCGTGCTGGCACATCTGGCAGTGCACGGCTCTGCAGGGTGTGCCCGGGCATATGGGCTCCCACATGCTCCACAGTGCCCTACATCGAAGCTTCCCATGCTCACTGCCCAGACAGTGAAGGCTGCTTGGAGAACTGCCGAGAGAGAGACAGCTTCAGTCATGTCCTCTAAGACCTCTCCACCACTCCTCCCCCAGCAAACCCTGAGAATGAGGAATTTTTTATAAGAGGGATGTTTCAGTGCTGATTTCCAAAAGTGCTTTAGCCGTGTGGGGCAGAAGACCAAAAACCACAGAAAATTGCTTGTACAGAAGAATATAAGTGGAGACAGACCTGAATCAGCATATGGCAGATGTCCACGTGGCCAGACTCGGCAGCAGCATGGAGAGGGGTTCTCTTACTCTGATGCTCCATTTTAAAATTAGGGTCAATTCCATCCACTGAAAAACAGAGCAGAGATGCTTTCAAGCACAGTTTAGAGATTAGAGAAAAGCGTAACAGGAGAACCAGGTCTCAACTAAAGGCTTTTAAAGGACAGGTTCCCTGCCCATCCTCAGCCCTTCTCACAACTCACTACACATTCAAGCCAGAAAGCTCTCAGGGTTGTCCCACGGACATTCAATACACAACAGCCCTCAAACCAAGAGCCTCAGAAACACCACGAAACTTAATACCTTTAAGGCATTAAAATTTCTACATAGGCCATCTCCCTCAGATTCACAGTTCACCACCTCTCAGTGCAGCAAAACCAACAAATGCTATACAAGGATAAAAAGAAAAAAAAAAATGAGGCCTTGTTTAAACACAGGGGTTGGATAACAACGAAGAGTCAGTACTACCTGGCCTTTTTGTTTCACCACTGTTAACTGCAATTAGTATTAGTGATCCTCGTTGCATTCCCGCAAACACAGGGCTACAAAGCGGATGGAGCTTCTCCAACTAACACAAGCTCGGGATCTGGCCAGAGATTCTCACAGCTGTGCAAAGACTGACAGATGATGATGACAGCCAGACAAAGATGTCTGGGCACGATAACATGTTGCATATGATGAGGCCGTAGTTAAATATCAATGAATAACATTTTTGTGCTATTGAAGACATGAACAATGAAGCTAACACTTGCTAGACAAAAAAAGAAGAATCTGATAAATGAAAAGAACAGAAAGCGTCCAAAAATGTACTGCAAAGTACTGGAGTGGAAAGGAAATGATCCCAAGGAAACACTGTGTCCTTCAAACGGGGAGATTCCTCGGGAATATTTGTTAGTAAAAACAAGCTCAGTAGCTCAAAGTCATCTGATGACTGACAACTATGTACCCCCGAAACAAACCCTGTGTATTGAAGGGCTCTTCCTTTCTGCTCTCTTGCTGATGGGTCTCAGCTTAAGCCAACTCCCATCTTTTTACCTCTCCACTGGATGCAAATACCTAACTATCCCATTCCACGGAGAGGAAGAGTTCTGTCGGATTGGAAAAATCATGTGTAGCTCATTTGGACACAGAAACAGCTTCTCTGGATAAAACCATGCCCAAACGCAGAAACAAGTTGGGAGCAGCTCTGCATTTCACAGACAGATGAAGCCATTTCCAATGACACATCACTTGCAAAAGTGGCTTTCTCCTCCAGCTCCACTCACAAGGGGCAGTGGGGAATATGACGTGCTGCCATGCTGGGAACTGGACTCTGGCAGCTGCCTGGCAGGAGCTGGGAGTACTGCCAGACACGCAATGTCCTGGGAAGGAGCAACCTACCCAACATAAGCAGGACTTTTTGTAGCTCTCCTTGCCTCGCAGAGAAGTACAACTGCTTTGGATGGAACCGTAACTTCTTGGGTCTGCAGGAGTGAGGAAAAGAGGCATAATTAATACTCACTGAAGAACACTCCTGGCATTTCACTCCACCCCACTGCTACCCCATCTGCACAACAAAGTCTGTTCCTATGTTGCAGCTCCAGAGTGCCAGCAAAACACAAGAACAAGTCGTCACAAGGAGGTCTTAAAACTTCCCGCTCCAACCACAGACAGCCTTGTTCTAATGAGGGCCATATCTATTCAGTGTCACTCATCAACAAATTCTGGGTCTTACTACTGTAAATGGGAACTCCTAGTAGTTAGAGCTGCAGTTGGAGGGCCAGTGAAAAACTAAATCCTCCAGGCAAATCAGTAAGACATTTAGAGCTATAACTATTCTCTTGAATCAGTAATCTGTTAGGGTGACAAATGACTGAAGTGAACAAAAAAAGGTCTCAGTGGGACCAAAATCCAGAGAAGCTAAATCTCAGTTTTGTCTAGGTTAAGTAACTTTGCTGGGAACTGGAGAGACCCAGCAGTCGTCTTCTTACTTTTCGGAGTCCAGGGCAATCAGGGCACTTTCCAGCGTTTCTTTAACTGGTCCCTGGGCCAGGCTAGTAGTAGGCTTTGGAAAAACTGAAGACCCAGCCATATCAAACCCCTCAGCAGCTGAACTTTCTGGCTTGTCTTCCTCTGACAATCGCATCCCAGCGCCACTGAAGAGAAAAAATGAGAGACAGCCAAAGCACAACCATTAAAAATACACAACAGTGTGTATCTTATGCCAAAGAAGGAAAGGAAATGGATTTTAAATACAGACAAGCTTAAGTGAAATCGAAACACAAACCCGTATCTTTTACAGCCTTTTCGGTAAGAACTTGCCCCAAAAAGGAGTTGCATTGCCCTATCATTACATTTTGATGGACTCTGTGCTACAGGAAGCCCAGAAACACGGGCAAGTCATAAAAGCCACCATAACAAGAGAGGATTGGGTGGGAAGTCAGAGCACTGTTCAGCACAGGGATGGCTTAATTTGCGTTTTCCTCTGCATTTTCATCCTCTCTTTACGCTTGTGTCCATCGGTGCAAGTCTGGAGGTACAGCCACGTATTGCATGGATTTCCCTGTCACTTAGCAGAGCTGGCAACATCAACTCGTTCCACTATTATTCCATTCCTAACAATAAGAGGAAGCAACGGTTTTAACTCCTGAACCCCTCCTATCTTCATAGCCTCTGTCCCAGCTCACCTTGTGGCTGCTGCATTCTTCTCCACCACAGTGAGCAACACAAAACACACTTGCAGATTCCTGCAGCTGAGTTTGGCTTGACAGAGCAGGACCAGAAAGCACTTTGCTCCATCGGGAGGAGCACAAGCATTCAAATGCAAAGCATGGTTTGGCATGAGGTTTGAGATCACTATGTGCTCCCAAGCTCACCTCCCCGTCGTGGTGTCGGCCCTTCCCTCCACAGCTGCTGGTTTCTGCTGCTCATAGGTCAGCGACACCGTCGAGGTTGTGTCTGCTTTTGCTATTGTCACCTCCTTTGCCTTGGAGGCCTCCTCCCCGCAGTGTGGGCAGTAGCTCATGTCGTTGACCTGGGAGGCACAGTTCTTGTGGAAACGGTGGGAGATGCTGCTCTCCGGCTGACACTCCATGAAAGTGCCCTAAAAAAACCACATAGAATAAATTCACACCTTGGTCACTGCGTGCATTACCCCTTCTACATGCTTCATCCATCCGCAGATCTCTTAAATACTTCATTCATCACCACTCTTGTCCCTGGCGCTTCCAATACAGTAAGCAAGCACTGCCACTTCTTCAGAAGAGAACAAAACCAAGGTAACAGGGAAAAAATTCACTTGGTTAGGGACTGCAAAGCAAGTTTTTTAATTGTGCTTGGGAAACAGAATCAGGAAGTCCCAATTTCCAGCTCTTTCCTCTAATGCTTGAAGTTCTCGCTTATGTTTCGAGAAGTGCCAGTGTACTGTAAGGACGCCCCCAAAACTGGAAAAGAAAACTTCAGACCTGTATGCTGAGCCAGCATTAAAACTACCTAACAAAGCTGCGCACAAACCATTCAAGGACCTACGTGAATAAAATTAAATCAGCTGTTAACCCCAATGTAACCTAAAGTACGTAACGTCTCTGCTTGGACCGGCCCTGTATGTCATTTAACCCCAATAACGTGGCTCACTGCTCATTCAGCAAACTCGGGCAACTTTTCCTAAAATTCTTTTCCCTTTCCAGCGAAGTCCTTCGAACTGAAGGTACCCCAGATTCACTGCCCTGTCGTATTAGTGCTACCTGAAGCCCTACTGTGCTCTGTGTTATCAGTGATGGATAGCACAAACACTCCCAGGTTCACCTGTGTGAACTATGACATGTCACTGAGAGATGTACGAGCATGTTAGACTAGTTAAAACCCACTCTTCTCCTGAATTCATGGTCCTCCCAAGCAATCTAATTAACTGTATCTCAGCTCTGCAAATGCCTTTAAGGGTTTTGAGAATTTTATCTTCTAAATGATCTTTGACTCAGCATGAAAATCCAGGATGGTTCCATTTATTACTATAATGCTTGAGACTACTGTAGCATCTTTCATTGAGTCATCTTGAAGAACATCAGACAATTAAACCTCCTCATCACCCCGTGAGGCCCTCAATTGGCGTTCTTCAGCTTCACCAACAGGGAAACTAGGACGCTGACGACTTAAAGGACTGGACCAACGCTATTAAAAGCCTCAGTGGCAGAGGTGGAAGAAGCAGCAGGAGATCTCAAACACTGCCTTGTTCCATTGCCATCACTCAGGTTCCCCATCTAAACCATCATGAGCAGATGAGGGGACACAGATGTGTGTACACAGATTCATTTACAAACCGAGCTAATACAATTTTTGATGCGATTGATCTGTACAGAGAAAGAAAAAAAAAACCCTTTTTCCAAAGAAATTCCTAAGGCAAGACTTCCACTGTGTGAAATCCCAGTGAAAACCCTTCAGTAACACCCCTTGGGGTCTCCAGGAAGATAAAGGTGACGATTGCAGCTACCCTCACACACATTCCTGTTGAAAACACCACCTGATGTGCTGTGGAACGAGGTGGAGCTGATGCCAGGGAGTCAGTAAACCCCTTTAGGTACCATCTCCACCTTCAGCTCTTCCAGCTACTGCAACAGGTACCCCCTTCCCTAGATTGAGAGCACGGACTTACTGCAGTGCAAAAGTATCCACAGCCAGGGCAACACTGGTGTTTCACCATCCTCCCTCTATGGTCCTCACACAGCACCAAAAGCTGGACTTTGTTAGACGGGCGCATCAGTTCATACTTAACCACACTGTTTGTGCATCGGCCCAGCTGGAACAGGAGAAATTAAAGGAAATGAAATTACTGGAGACCAAAACACTCTCTGTGCTTGTGCGGAGGAAGATCTTGCACACTGCCTTGATGAGCCCTGGCTTTTTCACAGTAATTCAGATGTGTGCCAGATAGCATTAGCAGTGCAGCAGGAAGCTGTGAAAGCTGCTCTCACAGGAAGAAATGCATCATTTACTAACTAACATGCATGTGGACCCCGAGTCGTTTGTTCCTTGCAAGAAAAAAAAAATTGTAACTGGAAATACGCAACAGCCAAGCAGCGGCAGAAGGGGCAGTCCCATGGGCCTGACTCACACAACATACGCTCTCCTTTTGCCAGGAAGAGCGGGTGTCGGTGACCAAGAGAACAAGACCATACGCACTAAATCTTGTTACTGTTCAGAAGTATAAGTCACAGGAAGATAAAGGGAAAAATAATTGCTCTTCATTGCCAGCGAAGTTATAGTCTGTACTGGTTCCAGCACTGGCCCCTGCCCAGACCACAGGGATGAACAGCCAGGCTTTCACGAGAGTTCAGCTAAAGTCACATTTTGAGCATGTTTTCCGAAGGATTTCACCAATGTACAGTTCTGGGCTTAAACAGCTGTCTTCTCGTGCACCACCTTGTTCTGTTAATGACAGCAGGCTCCGTAACTGGGGTTCACTTTTCCCAATCAGTGTCATTCGCTGTGCTGCATCAGAAGGATCAGCGCTTCCTTCTGCCCCCCGTTCATACATCTACGACATTTTCACATCCCAGTTGCCACCTGCTAGCATGACGCAATGCTGTTTGGGTTCTGTAAGTTCCTCTTGATAACAACCTTGCTCTCCCCAGATGCCTGGCAAAGGACATTTATGAACTACAAATATAAACATGAAAGGCTGCTACAAGGAAACGTCCCTGCTGAAATCTGTGCGTGGTTTACTGTGCGCTGCCACCACGAGCAGAGGAGTCGGTCAGGAACACGGTGCCTGCTCATCACCAACAGACTGTCCCTCTGGTCTAGCTGAGGTTCGATTTGCTGCTTTTTCCTCAACAAAACTAGGATTTCTCTCTATTTTTTTTAAACTCCACTTCTCCTGCAGAATCAACGCCCCTACAGAAAAAGAGAACGGATTTTAACCTAGGCTCATCATTCACCCCTAGAATCTCTGATTCAACGTACCCAAATTCCAGCTTCAAAGTCTACCTGTGGTTGTGACACCTTGGCTAGACTGATCACCAGTAACACACAGACCTCGGGGGCTGCAGGGGTGGCAGGAGAGTAACATGGCACTGATTATTACTTATGAGCTGAGAAAATTTGATTAAAATGTGAAAAGCTGCACTGTCCAAGTGAGGAAATCTCTGCATTATTATGTCACACTTTATTATTTGCTAGAAAGTCCAAAAAAGTACAAAATTATTAATTGCTATTTTCCAACCATTAGAGAGTGCAGCAGGGTGCTGATAACTATTTATAACATTCTCCAAGGACATGACAGCCTGGAGAACCCACTATTCACACATATAATATTCTTATAACATCTATGAGTCATTTATCCCATTATGAAAAAGAACCTAACATAAAGCACGGCCTTTGCTATTCCTCTCTCGGATTTCTCCACAGACAGAACTGTCAAACCACTGTACACACAAGAAGCAACTCTTTCATAAACCTTTTGTTTATTTAGAAACCCCAGGGTCCCCCTCTCTCCTGTAAGTCTCCAGGGCATTCTCTCATTAATGAATCAATTTTGCCATGCTTTGGAAATTCCCTTCTCTATAGGTACCAGCACACACTAACAGAAGCAGAGCTGGGCTGCAAATCAGATTATTCCCTTCTCCTTCCATCCACCCTTCTCCTGGGATCCTACAGGAGAACTAGAGATACTCTTATTCCTTGTCCTACTACCAGCAAGTATCAGAGCACTGCACTGTGAGTGTGGCTCAGCTGAAGCTTAAAAGAAACTCAAGAATCTCCCAGTAAAAGGCGGATCTGCCGAGCGCGTTGCTGTCCTGCAGTCTCACTTTCCAGACTCTGAGAGGGAGTCACTTCTGTCACTTACTTCCACACTTTCAGAACCAGTAGAGCCCAACTAGCCCAGCTGTGATCACTGAAAGGCATCGAGCACAATCATTTTCAGTCAGCCAGACCTGGAGGCTGCGCAGGGTTGCCAGGACATAGGAAGCTTTGTAACAGAAGCCTCTTGGGGGAGGAGGAGAGAGGAAGGCTGGGGCAGACTGAGCCGGCGGAGGGCATGCCAAGTTCCCGAAACTCAAGAGCTGGCTACAGAAAGGTTTGCATCAGCGCCTTCGTAGTCAAGGGAAACCAGCTCCAAGCTTCCTCTGATTGGATTTTCTCACTTTGATGCATGCTAATGTATTTTAGCCCACTTGGCCTGAAGTGTGTCTGTTACATCAACTTGATCCGGCTGCACAGGCCAGGACAAGCAGGAGGGATCCACCCAGCGCCTCTCCAACTGCAGACCACACCACCTCCTCCCTTCGAGTGGCTTCAACCCGACTGTGCGACACGCGCGGAGTGCTGGAGCCCTCAGCTTAGTGAGCAAGATGCTTGCCCTGCCATTCCCACACACCGGCGGGTTCCCAGTCTAGCAGGCTGCAGAGCTCCTCCGTGACCTGACACATGTTCCCAGCACAGCTTTTTATTCTTTATGTCTTTGTCCTCAGCAGAAAAGTCTGCGAGAAGCTGAAAGACAGGCTCCTACCTCGTTATCCACACTCTCCGTGGCCATGCACTGGTTGTTGGCTAGCGTGGTGATCTCTCTGCTTTTGGGGGTTTCCATTCGACAGCTACAGAGGGGGACTTCCTGGAGACCATCCACTTCGATTGCTTCAGGACCATTGGAAAGACCTGGAGTACAGAAGACCAGCAAATCAGCTCTGAAATTCTCTTCCAGGAGAAAGAATGCAGTCCATCAACACCACCCATGTCCTGTGGCATCTTCCCATTCCATTTCCTGAAATGCTCTCAAGGCATTATCTAAACCCCATAAAAAAGACCCCTTCCTTACACCAGTAGGAGTTTGCAAAAGCATCCTGTACTTTTCTAAGTCCAGCCACGCTACAGATGACTATACTGAAATCAAGAATAAGTTAAGAACAGTTTACTCTGAGAAAACCTCAACAAAGAAAAGCAACAATGAAATACAGATTTTTATCAGACTGTCTCCCCTCACCACCTGCCCCACAACACTGCTCTGGCACCAGAAAATTTGTAGGAAACCACGCAGAGTTGGGAATTTGAATAGTTAGTGGAGTGATAAATAGAGAAGACCAGGAAAGCACAAACTTCTATTTGCAGCGGCTTATTACACAGATGGGAAAACAAAATTCTTGGGACTATTTGGTCTCAGCCAACCAAGAATTATTTATTTTGGAAAGAGAACAAACCAGGAAAAAGAAAGCAGCAAGATGCTCAGATGTTCTTGCCTTCTCCTCATCTTTTTCTCTCAGATTTTGAACACCTTCAAACCTATTTAAAGGCGGATAATGGCTTTTGAGGGGGCTCACTGCCAGGTACAGGGGCACAGCGTGAATGTCCTTGTGGCTCCTCTGCATTCAACTCAATCACTAGGTTACCCATGATTGCAAAACACTGGCCTAAAGACAAAGGGGTTGCTTTTGGTCCTATACTCCTAATCCTACAGAGCTGTAACATCTCTTTGCAACGCTTTCATTGCAGAAGCAAACCCTCAAACATTTGCCTTTGGATTGGTTCACCCTGAAGTGTCCCAAGCTTTCCCTACCCAAGCCTGCTATGGGATTGAGTCCCAGTGAGAAGGAAGCATGCTGCTATTTTTTAAGCTTTCAGAAGGAGAGTTATTTTGTGGCAAAGTTTCAAAGATTAACTTCATTCCTGAAGGAGATTTCTCTTTAGCTGCCCTGGCAATGGCAGCACTCCCCCGGGCAGCACCCTGCCCTTGGCTACAACCCTACCAGCCCAGCGCAAGCTTCTTTCATCTTGTGAGGAGTTTCCTTTGGCCAACAAGTTGCAAGACCAAGCCTAGAGAAGGGTTGGGATATTTCAAGACATACAAGCAGAGGGAAAGTCCTTGCACTTTTCATGTAAAATCCTGTCAAGATCTTAGAGGTTTAAGAGCTTTTTCTAGGACCACAAATCACCAAGCTCATGCCTCGCCTTCCAAACTGTCGCTTTCATAATCTTTTTGACATCCAGAGGCTCTGGTGAAGGCATCCCTCGTCCATCCTGAACCTCCCTTGGTGGTGAACACTCCCACCCGCTCTTTGATGCGCCTCTATCAAAAGAGCTAGACAACCTTTGAAAGTGAAAGAGCGACAGAGGACAGACAGACGGGGGACAGAGGGACGGATCCAGCTCAGTCAGAAGGCACCGGATCCAGGGCAAGTTCAGCACTGGGAACAGCGGCTGGGCCGAGCACCCAGAACCCACAGCTAGTGCCTCCTCTGCCCGGGGCTGAACAAGAGGATCCTCGGGGGGCGGCGGCAGCAATCTGGGGCGATGCTAAATCAGAATCCTCCAAGGAATGGAGGGGAGCTGCTGAGTGGGACGGGAGGGCTGGGACTGCACTTTGGACTCCTTGCTGGGCGTCTTCCTGAGCCACCATATCACAGAATCATCTAGGTTGGAAAAGACCTTGAAGATCACCTAGTCCATGCTCCACCCGAGCCCCATCCCTATTCCGTCCCATTCCCACCCCATCCCCGGAGGTTCCCGGGGGGTCCCGGGCCGGGCGGGCGCTCTGTGGCCAGGCCGGACCCGCAGCCGCCAGGGGGCAGCCGGGCCCCCGCGCGCCGCCCGCCTGCGCCCGGCGGAACAAAGCCCCGGCCCGGCCTGGCGGGGCTCGGCCTGGCGGGGCTCGGCCTGGCGGGGCTCGGCCCGGCTCAGCCCGGCGCACTCACCTCCCGCCGGCGAGGAGAGGATTCCCTTCACCCGGAGATCCAGGGAATCCAGGGACACCTCCATGTACTCCATGCTGTTCTCCTGGCCGGGGCCCTCTCTGCCTCCCAAAGATGGTTTATAGGCTTCGGCACCTAAATGGAAACACACGGGCATTTACACGGCTGGGAGAAAAAATAAATAAACAAACTGCGTGCAAGCCCGTGCGGGTGTAAGGGCCATATTTACGTGAGCAGGCTGTACGCAGGCTCCTCAGAGAGGCCATGAGTACAGATGCACATAGAATTATGAAAATGCAACATCTGGGCATATATGGCACGATTGATCTCTTATTTCATTCCCTGTCTGATCAGACAAATTTTCCACTTCCACTTACGCAGGTAACAACAACAAAAAAAAAAAAGAATAAATGAGACAAGTTCTGCCTCTGAAAGGCACATCTGCCTGCTGCCGTAGTGCATCGGCAGCGGAAGCTTAAATGGCACAAGGAAGGGATGAAACCGGGGCTCAGCACATCGTCCTGTCTCCGACCTGCAGCAAAGGGCCCCAGGTACAGCCCGGCTGGGCAAAGCGAACCAGCTAATCATGTACGTCGTGAAGAGGACGAGGCAGGTGACATTCAGCTTAATGGGAGGGGAAAAACATAAAAGCCAAGTTCTGGCTCTAAGTGAAGAAAGCTGCTGCCGGGAAGAGATGGCATGGGGATCCCTCGCTGGGAAGAGATTGCATGGGGACCCCTCGGAGCCTCTGTGGGAATTGTCAATCTCTTCACACTCCCTTGGCTTCACTTTCTCTCCTGGTTTGCTTCTCCCACCCTGGCTTGGCCAAGAGACTTTCGTTAGCCTGGAAGACTGGCTGCCACCTTTACTGAGGGAGCAGAAAACCAGACTGCGTCTGAAGTGAAGAATTAGCTTTTTGCTCTGAAAGGAATCAACGGTCCCTACTTCATCTTGAGAAAGGGGCTGTCTTGGGAGGAAGAGGAGCAAGCCAGATGACTGACAAACCCCAGGCACAGACCAAAGGCTGAAACATGGTCATTCAGCTCAGAAGTAGCCACACACCTGCTGATTAGAAATGGCCTGTTCAAAAAGAATTAGCAAGCATGGAAGAATAAACCCTTAGATGGCAATGGATGTGTGAAACCTTAATAACGAAGCTGAAGGCACAGCTTCACTTCAGAGACTATCCACTTTTTTTCATCCATGTTGTTACCTTTCCTGAAAAAGAAGTATCACATCCAGCCTGCACTCCTGGCTCTCCCCACCCCACAGCTTTCAGAAGACAAAGGCCACTGAAAACTTTGAGTGCTGGGTAACTTAGATCAAACAAGAATGACCACCTGAACAATGGCCACACCACAAGTTGGGCCAGAGGTAGCTCATTACAGATGTTGTGGTGCTTCCAGAATAAGCAAAGACAACCTGCACAATCCGTTCAGCTGGACAAACCTTCATACAGAAGCAACTGAGCATCACTCTGGGGTGGTTCTTCCTTTCCCTTCTGCATCTAACCACACTCCCCAAGCTCACGAGATATGAGTCCCCATGGACATGGGTCCATGAGGTCTTTTTTGGATACTCTAAAATAAAGTAAGTCCATTAAAAAAAAAAATATTCCTCCATCGTGCCAAGGATAAAGCCACCTCGTATGTATTCTGCTGTTACAGTGTGCACACCAACAGCTACGGCCAGTGAGATGCAAGTTCACACCCTGGTTTATCACACAGCCCATCCCTGTAAAGGAAGAGCGAGCTCTGCAGACAGCCACTGCCTTACGGCCTCAGGTCCTCACCCCTCCACCTGGAAGGCTAACTGCTGCGTAGTTAAGGAACAAAACACAATTAGTTACCTAGCACACTGGCTTGTTTCTTTTTATTCCTCCGTCTCCTCTTGCGGGTGGGTTTCAGCCATGGACTGTCCGTCTTTCCTTTCCTCTTCAGCAGCTTCTTCTTGACACTGGACTCTGAGCTCTGAATAACCAGAGAGGCCACGTGCATGTAAGGCATGTTGGCATCAGCGTCCCAGCAGTCCTTTGCGCCCATGCGAAAGAGACTTCTCGCAGCTTGAGTTATGCGAAAAGGCCTTAAGGACTGGGGGTTTGAAATCAAGTGGTGCTAAGATGTCTTTATAGTGCCGAAAAGGAAACACAAGCACACGTGTGGGTGTATTTCCTGTCATTTCAATAGTGCATGCTTCACTTTCTCTTCCATATCAGCTCTTACACCACACTCATTGCAGTAGTAGCCAAGCACCTCCACACAGCAATGCAAGTATGCAGACACATGCACACTTCTAGCTTCTTCCCAGAAAAATTGTGGTTTTTTCGAACTAAAATATGCACATTGCTCCACAGTCATGCTAGAAAATGCCCACAAAAACCTGCCTTGCACCTGAAGAGCCACCTTACGGCGTTGGGATGGACCTGGGGGAATTGAACTCTACAGTAGTAGAGCAGCCCCCTTCCTCAGCAAGGTACAGAGTAGCATGGACTAATCATGCAGCAAATATTCAGACACATACATGAATCTAAACAGGGTTTGGGTTTTGGTTTAAAAAAATACAGTTGTCTGGGGTGGGTTTTCAAAGTCAACATTGGAATGGGGAATCCAGCACCCCAACGCTCTGAGACAGTCTTCAACGCATCAACCACAAAATTCACGTTCAAATCAAAACTGTCAGCTCCTGATGCTTATCCATCTCCCACCAAAGCCTATGAAAAACCTCCTGCTACCATTAACAGCGGCTGGATCAGGCCCTACCTTCACGGGAAGCTGGTGCTGCACCATGCCCTGTTATCACAGTGAGCGAAGCCAGGCAAAGCGCTGAGCCCTGGCTCTCCAGGGCAGCTCTACGGTGTGTCTACGCTGCCCCCAGGAACCGTCCCTGAGCGTGGGCTCAGTTATAACCCGCCACGTGGCTTATACCAATTGCATCAAGCTGCTTGTGGGGGAGAGGTTTGTGTTTGAGCCAGTCCCTGTCTGAGGAACCGACTGACTCACCACATATGAGCAGAGCAAAAACCACCGTCTAGGATGTGGAGATATGACTTGGGAGTTTGGACTTGACTGCAAGCTCAACCCCTGGTTTGAGCTAATGCTACAGACTGGCCTCAGCTACCCACAGACAGGGGCAGGCTACACAGCCCCTGCTCCTTGGTCCTCCCTGGCTTCCGTAGTGTCAGAGCACAAGGAACAAGACCCTAAAGAGCTTGAACAATTCACTTGGTACAGTCATTTCTACCTTCAGCTCAAAACATCAAGAAAATGAAGCCAATAATTTTCTCAAGGTGACTGAAGAGTTGGGGTGCCTTAAATGCTGGCTCCTCAACTTGAGATGCTGTGGAAAGGGAGCAAAATTTTTAAGTAAAGAGGAAGGTGGGGGACAGAGACAATCAATGAACAACAATTTAAATTTAAAAAAAAAAAATTCTCTTCACCAGCCATCTAAAAATAAAAAGTAAAAATCACCAGCAGCTGGTGAAAGTCTTGCCCTAGTACTACAGAGACAACCTCCAAGGGAGAGTGTTTGTCCGTGTGCTATTTGTATGACTCCCTGACAAGAGCTGCTCATCTGGTACCATGAGGTGGCATGTCAGATCAGTGTGAATTAATGCTGTGGGCTGGGCTAGAGGGTTTGTGAACAACTCCACCTGAGCTCCGAAAAGCAGTGCAGAGCTTCAGGTTGTTAAGAAAACATTGCTGGCTCCTACCACTAGTCAAGTCTGCATCTGAAGAATTTAAGGATCCTTAAATATTTCTACTAATTTTCAAATGATTAAAAGCAGTCAACACCTTGTTGAAAACAACAAACAAAAGCCCATTAATTAGCATCAGAAAGCAAGCAATTGTATCACAGATCAGGGTTAAGCACCTTGTGGAAAACAATACTCTGTGTGTGGGTGGTTTCAGAGAGTGAGTTTTGTCAAAGAGACATGAAAGTGCACCGCTTTGCTCTCTTGCTCTCTCTCTTTCTGGCGGCAGTGCAAAGGGAAAATTATTATCAACAGGACAAAGACTGAAAGACATATTTAGCAGCCAGGCTTACCAAGTCAGACTCATCTCCATCTTCCTCCTCCTCCCCAGACTCTCCAGAATCTTGTTCCTCCTCAGACTCGCCATCATCAATCTGCAGCCACCATTTGCCCAAGAACAGAAAAAATCTGTCAGGTCAGGTCTCTCAAAGCAGAGCACCCCCCCATCATCCTGCTGCGCCCAGCACCCAGCCCCAGCCTGCACATGCACTGACAGAATTTCCAGGACAAGAACTCCAAGGCTGTTAACACAGGTCATGGTACATCCATGGCAACGGCACAGGGGGGAAAAACTCAACCTCAGAAGAAAGTTTTCCAACCAAATGTTAACTTCCTTGATTATCCAAAACCAGCCTCATGTCTCCATTATGTATCACGATTTGGGGAAAAAAAGAACTAAACCAATTTTAGTGCTTTACCAGCTTGTTACAAGCAAGATTAGGAAGATGTCTCTTACTGGTTCAGTGAATCCCATAACTAAATGTGGTGGGGGTTCTGCATGTATAGTGGACCACAGACTTTATGTAGCAAGGCTGAAACTGAGGGATAGGTGGGGAGGTACAATGGGGAGCAGGAAATGGTCTTCAAAAAGCCTCGCTACCACTGCTGTGCTTTCTGACATCCTGCAGGCTAAGAAAACCTAGAAATTGTCTCAACTCGTGCCACTCCTATCCCACGTGTACAAGCAGTGTCCCATCCTGCTCCCTGAAGTCCTGCACAGGGCATGTGAATACCTTTCTGGCATTGTCTGCATCGGATGCGCTGTCTTTAGAGGTCCTATTATCATCTGCAGGAAACACAGCTGCCTGTTCTGCTCCATGATCATCCTCCTCTTCCAACTCATCAGAGTCTTCCTCTTCAGAGTCTACATCTATGCTTTCCCCGTTCACGTGAGGGCTGGCATCACCCAGGTCCTTTTCACTCTGAAAGTCGCCCAAGCACATAAGCCATAAGGACAACATCAATTCATAGGACAGAGCAGCTGAACCCAACCCAGAGCACCTCTGTGCTAGGAGCCTTGAAGCTGCCAGGGGAAAGCTGACTACGTGTCCCTCCAGAGCTCTTCCATGCTGCCAGCAAAGCCAGCCTGAGACCTGCCATGTGTCACCTAACCCTGTCGATCTGGGGACCAAGGAGCCTCGAGGAGTCATTCCAGACTGATGTGGTTGTACGAGGCATTAAGGGGAGGAGGGCTGCTGGGCAGGAGCCTTCAGACAGACCCCTGCAGTCTAGTTCAAACATGGAAGGGCGGCTCCACTGAGAGTGCAAGAAGGTTTCTAAGGAATGCAAAAAGGAAGTTAAATCACAGAGGGATTTTCACTCCCCTCCATGAAAGCCTAGCACTGTTCTCCTTGAATTCAAAGACCAAAACTTCAGGGCATGGATTGCAGCAAAAGCAGAATTTGATCAGGAGTGAGTCTCTGTCTACACCTTTTTTAAGCAACCAGTTGTTCTGCCATACAGCCTCAAGCAGCAACACTAGACAGTTACCTTGAGGACACAAAACAAAAAGTTACTACATGGGGTATCCTCGAAATCTCTCGAGTTCCACAGGACTCATGGGACAGAAGGGGAACATTCACTGTAAAACCTTAGTTTAAGAGCTGGTATCTGAACAGTCACTCTCAAAAAGCCATTTTCAAAGCAGCAGGCTGCTACGGGCAGGATGGTGTTGCCAGAGAGAAGATATAGACCCAGAACAGAAGATGCTGACCCCAACAAGCCAGCACGTACATTCCTGTGCCTATACATGGGGTTGGTGTGCCAGGACAAGGGACGTGTACGATGACAACAAACATGTCCAGCGGGCTCCACGCTCCCCTTACCTTGGCACCCGCAGAGGAATGAGTTATGCTCTTAAACATCTCAATCATTGTTCTCTGTTTTAACACTTTGGTCTTTTTCTTGGGAACCAGGCTATAGGTTCCCATTCTCCGTTTTTTCTTCCGAGATACTGCAGCAGCTGGAAAGGAGAAGCAAAAGAAACCCTAAGTTTTCTCAGGAATGAAAAGAAGAAGGATAGAGAGTAGAGGCTGTACTGAGGGGAAATGACATTTGAGGGCACGATCTGAGAAAAAAGCTTCCCACTCCAACTAATTTATTTACAAGTCAACCAAAAGATCACACACACACACACACACACACATGCAAACACACAAAGAGCTTCCTGCCAGTGTTGCAAACCTACCCAAATTCTGAGTATCCTCTCCACACTCCTTCTGGCCTTTACATCACCATACACAATATCAAATCCTTAAATTAGCCTGTGTTTGGAAGTATTGCTGATGCCGTAGGACACTGAATAGAATCCAACTTGCTCAAATAGATACTGCAAAGCTAATAATACCAACCTACAATGAAAGATATCATACAATAACTGAAGAACACACAGGGAAAAGGTACCTTAAATAAAGAGCCATTTGCCATTTAACCTCATTTCACACCTACTGTGGAAGTTTGTTTGATTCCTTTCACTACTTTGATTGGGTCTTAATTTGTTAAGTCTCCCTTCTGGCCTTCTAATCAAATCAGACATCACACCTCACTGCCTGATGTTGTCTTTGGTGAATACACATCAGAAGGATGCTTAGTGCGGGCTCTTTTAAGAATAGCTGCAGCAGGGAACAGCCAGCTTCAGCACAAGCATTATCGTTTGCAGCCCGTTCCTTGAAAGCATTTCTTCACCTCCCAGTATGATGAAATTTCACCAATGGAAGAGACCTCTCCAAAAATCTGTTAACCCAATTAAATTTATTTACAAGGATGTAGTTTATGGTAACCAGTTGTTGCAGTGATATACGAAGTCCCTCAGAATTGATAGAAAATCACATATGAAAATGGGATGAAAGTGTCTCCTCTAATAACAAGTTTTGTCAGAAGATCCTCGGTGTGGTGGTGCCTGACAGAGCACACCTACCTGCCCACCCCGCCTGGGAGGGACCTGCACCCTGTGAAACAAGGTGGTGCAGGAAGGGCTGCGTGGCGGGTGCTCCCTGCAGAGCAGGAAACTGCTGGACTTCACTTGGGAGGCTGCTTTAACAGGGGACTGCAAGAATATACCCTGTACAACACCCAGAAGTGACCAGAAGGGAGTGCAGAGGACACAAGCATCACGCTGGCAGCACAACAGCCACTTGCAGTGAAGTGTCCAGATGAAACAGCATCCGTCAGACAAGGTCCATGGCACCAGCACTACTGATGCCAGCAGGAAAGGAAATTCAGCAAGAAGAAGGTACTAACAGGGGTTTCAGTCCTTGTTAACCTGCCTCATCTGCCACTCAACCACACATACAGAATCACAGAATCATTCAGGTTGGAAAAGACCCTCAGGATCATCGAGTCCAACCCTCAGCCCAACTCTACAAAGTTCTCCCCTACACCACATCCCCCAACATCTCATCCAAACGACCCTTAAACACATCCAGGGATGGTGACTCCACCCCCTCCCTGGGCAGCCTATTCCACTCTCTGACCACTCTTTCTGGGAAACATTTTTTCCTAATGTCCAGTCTGAACCTCCCCTGTTGCAGTTTAAAGCCGTTCCCTCTTGTTCTGTCACTAATCACCTGTGAGAAGAGACCAGCACCAACCTCTCTACAACGTCCTTTCAGGGAGCTGTAGAGAGTGATGAGGTCTCCCCTCAGCCTTCTCCTCCTCACACTGAACAGTCCCAGCTCCTCCAATCGCTCCTCATAGGATTTATTCTCCAGGCAAACACACATGTGGGAGGTGGGTGCTGCTAGGGATTTGAACTCTGTCCTTTATACCTGACTGTGACTTCGTGGTGGCCACATAGCTCTGGTTCTGAGGTAGTGACTGGTGAAGGCCTGGGAGAGAGGGCAACGGCAACGGCTTCCCAAACTCCAGGATGTTTTTGTTGCCTTCCTCCTTGGATTCTTTTTGATCTCTGCTGTCTCTCCCATCTTTGGGGTCTTTACTTGCATGCTGGAAAACAAAATGCAGTTAAATTGAGCCTCTGCATTAAAAACAAATAATCAGAAAATAAATTTCATTCCTTTCTCTCAAGCATAAACACTTTCATTTGAAGACAAGACCAGACATTCAAAGCAAAAGCACACAGCCCCTCCTCTAGCACATAATGTTACTTTGCCTAAAGACTGCAAAACACTCTCAGTCTGCTGCTCCTTCACTTGTTGAAGGCTGCTGCCTTTGAAGGTGAAGGGTTACCTTGCAGAGGCAGAGTGGCAGATCCAAAGAACTGCAGATAATGAAAAGGATCAGACACTATTTACACAGGCATTTGGTTGGCTCTGGAGAAGAAGAACAAATGCAACAAATACACCTGTTCCTTGAAACACGTCCCAGGTGCGGCTGTCACATCAAGCATGCACGAGAACAGGCTGGCAGAGACGTTTCAGAAGAGCAGGCAGCAATGGGAAGGGATCCTTCCTTTCGGACAGCATTTGGCACAATCAGGTCTTAGCAAAGGCTCCCACCTCTAGCCTAGCACACACCAAAACACTGGCAAAGAAGGTATTAGCTTGACATTGCAGGTTCATCTATAGCACTATCACTGCCTGTCCAAGAGAAAGGCCTGTCCAAGCTGACTCGAAACCAGTTAGCGCAGGTACTCCTGATCTACCTGTTGCAACACCAAACACAGGGCAGGCTACAAGCTCCTACTGAAAACCAAGAGAATTCTGGAGTTGCTGCTGGAGCCAGGCTCCCAGGCACCAAGGCAGCTTTCATCCGCTCTGATTCAGGCTTGCGCTCAATGCAAAGCCTCATCCAGCACCTTTGGTGATGAAATCAGGGTTCCAACAGCTCCACATCCCACAGCACTGCACCTTTTGTAGCAACCACTGTATTAACAGAGTGGGGTAAATGCTGCCACTCTGATTTGACGTTTTACACTGGATTTGCCTCTTATTTAACAGATGAGCCAGCTGCATCCACACTTCTCCATACACTGTCCACTCAGCTGTCAAGTAGGATGCAGGTTTGACAGAGATGTGCCAGAAAACCAAGAGCACAGTTAGCAGATTACAAGCTCTGCAGTGGCAATGTTTTAGTGCTGCTCCACTTGCAGAAAAGTACTTCTTACAGGACTTCTGAGCAACAGCTGAAATACCAAAACAGAAAGAGGAACCCAGGCAAAAGAAAGGAAGGAATAAAAAGCAGCAAGGAATAAAACCACTCTTTAAAGTCCAGGTTCAGATAGGCACTCTTTGACACTGCTTTCAAGTAGTGCGACCTTGTGAACAAATGGGGAAGCGACTGATTTTCCTAATTACAGCTCTGCCATGTGCACACTGCTGGCAGAAAGCAAGGACTCAGCCACAGACAGAAAAGCTGTAATGATAATCAAAAATGACCCGCATAAAAAGGCCATCAAATTGCCAATGATTCCTGCATCAAGCCCATAACTTATGGCTGAATTGCCACATTTTTTCTTAAAAGGCATCTAGACTTGGATTAACGATTTCAAAGACGACAAATCTACCATATCCTTTGATATGTTGTTCCAATGCTTAATTGCTCTCACTGTCAAATAATTAAATGCATTATGCTTTTTCAACTAAATTAAAAAGCCCTGTATCATCAGAAACTCTCACTCCAAGTAGATACTTATGGACTATGACCAACTTTTTTTTTTTTTTAACTTTCTCTTCAACAAGCTTAATAGAATGGGCAAATTGAGTGTTCATGGGATCATTTTCTGAATACTGGATCACTCCTGAGACTGCTCCCACTTGTTCTACTCCTTAAAAAATGTACGTCAGGAGTGCTGGGCACAGTATGCCGATAATAGTCTCAACAATACTATTTATACCTCTTAAAAGTCCCTAGTTTATAGATCTAAAGGTTAACGGTAACTCTTGGCTACAGGATTATTCGGAGAATTCCCAAGTCCCCTGGAACATCCACTGCTTTCCATTTTTAACTTAAAATTAGAAAAATGAGCTTGGGAGAGGCAGATCTGATGCAGAGCTGGCTGTAACAAGTGTACATAAGGGCTGCATATTTTGTCCTTTAAGTGCAGGCTCTTGCAACTGGTCTTCTGATAAAATGTGCTGTTACTCCCAAACATCAAGAATTCACATTCAGACCATGCCAGACTGTTTGGAAGAACATAATCAAATTTTAAATGAAAAAGTAGTATGTTATTAGCTTGGGGTTTTTCTCTCCCCCTGTAATTACAATATGGAAATAAATTAAAAATCTTCAATAGGGCTGCATGACAACTGTTAAATGTGACTTTTGCATGGCAATTCTGGTAAAACAGTTTTTAAAATCAAATTAAGCCTTGTGAGATCTGGATTATTACTTGGAGGCATATGCAGCAATGCTAAAGAACAAGAATTCCCGCAGAGAGGTGACCAGATCTCTCAGGAAGCCTGATGGCACAGGAAGCTGAGCAGGCCAGCAGTAAAACATATATCTCTTTCACATGTGTATATATACATAAAAAATACTAAATCCAAGGACTGTAATAAAAAGGATCAGCAAACATTTGAAAGCAGTTATACTCAGTTTTCTCACCATCTTTCTTCAATGTTAGTGGGATAAAAGAGTTACATCTTTGCTGTTCTTATTAAATTTTACTTTCCCACAAGTAGAGTGTTTAGTGGATGAAACTTTATTCTTTTCCCATTTCTAATGTCTCTGAATTCTGCCAGATTCTTAACTCACACCTGCAGGTACAGCCCATACTGGTCTCCTACACTGAGCTTTTATTCCCCGCTCTGCCTGCTCCAAATTTAAACACTCCCAGAAAAGAGGCTTTGCTAATTCAGCACACTGGTCTGCTGGAAAACAAAATGCAGTTAAATTGAGCCTCTGCATTAAAAACAAATAATCAGAAAATAAATTTCATTCCTTTCTCTCAAGCATAAACACTTTCATTTGAAGACAAGACCAGACATTCTTCTTCTTCCTTAAAATCCCATTACGCTGGCCAAGAGCTGGTTCAGGCATACCTGGGCCCTTCCTCACCAAGACATTCTGCATCCTTCGCTGCCCAGGTTAGAACCAGCACATCACCCCGCTCAGCAGAGGAGAGTGGGCAGGTCCAAATAAAAGAAGCAAAGGCAAAAGACAGACTGTGCATTTGGGAGTGGGGCAAGTGGGTGCTAGGCTGTGTTTGAGGCACAACAGACTCCTATCAAAGCAAAAGAGAAACAAAAAATTACAGTGATCCACTTAAACACAAAGCTGACAGATCCACCTGCAAGCCCCCAGCACCATCCGAGGACTTCTCAAAATGCTGCACATCCATTTAGCTCCAGCGAGTTTCCTGCTGGGGAAAAGGCTGTCCAAGGACAACCTCAGATGAAGGTTTCTCCTGCAGAAGAGGCAGGACAGGACCCAGCTCTAAGCCACCTCTGTGGGCTACACAGTCACTGGCAGAGCTGACAGCAATTAATGCTCCTGTCATGTGCCACCTTCTTCCAGTTTCATGACGGAGGGGTTCCTCCTGCCCTCCCTGTTCCTAGCGCAAGGCACAGCATCAAGCAGTTATCTATAAACTGCTTGCAGCTCAGTATCCATCCAAGCAAACTCTGGCTCCTTGGCTTACAGCCTCCCTTCCCTTTTCCCAGCAGAGGACACTGGTGCTGGCAAGGCACAAAGGCCGTTGCAAAGAGCTGGCAGTGAACCCAGTGGAGCTGACTGCTACTCAACATCTACTCATCCAATTTGCTGTGACAAATCCTATCGTGTTCCTGTTTCATTTCCTGAGGATCCAGAATCCTCCGCTAAAGGTGGAAAATGCCAGTCCGACAATGCTGAAGTCTGCACCAGAAGTGACCATGCACAGCTTTCAGTGATCTGTTGGGCACGGACTGATCTGCTAAGCAGACTAACGAGGACACGCACATTTTGAGTAGCCCGCATTTTTAACGAAGCAGACTCCTACGCTCAGAAACTGGATGAAGATCATCCTCCTTCACTTAAACCAACAAACATACAAGAGAGCAGAGATGCTTTCATCTAACACCTACATGGCCTCCACTGCAAACAGCAAAATTAAAGGTGAGAAGCACTATTCCTGACCCTAGAGAAACTTCATTGCTGTGTGTTATCCTTGTCCAAAACAGCCATGGTCTTTTTCTTTTTCCCCCAATTATATTTAACACTCAAGCACAGTTTTCATCTACGGTTTTAGAGAAGTATGGCGAGGACACTCCTGTGCAAAGGCAACTCTCCAGGACGCTGTCTGAGCATGTCCACATGCTGTCCTAACCACCACATGTGTGGGCCACTGAAGGCTAAGAAAGGACCAAAACTGATTGAGAAAGAAACCGCGTCGCTCATGTCTTATTTCTTGCAGCTTCTCATGTGGCATCAGCTCATCCTATGCAAAAGGCTGTAAAGTCACTATTTCATGTTGGGCATTGCAAGGAATAGTCCAGAAGCTGAAGACAGCTATTCCAAGGCTCAGAACAACGCTTCCAGAGATGCTTGTGTCTGGAAACAGCAAAAATGGGACCACAACTACGTCTGACACCATTATGAGAGAAATAGTCAAGAGAACTGCTTAGGTTGGTACAAAACCACAGAATTTTATGTGTTTATAAAAATTAAACTCAAGTACTTTCTACATTTTAATGGGATCTACCATGTTTCCATTATTGTCACAGCAGCCGGGAGAAGTTACTAAAAATGGCAAAACTAGAATATCAACCCTTTTTTTTCCCCAAAGGCAAAAATACAGAACAAACCTTACAAATGAAACCCCGCGTTGGTTTGACAGACGGCACACGGCCTTCTTCCCACAGCTCAGCAATTAAGAGGTCTTTCCATTACCAAAGCAAGCAAGCTAGCAACAACCAAAGAGAAAGCAGACCAGAACTCCATCCGTGTGTTGTGCAAGGACACCGGAAAGGTCCTGCAGGTCCTGCTTCGGGGCAGCTTTGAAGAGTGCCGCAGAAGGACTGCCGTTCGCTCTTGACACCTGAACCCATCTCTGGCTTAGACATATGAGCTGACTTATTTCTCTTCTTTTAAGGATGTTCATTTCCAGCACAGTACGAGCTTGAAACTAAAGCCAAATAGCCAGGAGGACTAAACCAACCGCCACTGCCACCAGGCAACACGGCGGCTGTCACCGAGCAACCCTCTTCTTTCCATCCATCATGCGGAGGGGTAACAAGATTTGTACCAAGGTGCTGCCTTTGAACAGCACAAAGCAGCAGCTCCCAGGGGTATCTGCCTCTTAACAACTGGTGAATGATATTTAAGCAAGAAATATCAGTCTATAAAAAATTTATCATAAGAGGATGACAGTGCCTGTAGGAGCTACGCTCTGATAAAAACTACTACAGTAGTGGTGCTACTCTCCCTCTCCTCCACTGCTGCAGAATTACACCTTTCTTTCACTACCGCTGCCGGGGGATCCTAACCACTGCCTAAGCCTTATCTTGGAGCAACAAGAAGAAACCTGCATGGCTTTGGTTTTAAATCTAGATCGGACAAGCTGCAAGGCTGATCCACCTATTAGCGCCCTTTTATCTGCAGATTAACACGTGCCCATTAGAAGAGGGATTCCGGTGTGACTGATTACAATTGCCCTGATTTGTGTGTGGTCAGGTATCTGCATAAAATCATAGAGGTTTAGGCTGCCAGGCAGACTGTGCTTAAGGGTAGATGTTCCTAAACCAAGCTACAGACCTGCATTTAATGGCTTTGTGAACCAGCATCGTTCAGAGGTGTGGGTTCTGCTGGGTCAGGAGGAAGAGATCCCACTCCTTGTCCCTGTCCCTTCCTAGATCGAGCAGCTCCAGGGGAAGGGAGTGTCACACATCAGTCAAAACGAAACAGGGTAGCTCAAACCAGTTTCAATAGCAAGTCTCCTGACAGAAATAGTTCTGCTGGGGACCTGGGAGCAGGACGGTTAGATCTGCGGGCTGTGGTCGGCAGCTGGGGCAGCCACCTTCAGCCAGCGCGGCCACGTCAGCAGCACGAGCACAACCAGTTAATATGAAATGCGAAGTACTGCACAATATACATTCACTTTCCACCTCTCCCTGCAGAAAACCCTCCATATAAGAAGTCCAGTCTATGGCCTCGTCACTCCTGAAGGAGATTTCCCATAGGAGATATTTAACTGTGTCCAAGCTTGCACACATGGACTTCACACTTTCAGTCCACCCGTGCACACCTGGGCACCCCTCTGGAGAGGGTCCACCATGGGTGCACATTCTAGGTTCAGATAAGACGGCAGCAGCACCTGCAATCGGATGGAGAGCTCTATTTCACAACCTGTACTCTTCTTTTTATTTATTCTGCAACGCACCACCCCTCCCGGCCCAAGAAGACAATATCCCCATCACCATCCCCATTAGGACCTTCCCTTTGTTTTGAGTTTTCTGGTCTGAGCCTGCTGAGCAATCCCAGCCACTTGCAAACCACCAACTGCCACCTGCCTGGCCCCAAGAGATGAACACAAAACGTTCTTGGGCCAGGAGCTCCCGCAGAGCAACCCACAGACCACGTCAGCACACCGCCGCAGTACGGCTGGGCACTGACACGGAACATAATACTTTACAGCAACACCTGTGTGCACACAGAAAGAAAGCAGCTTACCGGTCCTGGGATCAGATATTTAGTGGCAATGCTGCTTAAAGGTATAGTTTGATGAAATTGCTAGAAACACCAACATAAGCAAAGTGTCTCTCACTCCAAGCTCCTCCTTCTTGCCCAGGCTTTGTCTGCCCCAGTTAAATTCATACTACGTTTTGGGCACACACTGTCAACCAGGCTGAGATACTAATTTCACGGATTTTTGCACTATTTCTTCTGACAGATCAGCTTCCCCGACCAAGTCCTCTGCACAGCATAAAAAAATACCACCCGAGACACAAACCTCAGACTACAGCCTCGTGATCACCAAGTAATGAACAGAAATGTAACTTGGGATTTCCAATTCAGCCATCTGCTCCTCCTATCTCAAGAGATAACTATGGGATGCTTTCACTACCTTTATCAGCATTTATCCCTTTCATCTTGTGATGTTAAGCTCAGAAACTGGAATTTCTGAGCAGGAGGGGCCTTCTCCAAGCACAGGACACACACACACATACACACACACACTTGCTTTTCAGTCTGTTGTCTGACCCTGGAAACCTTTGGGTTCTTTATAGGGTTGTAAATGGATTAGAAAGGAAAGAAAGATTCTTCCAAAAGGTGCAACGCTCACGTTACTGCACTATTCAGAAGGGGAGCAGAAATGATGCTATCAACAACTCTTCTGAGGTCTCTGTTCAGAAACCACTTTAACATGCGACAACATCAATTAAAATTGTCACCTGTTTCAGATTCAGCTTCGATCCCAATTCAGGAAGCAACTCCTAAACAGAGAAAAAGCTGGTTAAATTTGTGAGAAAATTATTTTCTTCCTTTCAAAGACCAATCCACATGTGCAGGAAAAGGCTACCAAGGTCCCCTGACAGCTACTGAGTTACAGAAAATAATTGTTTGGCCCCAGTGGGTTTCTGTAGGAGTCAGGAGGAACAAATGTTTACACTTTGCAGGCAACAAAATAACTTCCTCCCCTCCTTCTCCCAGGCAACACAGGTCTGCAAGAACAGGCTACCAAGAAAATAACAATGCTCTACAAAATATTAGCAAAGAAAACTGCTGTGTCCTTTAACATCAACTTCTGGGTGATTTCCACAATTTGTTTCCTGGAATACAGCACCTGCTAACATGGTATTTTTGAAGGGAAAAAGGTGTGAACATGGAGGCTGGTGCATGAAAAGTTACAGCAATGCTGTGCTGATGAGCCTCTTATAAGCAGCTCAACAAAGAAATAATCAGGACAGAAAAATGACAACTAGCAAGAACTCTGCTACTCAAAAGAAAATAGCATGTAAATTTGAAAGACAATGGGGAAAAAATAGGTAGTAATTATCAGGAAGGCTGAACAAAACAGATGTTTTATTGTCTTGCAGAAATGAGATCAAATCTTGGGTTCACATTCAGATGCAGAGGCTCGAGCGGGGAACATGGGAACAGCCTCTTCTTACCACCCTTCTTGTGAATTTTGTTTCTCTCCCTATTTTAAACCCAGGGGGAACGGCCAGAGGTGCTGAGGACAGGCTATGCACTTTCTAGAGTGGCCCAATAACTGCAGACTTTGGTTTTTGAAGCCGCTGTTACTGTGTGAGCAAATAACGATCAACAGCACCATGGCAGCACCTCGTGTAACGGAGTGCTGCAAGCATTCGCAAACGTTGCACGCAGCTTGCTAGAGACAAACCTTGAAGCACAAGGGCTTGCGTAAAAATATTCTTTTGATGTAGCATAAAATATGAATGAGGAAAACACTCCCTCCTAACCTAGCAGTTGTCTTGTAGAAGGGAATTGCCTCTTTCAATTGCTCAGCCACAAGGGAAAATTCCACATGGGTCTGGGGGTTTGCCCGACTTAATTTAAGTGCACAACAGGCTGCTGGAGGAAAGCTGTGAGGCAGTTTCGGTTGCAAAACCTTGTTTGGGTAAGAAACAGCCTTATGTGAGATTTTCATCAGGCTGCACGTATTGCATCTGGGCTTCCCCACTTGCTAGCCAGAAAACGGAGCAGGAGTGCGAGAGCGAGAGAATTCAAATGCAATCAGGGGAAGACAAGGGAAATGAGCGGTTTGGGAGAATGGAATGGTTGGGAAATCATGGCAGGCGCGGTTTGTGCCCTGCTATTGAGGCTGGGTGCCCATGAGGTTTGTAATCTTGATGTGCTCTTTGGACTCCCACCTGCTTCCGGAGGCACAGGTGGTGCCGCAGCCAAGGGCACCTTTCCCCATCTGTGGCTGGCTAGGTGCCACCCATCTTTTTTTTTTCTCTCTTCCCCTGCTCCAGACCACAGCGATTCACAGCTTTGAGGCCTTCACTTCATATTATTGCTGTGCTGCAACATGTGGGTGACATCTGAGGATCACTCTGCATTTGCTGGTCCGCAATACGCTGGTAGCTAACAGCAATCCATTGCAGCAACCTTTACAAAGCTGCAGCAGCTTCCTGTTCATTTCTGGGTGCGACTCACATTGCCAGGCAGGGCTCCCAATCCTCTCCTTGACTTAGGTGCAGGAAACCTAAAAGCCAGTCTCTCTCCACCACTAGACACAGCGCAATGAGAGGAGCTAGCTCTTTGTAGCTAAATATAAGGTGTCACATGCCGCAGACCAAGTGCTCATGTGGACACCTGCCTGTTCCAGTACCCATTCCCTACCACTGGCAAAAGAAGCAAAAAAATAACCAAAAGAACCAAACTTGGCCCATGACAAAGAAAGGCCCATTTCTGTTCACTATAACATGAACGCGCCAGACAATTTCACATTTTCTTTTGCCTCCTACAAAAAGGCAGAGCTTTGTTTTATTAAGTGATGGTAAATCCACCCCTAAGGATTCTGGAGTGAAGATTCCTGAACAAGTTGCATTACTGCAGGCAACATACAGAGTGAAAACATCATCTGGTTTACTACTATAATGATACGGCAATGCAATCAAGTTGCCTAACATATCAGCTTCTTGACAGCTTCCAAGCTTAGGAGAAGCCTCAAGTTAACATGCTATGCTTAATTTCCTTTGGGTCGAACTTATAAGAAATCTAATTTGTTTCACAAGCAGCTCTGGATTTCAGCAGACAGCTGACGAGCAATACAGCCAAGAGAGAAAGGCCATTTAGTGCCTCGCATACATCTGTTGGAGAAGGTAATTGATCAATTATGTATTTAGAAACACATTGGGGAAGAGAGTTGATGAGGGCCATGTGACTCTATTTTAACACCTCTGTCTCTCTGTAGGAAGAGAAAAAATAAAAATAAAAATAAATATTTAAAAAATAAATCAATCCACTCAGTGGGACACCTCCGAATGACACGTGTTCCCATGCAGCAAGGTATCCCTCTCACACATTCAAAGAAAGCCAAGAGCAATCGCAGCAGCACTGACTGCTGGGCATATACATTACCAGGCTAGGGGTGGGTTTAGGCATTGTCTTCCGTGCTCTGTGGACCTTGACTTCAGTGTTAGCAGCGGTGGCTTTTTTAGCGTCCATGTCCTTACTGCCCTCCCCGAGCTTGGCTGGCATCGTGGCTTGCATCTGAGAAAAGGAGCCCACAGTTCTCCCTTTGCTTGCTCCTCCTGGAAGGGTTTTTGCAGCATGGCCGGTGAGAGAAGCAAAGGTGCTGGTAGTCCTTAGAGGTTGCTCCTGTGCCATCTGCTTGGTTAGAATATATCCATTGCTCCCTGTTACAGAAGTCTGTGTGAAGTCATTAGCTTTCATATGGTTTTGCTTGCCAGTCTCACCATCTCGTTCAGAAATGCCATTTTCTGCTATCCTATTTAATTTAGTACTAGAGTCCTGCTGGCTCACTTTCGTATTGTCCTGAGTGTTTTTAGCTGGGTTTGGGTGGCTACCAGCTTCGCTGTGCTCACAGGAACCGTTGGTTTCACCGTCTACTGCCATTTTTGGTTCCCCCGCTTGCTTTTCTGTAGCACTTTCATCTGCAGCCATGGCATTAAACCCTGGAGAAAGAGGGAGGATAAGGAGGAAGAGAGGAGAAAGAAAAGGGTCACAAGTGGTATCAAAATTCCAAAGAGAAGGTACAGCTACTTACAGTGGCTAAGGAAGAGCAAACTTCTCCTCCAGAAAGCTGTTTGCTATATATACCTCTGTCTCTCTCCGTTTGGGTTGCTCATTCACCTACCTGACCGGCTTGTCGGGATCCTCAGACGGTGAAAATTGGGGTGGGCGGCTCAGTTGAAAGCAGTGCACTCATTCTCACTTGCCTCAGCTGCAGATGTGGCCATTTATTCCCAATTATGGATTTTTTCAAGGTAAATATTATCTCTAGATTTTCCAGTAACTACATTTATTGGACCATATGTCAACACCTCGCATGTCAAACAAAACGCTGCCCAATCTTGCATTCAGATCTCTGGCAAAGCCCTTCACAATGCCAGATTGACACAAGAAAAGCTTGCTGGATGGGCAATACGGGGGAGCTTTTGTGGCAGACGCAGCTCAGTAGCCAACTGTCTACGTCAGGGCTCCGCTGCTACACGAAACATCGCAAGGAGTAACTCCCTGGTAATCACAGCTCTCCTGGCAATGTTGTCCAGTGGAGACCGGCTCTTTCGCTGGGATGAAGTGGCACAGAAGCAGAATTCACAGTGTCATTTCAGAGGCAATAGCCAGAGTAAACACAGGGGTGAAGCATGTTAAACGCAATTCTAGACTAAAATAATTACATGGTTCAAATGCAGCAAGATTTTTGCAGACTGGCTAAAAGCTCACACACAGATAAAACAGGAGTGTCCATGTGAAAAGGGGTTTTCTCCTCCCTTCCAAAGTTTCCCCATTAATGGATTTGTCCCATCAGAGATTTCAGACCTGAGCTGAAAAAAATCCAAGTATGAACACCATGTACTTGCAGAAAGGTTTCTGACATGACAAACTAGCAGCTCCCCAGGCAACCAGGAGTGATAACAATTCACTGGCATGATCAGTAAAACGATTAAATCAACCTGCTGTTAGGGATTCCTTGTATTGTTTTCCTTCCAGAGGCCAGACAGTTATGAAAAGCATCACAAGAAGTACCAGCAAAAGCTTTGTCCAAGTGGGCTGTCAAAACAGGTAGGGCTGATTTATAACCAGCTCGAATCAAAGCAATTTTCACCTACAGTATTCAGAAGGGCCTGGAGTCAAACCAGAGGACAACTTTGCAAGCCAGACCAGCACGCTGGGTGTCAGCATCTCATTTCACGCTGCTCTTGAAGCCCAAACGCTCAAGGAAAACAACATTCTGAATGTCTCTGCCGACCTGGCAAAAACCTGATGCAAGGCTGAAGCATGAAGAACCATGAAGATACTGGATCCTAGGACATCAGGTCCAACATACCTGGGCTAACTCTTCAAAGCCGAGCTCTGGAGGGTTTTGCTGCATGCTCCCAAGC
Organism: Strix aluco; assembly: GCF_031877795.1. Lineage (NCBI taxonomy): Eukaryota > Metazoa > Chordata > Aves > Strigiformes > Strigidae > Strix > Strix aluco. The sequence goes on along the minus strand of NC_133950.1, from coordinate 5,899,476 downwards.
CCAGGCAGCTCAGTGCAAACGTCAGCAGGGAGGGGAAGCAGCGCTGCACAGCTCACCGGAACAGCTCTTCCCAAAAAAGCACCAAATTCCCGTTACAGTTAGTGGCAATTAGGAAAAAAAAAAATCTCTCCCCAACTATTTGAGGGTCTACTCACCTCCCCTTCTTTCTTCTCCTTTTTAATGCACTCATTCAGTCCATGTCCTTACCACTGGGTTGACCTAAAACGTTTTGATCCAGATTTCTGCACAAACAGCATTTGCAGATCTAGACTCTAAAAGAAATGCACTCTAGTACCTGTAACAACCGTATTATTCCCTAAACTTTCTGGGGTTTGGTGTTCATCTGAGATTTAAAGACAAACATTTCCAGCATCAAACTGAAAGCCATCTTAGAACTGGTCAATACATTTAGACCATCCAATCTAACCTCCATCTCGAAGCATGGTCAACGCTGAATTCAAACCACGTTGGTCAGGGCTCTGCCCAGGTGGGTCTCAAAGACCTGCTGTAGAGCTCAACTTGCTCCAGCCTAGTCCTACCCATAAATTATAAGGTGGACAGTCCTAGTCCTGCTCCTTATTTCCAACTGAAAGCCACATATGTTGGGCACAAAGCATCTTACTGGAAAGTGTCTTCAAACCCTGATGACGAGTGGTAACTCTTCCCTGGGGTTCAACTCTGGCCATCTTTCCTGATGAGAAACCTGCACTGAGCAGTCCGTTACCCTCAAACCCAGGCAACGCAGCCTGTGACTGCCTCCCACATGAACACTGCTGTTCAGCCTCCAAAATGAGCTCACTGGTGCTCGCTGGAGCACACGCAGCAGGGCAGAAGCAGAAACCCCACTTCAGTAAGCAGTAATCGAGTGGCTCTCCAAGTATGATTCAAAGTCCTCGCCTCCATCTGCTGCCCTCTCATGCCACCCAGACCACCTTCTGTGTACTGAAAGCTCTGATAAGACACACAAGGGTTTGTTTTGGACAGCAATGACTCTGGGAGAAGAAAAAGTGCTAGTTTTTTCACTGTTATTTAACTATTTGAAAAGTCATGGGCAGAGGGAGCCAACAGCCACACACTTACTCTTTCAATACTTGTTTCTCTTTCTGCATTTGGTGTCTTTAAAAGACCGTGCTGTGGCCATTTAAACAATTATTTCAGCAAAGTCAGTGCCAGAAGAAAACAAAAAATGAGCTCCCTAACCACAGATGGCCATTTCTAGTGCTCAGCACTAGGCACCTGGCTGAATGAAACCTTCAATATTTGTTGATTTAAATACTGGGCACTCCCACCAGAGCAGTCAAATAGCTTCAGCGGCTGACTACTAGATAAACTGAATAAGCAGAGGGCAAGAATTGCTCTACCTGCCATGAAGGCAACCAAAACAAGGTAAATTAGAGCACTGCCCTAGGGGAAAGAGTAACTGCATTACTCCAGAGAGCGTCACAGACTCTATGAAAAATCCATGAGGCTAAAATTAAAATCCCACATACAGTTTCACACACACACACACACACACACACACACACACACACTCTTAATAAGTGTGGAAAATGCAATCTGACTGACTGTGGAAGTGCCATCAAATCCCTATAAACAGGCACCAGACTTCTAAATCTGTATGAGTAGAGATTTGACAAAACAAAGATATGAAATTTCACTGTCCCTGAAGTTGCACAGAACTGGAGAACTTGACAGCAGTTGTCAGGGTATGGTTTTGATTTAACAGGATTACACACCCACTCCGCCCTGCCGTAAATGACTGTACACGTTGCAGGGCAAAGCAAGGTCCTACAGCTTCCAGCTCCAGCCCCGACCACCAGCGCTGCCAGTGCTCAGCAGGCTGAGCAAAATGCACTGTGGAGTGTCACAATTTGGTGCCTAACGGACAGGCATCCACACGACAAAAGATGTTATGGCAACAGTCATCACACAGGTCGCTGGCTGGCAAGAATCAGCAGAGGCCAAGGACTGAACGGCGAGAGAGACTGTGTCCCTCTCTTCTGAGACACCACGGGCAAGACTGTCCTGAGCTGCTAGGACGGGCTTCTTTGGGGAAAGATCACCTCCATCCTCCTGCTTCCTCTTCTGGCAGCACTAAAACAAATTCATAAATACTTTGGAATAGCATTGTTTTCTACAAACTGAGTTCCTGTACAGCACAGGGCTCCCACAAGGACCACCACAGCCAACCCACCAACTGCAGGAGCTCGTCACCCCAGGGTCCTATCAGAACATCAAATTAAAGAGACCCACATGAAGAACTAGTTTATGTCAGAATCCATGTTGCTTAATAAGATGTAACCCAAGTAAGTTAGTCTGGTTTTCACAACCAAAATACCTGGTCTGGTAACAGGAAAATAGGAGTTGCCATCCCAGGCTAGGCTACCGCTCCACTTGCTCAGTGCTCCATCCTCGTGTAACAGGACACGTCTGCAAGTCTGACCACATCTTAGGTACACACAGTACTGCACATTTACAAGCATTGCTGAATAGACCCAATTCAATACATATTTACACTTTTTCTGAAATACGGCCTATAGACGGGGATGGGAACACAAACTACAGACAGCAGGAACCTCACAATGGAGAAATACTGAATAAAACAGCCTACAGAAGCTCTTCAACAGCACAGACAGCTAAAGAAATACTTGTTCTTGACATGACCTTTACATCTCCCCTTTTTCATTATCAAGAAAAAAAAAAGTTTCACTGCAAACCTCCTAAAAATCTTGATTTCAAATACACCTCATGGTTAACAATGCTGTTCAACAGCTTTTCTGCTCTTGTGCTTGCAAGTGCAAGTGAATAAAAACCTAGAATTATTTTTTCTCCAAAACAACTTGACAGTATTCATTCCTTCCAAACAGAGCAAAACTATGTTTTCCTCCATATTCACTTTTCCATCCAAGTCCCTCATTGTTCCTTAATCTACAACCATTTTTTCTTTAATTAAACAAAATGAAAAGTAGAAAGATACAGCTGTTCACAGAAATGTAACCTCATTTACTAGAAGCATCCCAGTATTTTCAGAGCTCTCTTATGCACTTCCTACAGCATATGCATCAGTAAAAGCCTGTAACACTGATGACAACACTGCATCCCGATCCAAGCACTCAGTATTAATTTAAAATCCAGCAACGTGTAGAACAGGTAACTTGACCAAGAGATTTATTTTCCCTTATGGTGCCCATTCTCCCATCTGAAGTTGATACAAAGTTGAAAGAAACTTCAGTATAGGTGTTATCTTCTAGGACCTGGCTACATTTTAGTAACACAAGAAATTTCAGACTCAGAAAATTATGCAGATACATTATCCCTGTGACTCCACATGGCGAAGAATAATCAGTAATATATTCCAATCACTTCTCTGAATTAATAATTCATTGAGAGTAATGCAGAGTTCACACCCCTCCCACCTCTCCCCAGAATCAAGCAGATCCTCTGCAGCAGTTTTGGTCTTCTCAATACTAATCACAGTTATTCAAAATTGAATTAAAATGCCCACGAAGAGAACAGAATCTTAAGAAAGGAGGGGAAAAGCTAAGTCAGACAGGATGAGGATACGTCATCTAATTTCAGGTGTCTAACAGGTATCTCAAACTCCAGGGTGCCCCTAAGCCACCACTGCGACCAACAGAGAGACGACAGCTCAAAAAGCACAGTCTGACTCCAGACATCTATCTTTGGATAAAGTAAGCACCGCCTGGACATGCCTACCACGTGTGAGCAGAAATGAGCTGGACTAGTCCAGAATTAGAATGACAACTTCAAAGAAAACTCTAAATTAAGCAAAACGAAACCCACCTCTGCTCTCTCAGCCCAGACTCCTGCAACGCTGGTTCTTCTCCACTGCCTTTCCCTGTTGGGTTTCCAGCCCTTCCAGCAGAGCCAGACCTGGCTCCAGTCCTGCCCTGGAGCTTGCCGGAGCTCGGTTCAGCCTGCCAAAACCTGCCTGTGGGCAGAGCCTGTCTGACAGATGCGCTACGGTCCCCACCAGCTGTCCTGGCCACAGCCAGAGGGAACCGAATCGCCTCTGCAGAGACCAAAGGGGATGAGTAGCCACCAGAAACCTTCTATATGCAGGCAGCCAGATGAGCAGCTCAAAACTCTGTATTGCTTTGAGAATGTTCTGAAAAAAATAAAGTCTTAAATATATTTTTTAAATTCAGATCTCACTGCTCAGTGAGACAAAGTAAGAAAAACATGCAAGCATTAGGAGCCCTTATACTCCAGGCCAAAACACAATCATCACTATGTCTGAGGGAAGAAAAAAATAAGAAAGAAAAAGAAAGAAAAATACCCTACAAGATCTGGAACTTTTACACGTTTTTCTGAACATCTTGGTGTTGAGCACTGGTAGAGGTGAAACACCCAACTGCCCATGTCTTGCATGATATTTTTGAGTGCCCCCAGCACAGAGCAGCTCCACATCTGCAGCTGAGCCACGAGGCTTCAGCTGCTGCAAGAGAAACATCAAACTCTGAACTAAGCAAAGACAAAGCTCAAATGAAAAGCTCACAATTTTGAACAGCAGTACAAGTACTGCATATTTATAATTATATATACACACATTTCACAGATTTTTTACCTTAAGCACTTTGCAGATCATCTTTAAAACATCAGATACCACAGTCATTTATTCAATAACCTACTGTACTGCTGGATAAACTTCTAAAAGCGAGAAATGCACCTGCTTATAATCCTTGTGTTACAACAGTTCCCTCCCTGCTTCCTTCTCAAAGTGAAAAAAAAAGAAAATTGTAAAGCAGAGAGAAGCCCAGCTGACATAAAAAGGATGACAAAGAGATGGGGACTAAAACTGTACAGACTAGGGAGAATTAGTGGCTGGAGATCCACTGGAAAGGAAAGCACCACCTCTACCATTGAAGCCAAAGAGCAGAGCATTTTGAAGCCAAAAAATGAAGAGAATTAAGTGTTTCAGGCCAGAGCTCCTCTCTGGGGTGAGTTATTGATGGTCTCCCCTCCCTGCCCTCTTCTAAATCCGTGAAGCCAGGTGATATCCCTCCAAGAGCCTGCCCTGTATTTCCAAAACACAAATGCCACTCCTCCCAGTGCCCTGGAGCCCTGTCACCCTGCGGCAGTGTCAGAGTTTCCCATCTCCTGTCAGACATGCCAAGAATCAAAACAGGAAAACAAAAACAAAAACAAAAACAAAAGAAGAACAGCTTCTGCTGTGAATGCTCAATACTGAGATTACACAGGTCGGGTAAATGGGATTCAGCATCTCACCGGTGGGCTGCCTGTGAATACCAGCAGTGACTCAAAGCAGTTTAACAGCTTGCATGAAATTAATTTGTTCCTTTGCCGTGGGATCGGGTCCACAGTGTTACAGCACTGGCCACGAGGCCCCAAGCCCATCTGTGACCAAGGGATGCTCCTGCTCTGGGGCTGCTGGGCTCCGAGCACGTTTCTTCTGCTGCTGCAGCCTGTCTGCTGTGGGGCGCAGCCTCCCCGGATCAGGGGTCTCGAACACGGGGAGCACCTGGGTGCACATCTGGGTGAACATCTAAAATATATAAGCATCATTTTGCTCGGTCTGGTCTCCTGGCTGTCAGCCTTAGCAGTGGATCCCAGTGCCGAGTACACTGAGGTGAGGAGATTATTCTTTTTCTCCTTTTAAAGCAGCCATTTCTGCACCTGGGAATGCAAAGGTTGCAGCTGCTCAGCGGAAAGCAGCACCTTCCTCACTCATGGCAGCTTCCTATCTGCAATAAAAGGGAGAAAACCAAACAAAAAACAAAACCAAAACAAAACAAAAAACAAAACAAAAAAAAAAAAAGAGAGAGAAAGAAGGCCCCTCCAGGAATTTAAACCCTGACACTCTCTAAAAGCACTTTTAAGTTTATTTGAGAGCAAAGTGACAGTGCACATCTCATCCAGCACTCTGCTCCAAGCACCAAGGCTCTTGTGAAACAGCTGCCTCGGGTGAAGCCTCAGAAACGCCGAGGCTAATGGAGAACTTCATTACCAACTCCCCTCCCTGCTCCTTCGTGCCGCTACTTTAGTGAAACTTTCCATCTCTGGAGCTGGGGAATCAGAAAAGAAGTGGTTTGCCTTGAAAGGTCAAGCGAGATGCAGCACAGAGTTAGGAGCTATGTACATTAGGAGGAGAACTGAAATCACTTGCAACTGAAATCACTTTGCAATTGATTCTCGCAAAGAAACCACTTTTTAATTAGTTTCTCTCCAAGTCAGACTAAAGACAATATGGCCTAATAAAACACAAGAGCAACTTTCTTCTGCTCATCTCTTCTACCTCCCTGCCCCCTCCCTGTCAAAGGGAAAGATAGACCTAAACTCACACCCACATGTAAAACTGAACTGGAACATTTCCCCACGGAAAACAAAACACAGTCTCATCCACAGCTGTTTTTCTGTCTGTACTGAGCAGTTTTACACAGAAGGGGACGCTGAGTCTAGTGAACAACTTACACTGGGCTTTACGCAGGCTGGGACTCAATGCCAGAACTGGAAATGAAAGTGCTGGGAACACACAAAGATCTTGTTCCTACAGTTGTATGTTAAATTTATAGTTCGATTATTTCTCTTTATCAGTGCCAGGATGAATCCAGAAAAGGACATCCCAGCTGGTAACAACAGTGCATTTCTGCAACACCTTCCACTCGAGGAACAAAGAACAAAACGGCACGACTGCCCACCCAAGGACCCCCTGACCCCCGACCTCCAGGCTGCTCCCCGAGAGCACCCACCCCGCTCCCTGCCCCAGCCCAACGGCACCAACAACTCATCCCCTGGGGCAGTAGCTACTGAGTTGTCACAAATGACAGGCTGGCACGCTGAGGACAACCAAGAAAAGGGATGCACTGCCTCAAAACAACAGATTATAAACTGGGGCACCTCAGCTATTGCCCCACAAGAGTATGAGCCTTCTCTGCAACCGGAGATCTTCATGGACATCTCCAACATTACGATCTCCATCAGTGGTGGAGGCAGATGGCATTGCAGGCAGTTGCAGTGGTGCCAATGTGCTTTGCTTGGGCAACAGACCCCTAAATCTTACTCAAGGCTGCAAGGTACCTGAATTTCCTGGCTCATCTTGGACACAGAGAAAGCACAAGTTTGGACACAGAGGTGTAACTCACAAAAGGCCATTCAGAGAGGCAGCCGCGGAGCTATGGGACGTGCTAACACATTTCAAATGGGGATCTGATACTGACTTCAGTGTCAGTACCCTTCTGAGTCAAAGGGGAGTAAAAAGAGGGAAAAACACAGTAATTCACACTAAGTCTTTAGCCCAAACAGCACCTTTAGTCAGTCTTTGGATTTGCAAGTTCAAGCCCCTGCAAGTTTTAGATCCCAAGTTCAATATCAACAGATAACCCACCAAGGGGATTTTCCCAAAGGGAACAAATCCAGAAGAGATCTAACCTTACGCTGCAGGCCACGGCTCCCATCAAACACATGATCAGTCCACTGCAGCAGCTCAGCCTGAACTAGAAGCCAGAAGCACCAGCAGACTTGTGCAGATTCCTATTCCCACACATGATAGTATTATAGATGGTTTGGGCTGGAAGGGACCTTTAAAGGTCATCTAGTCCAACCCCCCTGCAATGAGCAGGGACATCTTCAACTAGATCAGGTTGCTCAGAGCCTCGTCTGATCTGACCTTGAATGTTCCCAGGCATGGGGCATCTCCAACCTCTCTGGGCAACCTGTGCCAGTGTGTCACCACCCTCACAGGAAAGAACTTCTTCCTTCTCTCTAATCTAAATCTACCAGCTTTCAGTTTAAAACCGTTACCCCCTGTCCTATCCCTCCCCCCTGATCAAGAGTCCCTCCCCCCTTTCCTGTAGCCCCTTTCAGACCTGGGAGGCCGCTCTAAGGTCTACCCAGAGCCTTCTCTTCTCCAGCTGAACCCCCCCAACTCTCTCAGCCTGTCCTCACAGGGGGGTGCTCCAGTCCCCTGAGCATCTTCATGGCCTCCTCTGGCCCCGCTCGAGCAGGTCCGTGTCCTTCTGATGTTGGTGCCCCCAGAGCTGGACACACACTGCAAGGGGGTCTCACGAGAGCAGACCAGAGGGGGACAATCCCCTCCCTTGACCTGCTGGCCACACTTCTCCTGATGCAGCCCAGGACACAGTTGGCTTTCTGGGCTGCAAGCACACGTTGCTGGTTCATGCCCAGCTTTTCATCCACCAGCACCCAGGTCCTTCTTGGCAGGGCTGCTCTCAATCCCTTCATCCCCCAGCCTGTGTTAAAATCAGGGGTTGCCCCAACCCATGTGCAGGACCTTGCACTTGGTGTTGTTGAACCTCATGAGGTTCACACAGGCTCACTTCTTGAGCTTGCCCAGGTCCCTCTGGATGGCATCCTGACCCTCAAGCATGTCAACCGCACCACTCAGCTTGGTGTTGTCTGCAAATATGCTGAGGGTGCACTTGATCCTGCTGTCTATGTCTTTGATGAAGATATTAAATAGTACTGGTCCCATCCTCCTCACTAAAGGAAAATGACCATTCAAGCAAACTTAAAGAGAGAAATCTTAGACTTCAGGGTGCTTTTCCAGTCCACTCAGTCCAGCTCCATACGCTGCAACCCATCCATGAGTCAGGAAACAGGGCTCAAAGAAACTATTTCATGCCATCTCCCAAGTCTGCTATAATGATTTCATGTTCACGCAACACTCAAAAATGTAAATTCTTTGCCAATGCTAAACACTGTTATTAACAGACTTTAGGAACGTTAACTAATTGAATTCCTATGACAATCACAGCTGGGTAACGAAGGTCTGTGAAGAACAATGCATATAGCACAACGACCCTGCAAACCATTGTCTTTTACACACATGGTATGCTTGGGGAGAGAAGGATACGATCTGAACATTACCACAAGAATGGAGACTATGCAGTTCACATTTTAGGACCCTCTTTCCCCAGTAACAGAACTGGAAAATAAGCTGAAGTGGTTGGAATTTGAGCATTTCATGAAGCCTTGAGACTGTTCCTGCACAGGGAGAGTTCTCAGCTTCCTTTTGATACACAGCATTTGCTTTAAGTCAAAATCAGTCAAGACATACAAGGTGCAGAAATGCCTCTCTTCCTACCCTCCTGGATTTTTACTTCCATAACTCTTGACACTTACCTCTGATCAATCAAGAGACAAATAAACTAGCTTTATAGTCCTGAGCCAAGCAAGGCAAGGGATCAAAACGAGAGTCTCCTCCCAGAGCAACGCGACCTCCCACTGACATCTCAGACTTCGCCTCTGGTCTGCCCAGAGCAGAGGTCCATACGCAACCAGCGTCAGCAGCAGCACTCACGTGCTCCCAGTTAATATGCAAGCACCGTGGCCACATCTGATGCAGCATTCAATATTTTGCCTGTTCTGAGCTTTACTTTCTGACTAGAGCAGCTTGACAAAACATTATGCTGGACAGAAGAGAAAGAAAAAGCAATGCTGTACTCACACACATCTGAATAAAGTCCAAAATTCTGTTTCTAGCCAAGACTAGGTATTTTGATGGGGCCAGTTCAGTGCTTTTCTAATGCTCTATTATAGAAAGGAGAACAAAAATACACCAAATCCCTGCAGAGCTACAAGAAGTAACTAGTCAAGGAATAATAAAGCCATGGAAAGAAAGGACGGGGTGGGAAAGATAAAGGGTGGTGGATTTTTTTTTCCTAATCCCACTGACACATTTATTAAGTCCTCAGATTTGTGTGCATGCAACTCACAGACAACCACACAGGAAAGACTTTGTCAAATTAACATGTGCACTGCATCCTGCAAAGTAAAAGCAAGCAGACACAACACAGAAGCCACAAAGCATCCCACAACGGCATGAGGTGTGGAGTGCCTAACCCCACCAGCCATCCTGCAGCCATCGGTGCCTGCTCTGGAGCAACAGAGAACTCACAGGAAAACAGAAAGTTAAATTTAATAGAAGGAGGAAAAAGGCTAGGTCATCATGTGGTGAGGATCAGAGTTCAGTTAAAACCAGTCACACAGAGGAGGTTCTAAGTAACTCCTTTGCACTTCACAGCCGCACCAAAGCAGAAGTGAAAATTAGATATCATTCTTTAGGTGGGTGGTGATGGACGGACTGAAAAGCAAATTTGCATCTCCTGGGGAAGAGCCCTGCTCAGAATAACCACAGGAGAAGGGAGCCACTCTGTTCATGGGAGCGCACCTGAGACCCTTGGGGGACAGAGCACATCTCCAAGCCCCCAGTTTTGTTCCCATCATGTGCTGATCTCACGAGCAAGGTCTGGCCCTCAACCGAGGCAGGTGCTCACCTTCTTCTTTGTTGTTGGTGATATCTTTCAGCAGCTCAGTCTTCATGCAGGCGTCCTTCCTTGTCTCTCCCTTACTCAGCACTGTTCGCTAGGGGTGGGGAGAGAAGGGACAGGGAGGGAAAAAAAAGGAAATATCATGGTTTAGCTCATTGCTCATACACAAGTTGCATTTAAAAGAAGAGACAATCATGGACACATCCTGTTTACATCACGGGAAAACCTCATTCTGCAAAATAACGCTGCCAGAAAACTGCCAGCAAGACACAGGTCAAAGATAAAAAACATCAAGGCTTGCCCCTGCTGACAGCCCATCTCGCCCAAGAAGCTGAGGGGTTTCGAGCTGCGCCCAGGGCTGAGACCTCACAGCTCTTTGGATAAGATGCAGTCAGTCAGATTTTCTGAGTGTAACATGCTTGAGAATGCAGCTGAGTATGTCTGTACAGGCACAGATTAAAATGGTCATGAAAGGCATCGCAAGGAGGTGACCCTTATTCCCCCAAAACTTCTAAGGTTTTCGGTGGTGGGAGGCAGATCTATCAAACTTCTCATTATACAATCGCACATCAACTTTTACAGTCCAAGTATGCTTCTGGTGTTTTGGGTTTTTTTGTAGTTCATTCAAATGTAACTTACAAAATCCAAACCATCAGTGAGCCAGCTAACTCATCATTTGTTAACAACCATGTTTATTAAAGTTAACGAGCTCTATTTTTAATTCTATAGAAAGTAATTTTTCTTTTTTCCCCTCTTTTTCTAAAATTTTTTGTAAAAAGGGAACACCTGCTCATCTTCTCTGCCTTTCACATGCCTGGAGTCACGTTGCTAGATCAGGTTTGCAGCCTTAATACCTTCTCTTTCTCTTTTATTTTTTTTTTTAAAGTGTCAAGACAAAAAAAGCTACCAAAACAAAACAAAAAACAGGAAAAAGGTATTAAAAAACCCCAAACACACACAGAAGAGAAGGGGTCCTTTGACACAGCTCTGTGTTTAAGGAGACAAGCTGGTCTGAAAAGTAAAGATGGCGACAGGCTTGCAAAGCTGCCGTGTGATGGGGCTGGGGCCAGGCCGGGTGAGGGGTTCACCACACGCTGCCTGCGTCACAGGAGAAGAATAAGCCCAGGTCAAGCCAACTGTTGTAGGCCAGCACAGAGAGCAGATGGTGCCTGCAGCCATGCAAATCACAAGGTTTAAAGCGCACTGAGTGATAAAGAAAGAACAAAAACAACCTGCCCATCTCCCATAAAGCAAGCAAAAGAGATAAGACGCACACGCGAAGCCCAGCGTATCAGCTCCAAAACCATTCCCAGCAGCAGCTCGCCCTTCCCCACATCGGTTTCTGTCCGAAGCTAGCAGGGGAGATGAGCTTTGGTGTTGCTATTACCAGCCACCTTGTGATTTCTGTTTCCACGTGAACTCAGCCACAGTGCCAGGTGCCAGCAGGTATTGCAGCACGGGGTCTTCTTTCACCCCAGTTTCAGCAGCCCCCTGCCCCACGCAGCCAGGCAGAACTCACCCAGCACCAGGTCCCTGTCCCTTGGTGCCTGCACCACCCTGCCCTGCACCCACACGCCACTATCTGCAAAGCCACAGGCAGCTGATGGGAAGGAGGAAACTCGAGGGACGCAGGCTGGGCACAGGTTCTTGGGAAAGACTCCACTGCCTGCCAGGAGGAAGAGCACCTTCAAGGATTGCGCCTCTAGCAAAGAGGAAGGTGGTTGTGGGTGGCTGCCTGCCCCCCGAGCGCAAGCAAACAGCAAACACTGCCACGTCTAGATGCTCTCAGCAAGAAGGAACCTGTGCCCCAAGCGCACCACCGTCAGATTTTCAGACAGAGACCAAAAAGCAAGCTGTAAGCATCTGAAACCTCAGCTCAGCCAACCGATCAGATAGCCTGAAACAGAACAGACACTGACCAACAGCTTCCATCAAGAAAAACACAGCCCAAAGTTTGAACATAGATCAGCTTTCCTTTTTTTTTATTTGCTAAGCCAATAATATATATCCTTGCTGCAAACGTCTACTTAAAAACCCTACCTCTCCTCTAGCCGGACTTCTCGTAAACTGGGAATAACTTCATTTTTCTCATGAACTTACCCTGCTGCAAGACTAATGCAAAGAGAATTGCAGAGAGCCGGGGCTCAACCGCAGCCCCACAGCTCCCACACATGGGAATCACAGAATCATCTCGGTTGGAAAGGACCTTGAAGATCATCTAGTGCAACCGTTAACCTCACACTGACAGATCCCAACTACACCAGATCTCTCAGCACTATGTCGACCCGACTCTTCAACCCCTCCAGGGATGGGGACTCCACCACCTCCCTGGGCAGCCCATTCCAACGCCCAACAACCCCTTCTGGAAAGAAATACTTCCTAATATCTAGTCTAAACCTGGAAGGGGCACCCAGGCCCTCGCCACAGACACTGGCAGCAAATAAAGAGCCTCAGTCTGTCTAACAGGGACCAGCCTGTTTTCCCAACCTTTGTTGCAACAAGGAAAGGTCTTGATATTCCTGCTATTAAATTGACTCATGCTGGAAGCCCCAGGATTTCCAGCAGGTTGTTCTTAGCCATACAATTCTAAGTTTTTCTTTTATTTTATAAGCAGTACCCCCACTCCACAAATCATCTACATTCTCCCTTCCACAGAGGCATTGCTGCTGCTCAGCCCATGATGCCTGAAGAAAAGCCAGTGCAGGAACCCTGGAGTCAATCAGACTAACGACCACCCTCCCTCCTCACTGCAATTACCAGGAGCTCGGCGCAGGCCCTGGCCAGCGGCGGGAGCTCTCAAAGCAGAATTTCCAATGCCAAGAGAGGCAAGAGAGAAACCATCACTATTTTCCTGTGAGAGTGAAAAAGCTGGGTGCCAAGGCAAGGCTAACCGAGGTGGCACCTGATGGGCTCTCCTGGTTCCTATCTCAGAGGACACATCCCTTGCTAGCAGCGGCGGCAGCTTTACAACTTCCATGCCTTGCTCTGAAACAAACAAAAACTCAGCATCAAGGTAGAAAATAAAATAATAATGAAAAACAAAAAGCCAACTGTGAATTTTGAAACATTTTGATCAAAAAGAAACTACAGGAAACCCCTGCAAAGTGCTCGAAGCCTCTTCCCCCCAGGCCAGCGCTCTTCCCCTCCTTGCTCCATCACCACCCGGCAGATGCAGCACCCGGCACCCAGCACCGACGGGCACCCACCGGGCACCCACCGCCAGCCGGGCAGCGCTGCCCATTCATTCCCACCGGCCCACGGCTCCACCCAGCCAACTTAGCAGCAACTTCACCGCAAGTGTCAATACCTCCATTTTTTTGTGTGTGTTGGGTTTTTTTTCCCTCCCCTCCCTTAAATTCAGAGCAAACTTCCCTTTCTGCTCACTCTCCCCATGCCCCAATCCGTCGGCTCCCGATTGGCAGGGAAATCCTATACCCACCCTCCCCGCCGAGAAATGTCTGCTCTTGCAGCAGTCCCAACAAAAGCCAACTGCCAAGCACAGGCTGCTTCACAATAAAAGTCTCACTCTCTCCATTTTTTTTTTCCTCCTTCCCCACTTTCCCGCAGCCGTTCGCCTCCATTCCCTCGCCGACCCCAGACTGATTATTAACCTTCCGTGGCTGGAGAGCCTCCATAAAGAGTACACACCACCAGCAATGAAGCATTATCCCCCCCTCAACCCTTTTATTTTTAAGTTTCAAGGGGAAGGAAAAATTATTGCATCTTAAGAATGACTGATTAGGTCTTTGAAAGGGCTTTAAAAGCCATGAGGATCCAAGCAGAGGAGCTAGTACTGGTTTAGTCTTTCCTCTCCACCTCTGTTTACAAGAAAACAGGCTTCCTCTCCTCCGTGAGGTCTTTGGAGGGGATGGAAGACAGGTCAGACCGGCCAAGGAAAGGCTCTGCAGCATTTCCAAACAGACGATGACTAGAAACTACAGTGGTGCCTTTAAAACAAAAAAAAAAAGCCCACAAAAAAACAAAAGAAGAGAAAAAGAACAAAGCTGGGAAACACAGAAAGAGCTTTCTCAGCCTCCTCCTTGGCATTTTCATCAGCCATCCGGGTGCCCTTCAAAAAGGTCCAAACAGGTTTTATAGGCAAAGACAATACATGCACAGCAAAACTCCAACATATTGCAGCTTACCAAGCCCAAGAGACCAGTGAGTTACATCATGAACCAGAGCTCTCTCCAGGCAGACCAGGAAGGAGCGGAGGTTGATGTGCTAAGATGTCTACCTTCACCAGGGTCTTTTTTTTTTTTTTTTTTTTTTTGTGTCTTAAAAATCAACCGTCTAGGAACCTGAGGCTTTGCAGCAGCATTATTCTGATCAGAGCCATGCAGCTGAAGCAGGTCGATCTGAAAGAGGGCTGGGAGCAGAAGGACCCCTCTGAAACTCTGCTCGCTCCCATTTGGGGCAGCAGCTTCACCAACGCATCTGCCTGCAGAGCCACCGGGACGGACAGGACTGATCCTGCCCGGCCTGCGAAGCCTCCAGCTGGGAGGTGGCCACCAACCCCTCAGAGGTGACACCACCGGGCACTGCTCTCCACGCACCCCACCACCAGCTCCCCGGCAGAGCTGGGGCTCAGGCAAAGCTCTCGCCAGCCCTTCAGCTGGGCAGGATTTCACCTCCTGCGCAAGGTGGCAGCGAGGTTTGCAATACACACTGCAGCAAGGCAGAGAGGTAAAGTTCTCAATAAATGAAGCAACCCTAGCAGCAGCAGATTCTCATTCACTCATTTTTTTCCTCCCCTTTTCTCCTAAAAAAACAAAAAGCAACACCACAACCCAAACCAACTTACTCATAATAACCTTTGCCTTAAAGAGAAGACAAACATTTTGTACTTAATTATATAGGAAGTAATGACTAAGAAAATGCTTGTAGAAAGAGAATGTTTCTTTTGTAGGCACGTGAAGGCTGCTCTTTTCAGATCTTGGTGCTGCTCAGGTCCTGCTGTGCATGGGCAAGGTCTGGGATCACTGCTCGTGGGGACACTGACCATGGGCCTGTCATTAGAAGCAGCAGAAGCATTTGATCTGGAGAAGGAAGGAAACGTAACCGCCAGCCTACCTGGCCTACAAAGCAGTCACCAGTCTCAAAGCTCCTTTTTTTTAGGTTAAGGCCACTTCCTTATAAGCCTCATGCAATCATGTGAACATGGAATTTTATCTGCAGCTCACAACAAGCACTGCCCTCAGCCTGAAGTTTGTCCCCACATCAAATTCTTTGCAATTCTTCTGTCTCCTGAATTCCTTTCATGCAGACTCTTCCTAAAAGAAAAGAAACACTTCCTTCTCGACCCCCATGTCCTCTCTCCTATTCCAGCTGCACAGATCAACTCCCAAAACAGGGGGAAGGGTAGGAACGAGGCACAAGTCCCTGCATGCAACAGCTGGGAACAAGGAGACACGTGCATGAAACACAACAGGACTTAAAGTGACTTCTCGTAAGACAACGCGATCCACAATGGCGTGCAGGCTTCAGGCAAGGGGGGTTTGCAGAGCCCATGCCCTCCAGTAAAGGGGAGATCCATTTACACTTCCTCACTGCTTCCCCGCTGGGAAGCATCGTACCCATCTAGCTGTGTCCCAGTAGAGTTAAAGCCAGTGCAACTTGTATGTGCAGGCAAGTGTAAATCCAGAGCAGACAAAGGCATCTCCTTCCACAGGCTGAGGTTAGCAAGGAGTACAGCTGCTGCCTGTCTTCTCCTAGCACCCATGAGGGGAGGGGGGGAAGAAAACCCTAAAATGGAGACCAAGATTCATCACTCTCTCTAGCAAAAGCAAACCAGCCATTTCAGAAACACCCAGTCCCCAAGAAGGCTTAGCCAGGATAAAACCGTAGCACCAAGAGGACCCTTGAGCAAGCAGGGTGTAGCAGCCTGGGGAATGGGAGCTGGAAGGCAGCTCACCCCCATCAACGGGGCTCAGGCACCTCTTCAGCCTCCGCGCTCCTCTTCCTCCCACCCCCAAACCACCACAGCCAGCGGAGCAGCTCCCTCTGCCCCTGCCCGTCCCGACGGCGCCCGGCGGAAGGGCTCATCGGGTCGGCGGAGGAGGGAAAGCCCCGCATGGGCTTCCCTTGGGACCTGGAGGACCTCGCTCAGCTGCCCGCACCACCTCCGTCTGGGTCACCTCCAGCCATCGAGAGGCCAGCAGCAAGACAGCGACGCCTGCGAGCGGGAAAAAGCGGACAGGGAGGGGGGAGTGGAAAAAAGACAAAAGAAAAATAATAATAAAACTTGCACCCTCGGGCCTGTCCCTCTAATAACTACAGCAAAACCTCACCAAGGCTTTACTCTCCTGGAGGGTGAGAAAGCGACACAGCGCTGCCCAGCACCCGAAGTCCTAGAGGTGGGAGATCCTCACACCCTCTCCTCCATGGCCTACGGGCTTCGTCCCCGGCGTGGGGCCTTTTTTTTCTGCTCTGTCATTAAGAGTGGAGCCTGGTCTTTTCCTTCAATCCCAAGAATTGCACTGAATTAGATCATCTTTCTCGGCTCACCTCCCCCTACAGGCTGCTCCCGAGCATGCTCAGCTCGGCCTGGCGCTGCCATTTCATAACTGCATTGTTTACAGACACACACTGACCTGCCATTTTTTGACAGGAGGAGAGGAGCGGGCGTTTGCCTCCCCACCGCTCGCGGCCCCCCCAGCCCCTCATAATAAAAATCCGCTTTGGAGAAGGGAAGTTGCAAAAGTGTAGGAAGTAGCAGGCTGTGGGTTTGTGGTAGTGGTTTTGTTGTTTTGTTTTGTTTCGTTTTTTTCCCTTTTCCCTCCTTGATTTAGGTCAAAATCCACCTGTTTTGGAAGGAGAAGTTAACCCCTTTGGGGGTTGGGGGGAGTGCGGAGGAGAGGTCTCGCAGAGCTCGATGCAAAATGCCAGCCATGATTTTTAGCTTCTTCAAATCACAACCGTGCTTCGATGTCACCTAAAAATATAATACCCAGCCCAGTCTGCCATCCTCCGTCAAGCCTTCCTCTGTGAGAGAAAGGGTTGGAAATATGGTATTTCCCTTGAATAAACAAGTTGGCTTAGTCCCAGCACATACAGTTTTCTCCTTTAAATGCAAACCAGAGTATTTTTGCAGGCACACAGGAAAATGAGGAGAGGAGGAGGGGAAAAGTTCCTCATTTAACACCAAGAGCTCCATGAAAAGCCTTGCAAGGTTGCTCCGAGCCCCTGTCCGTTTCAGTCCTCTCCCTGTCCGTGCTGATGATACTTTACAGGTGAAAGCAGCTCTGACTTATGACGGAGAGAAAATGCCAGAAGAGCTAGAGGTTTCCTCATCCTTGGAACAAGGACAAGTTGTGAAAATCTTCCTTTGCAAGAGGCACTGTGCTGCTCCGACACAGTATGGCAGCATTGCAGGGAAGACGCTTGCACGTCAGATCTTCTTAACCCCCACTGCCTCGACCCTTCTCCACCACGTCCACCAGCCTTCCCCCTTCCGATGGGGACTGAAGGAAAAAGATTAATAAATTACCTGATTTGGGGGAAGCAAGCTGTTATGTTGGATCCGAGAATACTTTTTTAAAAGAAACTTGCTCTACATTTTTTCCCCTCTTTTTTCAAGGATACTTTCCAATTAGCTCGTACAGTGTATGAGCTTCGCTCCTGCTGTTTTCCTGACTACTGTAAATTCTGGCAGGCAGTGCTGCCCGCTGCCTGTCCTCCTCTTCTGCCCCCCTCCAAGACCAACGCCACCATACAGCAAAGCCAGACCTTCCCTCCTCCACCCAAGAGACCAAGTTGCTCACATAGGCACAGGGAAGGATGGATCCCACAGGACCAAGTGAAACATGAGGGGACATAAGGGTCTTCTCCTCTGCAAAGAGGGGTTAGTGTCAAAACTCTAAATTCACAGGAGTTAAAAATAACTGGCTGAAAATGGTAGTTAAGGGCTATAAATTCAAGATTCGTTTCCAAATCACTGACATTACATGTCGCTGCAGGAACATATGGTCCTCAGAGCCTCACAAGCAGGGAGCGCACGCTGTCAGAGCCCAGAGCCTTTCAGTTGAACCAAAAGCAAGGTAACTCTCCTTCTGCGGTGATTCCTTGACTGCTCTCAGCTCCAGGAGTGGGAAGGGGAGAAGGAAAAACTTCAGGGAAAAGCCACAAAAGGACAACAAAGAGGAGCAGCAGGAATCAAGCCAGCTCTCCCCCAAACCAGCTGGCCAGGAGGGTGAAGCTCAATGAAACTCCTTGTTTACCTGAAAAAAATAGCTCCCTGCCATTGCACGAGGTGCTCACGATCCTCTTTCCTTAGAAGATGACACTGCGTGGGAGAGGTGAGGGGAGCTGGGCTCCAGTGCTGGCAAAAGGAGTCCTTGGACAACCACTGCAGTCCAAGCCTCCAGGTCATGGGCCTGCTCCTGCCCCCTGCACCCCTGTTGCCAGGCCCAGGGCTTGTCTAACAGGGGCTGGTTAGTAGAAAATATGCCCCATCTGTGCTGCAGAGCCAAGCTCTGTCCAAACATGCTCTTGGGAAGAAGGGAAGAGCTCGTGTTGGCACTTAAAAGTCAGTTAAATACATGAAGGGGAAAAAACCTAAGATCCCAAGGCCCCACTTTGGGGCTCTTAACCCTTGCTGAAAAGCAGCACGAAGTCCAGACCTCGGGTTTCTCTCTTCCCTCCAAAGTAGGTCAGGCTTTTCAGCGTCTCTCTGCAGATGCTTTCAAAGGGCATCAGCTGGCAGGGACGGAGCATTAGGTGTTTTCGACCGGTGTCATCGTGGTCACCACCACACAGGAGCACACATTGCACACTTCAGTGTTTTTTTGGTTACTTGTTTCCTCAGTCTTCATTAAACCCAAACGCTTTTTCCCCTGGATGGGAGCTGATCAGGCAGAAGACCTCTGCTCTTCACTGTTAAAAAGAAACCTTATTTCTCTCCTTATGACTTCTTCTGATGCCTTTTCCTTTAGCACACATCTTCTAGATGATGAATATTAGACATATTTATAGTCCAGTGAAGATACGATAGATATTTAGATTAGGTATCACAGATCATCCTGTAAGCTCCCTAGTCTTTTAAATGCCATCTTCGCGTCTCACTCCTCAATTGAATGTTCAATAATCGTGTCTGCATGGCAATTTCAGGGGTCTCCCTCAAGCACAGCAAGCTCAGGCCAGTGTTTTGCCTGCTGGCAGGGGTGCCCAGATCCCCACGGCTCTGGGACCTTCGATGCCCATCCCAAGTCCCACCGAGGTCTGTGGCAGCCAACAGAGCTGTCTGCATGCAACACAAACGACAGCAAAAAAACCCAACAAGAGCATGGCAGGGCCAGGAGAATGAATTTAAGGTAACTTAAAATAAGCTGCAGACATGGGCCTCCTGCCATGAAATCAACCACGGATATTTTGTTTTAATCAGCTGTTGCCTTGGATTGCAAGCTATTATTAAAAAAAAAAAAAGAGAGAGGGGAGGAAGCCACCCCAAAATAAAAAGGATTGTTTCTTCTGGTAAAATACTGTTCATTTTTGCCTCCATCCAAAGAAGTGAGCTGTAGGCTTGCTTGATGCAAGCAGAGGCTGTCAAAGGAAACTCAGTGAGGAGGTGCCATGAGGCCACAGGCCCTCTCCTCCCCTTTGGAAGTTCAGTCTTCGAGCAGCTCGGACATCCCAGGGTTTGCTCTTCTTGCTTACAAGAGCTGCAAGCAGGGAGGGCTCCTGGGAGAATTTTCCAGAAACTTCACAGTTTAAAAAAATTTTTAAAAAGGCACAAAAAAACCAACAACAAAAAAAATCAACCCCAAACAAGCCTCCCCACCCCAGAAGGCAAATAAAAGACCACCCAGACGCAAGGGAACAAAAGCCCGAGCTTTCCCGGAGCCAGGTGAGGGCAGATGCCGAGGTACCTGCCCGCCCATGGCACAGCACAAGGCAACAATCACCACAGCACAGAGGGAGCCTGGCCAGCCTCCTCCGGCCGGCTCCCCAGCGCGCCCCGCGTGCCCTCCCGCGCTCAGGGCAGGAAAATACATGTGTATAGAAACAAATAAAGAAATAACCCCCAGCTACATTCCCCAAACTATCTTCCTCCTCTCCAAGCTTCTCCTTCCCCAGCAGGAGACAGCCTGCCTGCGGCCAGGGCCGGCGGGGAGCTGCTCTTTGCGAGGCATGGGAGGTGGACCCTGCTGTACCTGCGGACATCTGTTGTCTTCTTCTGGTGAAGACTCAAAGAGTTGCATATTCCAGATCCTCATGAGCAGTGATTCAGTTTCTGCTCATGTGATAAAAGCTCCCTCTACAGAGTGAGCATGCCCAGAGGAGACCATTTCACTGCTCCCTCCAAGCTGCAGCCATTTCACAGAGAACCTGCCGGCTCCAGGGCGTCCATTGGAGCGCGATTATCCCGGGCATCCCGGGGACGCACCGGTAATGCAGATCATCTGTCAACTTTCTGACAGGGTGCCAGGCCTCAAAACTGATCGCTTGCCTGAAAAAAAAAAAAGCCTTTTAAACCATAGAGCGAGGTGTTCTGTCTCAGTGGCCTTCAAGAGTAGCCCTTGCCCGCAGGAAAAGGAGAGGCAGGAGGGACAGGGAGGGATGCTGCGTGGCTTGGGGACGCTCCCGTGCTGATTTTGTTCTGCTTAATGAAGCGCCCGACCTCCGAGTGCTGGGATGAAGGCACACGGGTTAAACTGGTTCAGTGTGCAGTGTCCAACTGCAAGTGCATTCGAGATCCGATCTGCTGAGCTGAAGGGGAGCTATTTTTCTCTTTGGGGATTAATAAGACAACCTGACCTGGTACAACCAACCTTAAAAGGGTATCACAAACAGAGTCATTAAAAAGAGGGGAGGGAGAAATGGAATAAGGGGGGAAAACCCTAATGAAGTGATAGTGCACTACTAGGTGCAGGAGCTCTGAGCTCAGCCTATGTCAAACCATATGATACAGCTGGCCCAGCCAGCACGATAAAAGACGAAATTTTAGCTTCAAAATAAAAGTCGTTTGTCTCTGTTCCACTTAACAATTAAGCATAAACTCTTGGCAATCTTTGTATCTGCTCAAGCTCCCAGTAAAACTGCCGGAGCAACTCGCAGGAACATCTGTAAGCAGAGATCAGCTGGAAGGGATTCAAGTGAAAGACTGGCATTTATGGGAGGCAGGAGCAGGAGGCTGCTGGAGCTGGGTGTCGTGCTGGAGAACCTCCCACCCGAGCAGGGGGAGGGCGGCCGGCAACCCTGGAGAAGAGGCCAGAAGGAAGAGGAAACTCAGAAATGGACTGTGACACCACCCGCTTGTTCTTGGCCAAAGAAAAAACAGTTTTCAAAAAAAAAAAATAAGAGCACAGAAGATAGTTCTCTTTAAGAATAGAAATTAAAATGAAGACAAGCTGAATGTAATGTGTTACAGTGGGCCAGAGGGTACAGGGAGCAGCCTGCAATGTAGGCAGGCAAAAAGGCCATCAAAATCCATAGTGAGGTTTTGAGGAGCCGAAGGACTCTGCCTTACACCTTGCACCAAAAGCAGGTATGTAAATTCAGGCCTTCAGCACAAGCATGAACCCATTGCCTGCTCTGCTCTACCCATCCCCTCCTCTCTGCTGAGCATTGCAGAAACGTGTCCTGCCATTGCATTATTGCAGGCTAGAAACATCAACAAGATACATTTTCTCCAGCCCAAGCAGCTAATTCACCACTGCGTCCAGGCACATTTGCAAAACAGCGATAGTTAAAGCAGCACAAGAGCCTGCCACAGATCTGCCTTGGCTACAAGGATGTTGTTTTTCTCTCCACACTGTAGAAGTTTCACTACTAAACAGTTAAAACACACAAGGCTAAATCGAGATGACTGAAATTCATAGAGAAGGAATATTTGAGGTGACAATATAAAGCAAGGATCTCTCTTTCACCCATTGGGTTTTTGTTTGATGTAAATCTTAAGTTTTAATATACACAAAAGGAGATTTTCCTGGCCTTTCTATCAGTTGCTGAGAGGTGTAGAGGTAACTCATTTAAGACAAACTCAAAAATCCCTGAACAAAAGCAACAAAAACCAACTACACAGACAGAAGTTGTATTATCCACCGCATCAAAAGATTACTGTAGTTCAAACCAAGGATGGCTTTAAAACAGTTGACGCTGCATTGCCCTTCCTTGCAGCAAGAAATTACCAAGCTTTCATTAAAAACACAGAAATAGAAACAAAGATATTAACAAAGGCAGTGTCGATGAACTACCACAGTCAACATCCCATTTCAGAGATAAAATAACGACAGAACCACACCACAGCCTCAGCCTTCCCGTGCATGAAGAAGGGCAGCACTCCCCACTGCATCTCAACACTAGACATGTTTTTACTGCTGAAGTTAAATGCTTTTCAAATCTCATGGCCATCCTTGAAAGCACTAAATACTGTGGGGTTTTTTTAAAAAAAAAAAAAAAAAGCAAAGCTGATCAGGGTATTGCAGATGCTTCAACAACCAACTTGAGCAAAATGATCGATCGGCATCGTACCAGCATCTCTGCACAGCACCGCGTTCACAGGGGATGCTTGTGTATTGATTAATAAGACCTTAAATTTATGCCAACCAAAAGGAGAAAAAAGCTTCCAGGACACAGCCACTCCTGCGCCCAAGCAAGGTCTGTCGGCTGTCAGAGGTGTGAGACTCCTGCCCCGGGACCCCCCTTTCCCCCCTTTTGCAGAGGTCAGCTGCTGCAGAGGCACAGTCTCTTTTCTAGCCACCTGGTTAGAGACCCATCTCCAGGCTGGCCGAGGAAGCAGTTTTTCTAACGTTGTAGCATAAGAACAAGCCCTTGCCCCATGAAGCTTTCCCCTTTATTTAACCCAAGTATTCTCCAGCAGTTTCCCCACCAAGCTGGTACGAGACAGCATAACACCCCCCTTTCAAAATATCTTCTACCAGGGACCATAAAACTACAAGGTATTTTTACTCTGGGGCTCTCTAGCCTCTGTTCTCTGATTCAGGGCTTGAATATCCTTTCAGAAATCTCACATTTTCAGGAGGAAGGCAGCAGCACAACAACCTCCTTTCACAAAGGACACCAGGTTCCTCAGGGCTTTTGCTTAATTACACCATTATGTATGGCATTTTCACAGCTCCCTAGCAGAGGAAGTGCAAGTGGGAGGCAAGGGGAGATTTTTCTTTCTATAGGAAGAACAATATTTAGCTCTGCAAAATACGGGGGGTTTTCCTTATTTCCATCAGGCTCCTCTTCTTCCAGACCCTCCAGTTGCTCCAATCTGAGGCTCCCTTTCAGCCTCCTCAGAAGCGATCCCAAAAGCACGACAAGGTGAAGGAACCCTCGATATGAGCATTCCTGCTGGAATCCTGATTTGCTTCTGCACTTCTGCACTATGAACCACTCCCCAGCTCCACTGCAAGCTGTGAAAATGCCTCCCTTCCCTCCTCAGCCATTATGTACCACATTTCTTAACCAGAATGTCCCAGGACACACTGAATGAATATCCTCAGCATCCTCCAAGGGAGCCCAAATGTCCACCTCCAGGCTGAGGTAACAGCCTTGAAGGAGCAGGCAGTCATTAATGCACACTTCTGGAATCACAGATTTCCCCACCTTTCAAAACCTGTTTTCCCTGAAGTTTCCAAGCCATCTCCCTTCCTGCCTCTCTTTCCCAAAGTTGAAAACTGCTTTTACTTAATAGGAAACATGAAATGTTCCCTGGGATCCTGCATTGAGTACATCACACACACTAAGAAGAAGAAAAAAATGAACACAAAAAAAAAAGATGCTGTTGCGACAGATGTTGAGATGTAAGCTCTCTGGGAGATGCTGCTATGTTTTGATAAGAATATGTGTTGAATATTTCATTTACAGGGCAATCCTAGAACTTTATTTAGAAGCATATTGGCCAGACAGCTGTAATTTAGAACATACTGTATTCCTAACAGTTCCCAATTATAAACTCCTTCAGCTTTAACTTATAGTAACCACAGCTCCTTCTATTTTGGAAATCTAAAAACACCATTTCTCCCCTTCATTCAGCTATCGCATATCAAGAGCTTCTACCGTACAAACAGAGCCTTGTTCAAAAAGGGTCCTAAATACAGCATCCCATCTCAGTAACAGTGAGCAAGCTCATCGCTTTAACCACACTCACCGTTTGCTCCACGGGCAAATTGTTTTATTGTTTTATTTGGGGGACAGTAGATGGGGCGGGAATCAGAGCCATGTCAATGCAAAGCCATCCTGCTTATTAGTAGTCTTCTGCCAGCAGAGCCGGCTGTAAAAATGGCTGCTCACATTCAATCTCGCTTCTGCTGCAACACTTCACTGAAACAAACGCTGGAGCTCGGGTGTAGATTCTGCCGATGAGCCTCACGTGTTCAACGTGTCCCTGTTCTTTGACCTCACACCTGGTTTTTTTTAAGGATTAGGGCATTCACGTGAAAATAAGCAAGTTCTTCACTGGAGGAGAATCAGTGCTTCATGATGCTTTTGTATCTCTCCCCAAATCATGAACTCGGCTATGAAATATCACAGTTGATGGCTCTACAAGCAATTCCGCTGACATTATAAAATTTCTGCATGGAACAGAAGGAGCAGATGAACTCTTTAAAAACAAAGCTCCAGCCTTCATGCAAATCTCACTAGTTAAGAAGGGAGAAATGAAGCAAGCATGATGTGTATACAGAATTGGCTCTGAAGAAGCTGCTTTTCAGCAACTGCCATAAGGTGGCAGTGGGTCTTTAAGGCTACCTTACACCTTTCACACAAGCACAATAGGAAATTATCACACGAGTGGTTTTCCAGCATCTGAAACTGTTTAAGTCAAATTTCCTCATCAAGGGAGCCAGACCATACATGATAACTTGGGGCTGAGATCACCTCAACACCTGAGTCACACAAGGAGAAAAAACCACCAGGATCAATTCTGGAAAGCTGTAAACGCAGCCCCCATCTGAGCCAAAGAAAATCAAAACCTTTTCCTTCCAGTGTACAATTACAATGCCGCTTATTTTACATAAACGCTTTTCTTTGTGCATTCATCCAACCATAAACAAGCCAGCCTCCATTAAAGAGTTAGGGAAGTTCTGCATGGCCAGCAAGCTGAGGCTCCAGCAGACTTTCACGCAGGGACTGTAAAAGCAACACCAGTGAGCAAGCTGGTCACCAATTTAGTGCAGGGCTGACATATCCAACAGGCTCAGAAAACACCGAGGAAGCGTTGGGTACACAAGAAATGCAGAACTGGGCAATAAATAGGCAAGTTACTTTAGGTAATGAAGTGAATTATCATGCAGGTTGACCCAGCTGTGTGAGACCATCACCTGGGACACAGCAATAAAATAAAAATCTGTGTTTCACTTTTTACCTGAACTGCGCTACGAAAAGCAGCCAGAGTTGCCCTGAAGAAAGAGCCGATCTACCTTACTGCACGCAGGCTAAAGATAGACCATGATCGCAGAGATTTCTGCTAATAAAGTTAAACACAGTAACTTTGTAATACCAACATAGTCACAGTGCCCGAAGTAGAGCAAACCTCTTGCCTTACCTTTACTTACAGCCAGGCTGAAACAAGTGTGGACACCCCATAACACACCTCCCCCAGGAGACAGGGTCTGCGAGGGCTGAGGCTCGTGGCCGACGTCTCCCTCCCTGCTCCACACAAAGTCAGATCTTCCCCACACCTCACTAATACAAACATCGAGAGCCAATGTAAATGTTTTATTGGCACTTTACCACGCAGCTTGCTTGTACAACAACTGGAGTCAATCGGCTCATGCAGCACATACCTGCTGGTGCTTACACATTCCTTGTAAAAAGCTGGCAACTACAGATGAAATCCAAGAGCCCAACCTAGCACAACTTTCAGAATCCCCTTCCTTCCCCCAAACCCACTCGCCAACATGTCAAACCCCTGCAAGAAGCACAGAAAATCTCTCAGCCAAAGGAATAAACATATCTATATTCCCTCCTCTCCTTGCCAGTTTGGAGGACCTGATGTGGCAAGGTTTGTTTGCAGTCCTTGGAATGCAAAATAAGCCCAAAAAAGGGAGTTTGAGTTTTACATTCTTTCGCCCTCCCACAATCACAGACGGATCTAGATTTAAACTGCAGAGCAGGTCTGTGCCCTGCAAGGCTTCCCATTAATAATAATTAGCGACCGAGCCGCACAGCCCACGACTGAGACGCGATCACGTGCCTTCCAATATTGAAGGCACAACCCAGCAAGTCCCCGCAGCCCTCGCTGCCAGCCCCTGCCTGCTGTCGCTTTATGTCACCACCCTAACATTAGACAGGTCCGTTCTTTATATAGGTTCACCAGTCAGTAAAGGTCAGTATTTTAAAACCCCTCCCCGCTGATCCGCAGGAAGCAGTTTGAAGCCATCTCGTGTCAGTGGTTAACTATGCTGCTTTTGAATCAATTCCAACAGTTTTTACTTCATCTGGTCTCCTCGCTCCCCTGGCCCAGGGGAACAGGAAGGAATCGGCCGGATTTGCCCTACCTCCGTCCCGTCTGCGGGGAGCTGCTGGGTCCTTCCAGATCCTGACTCCAGGCCTATCACTCCTCCAGCCACAAATCCATCTCACTCTATGGGTGCAGCCTCCACCCTGGAGCATGCTCAGTACCGGCTGATCTTCAGCCATTTCAGAGCTTTAATGAAATGTAAGCATAAGGAAGTGTCATTAGCAAAAAAAAAAAAAAAAAAAAAAAAAAAAAGGAAGAAAAAAAAAAAAAAGGTGCAGGATTCATCCCCATGCGGCCAACCTTCCTGTTTCCATCCTCTGTCAAGGAGGTGAAGCTCTCGCTGCAGGGATCGCAGGCGTTTTTAGGCAGCAGGCATCTTGTTTTAGAACAAAAGCAAGGAAAATCCTGTCTCAGGCAAGCCTTGTGCAAAAATGAGCATTTCCTAGTGACACTCAAACCAGCAGATTTTTTACTCTGGACCTTCCACAAATTACAATATTTTCATGAAATGCCATTAATATTATTTTTTTTCCCCCAACGGGCTTCAACTGAGGCTTTTAGCTCACAATGCAAATAGTGCTTCCCATCCATCTTAAAGCTAAACCTACCCCAGTCTACCCTCTATCACCTTGAAGAGTATTTTAACTCCATTTGCAAGAAGGTTAAAAAGCAGGAAGAAAGAGGGGTGAAAAGAGACTACAGTACAACACACTTCATGCTATGTTTTCTTAAGGACCTGAATTTTAAGAAAGGTTTGTTTTTCACTAGTCAGCCCTGAAATTACTCCATCGTTACCTTGTCTCCTCAATGCAGTAAGTTTCAAAGAAGAATTAATAGAGGATTTTTTTTTATCCTTTTCAGTTTTCCAAAAAACAAAATATGTAAAGACACACAACGCTGAAGTCCACCAGGCGTTTTCTCTGCCGGAGGGCAACAGCCCTGCACGCTGTGAGCGACCTGCACATGGAACTGGACTGTTCCTTAAAGACTTGTATTTCCCTATATATCCTTTGCATATCGCCTACCAATCCCTACCAGCTCACAGAATTACTCCAGAAAGCAAAAATAATTGTTGCAGAAGTAAAGCATTGCAGGCCAGGACAAAATTGGTTATTTAATCCCAACAAAGTTTTAATGCATACCCTATTCCTCATGTTGGGCCCAAGCCAAAAAAAACGCTGGATGTTCAAATCCGTTAATTGTGTGTGCACTCTGTCGAGCGATGCTCATTTCCCGTGCACGCATGGCTAATATTTCTGCCATGTATGTACAGTGTCTGCTTCAGTGCTGAAGTTTTGATTCTTCAAAGGAAGAGGAAAAAAAAGAGAAAAAAAAAATCAAGTTACTTTATCAAATTGGGGTGACAGATGAATGCCAAAACCCAGCTTTTTTCCTGAACCAAACTTCCAAGGTAATCACCAAAATACTAAGAGACTTTCTGTACAATGCAATAAGCCACATTAAAGTCAAGATTTTCATCAGTCCACAGCACATTCATGTCAGAAGCACTATGCAAACAACTCAGAATGTTGTTCTCTCATCTCTTCCTTGATAAATTCAGCCCAGTCCTCAACATCAAGCTACAGCTTGCTAGCAAATTATTTGGGATAGTATTTGCATTTGACTTCTGAACACCAGGCAGCCTTTCGAGCCAAGCGCTGGCGAGTTGCATTTTACCAAAATATTTTTAGAGCACAAAACATTCGGTAAAGTGACCCAGGATAAACCATCACAACTTAGCACCGAGAGTGTGAGCTTAGCTCCCCTCAGACCTCTATTTGTGCTGAGGGATTGCACCGAAGCCCCAGGACCGATGCCCTGTGGTAGCCGTTTGGCCCCCGGCTGCCCCTTCTGCGGGGACCTCCGTTTGCAGCGCAGGATGCAATTCTCTCTACGCCACGTTTAGGCAACTCTTGAGATACTGCACAGTGCTTTCATTAAGCACAGATTGGTAAACCCTGCCGACAAATTCTATTCTCGTCCTCTCCCCTGCCTTTAAATTGGAGGTAGTTTAAAAATAATATTCAGACCATATAATCCCGAGGCATGTCTGCTGAATCTAGCAGTGTTTGCATCTAGCACAGCTCAAGCATGTCAAGTTTGTTTCCTTGGAAACAAAGACCAATTTGCAAGCATTGCTTTCTTCCTTTTTTTTTTTTTATGTAACGAAGACATACATACCTGCAGCTCTTGTTGATACAAAGGAATTAAAGCAGATTCATTTACCAACAAGGTTCATAAGAGAATTATTAATATATTTCACTAATGAACAATTGGCTTGCTGCACTAAGGGAAAACCACAGTTCATCACTATTTAAAAATCCCTTTTTCCCTCAATAGATACACACTCGAGGCATGGCATTTATATTGTTTCCTTGGGGACAGGTAGGAAAAAAAAAGTAAAGCCAGAGTCATTTGCTTACCCTAGGCTAGGTACGCTGGTTCCAGTGGAGGAACAATTTAAGAGGGAAATCCTGTATTGCTCCTATCATATCGCTCCAAAAGATACACTAGTACAGCTCAAAACACACCTGCTTTCAACACAGACTGAAGAGTCAACACAAGCTTAATAAAAAAAGAAAGCAGTAACATCTTCTAGATATGTTTTGCCAGTTTTAAGCCCAACTTTTTCCCATGGAGGGCATGCATTAGGGCTTAAGTGGGAAGCCAGCCTTTTTATGCAGCCGTAACTCTTCTCCTAGAGCCTTCGTACATCAAAGGTCCTCATGCTGAAGCAGTAAATCCTATGGCGACAACACATAACCTCTCTGTGCAGGCAAGAAAGAGGAGGGAGGGCAAAAAGTGTCAGGGCCGAGTTATCCATAGCCTCATTTGCAAAGGCAGTCAGTACCTCCACCCTCCAGAGCCTTCGTCAGGAATTACAAGAGCTCAGCACCTTTCAAAAATCTGTCAGATATGGCGTAAAATGAACACACATGAGAACAGCAAATAAAATTATGGCTCCTTAAACATGCCCTACCGGAGGCTGACTCAGCACAGAGTTCATTTCACAACACGCTTGGGCTGAGGCCAGGTTGATCTCTACTCGAGAAGATTACCTTCATATCCAAGGGAGCAGAGCTTGAAACTTCTCTTGCTCCTATTAGCATCGCCACATTAGAAAAAGCCAAGGGAGCTGCACGAACAGAAGCTGACAGGAGCAAAAAAAAGCCTCTTTCCTCCACATAAAGGACAAAGCCTCACAATTCCCTGCCCCTGGAGAATTGTTAGAGTCATTGCTAGAGCCAGTGTCCAGCACTAAACCTGATGTGAACCCCGGATGCTCCACACTTCTGAAAGTCAGGCCTTGGACTCCAACACACCAGATATTCCAAAGAGGTTCACAGCTTGCAAATGCTACTTCACTGACAGCAGCCTTGCTGTCTTCTTGAACGTGCTCACAGTAGGACCAATGCAGTCACCTGGAGGGTAAACTGTAAACAAAAAGCACCAAAAAAACCCCAAAGCCCGCAAATGTCCAGCAGAACTGCCAGAATGTCTCACCCTAGAGCTTGAAAAATTAATCTCTGTTCAGTACACTGACTGTTTCAAATGTGCCTGAAGAGCATTCAACACGACTAACGCAGGTTTCCATTCCTGCTGCAATCAAGTCATCCTGGAAACAAATCCCCCAGCCTACCCTCTGCAATGGTGTGCACCGTTTACCAAGCATTGTCATTTCTTAGGTTTTTTCCAACCAATGCACAGTCTTAAGGAGTTTTGGAGACTGTTCTAGCCGGCATGAATTCTGGAGAAGAACAAGGAAAACAATCTAGTTCTTCCCAATCTAAAGCAGAGCATATACTGAAAAAAGCATCTAAACACCACCATGAAAAAAGAACCAGACAGATACACTGTGATTTGCTTATTCCAACAATAAAAATACTTAGGACTTTTTGTAAAGCAATTTATACTAAGACATGGGAATAGTAGGCAATATTAATGTCTCCATTTTACAGATGGGAAAATGGAGGCTTGGAGAATTAACTGCCAAAAATTTCTGGGGTGGTCCTTAACAAACATATGGAGCAGAAGAACATGATATAGGAGACCTAGATTTGAAATCATGCTCTACTGCTGATTTACTGAGTCACCTCAGCTGACCAAGTTGGGGCAGCAAAGAATGTGTTGGGATAGCCTTTTGGGGTGACACGACTGTGAATCTCAGTGAAGTTTGAGCACTTTAAGCTTCCTTGAAAAAATCTCATCCTCCATTATTTAAAAACAAACAAAAAAAAACCCAAAACACATCAATGTACATAACAAATATATCAGTATTTCCTCCCTCTGTACAATATTCCCTGTAGCTAACATGTTTTGGAGGGGAGGGGAAATACTGATCCTAAACAGTAAACTTGCAATCACTAAGGAGCTTTTTATGCCCATTGCCAAGTTTGAAAGCAGGCGAATGCCATGTGGGTGAATCTGTGACACCAGGACATAGTCCAGACTCATTCAAATCAGTCACATCTGAGTCAACCAACAGGAATCGTAAATTCAAATAAGTTACTCAGAAATTTTTTGTCAGATAACAGGGCTGCAAGTCAAAGCCCCTGGGGCAAGGGCAATGAGCTCCCTTACAGTTTTTTAATTCAGATGCATTAAACACCCAGCAAACACTTAGGTGAAAATATTGTATTGAAACAAAAGCAAATGTGGAAACAGAGTGAGATTACACCACTTACTAACAAATTTAACTATTGCTTCCCTTCCCTTTCTCTTCCCCCTTCAGCCTGGCAGCCTCTGCAGTGTGCTGCTTGCAGGTATCAGAGGAACAAAGGGCTGATGGATGCCGTGAGCCCCACGTGTGTCTAGAGACTGCTGAACACAGATTTAAATTTGGGATGACAGTCATGGGATTTATTTTAATGCCCAAATCATTAAACCATCCTATTTGCTTGGGCTCCCCAAGCTATAATGCTAAAGACTTGCTGTATTATGGAGTACAAATGTAAGGAAGGTACTTAGAGTTCAAGTCTAAGACTGACGAGCTCATTCTGATGCCTTCCCACATGAAAGCTCAAATTTCAAATCAAGAGTCATGCAGTGATTTTGGGTGGCCAGTTCAGACAGAGTTTTTCAAAGCTGCTGAGAGCTTGCACCTCCTTCGAGATGTAGAGACACTACAGCAAGGTGCAAATGGGCAGTACGCTTCAAAATTAAGCACTGGTTTCACAGAAACAATTAAACCACTATTTCAAAAAATTATTTCCTTGAAATTCTCCCACCTTTCGCCCTCCTCCATGTTTAATGCCCACTTACTTGCCTCACAAGGAGGCACAGAGTTGAATTTTGTTAGAACTTTAAACTGGAGGACTCAAAATACAGCCAAACACTAGGAGAAAAACCCCACAAAATGCTGCAATAATGTAACCAGCTCTCAGAGACATGAACCAGAGAATGGGGAGAGATGAACCTTGCAGAACATCTGCAATAAAGCACAGCAGCCCCTCTCGTTTTCTTGCCGTTGGCCACAGCAACCAAAATCTGTTTTGGAGGCAAAGCAAGGGAAGGCAGGAGTCTTCTGTGGAGAAGTTGTGCACATAGAAAAAAAGACCATTTGCACTATTTTTATTATACAAAGAACAGAAGAGATCTTCACCCTTCCAGTGCTCTGTGGGGAGACCAGACTCTCCCTCCTGGTGCTGATCTGCTGAATTCAAATGTGCATCATGGACCTTTGGAAGCTTCCCCTCTGCTCTCCATGCAGCCTTACCCCACAGAAAAGGCAAGCACAAGTGGTCAGTTCTGGATCAGTAATACTACCAAAAATAAAATAAAATAGAACTGCACAGGCAATAGGGAAAAAAAAAAAATCCTGAGTATTCTTCTTCTTCAACAGGAAGCCAAATGCTGGCCTTCAGCAGCCACTTGATCACTCTCAGGCTTCAATTAAACAAACTCAAGGACTGCCGAAGTCAGCTTCCTTTCCTCGAGCAGTTTTGTAAGACATTTGCTTGGTAGCTGAAAGCTCTGGAGTTTCACATGAAACTTATTAGTGGCTGGATCATCCCTGTCACTGACTTCAAAACCCAGAACCAGAGCATCGTACCAAGACAGCTTGTTCCCGTGTGCCTTTGATTAATGACTCCTGCTGCACTTGGGGAGCTGAATTTCGGCATTGTTTTCACACACAAGCCAAGAAAAAACAGCCAGCCAGGCAGAATATGGCCCTCCAAGAAAGATTTCCAGGATTCCCTGCCAGTCAGCAGCTGACAATATACAGCCAGACACCGTCGGCGGAGGGAGGGTGTTGCACAGCGTTACCACGGCACGGTCGTTACGCCTCGCACAGTCTGCGGGATGATCCTTCCCCAGACGGGTGAGAGTCAGGAAAGAGCTGCTACATCACCTGGCAAGCATCACTTAGCTTTGTTATTGCCTCCTCAACGTGTTCAGCTCTCACAACAGACCGTCGAGGTGGGAGCTGCAGCTCTGGTCTGGCAAAGCACCTGGGAGCCACAGGTACGGGGCTTGCCACCGGCACCTGTCCTCCAAACCAGTCCCCGTTGAAATGCATGGGACTGCTTCAAAATAAACGTGCCCTCATTTAGGCTTAGTGATATATAGGTTCAGAGCAAAAATCCTGAGAGGAAGTAAAATCCTTTTCAATGGGTACGTACCCTGCACCGTTCTTCTGCCCACGGTATAATTACAGCCCAAACAGGCTTCAAGCAACGTCCCGAGCCTGCAAGAGAAGGTCCTTCCAGAGCCCCGCGGGTCTGCAGCCTGCCTTGGACACAGCTGTCCTGTCTTCTCCTTGCAGGCAGGTGTAAGGTGTCAGCAGACACCCAATATAAACACAAATGCTTCTAAGCCTTGACTGTGGGTAGACAATATCCTCATCCTAAGGAGGATTGGTCAGGGCTCTTTTTCCCCGCTTTGAGAAAGATCATGATAATAATGACATTAACCCAGATGGTTGTAATGGGAACATCCCTTGGGTACTGCCATCATCACAGCAGTATTTTTGATATTCTCCTTTCCTGACATGGCTCAGATGTTGATGTGAAAACCTGCAAGGGTGGATATTTACAAATCAATATGCTGTGACATGCCTGGAAAACCAATTTTTATTTTCCTAAGTCCTTCTTTAGAAGGAACAGAGGAGAGTATCAGCTGTAAAGCAGCCCAAAATGCCTGCCATTTCAAATGGCATTTAACACTCCTCTTCCTCTCCATACTGAAAAAAGCATTGCAGAAGTTCCTGTAAAGCCCTGCATATCCCACTGCTAATCTAAATATGCCCCATTCCCAAGGAGACTGAATGGATGTCATAAATCAAAGTTTGACGTTAAACTATAAAAACCCAAGAAGAGGCTGCATCCACTGCTATGCACAAGCAAACAAAGCAAAAAAAAAAAAAAAAAAAAGAAGAGAAACGTGGTTCATAAGTAATACAAATACATACAAATTTTCCTGCAACAACAGTGTAGGCTGTACACACCAGTCTAAAATGCCAGTCTCACGTGTTTATACGGCAAGACTAACTCTGCAGGGCGGGATGCCAGTAAAGGGGACCTTGTGTTCAGGTCTAAGTGATGGACGAAGGACACCAAGGTGTATATAAAGTAATTTATATTTTATATAAATTATATAAAGAGTCCAGTAATTTGAGGGATTCTTATCCATTTATTTTTACCAGGTTCTTATACCTCATTTCTAATCCCCATAACGCTGCCTTGCACTCATCAGTTAACTTCACCCTCAGGAGTCTGTCAATCTTCTTGGGAAGAAGGAAGGTTGCTGCCATCATTTTGTTTTAAAGAGCTACATCCCAGTGGATCCAGCTGTGATTTGCACAGCTGCATTACAACAAGCTCCTTACAGAATCAAGGTCAACTCAGCCTGTATCTCATCATAAAAATTCACCAAATATTTTGTCAGGTACACATAAAGCACTCCTAGAGGTGAAAGGCAAACTTCTCAGTAAGAAGCAAACTCCACCGAGCTCACGCCTTCCAGACTTGCAACGTCTATCAGTGACACCATTAATTTCTTTCTCAGCGTGTAATTGATAATTAAATGGGGGATCTATCTGGACTGCAAAAGCCAATGCACGTCTGTGTTAAAAGGGCTACTTGAAGATAGGTTACACGAAGGTTAAAATTATATTACCTTGCCTTTGCTAGTGAGGATACATAGGACGAGATTGCAAATTAACTCACACTAGCTACAGAGGTCCAAAAATCCTTTGCTTTGTCTTCACTGGGCTGCAAGTGCTGAAACAGTCACCTGTCCTGATGCAAACATAGCACTTTCGGCATTGCGGACAGTGAAAGATTGTGACACAACTGTAAGACAGATGTGGGAAAATGTGACTTACATGATTTCTTCAGTCATTAGCCAGGTCCAGTTGTGCTCAATTTCCTCTCCCTTCAACCATTCACAGGTTTTGTGGGAGACATTCCAAATCAGGTTTCTCAGCCTGGTAGAGCACCGCCTTCTCCAACCTCTCCTAAATGATGGGAACCAGAGACCCTCTGAGGTGCTCCCCATGGAGAATGGAAGGGTCAGTCCTTCCCATTCATCACTCCATCCATGTTCAGGGGACTTTTTTGTATCACTTTCTAGTCACCAGCATAAAGGACAATTAAAGCAAATATTCTGCAGCCTGCTGCAGAGACAACAATCAGCACTTGCCTCCCAATCCCTCATTTTGTTTGCCATCTTCACCTGTTTCCCATCCTACATATCCAGGTGCCTTTCCTTTAACCTTGCTTTGGGATCAGAGTTTTTTCTGTTTGCAATTGTTCACATGCATAGATGCCCAATCCCTCATGTTTCAAAGCTTCACCATCCATGCCATTTTTTCTCTTCTGTTTTGTACTCTCGTCCCCTTTTTAATTCCTGTATTTTCTTTCTCCTGTTCCTAATTTATCCTCTCCATCCCACTTCTGTATTTCTAATCCTTTCTTACTATGCTCTTGGGGCAAGTTTTAAAACAAAGATCCTGCTGCTGCTCACCTCGAGGTGCAGGCAACAATGAGGTTTAACTGCTTTATTCTACAGACTCTGAAACTGAGCGAACCCACATGGAAACAACCAAAACCCAAAAAACCCTGACAAGATCCCTGCTCTAGTCTCAAAACCCACCAAATTCACTCCAAAGATATACACACACTCCACTGACCCAACAGACAGGAAGGTACTGCTGCTGTGGGAATAGTCTCTGGTATCCTAATATAACCTCAGGGTAAATCTAAACTCTTCCGCATTAACCAATGAAAAGTGATAATGTGTATAACAACACATATAGGCACACATCCACATATGTGGAAATACAAGGAAGAGTTTTCTTGATTTTCTGTCCTTTATTCGGTATTTTTCTACAAGCTTGGCCTACCTTGTATAATGGTGCTGCTCTATTAAATGCATATTGATCCTGTCTGAAAATTCAGGTTTTAAACAGCTGCCCCTATCCCACTTGTAAGGTGAACTGTTAAGCAAGTATCAGCACAGCAAAAATACAAACCCAGTCCAACAACAAAGAGAATCATCCCTTTGCAAATAAAATTGGTAGGTGAAACAAGTGGAGGAACTGAAGTCCCCCCCTCGCACACCACGGCCACACTGCTGCAGCTTTGCAAGTCCACAGTTTTTAGCCAAAGGCTCAGGCGACATCAGATACCCCTTCTCATACAACACTCCGAACTGCAGGTAACCCAGGCTTTACTGCTTAATCAAACCTCCCAAAGCTCATGCTTACTCTGAAAAAGTGAGGACCCCGTAGGTGAAGAAGGTCTGTGCAAGGCAGCTGGCACTGTCACCCTGGGGAAGGGGGTCTCGGCCCGTCCTGCACAGCTAACGCACAAATCAGGGGAAGAGTGTGCCTCTGAGCCTCTCCCACCTACCGTAGCCTTGACTCTGCAAGCTTCAAGGTACTTTGGTCCAAGTTAGCAACACATTATAAGCATAAAAACCCCTGCTTAAATAAATAAAGCATCTGCTTGAAGTTAATTTGTGCTACGGGGTCCCTACAGTGAAGCTGACAAAACCAAGAGAGGGACAACGGGATGAGCAATCAAACAAGCAAGCGATGAGGGAGCCCTCAGACCTCCTCCCGGGGACCTTGCTGGAGCTTGGACCCTCCACCTGGTGCATTTCAGAGCCACAAAACTAGCCAAAGGAAGAGCTCATGCTGATTTCTCTTACGACTCTGGACCTCTGCCTCCCCTCCCCAGCATGCCCGTTTGCTTTTGCAGAGGACGTGTACAGCAATGACCTCCATTCCGTTATGCCTTAGATTTTCACTTGCTTTCTTCCATCATGAATCATTAACAATCTCCATTTATCATCATATACTTATTATTCTTTAAATTAAAATAATAAAGGAAATTGTGCTGAAGCTTCAGTGTTGGTTTTTTTTTTTTAAATCAAGCTATCCCACAGAAAAGTATGCACTTTATACTAAAAAAGAAAAGAAGAAAAAGTAAAGCATGGTTGAATATTGAGCCTACCAACCTTCTACACTGCCCTTTTTATGTCTGACAACAAAGAGGCGTGAATGCTATCAAGTCACACACAGGTACTGGCAACACGATCCTGCTTTGTACCACTTTCCAGCTAGGTGCTCATTTTAATACAACACAAGCTGCCATGCAATTAAAAAGGCCCCAAAACAAAAGGCTGGAGAAAAAACTGCTAATATACCCGACTAACCTCATTTTTAACCTTAAACAATGAACAACGCACCAATATAGAACTACTTTTGCAATGTGTCAAATTTAAGAACAAGCAGTCCCCCACAACCCATTAACAAAACCGCTCGGCAATGATATTTTCTACATACTATATATTATGAATGTGTCCCAAGGCACAGTAGCCCGCGAGCAGCGTTTCATGGCTCCCTTTGCCATCCCCTCCGACATTCACAACAGTGAAGCCCTTCCTCGGCACAGCTGCACTTAAAGCAAAAAAAAAAGGGCGTCTGCCTTACCACGAGGCAATTAACAATTGGGGGGAAAAAATAATAAATACTCAGCAAGACGAAGCACCTTCGCAGTCCATGGCCTTACCTGCTGGGAAGGGAGAGGCGCAGAGGGAGCCCTCCCAGCAGCAGCACCCTCGGCGCGGCCCTTCGCAGAGCACAGCTGGCAGGCGCAGAGGCTCCATGCTGCCCGAGCCTCCGGCGCGGGGGATAAACCAGCCGGGAGACAACCCGCTGCTACGTGCCGCTGAGCCATTTCAGTTTAGAGGCGTTTTGTCCGAGGCAATCTTTAGGAAACCCCAATGGAGTGAAGAATCAGCAGTAAAAACCTCTTAAGGAAAGCCTAGCGCGATGCATACCTCTGTTTGGCCGTGCTGGCTTTTTAGATTCCCGTCAAGGATTTTGGAGGCCTACACCGGCGTGTCCACGCGCTCCACACCACGGGAGGTGGCGAGGAGCATGCTCAAAGGGACCAGCATCCTCCCGGCACGCCACGGCTCCATCTCATCGTGGCCCCGCGCTGGAAGGGGAAGCGAGGAGCTGGGATGCTGCACCGCTCCCGGAGCCTGGCAGGGGGAAGGAGGCGAATCGAGGCGAGTGGGGACAGTTTTTAAGAGCTCTCGATCATTCCTCAGAATATAATAAAAAAATTACTCATCGAGCGATTAAAATGTGCAAACATTTTGCTTGGTGTTCCGACTGCCACATTTAATATTTCAAACAACATCCAGGCCAATATTGTTGCTTAATTTAACATAACTGGATCCCGAATGCATTTCTAACAGATTAAACCACAGAAATATCCACATGTTTTAATGAGGATTTGGCACTACTTGGAGCCAAACAGATTTTAGCAATATTTTTGGACTACAAATTTTTTCATAAGAAAAGAAAGCCCACTGGTAATGGATCTGCATTCCCTACATTTCAATCTTTTTTGGATTTAAGTACAAATTGAAAAACCTAAATATTTAGTGCCATTATAATTCAAGCAACATCTGGACAATTTTCTTTGCCTTGGAAAAGATTTTAGCCAGCTTTGCAGAGGCTCAGTCCATGTTGCTCAGGCAGAATGGCTCCTTTTACATTTGCATGCTTCACTCAGATTCTGTAGTTTCTATGCCAACAAGCATTTGTAACTCTTTAAAAAGCACATTTGGAAGTGGGGGGAGATAGAAGATTTGAAATGTGATAAAGATTTTTTTGTTTGGGGGTTTTTGTTGTTGTTCTCCCAAATCTAAATCATCCATACCTCATTTTTTTCTGAGCCCTGGAAACCTCAAAAAGGCCCAATAAACATCATCTCAGCCATGGCAACTCTTCCACCTGCTTCAAAATGCAGCAGTGACTCAGAAAGAAGAAAGTTTGTTCAGTCAGTCTGATGTATAAAAATACATATACACACACACACTCGCATAAATATATAGACATATATATATATAAAAATCCAGACAAAGAATCAATAGCAACCGTCTATTGGTGTCTCTTCAGACAGTAGCTCTGTGGGGAAAGCAACAAATCTGCAGTGCTGAGAAATGACCCTCCAGATGTACCCCAGTCCAACTCCAACAGGCTAGTGAAACGCCACGCAAATTTACGTGTCCATCTACTACTGCAGCGTACAGGGCCTGTGCAAGTTTCCAAATCCCAAGGAAAAGTAAACAGAGACAAGCAGCTACTACTGAACTGTCACTCAAAATCCAGTCGTTTGATTTTTAACCAGATTTTTGGAAGTCACGCCTCCCCTTCCTCCCCACCCCCAGTCCCAGACC
This sequence comes from Strix aluco, assembly GCF_031877795.1. NCBI lineage: Eukaryota > Metazoa > Chordata > Aves > Strigiformes > Strigidae > Strix > Strix aluco. Next base: position 5,860,092 of record NC_133950.1, on the reverse strand, counting down.
TCACAGATGGCTCTAATTTTATAGTTAACACTTGTGCTCGGCGCTGTGACGTTATAGGTGCATGGAGACAAAGAAAACCACAACCATGAAAAAGCAAAATAAAACATTCAAAGCAAACAATCCTACCGACCTTACAAAAATAAGAGAAGAAGATCTATTTTTACACAGAGGCAGCCTACTAGACACATGGTCATTGTGATCTCCTCTTCCACCTGAAGTTCACACACAGGACCTAGCGATGCCTTTGGAGCTACCATCTGGGGAATGCCAGCTCATCATGAAGGTGCCCACCAGAAAAACCAGTCAGCCCAGGTGGCTCCGCAGCAGGGACAGTCAAAACAAGTTGTTCCCACCAAAAGGCACGACTACACGGGCGTTTCTTGGGGGAGTTGCTCACCAGGAGGAGCTGAACAGGCAGCTCAAGCAGGGTAGCACCTACCATCGCCTGCTTCTCATAATTTTCTTGTCCATGAGCTCCGGAGGATGAAAGACCAGAACATACAGTGATACTACTGCCAGCACTAAACATTCATTTACAGGCTCATCGTTAATGATGGAGGTCCGTTAGCCCCTTCAATCCACCTCCGGTGCATATGTAATACATGGGCTGATGTGCTGCGAGGGGAGAGGAAGGAAAGACTGTTGATGCTGTGCAATAATCAATCCTAACCACAAGACCAAGAGAAAATACTCTTGAGGACCTGAATATGATAAACTTCTTTTACTTCAGCTAGACGGGGGATACAGAGAAAGGAAGACTGGACTCCCTTAGCCAAAGCAAAACATTTAACGTGCTGCTATTCTGGCAGGGCACCGGTTCCTTCCCTCCCTGCACAATCATAGATGATGCAGTGCATCAGACAACAGATTTCATCAGCAACCCGGGATTTGTTTTCACAAGCAGGGATCAGGATGAGATCCAGGAAGGGCAAAAACTCCCTCAGGGAACAGGAGACAAAAGGACAAGATTATCAGTATAGTGGTGGCAACTAAAAAAAATTTATTAATTTTCAAAAGCAGTTTTGTCTCACGGGACTAGTAACAGCCCCCAGCTAACAAACACAGTTACTCCTGCAAAGAGCCATCAAAAGACCGGGAGAAAAGGCTATGTCTGTAAAACTCTTCTCATTTGAAAAAGGCTTATAGGTCACTGCCTAGCACACAAAATGCCTGGAGCATGAGGAAAGTGCCTTGCAACATATAGCCACTAACACCCACTTTGCCAGTCTTTGCTGTGCTGTAGGAAGGGGCACTGCATCCTCCTCCAGCCCAGCTCCCATCCTCTGATGTTCCCTGCCACAATTTCACAACCTTTGCCATTTCAAAAGCCCTTCTGGAAACCACACCAGCAAGCATGGAGCTATTTTACACAAGACTCTGTGCGACCAATAAATTCAGGCTTCTCCCTCCACATCATGCATACATAGTTCATGCTGCCTACACATCAGGACCATAACTGCTGTAAATTAAGAGTATTTTTACCTATTTCAGTTAACTGTATGGGTTTGTACTAGCTGGAAATGCAGCTCTATCTGTGATTTAGAAGCCTAAAATACTGAAATCAACAGGCAGCTTTCAACAGACAGGAGGTGGCCACCTGAGTGTTCCCTGTCTGGGATAACTTCTTCCATGCTATGCACAACAAGCCAAGTGCACCAACAGCAAGAAACAGCAATTCATACCAACTACAGAACAAACAAAACTGGGCGGTTTTAATGCTGCAGCCTACACCCACACTCCACCGGGACTTCTGAACAGGGAGGAGAGGGAGATGTCTCCTATTAAGAGTAGGAAGAGTGATTCAAAATCAATCTTTGGCAAAATCAAAGTCTGTCGGGACTCATGTTAATGAATTCCCCTGCTGGGTTTATCATGTTTAACACAAAAGAAAAGATTGTTATATGCACGGCACAGCAGGTGAGACCTGAGGAGGATATTCACACACCTGATTTTATGTTCCCTAAGCTCACTCTAACCAGGAGAGAGTCTCCCTCCCTCCCCTGTGCTAAGCAACATTTGGGCGATGAACCGCTATCTCACCTGGGTATGGTAGTCTCCTGGAGTTGGGTGGTATTAAGATACTTCCATTGTTCTTCTGCTTGAGATGGCAGCACAAAACTTCGGCTGTGAATGCAACAGATGATCACATGTGCTCTTCAGCTAATGGAAATACCCAGGGGCCATGGGTCCTTTGTGCCGAGCCTTCTCCCAGTGGGTCCCTTATGGGATTACTGTAGCAGCCAAGTAAGACAAATTACTATTAGCTGGACTAAGTGCTACAGGAAGATCATGAAAATGAATTAACTCCTACCTTTCTCTATTCCAAGATGGATTACACTCTGCTCCTTTGGAGCAATTTCACATGAGGGGAGAGGGAAACATACGACAGATATGAGGAATTTATTGCCCTGTGGTTTCTTGTGTTGAAACACAGCACTGAAACTGTCCCCAACGCCTCCAGTCATGCTGGGAGATGAGGAAAGAGCCAGGGACACATCCAGGTCTGGTGCCAGCACCTTTTCCCTGAATACAGTGGAGATATGCTCCTCCTCCACTGTCCCTACACCTGGGAGCCCACACCTGGATGTGCAATGCTTAGAGGGACATGAATGACTGGGCAACAAACCCCTTTCATTACACAAGACTCTTGTTTTTAACACATTGTGCTTTTTCTCTTCGCCACCCTCAGCATAATCCCCCACTGGAAGCACGGCCATCCCCAGCTCCAAGGTTTTATGTATTTCTCAAAGCTTTTTGGAATAAAACAGGAAAGCAAAGTGGAGGGCAGATTCACCACTCCCCTGATGCTGGTCTAGATCTGGAGCTGTGCCACTGCTTCCACACCAGCTTCGCCAGCGTGCCCTGAACGCATAGCCTGGTATAAAAAATAAATGTGTTAGCTGATAAAATATGAAACTCCCTTCCTCAACCAACGCACCCACAAAAGCTCTAATTTAGCTCTGAGATGCATCATTGAATATTACATCACTTTGGAGCCTTTTAAGGAAGCATTCCAGCATTTTCCCAAATTAATCAGGTAACCTTTTTTTTCAGCCAGAGGAAGTTAAAAATAACCAATAACCAGGTAGGTGTCAGTGAAAAGCTCTTGCAGGGAATATCTTGTCCCATCACCCCTGTAAGGAAGGAAGCTCTTGCCCATCTCCAGGCACTGAAATGCAGCAAAGCCACCTTCCCAGCAAACAAACACAACGAAGCCCAAGGACAACGCTCCCCATTAATGCCAGATAATTTTAGGGCTTCAATTGCAGGCAGTCCATATTGCTAGCAAAATCCTACATAAGATTTGCACTATCTACCACAGCAGGCTTGACCCCATTTTCATATGCAGAAGCACAAAAAAAAGCCCCCTCATAATCCTACAGAACACAGAGCAAATAGCACTCTCTGGGACTACTTGAATACCACCCCATTAAAATACAAACATGTTCCTACAGTAGCTCAATGATTTTAAACATTCACCATCTTTTCATTTCGGGTTTTAAGCACTTTGCCTGGCAACTGTCTGAAGGGCAAATCATTATGGAAATAGGAAGACAATTAATTTTCCTTTATTCTGGAAGAGAGGATTATTGGAATAAATAAAATAATCAGCTTAGACAGGAGCACAATTCACAACTTATGAAAAACAGAAGACTTTTTTTTCATTTTTCTTTCCAAATAAAAGATTTTCTTGGATGGAGTTTGCAAGGCAAGTGCAGAAGTTTGGGAGTTAAATAACCTTGGAGTGCTAACTCACAAATAACTCCCTATATGCCAGCAACAGGAGGAAGGCTGTCATTTCAGACACTCTTAGAGCCACTTTTTTAATTTATTTAATATAGTAACTTAGAACACCCCAAAAAAAGATACAAAGGCTACTTCCCAACCTCATTTCACACAGAAGTAAATCTGAAGCAGCCCCAGCCTGGATGCAGCCCTAGTCTGAGTGGGAGAGGTGTCGTGGGAGTAAGAGCAGCCACGGCACCGGGCACTGACAACAGCAGGTCACTGCTTTTTAGGGTCAGGTCCCCTCCCCATCCAAGGCTCTGCCCCCAGTAAATCCACATTGAGTCTGTTAAGATTAATGAATTTATCTGGATTTCGAGCACTGTAGAAGATATTGGAACCAGTTTCAAAATCAAGCAAAGAAAGGTTATATGCTAATGCTTGCGGATGAATGCAAAGGAGAAGAGTGGCTGTGGAATCAATGCCACTATTTGATGCCAGCCTGTAGCACTAGATGCTCAGCATCATGATTAATACGGTTAAAGGAGTGTCTGATACACTGTGACATGCATGTATACCTACATATATGAATTAAGTTAAAGGTAAGGCATTTAACTCCCAAACCCCAGTGGGAGAAGTGAACAAGAGGAAAAGGAAAGCCTTCAAGCTCATATTAGCAAGAGATGAAGTTATTATCTACTGAGAAAAATTTGGGATATCTTGGTAAGACCTGTACAGTTATTTCTGAAAGACTCCTCTAATAAGCAGCGTGAGTTATAAAAATAGTATGGAAACTATGGTTCAAGGTTGCTACAGCCTCGAAAAAGAAACAAGAGATAATTGATGGAGGCACAGATTTCTGGGAACACTAAGGACTGTAAAAGTACTGAGAAATCAAATTGATGATCTGGAAAATAAGATGAGATTAAGAATGATCAGGTTAGTGGGGGCTCCTGAAGGAGCAAGAGTGGGAGAAAGCAGACTTTTAGTTTGCAGTGGATCATTAAGGAGGTTAGGGATGAATAATTCTGACTGTTCATATTGTGTCCTGGTGAGCCGTGTTCCCAGACAGGCCAGTTACGTAGCACCCCGCACCCCTCCCGGGAAGGAGCTCGCTCGTGCATCAAGGAGCCCACGCATTTAAGCCAGCTCATAAATCTGAGCCTGGTTCCAGGATCCAGCACCGTCTCCCTCCACTGCTGTGACACCAGAGGAAAATGCATGACTGAAAGCTTCTCCCTTTGCTTTCTCCAGCAGTGGCTCTACAAACTCTAGGTGCCTGGGCGCAGCCAGGTCGCACTGGCTGGAGAAAGCACCACTAGAAAGAGCTCCCACACATACCGGCACCCCTGCCCTTCCCACAGGGAACAGCCATTTCTTCTGTTTGCTTCTCTGGCTGCAAATCACTGTGGCTGCAAGTAGGTCACAGACTAGATGGCGCTTGAAGAATCACCTGCAGTTCTTTCCCTCTTCTTTTCTTTTCTTTTTTTTTTTTAATTTTTTTTTTTTTTAGGAGCCACCAAGTCACTTCACCACCACCTTCAAAACCAGCCTCCTCCAGCACAGCCCCATCCATCCATCCATCCATCCATCCATCCATCCATCCATCCATCCTCCCAGCCCTCTCCTCCTCCGGCTGCCATGCTCACAGCTCTGTCTCCCGCATTTCTGCTCTCTCCCTGATCTGTTTAATTCCATCTTTCCCCTGCAGGTGGATGCAGGTCTTTAAAGCAGGATTTTTCTTCCATCTTCCCTTTCACCACAGACTGTATTTTTCCAAGCATAACGTACCACATTGTATTGCTTCTCTATCACTCAGAAGCCCAAACATGTCCTCCACACTGATCAATTCATTAAGCCTCATCCACCACGGGAACGTAGTTAATTCTACTAATTTCACAGCCAGGTTAAAAAATGCAGCCCCTTCCCCCATGCCTGTAACTTCACTTATTAATCCTCAGGGAGAGGGGGGTAGGGAGTCCCCTTTGCCAGCTGCTGCTCTCAAGCTTGCTCCAGTCCCCTCTCAAAGCAGGGCTCCATCAGCCCCCTGGGGCTCCCCGGGGTTGGCTCGGGAGATGCCACAAGACCTTTCCCTGCTTCGCCCAGGACGTGCATGAGATGGCAGCCCAGCAGAAGGCTCAGGGCAGAGGGAGAGCACTGTGAAAGGGTGCAAAGCAAGGCTGCAGGAGCAAGGAGCTAGTTCAGGGCGTTAAGGAAGCTCAAACGCAGCCATGAGCTGGACTTCAAAATGGCCAGGAAGGCAGGAGAACAGGAGATAAACCCCTCCTCTAAAGTGAATCTTGGTAAGGCATGAAGGCGGAGAAATGCTGCGCATTACAGAAAACCCTTCCACACAACTTCACAGCAGAAAAAGGATTCATCACAGCAAATAATTACAAGGTTTATATCATAATGTCTGGTTTTAAAGTCATTGCCAATTGACTAAAGGTTGGCTGAAGGAGTTAGAAGGGAGAGAAGCAAAGACACTAGGCTTTGAAGTGCTCATTATCTGATTATTAAAGACTGGGACTTCAGTGCAATATATTACCCAGCAAATAACATTCTCCTCCCTGTGATTGCCAGGGATGCACGATGTTTCTTTAGATACACCTGTAAGATTCAGTTCCATTTTGTTCTTTCTGTTTTGAATACAGTCGTTGGCTGCTGCCATACCAAAGAGATGAGCAAGTCCCAAATTCAGGTTTCAGTTCCTCCACTAATAAAGTTATGCTGATGGAGAAAGAGACAAAACTGGCCATACGGGCAGAATTTTTCACAGAAATCTACAGAAGAGGGCTCTAAGTTCAGGCAATGAACCCTCTGGAAAAGCCCAAGCTACCCATCTCAGTAAAAGCATCCAGGAGTCCCCTGCCCTGCACGCACCACAGTCCGCACAGCCCCATCCATGCCAACCCATGGGACACATGAGTTAACTGCCCAGGGCAACGTTTTTTGGGTGGGATGACACCTCTTCTCTCTCCAAATGACTCCAGCCCGACCACTGGCTGTTGCCTCCCCCACTGCCACCCTCATTCCCCACAGGCTGCTGCTCCTACAGCCAGCGCAGCAGAAGCAGACGTGCCCCATCCACTCAGGTGCTGGGGTTCACAGCCTGCCTCGCAGCCAACATTCACCCATTTCAGCAGGCTGGGAGCTGCCCAGGCTGAAGAACCAACCTCCACTCCATTCGGCCACCCCAGAGGGCTGGGGGGCTCACACGGGGAGTGAGGTGCCCACTCCCTGTGAACACCCCAGCAGCGATCTGCAGAGCTCCTCCGGCAGAGCCCAAGAACACATCCGCAAACTTTAAACCAAACAGAAATTAAATTTGGATGTAGCTATTTTTTCCTTCCAGACTTATCAGTTCCAGGGCTTGCTGGAGAGGCGCTGAACGTCTTCGCCGCAGAGAAGAAGAGCCCTGCGCAGGAGGGAAGCAGCTGTGGGCTGAGGCTGTCGCAAAAGCTGCTCCAATCCGGAGCCACAATGTCCCCAGGCCACCAAAGGCTGGGTAAGGCTGAAGCACGGTGCTCCATGCTCGGGGCTCTCCTCAGCCACTGAAAATAGCTCATTTTCCCCATTTTACTCTAAATCAAGACGAGGAGGAGGGTTTTACTCTTTGGCTTTGAGCCAAAAGGCATGGCACTAAGGAAACAGTGTCACCTTTGTCCTTTTGCTGAGCCTTTCCCCCATTTTCTGGTGCCAGAGATGCCCAACCTGGTACTGGAGACCAAAGGAAAAAGTTTAAAGCTGGTCCAAACCATTCTAGGGATGAACTTGATTCCCTTTCCCAGTGAGGTTGCAATAAAGAATGAGATGATGGAGCCAGGCTCCCTAAAGTCACCCACTGCAAAAGGGAAAGACAGTGATGACCTGCACTGGGGGAGAGCAGCTTGCTCCAGCATACAGACCAGTCCTGGTGCCACGGGACCTCTGGGTCCCATACTGGTAATGCAGCCTCCCACCTAGACCCCCACCTAGACACTTTAGGTGAAAGATGTATTCTGTTACACCCTGATCATAAATTTTAAGGTTTAACTTTCTTGCTTTCACCTTTGCTTTTCAAAAAACTACTTCCCAGCCCTTCAACCAAATGCACTTTAACCAGAATTTGATCTTTTTCCTCCAAACTGAAAACCCCTTGTCATGGTGACAGATATGCCACTGGCGTATGATAAAAATCTGAAATAGAAAACACTCATCCACCACTGAGAAACATGCAACACCACTGGATCCCAACAGAACCACAGTCCTCCAAGAGACAAGTCTTTGTTCTCACAATTTCCAAAACAGTATTCTGAAAACAATGTCCCGCCCTATATAGATTTATATTGCTATATCTCTATCATTTTCCTTACACTCACCAAAACGAAGATATAATTAACCCCTACTCAATAGAAATTACAATGATTTTGAAACAGCAAGAAACAATCTATTTGCATTTGGTAGCTAATTATTCCCCCTACGCACACAGCCATCAATGTTCCCTAAAACCATCCACAGAACAGACAATCTGTGCTAGCCAGAGCTTCTGGAAAGGAGGGACTGAACCTCAACAAAAACCTCAACATTGGGGTGGCAAAATTTTCTTCAAATACGCAGCATCTCAAGCTCAGACAAGTCTGTAATAGAATTGCCCTTCTGAACTCATCCGACAGCATTAGCATCCACCTGTGTATCGCATGTACGCTGACAGCTACCACAGGATGAATCTAGTGGGAGCCACTGACATTTGCAAAATTATTGAATTATTATTCCCTTCTTCACACCAGTCTAAGGAAATACGAAGCCATTTTCCAGTACACAACATCACAAACAGATCCTTCTGCCATTGGACATAAATTTAACACCAGGTAACACCAGGACTACTGTCATAGCTATGCGACACATGAATTCTCAGTGGCACAGGCAGAGTTGCATCTATTATTATTCACTCCTCGAAGGAGGAAGGGTGTGCCCTTCTTCCACTCGTACACAGTCCTGGAGACTTGCTGAGGAGCAATCTCTAACAGCTCGAGCTCGAGGGGACTGATCTATTCCACTTAGGTACATAACACTCAGAACGATGCCCTTCCCTGCCCCCCTCCCAAACCAGGCAGTTTTTGCTGACAGTTCACCTCCATTTCCTCATCTTTCAGAAGGATTAGCTAGATGTTTTTTAAGAGGTAAAGATGCAAGCCATGGTTAGTGAGCACTGCCTCTCCCAGCTCAAACACTGAGCTGAAGCAGCCTGAGAAAAAACAAGCCACCCAGGTATTTCTGTTTGACGTCCTGGGAGCCCCCAGGTTGGCCCTCCATCGCTTGTGCTGTAAGTATTTGGAAGAAGCTGATATAAAGCATCAAGGGTGGTAAATCACATCCTCCTTCACCCACGCTTTCTGGAGGCGAGTAGATAAAATGCTGTTCACTCACTAGGAACTAAGAGAGGTTTTCCTTCGTCCAGGATGCACCCGCAAAGCAGCAACTGGGAAGGAAGGAGCTCGGTTTCACCTTGACGCAATCCGTGTGCCTGCAACACTTACCTTGCTGGCAAGGCATTCTCTCCTCAACACACGAAAAGTGATCATCCTTTAAAGCAAAGCCAAAATATCTCAACGATTATTTTTCTTCCCCCATCTGACACAGGTTTGCAGCTCCTCAGGCATGGGGAGGAGGGGAAGCAAAATTAAAAAAAAGACTATTATTCTGTAGGCAATCAAAGCTAATCCCTTTACACATTTTCTTTCCAACAGAAGCATGATATATCGAGTCCCACTGGGTTCTGATCACAACTAAACAGGACTAGGTGTTTTCAGCTCCCTTCTGCCAACACAGCTCAACGTGCAGCAGGCCTCACCTCATATAATCATTTAACTCAACACGAAGTCACCCTGGTGCTCTACCCCAGCTCTAGAAAGTCAGCCCGTGCCTCAGTATGGCCTTGCACGGAAATAGGATTACTTTGGCCTGGAGGAAAAAAAGAAACCACAACATGAAGGTCACCCATAAAATCATTACACAGATCCCTCTTCCCCAGCTCTTAGAGAAAAACCTTTATCAAACCCTCAACCTTAAAGTAGAAACACAAAAAGATATGTACATTAATCCCATATACCTCCGTCAATTTTTTTCCTCGTGTCTTTAGAGCAGTTGTTTACTGCAGCCAACTGCAGAGAAATTACAGTAGCTTAACTCTCCAACTCCCTCTAAAGGATTAATCTTCCAGTGAGCATGCTCACGCGAGATCTTTTTTCAGCAGTTGCATCCATTTCATGAAATGAGGGCTGCTGCAGACATGAGGAAATGCCATTTCAGGACTACAGGCAAAGTTAAACAGCCCCCAAAATAAGGGCTAATCCCTCCCTAGAGCTCTAGAAAGGATCTCTGCCCAACCCTCCACCTCCAACGAGGTTTAAAGATTTCACGTTAATGTGCCCTTTCAGGAAGAGGGGGGGCTAGTGGTTTCCCTGCGACACACGTTTTAAATGTCTGATCTTGGCTTTTCTCTACAAGCTGGTGGACAGTTCATCCACCGAATCTTAAGTCAAAAATAGCTTCTTCTCACTGGCAGATTTTTCTTTTGTATCACTTGTTGGCTCATCTTTGCTTTTAAAAAAGTCAGGAAGATAATTTGGGGTGCGGGGGGGGAGGGGAGGGAGAACATTCAAATAAAAAAGGAACAGTTTTAAAAATCTAGTTCTCAACTCTGCATCATAGTAGGTAAGAGATCCTAAGACACATTTAACTGCACAGATTAAGGACCCATGCAAATGAGGATTTGCTAGTAGACAACAAATCCAGTATCTAAACAAGGCTGTTCAAGTAATCTTGTCCATTCTCTCCTAGACCACTGTAAACTGCTCTATTTGAGGTATTTCTCCCTCGCCCCAAATGGTGCACCTTGAATCAGAGCTTTCCTGGTGAAAACAAAGCTTCAAAATTAAGAACAAGTATTTATACTTTAGAAATAGATTCTTCCATTTTCATCTTCCCATATTACCAGGGTACTGCTGTTCCCCTTCCCATTTATCTATTTTATGTCCTGTTGCTTAATTGTTCTTCGTAGCTGATAGAGATCCAAGCCTCCCCCTCCCCCACGAAAGGCTCTTATTTCAAGTTTTAAACCCTGCTTGAGTCTAGGACACATAGAAACCAGACTGCAACCCCTGAGCGCTGGGGAAAATCCGGAGTGGGCTACAGCCGAAGGTGTGAGATTGCTTCACAAATCCACTCACTAGACTTCACCCCAGCCACTACAAAGATCTAAACATTTATTTTTTTAAAAAAAAGGTCTTGAATGCCTTTGATGCCATGAAGCCCCTTTTATGTTTTAAGCCCTACACGTGAATCCACAAAAAAGGCAACGTGTCATGATAGTGTTAAATAAGGGCTATGTCTGCTTTTTAAAATGAACGCTCACCATAGCGACAGTCTCCGTAAGGAATGATAAAACGTATGGTGACACTGGATATTTTGTTCTGTTGTCACCTAAATAGAATCACCCACAGAAAGGAAATCTCTGTTACCATGCATTAAAATAGACGCTTTGTTTTATTTATAAAGCATCCAAACTGGTTGGTTTGGATGTGTCATAGCACAGGCTGTTCATCCACCCTCCCTGCTCTATCCTTTGGGGACTTAATGAATGATGTCTGCACTCATCCTGCCCTCACCTCCCACTGATCTCAGGTGGTGCTGAGGCTGCTCCAACTTCTCAGAGGAAGGTCTGGAGCCAGGGTGGGATCTGCCCCTGAAAACCCTCCCAAGAAAAATCCCAGACTTTAGAGCAGGCAGATGTGAAAGCCTTGATGCAGGAAGATCATGTCCTGCACTTCCTCCTCTGTTGCAGGATTATGCCCAAACATGAAGTTGGGATATCAGATATGGAGTTATCCTGACCTGTCATTCCCAATTTGGAAACCAGTCATACTCCCTGAGAGTTTAGACTTTGAAGATTGACTGCTATTGATTCTTCTTCAAGCAAACAGCCCAAGCTGGCAATCAGTCAATAATAAGCAATTACTCGACAGCCTCTTATCTCCAGATGCCAGCCCAGACAGCTCGATTCATAGAGGTAGCAGGTCAATAAATCAAAGCTGTTCTGAAATTTTAAAATATCATCATTTAAAAACCCACCCAGCCTTCAACCTGGCTGAAAAAGGAGCCAGGACAGAGACATTCCTGCAGAACAATATGGTGGTGTATTACTAATTTACCAAACAGGAGATAGGACGCGATGTGGTGAAATCCACCTCTGACACTCCTCATTTGTCATGAGCAGCATGAAAGTTGCAGCTGGATGAAGATGATGAGAGAGAGAGGAGGAAGTAAAACCCTTCTCCTTCAGACAATTACTTGTAGGGAAGAAGCAGAGCGGGGCAGCCTTCCTTAAACGCTCACCATTCCTGGCTGGCTGACTTTGACCCACCTCACTGTTCACTGGCAGCCTCAGAAATACCCATGAAAGCATGTTTAACAGCACCATGACAGCAAATTGATGGCACCTTTCTAATATCCCTGCTGTGACCTCTACACCCTGGATACACAATTAATCATTTCATCCTAGGAAATGCACTTCTGCCCTCTTTCATGGACTAAACATGATACAAGTATGTGAGCCAAAGGCTCCTCTTGTGCATTTCAGTGAGACCCAGAGGTGATGCTGTTAAATCCACTGGTGCCAACACAGTGCAACAGAGAAGAAAATCAGCTGCTCATGTAGGCATTTTATGCTCTCAGTGTAGACTCCCTTTAAAGACTCATTTGTATGAAAAGAGCTAAGAATTGCCTATATAATTTGCAGGAGACCACGCAGCTGGAATGCAAGCCTAGTGCAATGGCAACCTTCTAGCTAGTACTGCAGAACCTAGAAACATGGGTACCTTCACTGTTTATCCAGGAGTTCTCACATAAGTCAGGGGAACAGCCTAAAAGTACCAAAAAACCAGAGCAATACTTAATAAATAATTCTGCTTCTGCTGCTAGGAGGTAGGTGGCCTACAGGATGCTACATCCTCCACATCAGGTGTTAACCGCTGGCACAGAAAGAGGTAAACAAGGTACCAACAAGCTGCACGAGCACAGTAAATCCAAGACCCTTGGAGCCCGTGACACTTTGCAGAAGTGTCCCAGAGGCATCAAGCTTGGGGCAGCTCCACCACCGTATTGCAGTGAGGCTGTGACCCCATCTAGGCAGGCTGCCAGGGATCTAAACAATGTCAAAAGAGAAGAAGGTGGCATGACTTGGGAACGTCCTACCAGCAGCTCACAAAGAACAGAGCACAGAGGCTTCTTGCTTTGTTTGTCATGACCACTGGTCCCAGGAAGGAACATGTTTGTAATGATGACCAGATCTTGCAGACTGAGCATCTCTAATCATACTAGCTTGAAAAAACAAGATTTTGAGCCCGATATCTAAATAAAAAGGGGTGACCCACTGGAAGCAGGATCAACCCCATAGCTGGTACTCACTCTTCATGCTCCATTTGCCACAAAATGCAGACATCTGAGGACATGGTGTAAATGCCCTCAGTCTTCAACAATTTTCAGAGGTCTGGGGGGAAGGTCAGGTGAAAGGCAGCAGATAATGAGTTACTTGAATTGTACTTGCCAGTTGAGTCAGACTTCTTGTGGAGGAGCCTAGTGGGGTTTTCACCTCTAGCTACACACAGTGCACTTGGTTCTTCATTTCACCAGTGGCTGGGACAGCAGGAAGCTGTGGGAATGTATGCTCAAAATCTGGAAAGCATTTCTCCTCTTCTTACCCACAGAGTACCTACAGGTGGCTTTCACACTGTCAGACTAGGCTGCAACATCATGGCAAAGCATGGAAGAGCACTCAGGAGAAAAAAAAGTGTTAACGCATAATACTGTATCACTATCACCATTTATAGTAAAGCCACAAAATGCCAAACCAGCTGACAGGATCCCACAAACCACACTGCAGAGCAACAGCGGGCTCCTGAGTTTTGCAGCCTACCAGAATTATTTTCACACAATACCTGAATTTTTCTGCAGGTATGAAATATGGTGCCCTTTTCTCTCCCCCTCCAAACATACAGATGAATGGCAGGTCAGCACATCCACGCTGTAAGGACAGTCTAGTGGTAGCACAGCTCTAAAGAGGAGCCTGAAAAACTGCTGGAGTTGCTGACCATTGAAATAGTTATTTATTTCCCAACAAAGGAGAGCAGCCATGCTGTCTATCGGCCTGGCTTTGATGGATACATGGCCTCAGTCTAACCTGCGTTGTCACACTCCACAAAAGGAAAATAATCCAACAACATTACAAACCATAAATGCAGCAGCAACACAAGACTATTTCTCAACTCTTATGATGAAAACAATGCCAGTTGCAAGACAACAAGATATCACAACCTGCCATTCATCCTTCCCATCTCAAGGCATGACCATTTCATACAAAAGCTGGTGATGACCTGTTGTGCTCTGCTTCCTTCTTTTAAACCGTAGCGTTGTGTTAGCACCAGGATCCCGCTGCTTTGGGTCTGAAAGTGTTGCTAGAGCAACAAAGGCTAGAAACTAGAGCAGAGAACAAAAGGGCTTCACAGCCCCACCGAGGATGTTATCAAGGAGATAGAAAGAATGTAAAAAGGGACCAAGAGACCTCTCTTAGAGCAGGGAACTGCCATCGCCAATACTTTTGGTGAGTAGAATGATAATTCAGCAAGTCCGTCATCTCTGTAAGAAATTACAGCAGCTCAGCTCCATGTCTACTTCTTACCAGGAGCCCCATGACTGACCAAGGCATTGCTCCTCTTCATCATCCATTATTTCATGCCCAGCCATTGCAGTCTGAGATCTCATGGCTGACTTTGGTGCAGAGAAGCAGGAATTAGGGGACAGACTTTTCCATAAAGGCAAAGTAAATCCCTGCTTGCATGTCTAGCAGGTTGCCTTTGAAGAATACATGGTTAGAATACCTCTCACTGGACAAACCCAATTTAGGTCAAATTCCAGAAGTCCATTGGGCAGGGTAGACAAAATTATTCTCTTAATGGGATCTCACTGCACCTTTCAGGGCTTATCAGAGTGGCCCACGTGGTTGCAATGAATATGGATGCTTTAGAAAATAATCCTCAACGCAGACTGATTCAGGGACTTCCCTTTGTCCCTTCTAGCACCTTCAGCATGGAGACACTACACCAAAGATGTCTGCATACTGCCCTAATTGTAAATATTACCCACTGGAGTGTGGGGAGGGGGAGGATAGTCAACATCAGGTTTCTGTGTGATTGCAACCCACTGTTAAAATCAATCCATGGTGGTTTGTGTTCGCTGCATCATGCTGTCTGCAGCACGAGTTTCAATACTGGAGAACTTTGGGAGAGCTCAGATCTCTATACTTCACATGCACATGGATTCATTCTGCCCTACACTGGTCAGAAGCAACTAACTGATTTGTCTCTCAAGATAAACAAGGACTGTTTAAGGGCGTCTTTTGTTCGTTTAGCAAAAACTGTCCCTCTGTACCTGGTCTTCCTATCACCTACACCAGTGGCTTTCAACCTTTGCTCTGCCAACTACTGCCAGAAGGCTCTGAGAGGCAGCTAAGAAAAGCAAGCCACTTGCAGGAGTCATATCTGCTATACAGCCTTTTACACTCTACTGGCAAGGGATTAAAAACTACTCAAACTAAGCAGAAGTATCAGAGAGGAAGTCCTGGAGGCATTTGGCTTTAAGTATGAAACTCTTAAAAAAAATATTTTTTTCTCAAAGCTTAAGCAAATGGTTTAGCAAAGCTGACAAAGACAAAAATTCTCATTGTGGCTTATGAGAATGAGTATGATGGTTAGTAAAGGCAGTACCAGCTTCAAGGAAGTAAGGCTGAAAGCTGGCCTCACCTCCGGCTTGTAACACCTGTACCGGGTAGAAACCAAGCAGCGAAGAGAATGAACATTTGTCCACCCTCTGGATTAAAATTCAAAGGTGGAGAAGTTACATGACCTGCTGAGGATCACAGCACCAAGAGAGTGCCTTGCTCTGGGAACAGATGGCCAAGCCCCACGCTCTCAGGCCTGCCGTAATGCACGGTGAGAATCCAGACCTCAGCAAAATTGAAGGGTTTTGCTGCAACTTGATCCAAAGGCCCTGATAGCACATGGCTGTGACTGCGACCTTCCAAAACAGCCAGGTATCAATGCTCAGATGTCTCCTAGGGTGCCTGCTCACAACTCTGGGAGAAGCATTGATCCTCCACACTCTGAGCCTTCCTCTCTTCTGCTCAACAACACACCTTACACATGGCAGGCAACGCAAGTGAGCAGTGGGATAATGTCCTGCCTCACCTCAACTGGCATCTACATTCCAGCCTTTTGTTTCTATGTTTCAAAATATCTTGTTCCTCATTTTGCCCATTAAAAAAAAAAAAAAAAACCACAGGGAAATGCAAACACATGGCATGACAAACACCAAACCAGTATAATGCAAAAAAAAGTAAATTAATTTGAGGACCTGATTACTGACTGGTCCATCCACAATTTTTGCATCTTTTTAGCTATCCCTGATAGAGACATGCTTCATAGCATGACAGCTCCATTGAAACAATTCAAAGCATATTCAAAGTTATACCAACATAGATGCGCTCCTGTCACCATGACTTTGGTCAACACACTTACATGACGTGCAGCACAGCCACATTTACACCAGCCTAAATGTGCTTATATCCACACGGCTAAGCCCTGTGTCTTCATATAAACTAGCTATACCAATACTGCAGTGCTAACTTTAACTGTCTGTTAATGGGGGTTTGTTAGAGGTTCAGTCAGTATATGCTAAGAGCTGCATGTAAATGAGCTCTCACAACACAACAGTCACAGCTTTCAACATGCAAAGGAACCGCCATGATCGTCCTGTCAATGGTTATCTCTACAAATCCAGTGGCTCATGGCTGAAAACCTGCAACTGCTGTTTCAAACACCATCATCTCCTGCTTCCTGGCTTCTCTGCTCTGCTGCGGAGGGCTGAGAGGAACGCACCTCTGCGGGAGCCCTTAGCCAAGAGGTCTTTATGCCACGGAAGCACCTTGCTTCACTCAGGACAGCTTATTTTGCCAGCAAAACTGCACCCACACTCAACCAGTACAAGACACCCGCATAGCCTTACCAAGGAAGCATTCCTAGACATTCCTAGGCTCGCGCCTACCCACACGTCTAGGGCTTAGACATGCAACCCTGTATCCAAGGCACAGCCAGCATCTGAGCCATTATGTCACCAACGAGCAGCTCTTCCTGTAACGCTGAATACTACAGCATATTAGTAATTATTACTCAGATGCGTAAATGTTTGCAAGATCAAAACCTACCTGTCTAGCCGCGTGATGTAATTACAGAGCAGAGCACTCAGCAGCACACAGTTGTGCTCCTCTTCTGCCAGATTTGGATCTGCAATGTACCATTACAAGAGGCACCATGGGCTCATTCCCACACCAAGCTGCGTACGTATAGACCTATACCACAGGCAGCCTACTTGGCACACTCGTGGGGGGCTGTCAGAACAGGAAAAGGGTTTTATGATTTTGGGCACCACATCTCTGGAGAAGCTAATCCTCTCACCACGTAAGCAACTCATAGGATCTAGGAGAAAAGATAGAGATTTTAACTAGTCCTCCCATCTGCTGCCCAGCCCAGAAGGCAGCAACGTGATACAGCATTCTTGTGTCAAGAGAGACAGGCGTGCTTAATACCACAGTGCAGCTGGTGAGTTAAGGGGAGGAGACACGGAGACACATCACCAAGATAATGGCAGTGTCTGCATGAAGATTAGCTCTAAAAGTAAGCTTGGGAAAACAGCCCCTGAATTCACATGGAGAAGAATAAAAATTTTGATTCAAGTATTCCTTTAGAAAGAAATGGGGAAATGACCGTATTCTTGGAAATTCATTTGCAGAGGTGGCCTATGTCTAACAGTCCCCAGACAGCAACACCCTTTGAAAGAGCAATCTGTTGAGATAGACGTGGTTGAAAACCCAAAGAACAGGAAACCCTTTCCTCCTGGCTTTACTCCTCTGGTGATGTAACACACAGGGATAGTTACAGTTAGCAGAAACCGTAGCCTACATTGGCCAAACCTTCACAAAGCTCTGATAATGCAGTGAAAAAACAATACTGGTTGATTTTCCTTCCATGCAATTTAACTCCTAGTACTCAATATAACACACTCCTTCCCACTCTTGTGCCCAGAGCCAGACAAAGCGGGTCTGCTGGAGAGTGAGGTTTAAGTAGGATTTAAGATACGCCTTGAACTTCAGATGGCAGTCCATGAAGGAGAGGATCCTACCCAGGCTGAGCAAGAGACTGTAACCACATGGTTTTGTCACGCACAGGATAAAAGAAAGCATTGTGATTTCATGCCAAAATATTAAGGGCTTTTTTCTCATTCAAAAAAATAAAACGGCTGAATCAATCAACAAAGCAGAGCTTTTCCCAGCGCTTTTGCAAGGTCAGATGCAGCCGCAGCCAGGAACCTGCCCCGGCAGCGGGTGCTCCTGGGCTGCGTGGCCATGACAGAGCCCACGGCAGAGGATGCTGATGGGGGGCTCCAGCCCTTTTAGTCCCCTCCCTGCTTTCCTCCACTCACCTGCACTGTGAAACTAGGCCTGAACCTCCAGCTGCAACTGCTACGCTCTTGCAAAGCCACGTAAAAAAACAGATGGAAAAAAAAGGAACGTTCACTAAAGTGACACTTTTCTACACAACATTTTGCTTTACCAAAGTCAGTGACAGGTTGTCAAAGTGGATTTGTTTATTAAAAGTGGATTTTTAATTGCATAGGCTGGAACGGGATACATTAGCCTAATTTAAGAATGGAATAAGAGCACATGTGAAAGATTACAGATCATATTTTCAAGATGAAATTCAATGCTGCTATCAGAAGTCCACAGGAGAGGTGCTGGACATTTGGAGTCATACTGGCTTTGATCACAAATAGTTCATATGTTACAAAGTGCTTCTAGAAGAAGTTTTCTCTTTCTCTTAATCAGGCCCACCCATGATCTCAAGGAATGAAGCCAGAAATCAGATCACATAACCCAGAGTATATAAAGTAGTGAATGTTCTGACTTCGGTAACTTGCCATCTCTTACCCAGTGAACATAACCTTTACATTTAAAAATGAACATTCTGCATTTCTACAACACTTCCAGTTAAAGGCTTCTAACACCAAGTCAAGCCTTACAACTTTGTAAAAATACTACCTCTGTTTTTACAGCTAGCACCACAGGTAGCACATCATCAAACAACCTGTCCCAGGGACAAAGCCTGGAGAGCAGCACAGGCTGCAGAACCCAGCCACGGTGTTCAAGCAGGACAATTCAAGAGTGGGAGCCTCTGCTCGTCCCCGGGGAAACTACCAGCTCAAAAAGGACCGAGGGATGTGTCAGGATGAAGAGGCCACCTTGCAGACCTCACAAGAAAGCAAGCCATACAGATCCACACACCTCATCTCAACAGGTTCACGGCACCTCCACAGAGATCCCAAACTGCTCTGAAATAGCAAATTCAGAGGTGAGAGCACAGCCTTTCCCTGCGGATACGCCAGCACCAGCAGCGCACGGCTGCACCTTTAAGGCACGCAGGCTGCTGACAGCAAGGACACTGCATCTGCAGTAGACAAAGCACCACACTGGTGATGCCAGGCCAGTTTGCAGAATTTCAATTCACTGGCATTTAACAAGACTACAAAGTCGTCTCGGGCACAGCAGCTCTTCAGCAGGGACAAATTCTAAATCTCATAATCAGAGCCTGCCAGCCAGCCTTGCTTGGACAGTTAACTTCCTTTGTTTCAATTGCTGACTGCCCCATTGCTTGGGTACCCTGCAAGCAGTCTGCTCTCACTGAAGCTGATGGCAAATCCCTCCCCACTTTCTGTGGTTTTGGATCAGGTCCCAAGACTCTTTTTAATGTAATACTCTACTTCACTCTATGTAATCTTCCATCTTATGGAGGGTCAATGCTGCAAACTCTCCTTGTGCTTAAGTCCTATTATCTGTCTGCACTAATTCTGCATACAGGGCATTTACAGGTCCTTAGCTCTCTGCTCATATAGCTCCACATTCACCAGCCCCAGTCAGCCATGAAGCCGGGCATCTGCTAAGTAAGAGGGAAAAAAGAAAACAAAACCCAGAGATTTACCTTACTTCAGTACTCAACCACACAGTCAGTTTTTCCAATACTCTCATCTTGCACATGGCACAACACATACTTCAGAAACTCTGGGAAACAAGCAGGCTATGTTCTGTGCTTGCAAAGCACCATCTATACTTACAGGGCAATAAAAATTAGCTTAATTAATAATACATCAGCAAGAAAATGTTAATGAGCACTCAGCAGGGAAAAGAACTGTTGTCTAATCTCCTTGTGTGGACTCCTTGCTTTGGCAGCAATCAGCAACTTCATCAGCATTACCATCCCAGTGCAAGCTAAGATATCTGACTCATCAGGGAATGCATGCAGGAACCACGGGGCTTCGTGTCACCATTTACATTTCTCTTTAAGAGCAGACACTGTTGCATCAGGAGCAGCTCTTGGCAGCTCCACACCAACTTCCACTTGTGGAGTTTTTGTCATTTAAAGAAGAATTTAGAATATCCCTGGGCATCCAACGTATAAATGCACATAGACGGCGGGGCCTCCTGCAATCGGCTCTTTGGCCACGTCTGCAAAATATACAGCTCTGCCGGCAGAGCCTGCATCAGCTTCAAGCTGCTGACACAACCGTGCTGCTGGATCACAAGCACGTTGGGGGAGACCATACCAAACCTCCCTACTCCTGGGAGCTCGCTGAGAACATCCAGGCCATTTCCTTGGGGCCTGCCTGCCCTCGCCGAGCAAAGAGGCACCGCAGGCTCAAACCACCGCAGGCTCAAACCGTTGTGCCGCCAGACGTCTCGGCTAGGTGTGTTTCAAGGTAGATAATGGAAATCCCCTCTCCCAGCTGCTTTTCCTCCATGCTGCCTCTCCGTTGCAGGAGACTGTTTTGGCAGGAGCCAGCACCCCACGAGTAAGAGCCCGGGGCTCGCAGCTGCCAACGCAGCTCTGACACTGGAGCGCATCCACACTGGCACTCGGCCGCAGCGCGTGTTCGTCAAGGGCTCGTGCCGCATGGGGAGGTGGTTTCCTGCAGCCAATGGAGGAGCTGCCGTTTCTGCCTTTCATCAAAGCGTGGCTGGAAACAAAGGCCCGGTGAAGAAAGGCAAGTTGGCTGGTAAAACTTCCTAGCACTAGCCAAGCCTCAGACCTGACAAGTCACCCTCATTCCTCCTCACCTCCTGACCTTCTCCTCTGCAGCCAGGCTGCCTCCGGGGTCACACCGGGGCCTGTATTTAAGCCCACACGCTGGCTGGGGGCGAGGAGGATCTTTGTGTCGTATGTCATTGCTGGCGGCAGCCTCGAGCCGCAACTCCAGGACAAACAGCAGCAACGTGCATCTTGTAATTGCATAAAGCACCAGCATTTGCATCCGCAGCGGTAGGTAAAATTTCAGTCTGCTGTCACACAGGGGCAGAAGATAAATTATGTCTATAAAACAGCCTCCGTGAGGATAGTCGGGAGGTGTGGATCTGAGAAGACATCAAACCAATCAGTTTTTAATATAAGTCATAAATGATTAAGACCAATGTTCTATCAACATAGAGCTGCATGAGAAAAGGTGCTAAACTCTGAGAAACCCAAGAATGTAACCATATCACCAGCACAAAGGGCACTTTCAATAGGGAAGGAGACCATAAAACTCGCAGACAAAGAAATCCCAAAAATGTGGGAGTTAGGCACGGACGACGCTGCATGTGACAGACACTTGGTGTAAATCTTTAAAAAAATGGGAAATACAACTTGCAGTGACTGGAAAACAAAGTAGAAATAACCAAGACAGAATATGATCCCCCCTTGCTGGCCTTTTCAAACGACACAAGCCGGAGGCTGTGCTAACCTCTCCCCACTGTAAATTCTCAAAAGTCAAAGCAGACAAATCTTCAGCAAACGTGCTCAGTAGCAGTTTGTTTGCTCACTGGTGGTGTCTCCCTGGTACAGGGGGATGTTGATTAAAAGACAGCATGGCTCTTCACCTCGCCTCTCCACACACGCTCTGAAAGCTACAGGATCTGGCACTACAGCAAGTGTAAATATTACACCTCATCCAAAGGCCATCTTTAAAGGAACATCCGTTGTTTCTCCTCAAAGTATGGCAAAAAAGATCAAATATCCCAGATGTCCTCTCCAGGTCCTATAGGACACCTGCTTATAAACAATCATCTTTGCATATTAAAGAGGCATTAAAGCACCAATTTGAAACAATGCATTCTAGCATCCTGAGAAATATCTTTCCTAATCCAAAGAACAAAGGATTTCTAACGTATGGAATTCACGGATCCTTAACATTTAAAACACAGAGTTGACAAAAGCTATTACAAACAAGTTTGCAATTAAAATCACCTAATGTCTTGGTTACCAGTTCAGCAGTGATGCTTTTTGCAAAACCTTCTGGGTGTTGATTTAATCTATCAAATATTAATAATGCTCCTCAATTAATAAAATATTTAGACTCATGCTTCATGTTCTCATCATCTGGAGGTTTCTGTTCAAACTTGCAGGCCATCAGGATACTAGATGGAATCATATAAACCAGCTCACAGCCTGATCGTTACTGCTTTCATCTCCGGAATACAGATACTCTCTTCTTTACACTGACAAAATCACATTTGACAGGGTGTAAATTTGCTACCTACCCCCTTGGACATAAGAAATGCATCAAAGAACTAAGTTAATTTCTCAGGTCCCAAAAACGCAAGTGACTTAAACGCCCATCTCCTGTTTAGCGCAGGTGCCGATGACCTCCAGGCTGGAGGCGCTGCCCCCCCAGCCCAAACCCTCCCCTCCACCCTGCGCTAGCACAGACGTGGCTGGCGGTTCGCAGGGCGCGTGGAGCCGACACGAGCCGCCCAGCACTGCCGGCCTCCAGCGCCTTCCCGCGAGTCCCTTCCACGTGCCTAAAGCAAAACTCACAGGGAATGAACTTCAGTCAAGGGCAACATAAATACATGCCTTGGGTAACACCCCAGGAACGGAGATAATCAAGACAGGATAAATTAAACCACAGGGAAGAAATAGGCTTTGCTGCCCAGCTGTTCACACCTGGGCTAACGCAGCATCAAAAGCTTTAGTCGGTTTGGAGGTAGGGCAGGGCTTTGGAGTCAAAGGCCTTTGGGCATCTGCATTCACTAGACACCGACGAACGTCACGTTTCAGTAACTGCCTCCTGACACTGCGACGGGCGTACTTTCAATTCCCAAATCAACAGCTGGATGAAGCATGTAATTTTGAAACCCATTAATCCTTTCTAAGTCTTCTACCATGCACATGTTTAATTTCGCACTTCTTGAAACAATATTATGATTTTTGAGAGAACCTGACTATAGCTTCTGAATGCTTTGGGTCAGCAGTATGAAACATCCCCAATTGCCACTGAAGTTGGATAAAACATTGGGTAATTTGCCTTCTGGTTTTGAGCCTTTGGGAGAAACTACCTATTAAAACTTCCTCTGAAACTGCAAGGACTAGAAATGTGTGAGTGGAGAGGAAGAAGGTAGCTGAGATTCTCAAGAATCCAGGAGCTCATGCTTACAAAAGAAAAGGAGGGGGGGGAAAAAACGTGTTTCACTGCACTCCCGGCTGTATTCACATGCATGAGCAGGTCATGGACAATAGTCCTGGTGAGACCAGGGTTCCCTTTTGCCAGTTAACATGCTAAAATACATCTGTCCACATCTACACTTGAGTTCTAAAATTAATTAAAAATCTGAAGTAGCACTCTGAACCACGCATTGACTTTTTCTGTTAACATATCCAAGGCCAAAGCAGAGCACATTTCAGTTTGGACACCTGGGCTGCAATTCTCTCTCCACAGAGGTGCCCGTGCTCTCGTGCCATGTTCCCCTCGGCTCTGTGGATGGCTCAAGCCATCAGATTCATCCTGACTGGGCTCAAGCCATCAGATTCTTCCTGACTGCCCTCCGTTCTCAGAAGCCATAAGCACCATGTTCCTCTTCTTTTTAGCAACAAGATGAGCACGTTTTTCTGCAGCATTACAAGCTTCCTGGACTTGGCTCAAATACTTTGCCCCAGATCACAGGTAATGGGCCTGTTGTGTAGTCTTTGGGCATCGCTATTACCTCTACTCACCTCAGTTTGCTCAGTTCCCTAGTTCTCTGCTGTTGGTTTTGAATGCTGTAGCCATGGCAAGCTCATAACCACCTCCTGGGTCATGTACTGGCTGAGCTGACCCAAGAAGCTATAATCACTTCGATTATCTTTATTCCTGTTTACATAATTTTACATTTCCCTGTAACAAATGGGATAAGTCACTTACCTGGCTTTATTTTGAGTTTATCCATGTCAGCCTGGTTATCTTGCTCTGTATTTACTTCCTCCCCAGCTGCACTACCTGCAAATTTTCTCCCTCTCCCGTGTGCTGTCTCTGCAGGATGATTATCCATATGCAAACAGAAGGGGACCTGAATTTTCTGCTCTAACAGTCCATCCCACTCATGGTTTCCCTGTCCTAAACTGACACTGCTCACCACTGCCTCTGAGAGCTCTCCCTTGAGAAGGAGCTATGACACTGGAAAGGATGGATTTAATATTTAATAGCCCACCTCCACCCCCAGCCAGTCCCTTGTACGCACAAGCAGCTCAGCCCTACACCGTGTTGGCTCACCTTGCTCAGCAGCTGTCTGCAGTTTATGTCAGGCAGCGTGTTTGAACGGTGACTCCTCCATGGAGCCAAACTATCTTAAATGTAAACTTGGGCAAAGCGAGCTGCTATGGAGGCAGATGGCAAGACAATGGTGGGGATCAGGCTGGGCATTAAGGGAACAGGAATCCTCTTGGAAGAACATTTCCTACTTGAAAAGAGGATATGCTGGATGTCCTTGATACTTTGCCTATGCTAGAAATTCTTAATTAAAAGCAGGAAAGCCTTTCTATTTTAGACACTGTGATACCAGCATCAAGCGCTTTTATAAGTACAGTTTATTCTGGGTTTATATGCATTTCACAGAGCTTGCCAGCCAAGCTAAGCCAGCAGGGCTACAGCAAACTCTTCCACTCCCTGCTGGATTTACTCCACCACTTCAGCCAGCCACCAGCCATCACCAACAGGACGTGCCTGCCCACACACTGAGGGGGGACGGACTCGCACAGCTTCTGCTGGATCCACCTGAGACACAGGCAGCTAGATGAGCCTTTCAGTGGTGACCTTTGGCTTCCATGACAGTCAAGGAGGGGCAAATCTTCAGCCACACATGTCTTGAAACTCTCAAACATACCCCTTGAACCTCTCACAGTCCTGCACAAAACATAACCCCCTTTCACCTCCTCCTTTTCTGGGACTCGGCGACCCAAACCAGAGGCACCAGCTGTGCTCTGCTCCACGCACTTTGCTAGGGAAAAGCCAGAGGAATACGGCCTGCTGCCATCCCCTGCACAGCCCTGCTTCCGGAGCAGGGAGGCCACGCAGCCGGCATTGCCCCAGCTTCAGGAGGGGACGAGGCAGATCCCGCATTGCCAAGCAAGCTGATAAAAAGCAAGGCTAGCGTTTCAGATCAGTGGTACCACAAGAGTATCAGTCCCTAATCACTTCGATATCAGCTGCTCTCATGCACATTCGGAAGTGTGATACCCCAGGGTACCCGTACACCACTCTCTGCTAGCGGCAATGAACCGCTAAGGGATGCTAATGCCTTCATCAGCTGGCACAGCTGTTCGCAAGGTGAGCGCCCATCCAGCTCTATCTGCCAGCGCAGCTCCAATCACTTCCCTCCACCGAAGAGCTGTTTGTTTGTTTTTCCTGTTGTTGGGGTTTTTGCTGGTAATTGCATCTCTACCAGGAGTTCTGCTGACACAGCTATGGCAGAGGGGAGACCAATTTCTTTGCATTTGTGAACAGATAACTAGGTCGGCAAAACTTCTCAAATGTAGACCAAGCCTCTGCTTTGGAAAGCAAAAAATAAGCTACCTTGGTCTAAAATCACTTCTAAACTATTACAGGTACATCCACAGCAAGGATTTTTATTAGTATGACTATTTCAGCAAAGAAAAATAAAAAATCATCCTCTCCAGACAGCATAACTATATTGGAAGAGCCTTTTTTAAAGTATAAACCAAGCCTCTGATTCTGCCTCAACTGACAAAATGCTCTTTAGATACTTTCTTCAGCCACATTGGCTCAGCCACGTTAGCTTTAACACAACTTTCTTAAAACTTCAGAAATCATATTTTCCCATTCCGTTATTATTTAAAGTTTCTCTACACGGAGGAAAAGGATGAGTTCCCAAAGGGCCTTTGCTAGCCCGCAGCTTGCTCAGCATGCAAGAATTCATGTTAGGAAGGTAAATGCTAGCATCCATTTGACACAGAGTAAAATTTTGGCATGGACAGGACAGAATGTAATTTTAACATGTTAACAAAGTAACCCTTGTGTGAAAGCCCCTAACTGATAAAGTTATAAACTCTCCTTACTAGGTGTTCAGTATCAGAGAGGGAAAAACCTCCTTTCTTCATACAAAGACACAGCTAAAATGTTGCAAGCCATATTAACCTGGTACCCCACAAGAAATTTAACACAGCGACTGGAAACTCTGTGTTCACAATCTCATGTCAATGTAGAATCAACATCCCTCACTGCACTAAGGAGACTGAGCAGACCAGCTGTCCTGCAGCCATCAAAACATGCAGGCTTCCAGACAGCTCACAAAGGAGAAAGGATGATGGGGTTTAAAATGCCCCAGGTTTTCCTGACGTTGCTTACTGAAACAGACTCTGTATTAAAAGCAACGGCCCTGGGAAAAGAAAAGCCCTCTCCTCACTTGCAATAGCAGCTGGCAGGAGTAAATGAGAGAGGAGGAAGGGCAGGGCAGGCCTGAAAGAAGCACTGGATTTCGCGTCACCTGCAAAACAGAAAGCTGGAAACTGAAGAAATCATCTACGTGCTCACTGCTCAAAGGCACTGCTCATTAGGTCCTGGCTTTTCCTATTATCACTCCTGCACTTGGTGGCCTATTACAGCAAGCTCCTTCCAGCCAGGGACCCATGAATAGGAAGCGCTTTGACATGAGTGAATGTTGCCCCTTAATCCAGTAGGAAGTTCATTGAACAGGCGGAGGGCTGCCTACAGAGCTCCCGGCACCAGCTGGCTGAGGGGATGAGAGCAAGGATCAAAGCCAGGGCAAAGCCTTAGCACCGCGAGCCTGATTTGCGAAACTGCTCAGCCTGTTGAGTCCTCGCCTTTAAAACGTGGGGAGCTGCTGGGTGCTGAACTCGTCGGAGATCCGGCCTCAGCTGAGGGTGCTGAGCAGTGGGGAAATCTGTCCTCTATGCGGCTTGCACGCCGTCTCTTCACTTTAAAGATCAAAGCTGCATCTCCAGAAAAAAAGATGTTACAGATCAGAACAGATAGGAGGAAAGAAAATGATGAAAAATGCAGTGTGACTTCTGAAGAGAACCACTTCATTCAAAGCCACACACACACCTTGCTTCCTGCTTAGCATGCAGGCACCAGCCTTCCTGAGGTTAGCACGAGCCTGAGGAAAAACATCGTGGCTTGAAACCTCCCTTTTCAAGCTCACACCAAACAATCATTTTAGGAAACACACAAACACAAGGTCAGCTGATTCTCTTCACTAAACTGATGCAAAGCAGCATCAAATTCAATGAACCTGCACTATCATAAAACTGGCTGAGCAAGACAAACTCAATTCCTTTAATCTTTAGTGCTGTATTCGCAGTAGGCCTAGAATATGTAAATCCCCACACTAGACTGGATATAAGACACCTGCTAAAGAAACCCAACAGCAAAACCAGGCTTCTCTACAGCAACGTGGTTATTGCACCTAATGACTGCAGCACAGCTACTCACCTGGCAGCTCAAGCGCTTCCCTCAGCACAGACATCACTTGGAGCAGCCTCCAAGTAAGGCAGCCAGAAGAGAATAACCACCAAAGTTTACAGCTCAGAGATTATGAAGAACTTGGGGCTCAGAGAGATTCTCCCTCACCCATCAACACTAAGATTTGGCACGAAGCTATTCTATACTGGAAGCTTTTGTCATGAGTTAACATTGTCTGCAGAGGTGGCATGGACACTCCCTGGAGACACACAGCCAGAGCTCTTCCAACCTGCCCACTCCCACCCAGCTCTTTGCTCGGAGCAAACATCTCCTGCCAGGAACACACCTCTGCACCTCTCTTGACCAAGTGAAATAATCCCTCATCTTGCACAAGGCAGAACATGACGGTTGTGGGATGTTAGTCCTTGCTCTCCCCCACCAGCACTGGGGAAACAAAGAGCATCTCCTCCAGTCTCTAAATTCCAACCTGATTTATACCAACTTCCTCCCCTCCAGTCTCAGAGGGGTATAAGCAAAGGCAGATCTGGCCTCAGATTTAACTGAGTTTACGGGGGAGGGGAGGAATTAAACTCCAAATGAGTCACTGTTCCCTCCCCATAATCCATGGCAACATCTGTGGATATTAAGCCTGATACTAAGAGCAACGTTTCTTAATGCTCTGAATACAGAGCAGACCCAGCCAGGACTCCGGGGAGATGCTTCCCAAAATAAAAGGTGTGCATCTGTAGCGTTAAGACTAACCTGTGCATTAAGAGTTGATGAGTTACACGCCAACTCCTGCCCCGGGTACGGCCATGCCATTCTCCTGAAAGCAATCACACGGAGGCAGCTGAAGGCAAAACCGGACCATGGAGTCCCAGAAGCACCTGAGGGCTGATTCCTCTATTGCATGGCAAGATTAACACCCGATCCCCTTCAAAAGCACAAAGGAAGGGCAGCAGGATCAGGCCTTGAGATGCAGTTGTGATGGAATAGAAAGTATAAGGAAAGCTTTGGACAAAACTCTCACCGAAGATGACAGGAATCTCGTCCAAGTAACAAGTTTGAGCTGTCTTTAGAGTGCTTTGCCAAGAGCTGCTGTTGCCACCTGCACGGCTGTGCCACAAACTTCATCCCACGCAGGGCAGAAGTTCCGGGCTGCAGCACATTTCGCCATAGTTCAGAGAGAAAGCTGGGAAAGGCTGCAGCACAGCCTGTCACCCCTGAACGGTAAGGTGTGACCCAGCTGTCGGGAGATGCTGCTCGGTAACTGCATCTGGCTACAGTTACGGAGCATCCTCTCATCTCCAGCTCTTGGTTTGTATATGAATGTACACCGGTATTATTATTATATCATTGCTTTCTTTGCGCATGTGAAGGCTCAGCAGCCAGGGCACTGCAATCTAGTATTTACCTGAGGGCAAACAGACTTATAAAAAGAGTTTATATTCTCTAACAAAAACGGGGGAAAAGTTTCAGGCTGGCATAAAGAAACACAGCAAGCGCAGTAAGTACTTCAGCTCCATGTGCCACTCGCATAATTTTATGGGGTAGCTGAGCTGCGTGCTGTACTCTTTGGGGATGCTTACGGATCTGGCTAATTACAGCTAATTGTCATTACATGGCAAACTTCATTTTCTTTGGGGATTTTGGATGTGATACTGGTATTTCCTCAGGCCTTGCGCTCAGTGCATTTCAGACCACTCTACCAATAACGGGAATAAAAGCTCCGTGGAGGCTGGCACCTCCGCCGTCCCGGCTCGCTGCCGAGCAGCTCCCGCACGCCGCGGAGCAGATCGCAGCCGCCGACACCCCTCGGCCCTCCGACACCGGCGGCTCTTCCTGCCTGACGAGGACCACGGGCGGTGTCTGGGCCTACCGGAGCGCGGCGCAGGGAGGGGAAGCCCGGGGAGAGTCGGCCCGGGCTCTGCAAGCGGGAGCGGAGCCGCTGTCCCGGGCCGCTCGGCCTCTGAGGGAACTCGGAGAGTTTTCGGAGGAAAAACTCAAGAGTTTTCTTCTCCAAAAACTCCCGTCTCGGCCCCGGTTTCCTAGAAAGCCGGAGGCTGCGGCCGCCCGCCGGGAGCAGCCCGCAGGCACGGCCCGTCCGACGAGCGCTTCCCGCCCGCAGGGCCGCCGGTTCCTGAGGGCAGCGCGGCGGGGCCCGCCGGGCTCCGGCCTGCTCGGGGCCGGGGCCGGGGCCGGCAGCTCCTCCCGCCGCGCGGGGCCAGGCCGCCGGGGGCGGGCCGGGGGCCGGGCTGGGGCCGCCCCGCCGCCGCCGCGCGGGCCCGGGGCCCTGCATGGCTCATGCCTGCCCCCGCACGGGCGCCGGCCCGCCGCCCGGGACCCTGCATGCCTCATAGCGGCGGCCCGGCCGCCGCCGCCGCGCCCGGCCGGCCCTGGACTCTGGATGGAGACGCGCCAGCGCCGCCCGGCGCCCCGCCGCATGGGGGGCCCCGGAACATGGATGGCGCCCTCGCCGCTCCCCCCGCCTCCGCCACACGCACTCGCTCCCATTGGGGGAACCCCGGAACCTGTATGGCCCATACCACTGACTCACCGTGGAGGGGTGTTACTTATACAGAGTCCCGGGCCCCCCTACACACAATGGCAGCAGCTCCCACATTCTTCCCCTCAGAGGAGTTGGACTGAACCATGGGGCGGCGGGGGCACGGCCCCCCTCCCGGCCTCCGACAGAACCCGCCTGGCCCTGGGCGATACCACTGCACGCTCCCCCATCTTCCTTCCCCCCGCCCGGGTAGATGGACGCCGCCGCTCTCACTCACCTCGGCATCCACTGTGGCCATGGCCGGAGCCCCGGAGCGTAGCCCCGCCCCCTCGGCGGCTCCTCACGCCTTGGCTCCGCCCCTTTCCCCTCATTCTTCTCAATGGAGACGCTCCGCCGGCCAGCGCGCATGCGCGCGGCAGCATGGCGGCCCCCGCGGGGCTTCTCCGGCCGTGCGGCGTCATGGCGGCGCCCGTCGGGAGGCTGCCGTACAGCCGGTGCGGGGCCGGGGTGAGCCGGGGACAGGGCCGCTGGCCCCCCGCGCACAGCCTCGCCCACACCGCGGCTCTGCTGCTTGTACCCGGAGCTCCCCGAGACCTCCCCGCGGTGGGTTTTATCCCAGCAGCGCGGCGCCCGGCCGGAGCTGGGCGAGGGCGAGAGCTTGGAGCTCCCCGAGCGTCCGGAGCGCCCCGGGACAGCGCCCGGCGGCAGCACCGGCCCCGAACCTGAGCAAAACCCGTGTGCGTAGATACCGGGCAGAGCCGGAGTCCCTCCAGCCAAAAAACTACCCTTTGCACACCATCTCCTGGTGTAACTTCTCCCACTTTTATGCTATTTTTATGCGGCCAGCTATTAGGAGTTCGCTAGAGACAGGGATGGATGTGCCAAGGAGGAGGGAGCGGCTCGCCCCGGTCCTGCTCCGGAGGTTCCCATGGGGGGGGTGTTTCCAGCCTTTCCCACACCCACAGTAGCCGCTTTCACCCTCCCAAATTCCACAGGGTCCTTCCTAATGCCCAGGTTTGTAAATCCACGATTGCAAAACAATTAGCTCTTTCACAGCTCTTAGTAAAGCAAAGATACCTCGAGGGGGGAGATAAACACCTCCAGGGGCTCCTTGTCCCCGCAACCGCTTCTGCTGTCACCCCGGGGAATCCCCCTTGGCACCGGGGGGGGCGCGGGGACGGGCAGACGCCGCTGCCTCCCCGGGCAGGGGAGCGCTTGTTTCTTGGAGAGAAACGGGAGCCTTCGAGGGCCCTGATGTCAATTTATACGTTTATTATCAGCTCTCCGGAGGAACAACGCTCCCTCCCTCGGTCCCCGGGCTGATTCCCCGCAGCCCCGCTCCTCTCGGGGGCGGACAGACGGACGCCCGGTTCTGTTCGCTTTGCAGCGGGACTTTCCCTCTCCCGCGGGCAGCGGCCGTGAGGGGCCCCGGCCACCCTGGAGACTTTCTCCACAAACTCTGGGGTCTGGTGCCGGGGTTCCATCTGGGGTGACATCACCCCGCTCTCACCCCGACACCTTCGCGGCGCGGGCGGCTCCTCCTCGCCCCGCGCAGCTCCGTCAGCACCGGCGGGGCGGGAGGCCAGGACGGAGAAAAGGCGTTTATGGAAACCGGGGGGATCCGGGATGGCGGAGCACGGGAGGGAGCGGCGGTGCCCGCACAAGCTCAGGATTGGGCCCAAATTCTGACAACTAAGTGACCTCGGCGCTGCCGGACGAGCCGCACCGGGGGACCCCGGCGGGGTGACCCCCCCTCCCCAGCGCGGGGCCGGTCCCCGCGGGAGCCCTCGGGCGCGGTCGCTCCTGCAGAGTCTCCCCCACAGCAAACCCCGGCCGTGGGGGGGGAGGAGAGGCCCCAAAACCCGGCGAGCGGCGGACGGGCAGCCCGGGCCCGGCGGGACGCGCCGCTGCCGCCCTCGGGCGGGGAAGAGGCCGCCGCCCCCCGCGGCCTCCGCGGCCCCGCCCGGGCCCAGAGCGCGGCCCGGCGGCTGCTGCTGCCCCCGCCCGGCCGCTGCTGCCCCCGCCCGGCCGCGCCGCGGTCAAAATAAGAGTCCCCGAGGCCGGGAGAGCCCCAGCCCGGCCGTCCCCTCCCCGCCCTGCTTCATCCCATCGGAGCAGCCCCTACCCCAATTTAGCAGCAGCTAATTAACTAATTAAACCCCCAGGGAACGCCCCATGCACTGGCAGCTTCGGCAGCATCCCCGCGGAGCCCCCACCATGGCCCCTCCCGCTGTGTGGGGACCCAGCGGCGCTCCGGGGGTCCCCTCACTCCCTGTCACAGGCAGGGGAAGGAGCTGGGCCGGCTGAGGGTGGGCGCGGCAGGGATGGGTGTCCTTCCCCCTCGGCTCCCCGAGGACGGAGTGACTGTTCCCCACACAAAGAAAAACCACCAGCACCCCAAAACGGTGCGTCGGGAAAGCCTCGGCTCCAGGGAGGGCTGGTGTCACCCTGGAACATCACCACCATCCCGCCCTGGGGATGCTCAGCGGGACATGGAGGGAGGGAGGGAATCGCTCCCCTCCATCCCTGCTCCTACAAACCTCCACACACCCAGGCTCTGGCACCCACGGGGGCCCTCGTGCCTTCGGGACGGGGACGAGGGGGAGGTTGGTAGGGCGGGACGGCCGATCAGGCCGCTGGCTCTCGTGGCACCTCTCCCCTTGGGTTTGCTGGGGCTCCGTCTTGCTCCGCTGGAGCCGGGGATGCTGCAGCCGCTGGGACAAACCTCCCTGGGCCATCAGGAAGGGAAGAGGCTCCCACAAGAAGCAGAAATAACTGGGAGCACGCAGAGCCCTGGCAGCCCGTTGCCGCCTGCCACGGTTCTCGTCCCACCTCAAACCCCGCCGCCCCAGCGGTTTAGCCTCGTGTGCTAATAATTAACGTGAGCGGGGGGAGGACAAGATCTGTTTTGCCACGAACTCCCCATTTGCCTGAAGCAGCTGCCGTGAGCTCCGAGAGGAGCCGCGGGGCTCTGCCTGGAGCCAGCAAGAAGCTTCGCCATGGCGGCTGGGGCTGCGGCCCTCCAGCCAGGCTGACATCGCCCTCTCCCGCACCGAGCGGGGCGAGCAGGGATGGATCTCCACATCCTGGGATTCCTGCCAGCAGGAAGAGAAAAACCCAACCGCCCCAGTGCTTCCTCCGGGCTGGGAGCCCGCGTCTGTCCAGCTGGACCTTTCTCCATGACGGGAGCAAGGGACAGTTGAGATCACCCCACCAGCATCTTCCCACCCCGACGGTTCCGCCACGAAGTTGGAGGAGATGTGGCTTTGCTATAAATCAGCTTTTGAGCCTCAGCTGCAGACACAGATGCCTCCTCTGAAAGCCAGCAGCCGCTTTTCGCCCGCTGTGCCAGGCCCTCCCAGCAGGTCCCGGCGCACTCATCACACCTTTACCCTGAGCAAAAGCACGTGTAGTCTTAAAAAAGGAGATCTTTATTTACATTTTTCAGTTCTTTACATTTGGCGATTTAAAACCCAGGACAAAAATACTCCTCAGAAGCCGTGGTAAACATGTAAAACTGCTAGTTTACATTTTAAAACCCAGTAATAAATTGCGCAGAAGTCTTAGGTTGTACAGAGCCATCACAAATACTGTTGTATAAAACCCCAAAATCTGTAAAGGAATAAAAGAATTACATCTACAAGTATTGGTACAAGAAAGGGCACAAGTTTTAAGGGTTTTACCCCACCAGTCTCTCTTGGGAAGGAGGGATGGGACATTCCTGTTGCAGATAGCTGGAAAAATTTTAAAATACATAATAAAAACCAAACAGACCCCAGAATATTCTTGACATCCTCTCTTGTGTTGGCTCAATGGGAAAACCTCCTAGCAGAAAATATTTACTTTTAGAAAATTACTTAAAGTTCATTGGAAAGCTAAAAAGAATGACTGTCCAACAAAAAGAAGAGCCTTCGCATCCCCCGTCGCCCCTTTCCCCATCTCCTGCAGGCAGTGGGACAACAGGTGCCAAAGCAGAGTTTAGTAAGACACAAACAACACTGAAAAAGCCAAAAATACGGAGGTGGCACATGTGGAGAGTGGGACGAGAACAAAGCCATGAAGGACGAAAAAGCAGCAGCAGAAAAAAAAAAGGACAGACAGTATTTTTGGTATTTTCCATTGAATGCTGGTTTGGAAACAATTAGCTCGCAAGCTTCACTCATGCCCCACTGCTTCCCCTCCCCATTTCAAACAAAACTAAAACCCAATTGCTTAAAAAATTTGAATGAATTCCTGTGTGCTGAAGTTTTTTAGCCAGAGCTGGGTTTGGAAAAATGGGCTTTTTTCCTCTTTAGGGAGAGAGGGATGACCCGGGGCCTACAGGAGCTCCCCAGGACTTAAAGAGGCTGAAGCCAGAGAGGCTGCAGAGGAGAGACAGCAATGAGACAGAGGACAACGGGACCATCCAGTCGCTGTCTCCAGAGAGAAACATACTCACACCCAAACATTGGGTTTTGCCCCACTGCGCTCATCCAAAGTACTTGTATACCCCGAGGACCTTGCTGCCACCGTGCCCTGGGGCCACAACTGTGGGGGAGGTTTGAGAAGAGCTGGACTAACCCCTCCATCCTGCAGCTCAGGACTGTTTCAAAGGGGTCCACGAAACATGAACAAGGCTCTTTGCGTCAGGCTTCAATTCCCTGCCGCAGCGCTGGGTGACAGGCAAGGCTGGGCAGGAACGTTGAAAACCACAACGCTTTGCCAGTTATTTCTGTCCACTTGCACAACAGCGAGGTTGCTCAAACGGAGAGCGATACCCGGCTGCATCCTGGCCAGAGCTGCCTCTCCCCGCAGGAGCTGGGCGTGCCCTGCCCAGCATCCGAAAACACAAGGACCACCATGAGGTCTGGCTCCAACTCCCGCCACAGCAGCCAATGGAGATGGACACTGTGAAGAAGACTGTGCCCACTCGCTCTTTGCTTTGCAAAGGGGACTCCACGTACAGCAAGAGGTGCTGAAGGACCCGTTTGTAGCAAATATCATTTTGGAGAGCAAGCTCAAGTGCACGGGAGCGCTGCAGAGACGTCAGGCACAAGGCAGGAGCTGCAGGAGTCTGGCTGGCCCCTCCACCACCTCCACCGTGAACAGGAGCCCAGGCCCAGCCCTCTCCCAGAGCCCAGCTGGGTCAGGAGCCCGTAGCCCAGCCCAGCACATCCAGAGCATTGCCAACTCAGGAATTTTTCCAGAGGTGTGGAAGGGATTTGGGTTGAGGCCTGAAAGGAGGGATACGTACTGCTGACAGCAAGGAAGGCCACAAGAGCTGAGTCAGGCAGAACAGGTTCAACTAACCGGGAGGAAGAGGAAGAGCACTGGGGAAGATATACCATTATGAACACACAAGCACCTGCCTTTGACCCCCTGCGTATCAAGAATGTTTTTCATGGTAGGCACAGACCATCAGGCAAAGGAGAGTCTTAAATAATAAAAGCTGGGCAGAAGCGTAAGTTGAAGAAGGATCCTCGTGCCTGAGACACAGATCCCACCTCGGGCTACTTGCACTGACAACATTTAGGCAACACCTACATGCTTCAGACATGGTATCACCAACCTGTGGGTGTGGGGAGGAGCCTTCTTCCCTTTTTAGTAAGTTTATTCCAAGTGGCTCTTTAGGAGAGGGCATGTGCTGGTGGTCTCCAGCCCTTCCAGCCAGACCTTGGCTGTTCCATCTCCCTCCTCCTGAAGGGAGAGGCCGCTCTCCTCTCCATCCCGCCAGCCCACCTCTCCCGTCAGGCAGCAGCACACGCTGCCCAACACCCGTGGGCCACCAGGACAAACCATGGCTTTGGGACACAGCACTGCAGTGGCTGATCCCTTCAGAGCCAAGCCCACAGGGTGCCAAACTCCCTCCAACCATCGGGAACTACGAGCTCAGCACCGTGGTCAGGCTGCACTGTGCTTGTTTTCCTCAAGCTGCCTTGGCAGGAGTCGCCATCCTTCCCGGCGAGAGCAAAAAACTTGCTTCATTTTGTAAGAAACCAGCAAGGTGCTTTCCTGGATTTGGCATGAACAGGCACATGGATAAGCATCAGAAATGGATGAAAAAGCACAGCATTTCTCTTAGAATAATTTATTAAATACAGCATTAAAATTTGTATTTATGAATTCAATCATTAAAAACAAAACTTCATCTCATATATATATATTCAGGGACAATGACAATCATTCTATCAACATTGGTGCATGTTGTGCCAGCACTGCTCAGAACGGCACCTTCTCTACACTATCCTTAAAGCAGCTCAACACTTAAAAAAATAAAATAAAAAGCATTTGCAAAGAAAGAGTGCAAAGCAAGGCTTGTCCCCAGCTGCCTGCCAGGGGTGTGCAGAGGCAGGCTAAGATGAGGAGGCAGAGGCTGTAGTGCTCCTGGAAGGTTTGTTAGATATTGCCCGCCCAGCGTGAGGCAGCGTGCAGACCAATTCTCAGAGGTGCCAAAGGTCTGCAGCCCACAGTTTCAGCTGTGGCTGGATGCCTGCAGCTCTTAGTATCTGGTTTGTGGTTTCCTCGGCTTGGGCAGTCAATACTAAAAAAGCTTAACAAGGCGGGGGGGTTGAGGAAAAAAAGAAGCGCAAAAGAATAATGTTGTTTTACATCCACCAGCTTCTTCCCCCGACCTGCCAGGTCCAGCGGAGGCTGCAAATGAGGCGTAGCAGTTTGTGTTCCCGCTCACTCATTTCTGCATCCTGCTGTGGCTCGAGAGATGATCAGTACCGGCTCGTGGAGAGGACAGTCCCCAGGCCAGGCACCCCCGCGCTGCCCGGCAGCGGGACCGCTCCTGCGAGAGACGCCAGGCTGGGCCTCGAGGGAGGGTCGTCCCAGAGGGAAGGGCTTCCAGGGACAGGGTCCTTGGGCAGACTCAGAGGTAGCATCAGGACAGACTTTTGTAACTTGATTGTCATGTAATTCTGGCCTGCCGAAGGCAGCGGCAGCTGGGATGGCGAGGGCACCCCGCAGGGGTGGGAGAAGGGACTCAGGGGATCGGGTCCCCCCCGCTTCCAGACCGACTAGCACTGTTCGTCCTGGGTGCTGCGCTCCAGCAGTGAGCAAAAGGATGGACCGTCTCCTACAGGGCTTCTGAAAAGCTGCCCTTGCTGAAAAAGGCCAGAAGCTGGCTGTTGGGCACCCCATGGTAAGGCCGGGCTCTCCCTCTGCAGCTCACCAGGGCCTCCTGGGTTACGAGCAAGTGCCCCAGTGAGCTCCCCGCTGCCAGAGCCTGCTCTGCTCTCACCCCATGCAGGCAGCGGCCCAGCCCGCTGCGAGAGGACCGAAGGCTGCCAGTCACTCACCCCACAACACAGGCATAGCGAGGGCTTGTGCTTTTGGCTTTTGAAGAGTCCCTGACCTTCCAAACCTGCTTACTCCAAGAAACCTCCTGTTTCAGCTACCCTTAGGACCTATGAGGACAAGGAGGAAGGGCTGTCAAAACCACTTCTGGAGAGCACATGGCCACTAAAAAGAAGAGAAAGTCCACACAGCCCAGCCTTCACCTACAGTGGAGACATGCCAAGTCAGGAGCATTTCAGATAAGGCATCGCAGGTGCTTTGATATTAAAGCAGTTAGTGTTGACTACAGTACAGAACACAGGCTGCTGCAGAGGGCATCCCTGGAGCAAAACCAGTTCTCCAGCACTTGGTGCAGCAACAGGAGACGGTTCAGTTTCTCAGACCTCTCCTATGCACACACACGGGTTACTCTGGCTGCCCTTTTTGGGTTTCTTTTTCCCCCTCCCTAGAAAGAGACTTAAAAAGCCCAGGCCAGGATGTGCCATTTACCCCACCAAGCAGCCAGAGAGATAAAAAGACGCCTTGTGCTGTACCAGACTTTGCAGTAGGCAGGTGAACCGTGGCGCCTGGGGTGGGCAGCGCCAGCGGGACTCGAAGCAGGGGAGGCTAGTTGCCATTGCTGATGCTGGAGTTGGCACTGCTGCAGCTCTGTTCATAGGATGGAGGCGCCTCTGAGGGAGAAAGAAAGAATAAGAGCGGTTATGGTGGGTGTTTGCGAGGTTCCCTTCACAGAATCCTCTAGGTTGGAAAAGACCTTGAAGCTCCTCCAGTCCAACCATGAACCTCACCCTGACCGTTCCCAACTCCACCAGATCCCTCAGCACTGGGTCAACCCGACTCTTCAACCCCTCCAGGGATGGGGACTCCCCCCCTGCCCTGGGCAGCCCATTCCAACGCCCAACAACCCCTTCTGCAAAGAAATCCTTCCTAATATCCAGTCTGACCCTGCCCTGGCGCAGCTTGAGGCCATTCCCTCTTGGCCTGGCGCTGGTTCCTTGGCTCAAGAGACTCCTCCCCCCTCTCTGCACCCTCCTTTCAGGGAGTTGGAGAGGGCCATGAGGTCTCCCCTCAGCCTCCTCTTCTCCAGACTAAACCCCCCCAGTTCCCTCAGCCGCTCCCCATCAGACCTGTGCTCCAGACCCTGCACCAGCTCCGTTGCCCTTCTCTGGACACGCTCGAGTCATTCAATGGCCTTTTTGCAGTGAGGGGCCCAAAGTTACTTTACGCCAGTCTGCATAACTCAGTGCAGAGTAAAGCGAACTGCTAACGTGTACAGGTGTCAGGCATGCAGGCACTCTCTCTCCAGGACCTGAACCACTGAAATCTATGGGGTTGGCACATGCACACGCAGAATTTGAGCCAGCCGGTCCCATCCCTATCCTGATGCCTACAGAGGTTAAAATCAGCACCTCAAACTCCTGCTCTGTGCCTCCCCTTCTTTCACAAGCATCCTCCTGTACTCCGACACCTCCAGGTCACAGCTGACCCGTGCTCCATGCGCCCCAAGCCAGGGCTGAACTGACAGATCGAGTGTCTCATTACCCCAGTGCTAACAGACGGGTTTATTTGGGTAGGACTGCGCTAAGTCTGTCTGTGCTAACAGACACCGCTGGTCCCTGCCACCCCAGCCTGGGACAAGCACAGCTCCAGCAATCCAGCACGCTGGGATTTCCCCAAGCTTTTTCACCCTGGACAGTCTTTCAGCTCCCGCCCCCACAGCTTGTGTCTTCAGACCAGCTGCAGGCCCACTCCAAGTCAGACAGAAGATTTCGGTTACATCATTTTCCTGGCTCTGTTCCCACCAGCCTCAACACAAGCCAAGAAGTTTTTCTATCAGTGGGAGGCTGAAAGCTCATTTAAGAACAGGGAGATCCTCTCACGGCGAGCCCAGGGCAGGCACGGGTGGAGACGTGGGAACGGACAGCCAGCTTTTACAGCTGTAAGAGGGGACTCCTGCAGAGGCTAAAGCAGGCAGAGATCTCATGATCCCCTCTGACATCAGCCCCCAGCACACTGATATTCCTATATTCCCACCCAGTTCACAGCTAGCAAAGAGACTCTTGTTGCAGGAGACATTTACTACCACACTGCCAGCCCGTTCAGCTCTCCGGAGCAGGCTGCTCACCGTATGGGTAGCCCCACGTGCTGTACTCTGGAGGCAAAATGAGCGAGCTGGCCGTGGGGACAGGCACCACGTTCCCCTCAGCATAGTAAGGGACAGTGGCTCCCGTTGACAGGCAAAGCGTGGGGTGGTTTGGGGAGCCCGTCTGCTCCGAGTCCACCCTTATCTCCTGGAAGCTCAGTCCTGGGGCGTAGCTGAACGGCTGCTGCTGGGAATGGCTTTTGGTGGGGATCGAGACATTGTCCATCGGGTGATAACCACTGGCAGCCTCCTCTTCCTCCGGGGGAGCACTGGGTACCACCGCAGACGGTATGTGCTGGATGGACCGGGAGGGGCTCAGCGGCACCCTGTTCACAGCAATGTTACCAATATAAATGGGGAGAGTAACCGAAACCTCTGGCGACTTGAGGGAAACCTGGAAGAAAAGGAAAAAACAGTGGCATCCTCTTCATTATACACTGCACCAGGAAGGTTCACCTGAAGCGAGGGCCACCTGCACCACACAGCTACAGAGTTCAGAGACTGAGCTCTACCCAGAAGGGAGCATGGAAGTTGCAGCACAGCCCACTGCAGCTCCCCAGCAGCACTGATCTACTCACTTGGATGTAGTAGTCGATATGTATGAGGCTACAGCCCTGCAGAATGGACTGGGGCAGTGCCGGAACGAGGATCTGCTCCTTCCATTCTGCATGTTTCCAGGCTTTCACTCCAGAGCCTTCCACCTCTGCGATGGTCCTCAGGTCGTAAATCCAGCGCTTGGATTTATAAGCCACTTTCTGTACAGACAGGAGAAAATACAGCTAGCAGAAACATTGCAGACAGTCTTCTGTCTCTCATAAACGTAAGTCAGGACACAAAACCACTCAACTGCTTTGTCAAATAAGCATGAGTACAAACCTAATGTGCATTAATATGAGCAGAGCAGAAATACCCATCATTATACGATAGACTGAGTTGGTATAAGCAAGACAAGATCTACCACCTCTTT
The DNA here is from genome assembly GCF_031877795.1 of Strix aluco. NCBI lineage: Eukaryota > Metazoa > Chordata > Aves > Strigiformes > Strigidae > Strix > Strix aluco. Next base: position 5,819,598 of record NC_133950.1, on the reverse strand, counting down.
CCCCAGGAAGGTAAAGAGAAATGGAGTTAGCAAGAGGTCTGGACTCCTCACTGCCACCTCCCAGCCACATGCAGCAGAGACGCACACTGGTGAGAACTGCCCCAGTTTCAGAGGCCTCACGGGGGTGGAGTACCAGCACAAGCCGAAGAATCACCCTTTCCGACGCTCACCTGGAGCAGACTGGCTACCACAGCCCCGGTGTCCCGGCCCGATTTGTTCTCTATGTCCGTGCGGAGCTGGATCGCTTGCCCCACGATGTACCCTTTCAGATCCGAGGTGGCAGTCAAGATAATGTTGCCACTTTTCACAAGCTTGTAGTTGAACTTCTTGGTGACTGACATAGTGTTGGGCTGCTGCAGGACAGCAAAGACAGAGACGTTGGCTCGAGAGAGTCAGAGCGCCTCCAGGAAAACACTCAGAGATTCAAAACAAACAAGCAGAAATATCTGGTCTAAGAGGATGCAAAGAACCAGCAACACAGCACTGCCGCAGACAACAGGTCTCACTTCTCCATCCCCCCAGTTTTGCTGTCCTCTTAGTCACTCTTCCCTCCAAAGCAAAGTCCCCAAACTCACGTCTCTACAAGAACCTAGTGCTATTGGCCAACACCTCTCTCTGCGTGCTGAAAATTCACCTAAATCTGTCAAAGCAGCGTGCAGAGGAGTCAAACATCACTTGGAGCAGGGCAGGACAAGGCAGGACAGATCAGGAGTCCTTGTCCTGATCTTGCACAGTCAGGATGTGCAGTCAGAGAGTTGTCCAACCACACAATTATTCCCCAGACAGCACACAGGACAAGGACAAGGGCTGCAGCCCTGGCGCTTCCCAGCCACGCTCCTCCTTGTTCTTACCTCGATGTCAGGGATGTCATTCAAGTTGAGAGGGCAGAGAACATAGAAGATCTTGTTGCACTTGTAGTCCTTGGAGAAGCGAGGTGTGTCTATCACAGCTTTCACCTGATGGAGGACCTTGCCAAAAGGGCCTTCAAATGATGTAGGAGCAGAGGCTGGAGCCAAGAGGGAAAGAAAAGGATCATAAGGCTGAGTCAGGCCAAGTGTTTCTGAACTGGAAGTATAGTCCTTTTAAACAGCTGTCCCCTTCACCTAAGGAGTTCTCCAAGTACTTGAGAGACAAAGCACATGGAGATTCCCCCAAAGCCGAACACTTAGGTCACTCAGAGACCTTGCTGCAACCTCCTTACAGAAGGGATCCTCTGCAGCCACAGGTGCAAGAGCAGAGATCCTCTCTCTGCGTGCGCTGTGTGCAGGACGGCTGGCTAGCCACAGGCCAGGACCCCTGCCCACACCCAGGGAGCTCGCAGGGTCACGCTTGGAGAGGCATCAGCGACAGCTCAGACCTGGCTTTGCACCACCACAGAAGGTACTCGCTTGTCTGAGCTGCTCTCCTGTCCGTGGCTGACCTTACGCTCTCTCTAGCGTCTCCGGGCCAAGCTGCCAGCCTGCTTCTGTCATCCGGCCCAAGTCCTGCTCAGCACAGCTCGAGAGGCTGCAAAAGCCAAGGCTTACGCAGAAGTGCCTTCAGCCATTTATCTGCATCATACCTGGCAGCAGAAACTGGAAGGGAAAGTTGTGCTCTCCAGCTGTCAGGACCCCTGCGGGAAACAAGAGTACAAGGTAAGTGTGACAGGCTGTTGCCTTGGAATGGTGTGATCTTCTGGAGAGCACGATCTTCTGGGGAGAGCGGCCACCACCTGGGGGACAGCACACAACCTGTTCAGCTGCCTACAGCCCACTGGGCAACTCCAGACCCGATGAGCAGCGTCTGAGTCAACAGGAGCATCTGCTGCCACCCACCTCTCCTTGGGATAGGAGATGTCTCCATTCCCAAGGACTGGTTCTACATTGAGATACCCTGAAAATATGGTAGTTTGGGGCAGGGTTTAAGGGATCCCAGTGCCATAGCAAGTGGTTAGCCCCAGACTATTGACACCAGGCATGGAGAAGGGATGCTGTATGTTTATCTTTTCTCAAGTAGGCTACAGCTGGGGAGAAGGTGAGAGAGCAGAGGCACTGTCTGAGGGTGGTAAGGAGTTCTGGTGGGCACCAAGCTGCCACAGCCTTAGCCACACACTAAGCCCCATGCGGACTGCACAGTGTTCAGAAGCTGGAACCAGAGGTCCATCTCCCAGGCCTGAATCCACTCCAGGTCCCAAGAAGGGACCTGAAATACTTCAGCCCGGCTGCTTAGACAACAGGAGGAAAAGATTTCCACAGTGTTAAAACCTAACACTGGTTTTCTTCAATCACATCCCACTCTACAACGGCAGCCTTGAGGGCACAGATCAGAGCCAAGACTCAGTGCACGGCTAAAACAGCTACAGACTCAGACTCCCCAAACCCACCCACCCTCCAGCACTTTTATCCAGATTCCAGATTCCCTCCCAGGGCAGCGTGACAGCTGAACTGGTCCCACAGTGTGATCCAGTAACATCAGGCAGCTCCCAAAGTTGCCTTCAGTAAGAAAAGCACTAAGGTTTATCCCCATTTGTTAAATATGTGTACACAGGAGAGGTTTTGTTTTAAAGTGGCAGTGCTAGGAGGAGACCTGGATACCTGTGAAATCAAGCTGTGTTTATTCTGCTTTGTAGGATCATTTCTGGAGGTACCAAGGCTCTAGATTTGGCTAGCTCTTTTGTTGATGCAAGACGGAGGAGACAGCTTGCCCGTTAGCAATATTGGCTCCGCAGAGCTGGCAGTAAAAGCCTTATTGTCAGGGGATTAAATGGATTACGTGACAGGGGGAGGTGGGGAAGAGAGAAGGGTGAATCCCCCCCACTGACACTGTGATCCAGGTAGGAGGCAGGGGAGGTGGCATTTGACTCGATGCACTCTTCACATCCCAAAAAGCTGCACCTCTGCCCCTCCGCTCGCTCAGCCAGCCCACGGGGACCTAAGGACACCCCAGCTGGCGTGCATCCCACCTGCAGTGCAAAGGCGGGCAGAATAAATAATATGACAAACATCCCATCACGTATCACTACAAAGGCAAGTCAGGAGAAAACTAAGAGATGTCTATTTATACACTTTGTCCTTACAGAGAGGAGACAGATTTGCTCATTCCCATCACCCCAGCCAGAACACCTCCCTGATCATTTCACTCCCCGTCCCCCAAATAAAACCGAATTATGTAGGCTAAACTGTAACACCCGCTCTTGTCGCCAGGTGGAGGCACAAAGCCAGTGACTGCCTTGGCTGCCAGGCCTGATGCCTTGCAGAGCTGGGACAGGCACTGAGGTGTGGGGGGCAGCTTCTCCTATTCCCTTCTTGGGAAGCCTCGCTCAGTTAAAGGCAGTAGCTTGAGATGTAGCAGGCACCTTTGCTTGCTGGTTCCAGGGTAAAGCCCGGCTAATATGAATGACTCTGCTAACCCAGTGCTTGTTTGCTGCTCCAAGGGTTTCTGCCTTTTACTGGGCACCATTCAATGTTGATCTTATACCCATTACCCTCACTTTTGCAAAGCAAATACATCAAGTCTCCCGTGCAGCTTCTGCATTGCAGTAAAGGGACTTGCTCCATCTGAAAGGGAGAGGGAGCAAGTCCTGTTACTGCAATGCAAAAGGAAGGGAGATGGGAGTCCCAGAGGGTAGCGGCCACTGAGTTTCCACCAAGACCTGGAGACTTTTCAACTGTCTGACCCATAGAGCCACAGATGAACGTGCAGACAGTGATTTCAAGTCTGCTAGGTACATGAAACTTCACAGCCTTTCCAGGACCCTTAGGAAGAGCGCACAGACTCCTCAAAGTGGAAGTCCCTCTTCTACATTAGAAGCAGCATGATCCAACAAGTTGTTTCGGTCAAGCTGCTGCCCAGCTCACATGCACCAACAGAAAACCGGGCTGGAACTGAACCTGTGAGCACTTCATGTTCACAGTTTCTAACCCCCTGCAGAAAACCAAGGGCCCTGAAGGACATTCCCAATGGCAGCACTGAGCAAGGCAATACAATCTCCCAGCAACATGATGGCCAGTATCACTTGCAGAGGATGTGGTTTGGCTGGCAGAGCCACCGCATGACTTGGTGGCACTGACGCAGTTTCCACACAGGTAGCCCAGTCTCTGAGTAAGTCACCAGATGAGAACTGCCCACAGGTCAGTGCAGACCACCCCAAACAGCTCAGACCAAGCCCAAGCACCCAGAGACCTGTCGGCTCCCAGCATACCCAGACTTGCTGTGACCCCACCTGGGGCAGGGAGCAGCCTGCAAGCCCCTCCTGCAGCTCCTGCCTGCAACAAGCTGCCCACAAGGGCTGGAAAACGCTGTTCCTGCTCTTCACAGCCAGTGAGGAGTTCCAAGATGAGCTACCCCAGGCTGAAGTTGCACCCCATAGCAGCTTACATGGACCAAAGCCATCGCAGCAGTGCTTGGCTCGTGGCCACAAGAGCCCAGACCTCAGTCCTGCACCTAGCAGGAAGCCAGGGAAACAGTGAGCTCTATTCTCCACTCCATTAAGTGGAGAGATGCTGCAGGCAATTAGCAGTAGCTCTTGTTTTCAGACCTGCTTCTTCCAGCCCACACCTTCCTTCCCCCAAAGAGAAAGAAGCATCTTTATGCCAGCCCTGAGATCCTCCACATAGAGGGAATTTTCCAGCAGGCTGGACCAAGCACCCAGGTCCTACCCACAGGGGCAGATGCCACCCACCATATGCAGCTTCATTTTGTAGCACGGCTAACGAACAGCCGGCTGCTCACCGAGCCCCAGCTTCCAGCTGAACACCTGCACTTCTTGCCCTTATGGCAAGCACGGAAGCTCTCTGCGCAGGTGGAGGGGCTATGATGGGTGGCAGCACCCTCAGTCCTGCGTCTGGCTGGAGCCCCCAGTCATGGCTGTAGGCACCCTTGGCAGCCCGGAGTGGGCATTTTGAGAAGTCTGCTGGCACAGAAAGCAGAAGGGGTGTTGGAATTCAGTGCCAGAGCTATTTCAGAGACAACGGTGAATAAAAATAAGATGAAGAAAAACAGGTGATCCTGACCAAGATGGGAGACTCCTGTGAAAGCACAGGCATGATCCAGAGTGCATGGCAGAGCGACAAGGCAGCAGAGACTGCAGGGAAGCTTGAGTCCTGCCTGCCTCCTGCTGCGGGCAGGAGGAGAGGCAGGTATTTAGCAGTAACCCCACACCGAGCTGCTTCCTGGGCTCCTGCTTGCCTCTCCTGGCAGAAGCTCCTCCATCACGGACACAGTGGAGGCTCTGTGTCCGATTTGCCTGGGATTACAAAGCCATTTTGGTCTTTTGCCACATGTCTGGTGCCTTTGGCAGGTGGAAGGTTGGCGAGTCCCAAGCTGAGTCCTCCCTTACAGTGGGAAGGGAGGTGGCAACTACTTTTAAACTCTCCAGCTGGCAAATCTGCTCCTAAAGGCTCAGTTTCCATTTCCAAATGCTGACTAGTCTTGCTATAATGGGGAAAATCTGCAATTTCCCTTGTCCCAACCACCCTGTGAGCACAGGCAGGGCACAGTCTGACCTTGTGCCAACACCCAGGTACCTCTCACATGGAAAACAGCAGCAAAAGGCACCTCGGCTCCCCGGGAGGGACACTTGCAGTGCTCACCCATCTCGCCCAGCCACTGCGATGGCAGAACAGGGCGATGTGTGCCCTGCTAGCCACGCACATGCCTTGGATAGATCCCCAGATCGTGGCATCGTGCACAGCATGCAGAGCTGTTCCGCCTGCCCAGCTGCATCTGCTGTGCAACTCCAGCACCCAAGCAGCAAGAGGGACACAAAGCCCATGGGAAGGCATTCATAGCCCCTATCCCTCCAGCCCTGAGAGCTGCAAGTAAAGATCCAAGACATTTAATGTGCTAATTTCACTTGCAAATTGACTTTGCAACGGAGACGGTTGCTGGCAGCAGCAGAGGTGAGAAGATTTCCTGACGGCCACCCCGACATGCAGATACCTGGGAGGAGCAGCCCTGAAAGCTCCTTTCTGAGCTGCTCCTGAACCAGCAGCTTTGCCAAAGCAAGCCGCAGCCTGTGCCCGGGTGAGAGCAGGTCAGCAGGAGTTCAGCATCTCTCGAGGGGTCTCCGACAGCCCCACGCAGCAGGCTGCAATGCTCCAGGGCAGCTTGCAAACGCACTGCGAGGGGAAAGGGCTGTGCAAGCCACCGCAGCACGCTGAGCCATTACCTCCCCATTCCCAGAAGTCTGAACAAAGGCCACAGTCAGCTCGGCGCAAAAAAGCTTTTCCTGAAGTTTACACACAGCTAAAAATACCCTGAGAAAGTCATCAGGCGGCAGAGGCAGCTGGATTAGCAGGGTTCTGTGTTAGGGCCATACCTGCAGCAGCCTCTCCTCCAGATAGGAGCCGAGCCAGCAGAGATCAGCCACCCCCACACGGCTTTTGGAAACATCCTCCCTAAAAATTCCTGGAGGGAAAGGAGCTGCTGCCCCAGACAGCCTGGGAAAAAAACCAAACCCAGACAACGGGAGCAACAACAACACACTTAACAGTGCGGAAGAGTCATCTTACAGTGCAAAGCAGAGAGTGACCTTGGCGATTTCCCTGAATCCGGTGGAGATTTGTCTGGAAGCAAACGGACTCTCCCATTCACAGCTCAGTCGCTCCCCTCCGCTCCACACTGGGACAGAGGGACAGGGGGTTGTTCGCTTGTACCAGCGGGCGTGGAGGAGGCCTGGGAGGACTCATCGTGTGCAGAAAGGAACTGCCTTGATCCAGAAGGCTGAAGCTGAGTCCTCTGCTGGGTCCCCAGGAGGTAACCTGGTGACACAGCCAGGCCCAGGTGGGGCTCCCCTGCACGATCAGAGCCTGCAGAGCATCACCAGTGATGGGGAGCACAGCCCCAAGCCCAGCTCTGCGTGACACAACAGGCCTCAGTGCCGCAGCACCATCCCACAGCACTTGGGGCATCTGTGGTCACACTGATGTGCAGTGGAGGGACAGAAATTAATGGGTTTTCCTCAGAGTTGTATGGGGTTCCCATGCAAAGCTCAAGCTGACCGTGCCCTGAGCCCACCCAGGTGCTGGAGGCACCGTTCTCTCCCTCCAGACAGCCCTGCTTTGATCCACCAAAGTTTCCTCATGCTCACTGCAAACCAGCACGCCACTGCACAACCACATGGGAAAACATGACACCATCGTAACCGTGTGTGGGTGAAATGACCACACATCTGTATTTACACTGCTAAATGATCCAAGTAGAGCTTACTCCGCCACAGCTCAGGTGCTGAAAGGGTCTGGACTCTCTTCCAAGCAGTGCAGCTTCCCTGGCCGGTGCTGCCAGGCCCCTGCCCAGGCGGATCCAAAAGCCAGAGGAAGTGACCAGCCCTTCGAAGCCATCATCCCTCTGAGAGCAAGGGGAAGCTGCCTGCCCACACCCTGCCCTGCCAGCCGAGGGCTGGGAAAGGTCCTCTGGCAGCCTCTGCCCCAGCATGAGAGCAGGGCAGGGCTGGGGTTCAGGAGGAACCAACCACACACCAACAAGGACACTGAGCCCTACCTGCTGTATCCTGCCTGGGCTTCCCAGGGCTGTTCTGCAGCTTTCTGGGTTAGTGGCCCATGTGAACAGGCCAGTCTTACAGTACTGGTGGGGCCAGATCTGCCTGGGCTGCACACTCAAACCAGTGCCACCACAGGGACATCTGCCAAAGGCCTCCTCTCAGGCTGGCTCCCCCAGCCCCAGCGCTGCCATCCCAGGGCAGCTGGAAGCCACAGGCAGTCACAGCCGTCTCTCCCCAAGACTGACCTCCACCACGACAAAGCCAGGACCTCCGGGTTGGTGCCAGCTGGGGAAGGCACTGGAGAGAAGCCAGAAGAGGGTTGGGAGATCCCTTGGTCACTGATGCACAAACACGACAGACTCAGCCGAGCCTTATTACTCACCCATGTGAGATCTCACACTCTGGTGCACTGGGAGAGACAGCCCAGACGTCTGAGCACACAGCAGGCAACCGCAGTGCCCGGTACAACACACCCCTCTGCCTTGCCAGGCTTCATCCACAGCTAGACTAGGGTGAGAAAGATGAGTATTCTGCGCATTGCTCCCTTCGTCTCCCAAAGAGGAGGCCGCTATTTGCTCAGCAGCCACAACTAGGAGCCTGGAAGGTGTCCCTGCACCCCAGGCACAGGAGCTGGGGCGCAGCCAAAATGGGGCTCCTGCCCCAACCTCCAGCTCTCCCAGCCAGTACCCGCCAAGCAGACAGCACTGGCTCTGCTCCCTCCTGCTGCACACGTGGATGCTAGAGCAGGAACAAGCTGTGCCTTTGGAGTACACATATTTTTTTTGGTTCTTCTAGTAGAGGAACAGCAGGCCAGGCCATATGGCAATTTCTCTCTGGCTACTTAGTGAGTGATGCATTAACTGTCCTGGCCAACTCATGTAGTACGGAAAGGTACCCAGTGCCTGCTGGTTCCCCGCCATCACTTGTAGCAATATAGTCTTCCTGCTGCCTAAAATCAGCCCTCCCTTTCCCCTGTGGAAGGAGAGCTCCTCCGAAGGTGCTGAGTTAGACTGGTATCAGTGCTGCTGATGCACAGTTTGGGTACCCTCCTCTCCAGGCAGAGAGCAGGAAAGGAGCAGGTTTGTGTTTTCCACTTTCAGGTGGAGAAACAGGCAGCCCTGCCTCTGTACTGTGCTACAGGACACCGATTCCCCAGCTGCCAGAAGAACCATCACTCTCAGTGCAGCCCTGGCAGCCAGCACCCTCCTCACCCCTGCCTCGTCCACCTTCACAGCCCAGGAAATTGAATATTAGACATAAGCAAGAAGGTCAGAGCTCTTCTAGCTCGCAGGAGGCTGTATCAGAGACATCAGATGGGAAGCATTAATTTTGCACTTCAGACGATGCCAGGCCATTGCAACTTTAGCGTGAAGACTCCAACTCAGTCTCTGGTGGATTAAGCTAATACATGGCATCACAAACTGCAGCAAATTAGGGTAAATGCACACATTTGCTGGTGCCATCCCTGGAGCAGACACGGGTGCCTCAGAGGGAGCAGCCGACAGCCAGAAGAGCGACCTGCCAGCAAGCACAGTCAGGGAACGACTTGGTGTTTAGCTCAGCTGAGTTTTGCTCGAATGAGAGCTCTCGTGGTACCGAGCAGCACTTCAGCCGAGCAGAGCAGCCGTACAGCAGCGAGGGAGCGCAGTCCCCAGCAGGCTCCAAGCTCCTGTTCAAAGCAGCAACTCACACTGGATTTGTGCGCACACAAACACACAGTAGGAACAACCTCTAGAACTCTGACATGGTTAATGCTGCTGAGATAAACCCTTCTGTAACACAGAAGGTAAAGAGAAAGGAAGAAAATACACCAGAAAGCCCAGCACTGAGGCTAGGGCTCCACCGCTCATAAATCTCTGTCAGCAGTTTTCAGTGACATTTTCAATGAATTAGCAGGATCTGGCAGTACAGCAATGCTGCAAAAAACCTCTGAGGATTAACAGTGATCTATTGAGGCAAGAAATTGGGAAGTGCTGAGGAAGTTGCTGTGACCCAAGGCAATTGCAACTCCTTCCATGTGGTTTTCCTGGGCTGAACCTTCAGTTACTACTCCTGAACCCAGCAGCACAGTGTGACCACGAGCTGGCACCAGCCCATCCTGAATGGCTCACCACTGCCCACGGGCACCCTCCTGCTCTCACCTGGCCAGGGGCTGTTCAGGAGCATCACCTGCTGCTTTGCTACCTCCTGCTCACACAGAGACTCCTCAGCACAGAACAAGAGACGTAAGTCGGTGCCTGCTTTGTCAGGTCACTAACCTTTTTTAATTCAGCTGGAAGACAGGATTGTCACCCTGTGCCAACTGTTGACCATGAAGGTGTTGTGCCAGGCCAGCAGAGAACCACCGCAGGGAAGAGGTGATGCACAACTGCCCCTTTTTAGCAATTTGTGCAAGAAATCTGCCAGCAAAGGAAGCACGTGGAGCAGCCAGGAATTCCCTGCAGTGCCTTCTAGCTAACTAACAACCTGCCAAAAGTAAGGTCAGCTGGAAATTACAGCCAGATCCCTGCACGGGTTCAACTCAGGTACAAGCAGGATTTAAAGAGAATGAAAAAACTAAAAGTCTACCTTTGCATGCACAACCCATCCACAAGGTAAGAGCTGTGTGTGCAGTCAGAGATATAGGGTGTCCAAAGAAAACAGCCCCATGTGGGTACAGGCACATGATGGACCTGCTCCTCTCCAGCTGAATAAGGCCAGAGCTGCAGCAGGGGAGGGGGAGAGGAGCGGGGCCCTCCAGAGCTGAATTACTCCATTATATTGGATCAAGAGAAGCATCTCTCTGTCCAAGAGCAGCGGGTACAAGCAGTGCTATTTTGTACTCGCTGCAACTGGTGTACTCGATCTCCTGCACTGCTGACACCTACAGAAACCCAACACCCCCCACACTTGCAAGGTTCCCCCACCCCTACTGCATTGCTTTGCAAAAAGAGAACCTAAGAAAAACCAGCACCAGGGAGCAGTCAAAGTCCAAGTCAAACTCACACCAAGTGAGAAAAGCAAATCCCCCCTTGGCCTTCCCTCCAGGATGCAAATAACAAGCCTCCTGCGAGAGCCACCCATGGGCCGAGCAACCTCCTGGACGCTGAGCTGTGTCCTCCAGCAAACAGAGCAGAGAGAGGCTCCAGACCAGCTGGTACGCTCAGCACTTTCCAGCAGCTTTTACATAAAGAGCCCGAGTTCATTGAACTACTGGCCTGTGTGTTATTGCCAACGCTGCGGCACAGGCCCCGCACATCCCCCAGCAGCTCACGGGTGCCCGCTGCCTCCAGTTTGCTGCTCGGCCCTGGCCAGTCCCAGCAAGAGGCTTTCCCAGAGCATGGATGCTGCACTGCTCGAGCGGGGACAAGCACCGCGCCAGCACAGGCACAGCAGGGTCCTCTGCAGCAAAAACACCGGCTACCAACCTGCGGATGCTCCAGGGGCAAAGCTGAGCCCTCCACACCCTGGATGCTGCTTCGATAGGGGGTGAGAAGGGAAATTAAGGATGAGGCCAGTGCCTTAAATAAGTGCCATATGCTGTGAAGCAGGCATCTGGGTTATTTCAGGGCCTGCCTCCTTTCTCATACAACATACACCCTTAAAAAAACCCACAACCAAACAGCGTGTAATACAAGCAACAGCTAATGCTACAGAGGACACACTGCCTCCTCACTGACTTCAATGCAAACGTGTGTGGGTGGAGAAGTGCGGAGTTGCTCTTGGATGCTTAAAGAGCAATCCAAACCTCGATAGTTTTGCAAGCCTCCTCTCCCCTTCCCCCCACGTGTCCTCAAAGAGCACAGCTCGCTGTTTTTTAAAGTTACTGCTCAGGATGTGGGAAGGGAGAGCACGAGGCGGGTTGTTTTTCAGGCTGAGCCTGCCTCCCTGCACCGTCCCCCCAGATGCCTGCACTGCTGAGGTCCTGCCGGAACACGAGCCGCTCGCCAGGGACCCGCAAGACGGAGACACCTTGGCTGTGCAGCCTTGGGGACACCAGGGATCCTCCCTCAACCCGAGCTGACACTACGAGGCTGGATAAGACCTCTGCGAGAGCGCTGGGGAGGGTGCCAGTGGGGAGCCTGGCATCACCCTCTCCCCCAGGGCACAGCTCCCCCCGTACAGCAGGGACAGGCTGCTCCCCCTTGCTTTGCTTCTATTTTTTGACATACAGGTTCAAGAAGGAGAGGTAACAGCATTGCTGTAAGGGGAGGGGAACTCAGGAATATAAAGAGTCCTCCGAGGCAGAAGCAAATTCCTCCCCTTCCTCCATTCATATTCCATTTGTGCTGCTAGGAGGTGACATCCCCCTTTGTGGATTAGATGCTCCTGCAGCACTGCAGAAAGGCAGCCCCCCCACCTGAACACGGGGCCTCCCACATCCCTGCCCTCCGCCCTCCCTCCTGCTGTTTGCTTTTCAGGGCATGAGAAGGAAGGTGGGCACAGCCAGCCCTCACCTGAAAAACAGGCACGTATTCACCCCAGGGAGTTTCTGCATGTTTTTACGCACGTGACAGGACCATTCCATACGCCACCGCAGTACTTGTCCGCAGCGGCAGTAACCTTTGCTCATGGCACTCGCTGCTTTTCGCCTGCGACTGGCCAACACTGGCCAGGGAAGGAGTCACACGCTGGTGGTGCAGGCCGGTGGCAGGGCTGGCCCAGTGCTCCTTTGGGGGTCCTTGCTCGGGAATGCTTCTGACTCCCGTAACTCACCCACACCCTGGGCTCCTGCCATCACCCATCAGAAAGCGTGGCCCAGCTCAACGCCCCATGTCCCAAGAGCACAAGACTGCCTCAGTTTCCCCTCCCAGCCGGGTGTCAGACCTGCAGGAGGCACCCCAGGGAGCACCCACGAGCACTGGGTGTGCCCCCTCAGAGGCAGCTGCACCCCAAACTGCTTTACTGCCAGACCCTGGAGCAGCCCGTCCCTGCCAAACGCTCTTGGCCAGAGTCGCCGGGAAAGGGACAGCTCTGCTCTGAGCAGAGCAGACACCAAGGGACGGCCTGTCTGTCTGAAGCTCCTTCATGCTCCGTTCAGGAAAGGCCGGGGCAGCTGAGAGCTATTCCTGGTGAGCCTAAAAACGCCGTGGCTGAGTCAGCGTTGAGGTCCTGCCCTGCTGCTCGTGTCCACGAAGCCATTGCACGACTCCTTAGCAAACCCCCAGCCGCTGCCTCGCTGCAGGGCTGTGCTGTGCCAGGACGCGGTG